>NC_069387.1:54248000-55448000 GCF_027475565.1 Acinonyx jubatus
AGAAGAAGAAATACAACCAAATTGCTATAGGAATTCAAATGAGAGCTAGTAAGACAAAGACAATAAGGAAAGCTTCATGGATGAATTGACGTCTGATCCAGTCTTTAGACAATGTATATTTGGGGTATGCAGAAAGGCAAAGATAAGACATTCCACAGAGAGGAAACATCATGAACAAAATTATGAAGTACTGGCAGGGGTGGGCTATGATTTAGTAACAGAAACTAAATGAATTACCATCGATGAAGCAAGGTCAACAAGATGGCAGGATTAGACACTTGGCGTTCAGTGTTGCCTGGGCAGCTGTGGTCACCACTCTTCTCAACACATGGGTTATTCGTGTACTTGTCTCCATGCCACTCACCCCCCCATGAAATGAGAGTTACTAGAGGGCAGGGCTAGGAGTCCTTTACCTCTGGGTCCTAACTAAACCTCTAGCTTACAGCTCAAATGACAGAGGTGCTAACAAAATACTTTGGAATCAATATGTGGAAAAGGTAAGGCTGAAAACCGTATTGGGGACTTGAAAATAAATGCATTGATGGCCTTAAATGCTCAACAAAGGAGTCTGGGCAGTTTTCAATGCATAAGGGTAAGCCATGGAAAGATTTTGATTAGAAAAAACACAGTAAGAGTCTGATTTAGTAGGGTTGATCAGGAAGCAGGGGCTATGATGGCTTTGGGAGGTGCATTTCTGAGTACAGTCCCTTGGGCTCCAAAACTCTGTGATTGGCAGAGGGAGATACTGGAAACTATTATATTAATTAAAAAAGGAATTGCGGTCTGGGGCTGCTAAGCAAATATATACAAAAAGAATGTTACATAGAATCAGTAGTGGGAGAGGGAAAAGTCAGAGCTGACTGTGATATTTACTGTGGTGACAGAAAAATACAATTGACACTTGAACTGCATGGGTTTGAACCACACAGGTCCACTTCTAGGCAGTTTTTTCCCAATAAATACAATACAGTACTGTAAATGTATTTTTCTTAATAACATTATTATTATTATTTTCTTAATAACAATTTATTTTCTCTAGTTTACTTCATTGTAAGAATACAGTATATAATGCATATAATATACAAAATACATGCTGTTTGTTATTGGTGAGGCTTCTAGTCAAAGTAAGTGATTAGTAAAGTTTTTGGGGGTGTCAGAAGTTATATGTGAATTTTCAACTGTACATGGGGCCGGCACTTCTAACCCCTAAGTTGTTCAAGAGTCAGCTGTATTTATTATTGATCGATATCTAGTTTCTCTCCTTTTTGATCTTCCTATTCTCATATTATGGCCCAAATAGTGAACATTTAAATTTACCTTTGAGAAGCTTGTTAAAGAAATCAATGTTTTAAGAACACATTTACTACTTAAGGCTTATTTTATTGGTCTACTTGTTTAATCATTATTTTGCTGTCATCCACTAACAGTTACACGTGTTTTCTTTACTCTTCAATAATTTTCCTATTTGTTCTTTGATTAGTGAAGACTAATTTGTGCTCCACTCTTGAGGAGACCAGTAATAAGTTTAGAACAGAGCTAACTTTTAAAATCTTGTGATTTTCTTGACTTTAAGATATTAAAAATTCTGTTAGAATCTGCTCATGTTGCATACCAGAGGAATTTATGTGACTGGGAAGCAATTCAAGGATATCTGTTCACTTTTAAGTAAACATCTGTTAGGTTCCTTTTAGACCCTATGAGCATTTTATTTGTGAATAAAGAAGTTTCTGCAATTCCTAATTTTTCTGAAAACAAAGTTTGTCAGGTGCCTTCAAACAAGTAGAGAAAGTATTAGGCTGATGCTTTTCCCAGTTGTCTATGGCTTTGATTATCAAATATAAATTGGTGAAATCCTTGAAAGTACTCTCTAGATAAAGGGTGAAGTCCTTGCATTTAATGTGCTTGCCTTTGACTAGACTTGTGAATATCAAACTCTTGGATTTCCTGAGCCATATTAGACGTAAGAATTTGGAGAGTCTTCAACATGACAATGGAAAGGATTCATGTTAGCAGCCCAAGTAACAGTTGGTCTATTTGCTTGGTATGCTGCCTTATTAGTGTCCTCATATAAACCACTTTGGAACACATTGCTTGGGAATCAGCTTAATAAAACTCTTACATAAACTAGTAATCAAAACAGCATGTTATAAACTCACTTTTTTTGAGTTATCATGAAATGGCAATGACAGTATAACTCTTCTTACTTATCTGTTCCAATGAGTTTAGAGACCATTTCTTTTTGAGATGTGTATCTATTTATGTACAAAAAAGTCTCCCTGTCCTTGAAATTAGGTCACCCCATTTCTTCAAGGATATCCATCAGCACCATTCATGAAAAAGAATCCACCCAGCTTGCATGCTCAGCTCCTCAAACTTATGGCAGCTCAAGGTGTGGATCCACAAGTCAGGAAGGGAGGCATTTGTAGTAATCACTACCTTTTAGTACACATCTAGGTGAACAAAACAAAGCCTCTGTGCCAAGGCGTTCTTGGGGAGGAAGCAGTTAGCAAACAAGTAACTGAGTAATACATTGTGTAGTTATCAATGGTGTCAAAATTTATAAGGAGAATAAAACAGAAAAGTATTGAAAGTAACTGGAGCCAGAAATGGACAATTTTACATATGGCTCAGAAGAAGCCACTTTAAGAAGGAGGAATTTGAAGGAAGGATTAGCCAGCTGATCAACAGGGGGAAAGAGTGCTTCAGGCAGCTCAAGAGCAAGTATAAAGGAAATGGTTTGGTATATTCAAAGAACAGGAACAAGATCAAATATAGAAAGGAGAAGAGGGAAAACAGACAAGTGGGGGGAAAGTGGCAAGAATATTCACTTATCTATCCACCCCTCCATTTACCCAAAGAATAGAGAATCTGCATATACTAGGCTCTGAAAAACATTGACCTAATCCTTTATACAGCTATGCTGGGTTGTTTTCTTCCTTTCACACACGACTCTATTAAAGTATGGCTAAATAACTTACCCCATATCAAATACCTAGTAGATGAAAAGCTGCAACAAACTCAAAACATCTGAACCCAAATCCTGTGCTTTTCTCACTGGACAGTATCTCAAAGGGATGGTTGTTATTCCATCATCCAGCTACATGAGAAATACCTGGTAACATTATTTTATGCCCCTCTAGGCTTTTATTGAGCAAGAATAGAATAAGATATAAAATCTTAGGCCCCCACATGAAAATATCTTTAATGAGAATGCTTAAATACTCTAATGAAATAGAGCCTATTTAAAGGTTCCCCTGGAGATTCTCTTGCCCACTCAGGTATAAGAAGCTCACAGAATTGTTATGAGGGCAAGATGACACAATCCATATCAAGCACTCAGATAGTGACTAGCCTGTTAAAAGTACATATTAAATGTCAGTTCTTATTAATGTAGCAATGCTGATTTTGGTTTGGTGATGGTCGAAAGATCTCAGAGCTGGGTGTGGAGGTGGGAAGGGGGGAAGGTATAGACCCACAGATTCCTAATAGTTAACTACTAGTTAACTATCTTCCCTAACCTAAGACTGAGAAAAAAAGACATGACCCATGTCATTTTATAGACTTGAGTATTATTTTTGAGAACTCACTGACCTTCGGAGTGTTCACTAACCAACACTTGCAATAGTGTCTCCTCAACTCTTGAATTTAATCAAGACACCAGGAACTGAAAAGAAGCCAGCCAAGACACTAATAAAATAAGGACCCAGGAAATCAACATGTCTGCTTTACTATAATAGTGTTTCCAAGAGAAAAATGGTTCCTTCAGTCAAGTGGAGAGTACCTGTGGTAATTATTTTCTGCTGGTAGGGCACAAAATGCTAGTACTAAATAAAACGGGTAGGGTCTTTTCCAAGAGAAGATGAAGAATAGTGGCCTTGAAATTATGCTTTGATATTCTTGTGCCAAGAAAGACAGGTTTGCATGAGCCTGGGATCTGTCTTGCTATAGGAACTCTTTGCAGGCTTGTCTGAAGCTCTTAGGGAAAGAGCAATTCCCAACAATGTCCTGATCTGTTGCTAAGCTTTCACGTCACAATGTTTTGAAAAATCAGTGACTCATATGGTGCTTGGAAAGGGAAATCTGACATTTTCCAGAACTCTCAGTAGGGTGACTCCTTATTGCCACCTTTCATAAATGCCAGTTGCAGAAGGGATTATAGAAGTTGAAAGTTTTAAAATGATATTTAGACTCCACGATTATTTGCCATGATTTTTTTCCCTGCTACTAAATCATCTGGATTTTCCTTTAGGTAAAAATTATCTGTGCCAGAAAAGCTTTCACAAAGTCATTTTTCTAAACAGGTTCATATCAGAATTAAATAGTTGGTATTTGTTACTAATTTAAAATGCCAAGTTACCTCATTTATTGTTAGAATAAATGGGGTAAGGGGTGCCTGGGTCAGTCGGTTAAGTGTCTGACTCTTGGTTTCAGCTCAGGTCATGATCTCATGGTTTGTGGGTTTGAACCCCGCATCTGGCTCTGTGCTGACAGCACAGACCCTGTTTGAGATTCTCTGTCTCTCCCTCTCTTTCTGCCCCTCCTATGTTAGCTTTGTCTGTCTCTCTTTCAAAATGAATAAGTAAGCTTAAAAAAATAAAAATAAAATAAATGGGGTAATGATATAATCTTTCTGTAAACCTACAGAAATTTATTATGCAGTTGGGTAAATCTTTTTTTTTTTAATAAATTTTTAATGTTTATCTATTTTTGAGAGAGAGAGCATGAGGAAGGGAGGGGAAGAGAGAGAGAGGGGGAGAGAGAGAATCCCAAGCAGGCCCTGCACTGTCAGTGCAGAGCCTGATGTGAGGCTTGAACCCATGAACCGTGAGAACGTGACCCCAGTTGAAATCAAGAGTCAGATGCTTAACTGAGCCACCAAGGCGCCCCTGGGTCAATCTTTTTTTTTAAAAAGTGAAGAACTGGGGAAGATGCATGAAATATACTGTAACCTTTTAAGTTCACATAGTTTTAGAGTCAGAAAGATGTGGGATCAGTTGTCAGTTTTGCCTCTTCCTTAGTTGGTGGCTTTGAGCAACATACTCTATCACTCTGAACCTCATTTCCTCTTCTGTAAAATGGAGACACTAACGTCTGCCTCTCAGAGTTGTAGAGCTGAAATTAGGTGAGGATGTAAGGGATTTAGCACACACCAATATACTTAAAATGTAATGTGTTCTAAAAAAATCATAACTTTGAGACAGCTTCCTTAATTAGTATTTAATCAACTTATCACTATAACTATTTTAATATTTTCTTAACCTGCATTTGTTAATATTTTTGGATCAATAGTGGGTAATAATGGTGGTAACAGGCACGGTCTTCTCCTTAATGATTTTGAGACAATGCTTCCAGAATATGTAATTTACATAGTTATCATTTCAAGGTAGATAGGTGTTCTTTCTACTTTTCTAGGTTTTTAAAAATTAATAATGGCTGGTGAATTATATAAAATGCCTTTTTAGCAAATGTCAAAGTTATTTATTTATTTTTTTTGTTTCTTCCTTGGCCAATTAACTTGGCAAATTAAGTCACTAGATTAAAAAATGTTGAATTATTTTTACATTCCTGAGATAAACTGCACGTGGTCATGGTGAATTATTATTTTAATATAATGCTGAATTGCATATACTTATTTAGGATTTTTGCATAAATATTTATAAGTGAGACTGGTCTGTATTATTCTCTTTGTGTTCTCTCTGCCTGGTTTTGGATGAATGTTATGAGCCTTTGTAAAATTAACTGATGCATTTTCCTTCTCTCTGGATCAGAATAGTCTAAATAGAATAGGGATTAGTTCCTCCTTGAAAGTGCAATAATTTTGAAATCATCTGAGTCTGATTTTTTTTAGGAATAGTTCTTGGCTCTTTAAATTCTCTTCATTCTTTGTTTGTTTGTTTCCCCTCTGAGACACCTGTTTCAGAACTTCTAATACGTTCTCCATATTTTCTTATTATGCTTCATATTTTTTATCTGCTTGTTCTGTGCTGCATTCTGGGTACCTTCTAGATCTGTGTCCAATGGAAAAAAAGTCCCTCATCATCTAAGCTTAATTACTATTTAATTTGTCCATTGAGTTTTTAATTTAATTCAATTTTATTAAAAAATTTATTTAATGTTTATTCATTTTTGAGAGACAGAAAGAGAGCGTGAGTGGGGGAGGGGCAGAGAGAGAGGGACACACAGAATCCGAAGCAGGCTCCAGGCTCTAAGCTGTCAGCACAGAGCCCAGCGTGGGGCTCAAACTCATGAACTGTGAGATCATGACCTGAGCCAAAGTCAGACACTTAACCGACTGAGCCACCCAGGCACCCTGAGTTTTTAATTTTAATGGCTCTTTTTTCTTTGCTAGTTCTATTTGGCTATTCTAAATTAATCTACTTTCTCTCACCTTTTAAAAACCTGTGCATACCACCATTTAACCACTGCATGGATCACAGATCAAGACAAAATATACCTATCACTCTAGAAGATGTCCTGCTGCTCCTTTCCAGACTGTCATTGCTCCCTACCAGAGCTAGCACTATTATGACTTATTTCATCATTAGTTTGTTTTGTTTGCTGTTGAGCTTTGTATATGTGGACTCATAGAGTAGGTACTCTTCAGTACCTGCCTTCCTTTACTTAATTTTGTGTGAGATTTGGCTGTGTTGTTTTACATGTATTTCAAAGTGCTACTAAACCACCATTTATTTACCCATAAATAAATTTTTTGGGTTTTTTTTTTTTTTTTTTTTTTTTGCTTTGGGTTTTGGTTTTTTTTTTACTATTATGAATAAAGTTGCTATGAACGTTTCTGTACAAGTCTTTTTGTAGACATAAGCACTGATTTCTCTTGGATATATGCCCAGGAGTGGAACTGTAAGTCCTGGTATAGGCACATATTTAGCCTTAGTAGAAAAAGCCCATTTTCCATACAAGTTGTGCCATTTATACTTCCTTAAGCGGTGTAGGAAAGTTGTAACTTCACCAACACCTGCTACGGTTTGTAGTTTTAGTCTTTTTATTGCTAGTCTTTGTAGTTTTAGTTGTCTTTATTTGCATTCCTGATGAAGAATGATGTTGAGTACATTTTCACATCCTCATTGGCAAACATACATATTTTTAAATCTCTTATAGATTGTTTTAATATTTTTAGTTCTTAGGGCCCCTGGGTGGCTCAGTTAGTTAAGCATCTGACTCTTGATTTCGGCTCAGGTCATGATCTCACGGTTTGTTGGTTGAAGCCCTGCATCAGACTCTGCACTGAAGGTGTGAAGCCTGCTTGGGATTCTCTCTGCTCTTCCCCTGCTTGTGCTCTCTCTCGAAAGAAATAAATTAAAGAAAATAGTTTAAAAAGTATTTCTAGTTCTTGTGCTAATATTTCTATTGTGTCTCTTGCTTCTCCTCATGGTGGTTCATTTTCTCATGTGGTTTTAATTTTGAGTGTGAATTAATTTTATTGTTTGTTTTTCATTTCCAGGAGATCTAGGTTATACCCCAACAGACTGATTTTGCATTTGCTCTTTCCAGAACCCCATGGCTATCAATATTCTAGAGCCATTTTTATATAATATCTCAGCTTGACTATATCATCTCACCATTGTAAAGTTGGAAGCATATCAATTTTTTAAGAGGGAAAAAGCTTATTTTGTGACTTAAAAAATAATCCCAAATCATACTATTAAGATATGGTATATGTAGTGGATTCTCAAGACTAATATCATATCAGAATGTGCTTTTCAAATCATAAAATCCTTTTACCACCATTTAATCAGAGATTCACAAAAACTTGATGAAGCCGACAGAGCAGTTATCATGCCTTTTTGTGTTGTTTTTGTTTTTGTTTTGTTTTGTTTTGTTTTTTTGTGAATGAATACTTGGAAACTCAGGCTTAAAATGATTAATCCAAGGCCACACATCCAATATGTGATAGACCCAAGACTAGAACTCAGGTTTTCTAATTCCCGATCCAATTCTTTTCAATATATTCTCCATAGGCTAACATATTATTCTTTATTATATATCACAGATCATATAAATCATTTATTTCCAAGAGAAGTTCATAGATTCGCTAAATGAATCCTCAGTCTAGTATAGTGCATGGCCAGGAGTGTGGGCCTTGAGGTCAGATTGCCTAAATCTCTGTTCCACTAAACCTTGGGCAAATTAGCCAATCTGAACCTCAATTATAAAATAGTGATAATGTTTACCTTGTAGAATTGTTGTCAAGATTAAATGAGATGATACTAAAAGGCTCACGTCATATCTGCTCAACCTGTTCATTGTAATTATCCTTTCATCAAATTTTTAATGAAATGGTTTATGCGATACGCATTCTACTGATACCCTAATTGATTTTACATTGCTCTTTTCTTCTTTCCCCCAGGGATTTTGCTTCTCTCGTGTTGTTTGATACAAGATGGTACTAGACATTACAGAGATATGATGTTTAAATCATAAGTCATTATGTCATCTCTCTGCTTTATTGGCACACATAGCTAAGCTTTATTAAAATATTCTTTAAGCCAAGAATTTCTCATGAAATATTAGGCTTGCTAATTTTTTCCCTACGTTTCTGGCCAAAAGCCTAGATGCCTTGTGTTTCCAATATAATATTTTACTGAATTTAATATATGCTAGAAGTCCAGTGAAGTGGGAACAAAGAAAAGGAGCTCCTATTTTCAGGTGAAATCTTGTCCCAAGTCATAGTCTTTTGCTACCTCTCTTTTCCAGTTTGCCAATGACACAGCAAATTCAGTGCCTGGGCCAAGTGCTTGGCATTTGTAAGTGTCTGAGAGTGACAGGTCACTGGGAGGACTTGGTGCCTCTATCTAAAATATGCTAGTAATTGTCCTATGTGTTGAGGATCCTAAAATGGATGAGAGAGTGCAATTCTAGGTGGGTGTTACTGCTTGTTTTGAATGGGTGGTTGTGAGAAAGCATCTCACAGGCTGTGAGCTATGCAGTCATTCCCACAGGGAAATAAAACTTGGGCTTAAAAAGTCAATGTTTGGAGGTGATTACTTATGGCAGGAGATTTTGTTTTGTTTTCTTGGTTAAAAGAAAATTACATTCTTTTTTGGACTTTCCCTCTCTCTCTGGAGCAAAGGTAGGGTGTGGGACCATGTAAAGAATGTCCAAAGGGTTTAGTCAACCAGCTCACTCTGCTGCTCATGTGATAGAAGAATGGGTCTCCCTCCCTTCAGTTTTTTCTTTTATTCCAAAGGAAAATAATCAGTAGCCAGCTTGGTATCATCACTCTTTTTCTGAAACTACTGGTTGTGATTTTGGTTTGTATTCTTGCTTTCATGTCACTCTCCAGACTGTGTTAAATTTTCTCAGCATAAGATATTACTTCCAATTGGCATATACTGCCTGGCCACAAGCTTTTTAGGTCAGAGGTCAATCCCTGACCCAAAGTGAAGTAGTACAAAGTGGGCTGGTCATGTGTAAGATAGAAAGATGAGCTGGACAAAGGAGATTCCTTGCTTGATACTTTGAAACTGACAATCTGAGAAGTGGAGATAGTTGTGGGCCCCGGTGCTAGAAGCCTTCATCTGAGATAGGAGTGGTTGGTAAAGGCTACATGCAAAGTGAGAAAGAAGTGGACAGAAGGATAGAATGCACAGAAGGGTAGAAGGAAGCTGAGAAGCTTGAGACAGAGAGATGGAATTAAGGGAGTGGACTGTCTTTAGACAGGCCATTAGACCTGGCCTAGTCGTCACTTCTGAGATCTGACAATTCTGCTTTCCTTAGATTCCAATGCAGAAGTGTGTTTTCAACACATCCCTGTCTCCCACTCCCATCCCCTGGTGCTTGAAGTGCCATCTCTGGAGATAGATCAGTGATTTGGGGGTGATAGACTTAAAATTTAACCTCAGATCCTTACCTGTAAAATAAGTAAAATAAAGATAGTTATTTCAGAAGATTTTATACTATTTTTAGGGGCACCTTGGTTAAGCATCTAACTTCAGCTCAGGTCATGATCTCACAGTTTGTGGGTTCCAACCCTGCATTGGGCTCTGTGCTGACACCTAGGAGCCTGGGGCCTGCTTTGGATTCTGGGTCTCCCTCTCTCTCTGGCCCTCCCCTGCTCACTCTCTGTCTCTGTCTCTTTGTCTGTCTTTCTCAAAAATAAACATTAAAAAATTTAAAAAAAGATTTTATACTATTTTAATATACAGTAAAGCTTTGTGTTACCCTGAAAAATAATCTCCTTGAATCATACTTTTTTTACTCAAAGGTGAACACATAGCAGATATTCATAACAGTATTACTCAAGATGAAAAACCAGTTTGTTTTCATGTAGCATCCTTTAATAAGGAGATAGCCACCTTTCTTTCATAGATGCCCTGCTCAGTTCATTACCCTTATGACAACCATTATCATCTCTTTGTTGAACTAAAAAAAGCCCACTCAACATAACCCAACAATATGTTGCCATTGTTATTTTTTAAAATAGAAAAAAACAGTTGAATTTCATATCACTGGAAACACATTTTATGATCTATCCATAAGTGAAATGTCCTCCTAAGGTGGCCTTAGGGCTAGAAGATCACTTATAGATTATTGTGATAAGAATTTCTCTTTATGCTAGCCATTGTACGCTTATCTATGCATTTGCATTAATATGTGATGCAAAGGTTAACTCAACTTTATTCTTCTTTAGGACAGCAAGATAAAATGTGAACATATGTGTGCATGTGGAGGGTGGCATGCATATGTACTGAGGAGTTGGAGGATAGGATGTAACCTTTGAAAGAGGGTTAACAGTACACCTTAAGAATTTAAACAGTTGAGAATTCTATTTATGTCTACATTCAGACTTGATAAACATTTTGGGTGTCTGAAAGATTAATTTGTTTTAATTGCTCCTTAAACTAGTGTTGGAACAAAGCCCCAATTACTATGGGTCAAAGAGCAAATACCTAGATATGGAAGAGCTGGTCTAAATCCACTTGACTCTGATAATATTAAAGGTCAATAGTCTTTCACTTAACAATAACTGATGTGTATAAATAGTGCATAATGTGGCTCTAAGAGAAAAATGGGAATGGAGTGGCATTAAGTAGCATTGTACTATTGCTGCATATAAACACATTACTTATTTTATGCAATGGGCAGATTAGGTAGGTGATAAAAAAAATGATCGGAAAACAAAGCTCTTTGTCATTAGTGTGTAGTGTATAATTGGACATGATCTGTGATGGTTGGTGGCACGAAGTTCACAGAGAGCATTCTTCTTAGAGTCAGCTAACTTATTTAGCCAGGTATGACTCCTTTGACTTTTTGTCAATTTAGGAAGAGGGCACTGGTGACCATGGTGTGAACGGCAAAGGGAAATTTGCTACTGCCTGTAGAAAAAGAAATAATTTAAATCCTATGTAGTAGATATATAAAATGAATATATCAACATTTATGTATCAGTGATGATGACAAACACCTGTAGAAAAAAATGTGAAGATGGAAAGGTGAATAATCATCGCAGATAACTCACCTTCATTCCACAGTGTGAGGTATCGATAGTGAAACTTACCCAAACCCCTCACATTATGGACTGTGAACATTTGGAAATATGATTCCAAATTCATCAGAATAACATACAAATGATTCAACACCTAACTCAGATGTGGGCAGGGGAAGCTTTGTATTTTTGTGAAGACATTTTCCCCTTAGATTCCATATTGCTGATTAAACCACAAAACAAAAGAAAATACATTCAGAACCCATCTTCTTGGGTAATATTCAGTTCATTTAACTATATGTTTCAATGATGGAACTAAGGGGTTCGCTCAATGACACTGAGAGGCTTGTTTTAGACATCTGGAGTGAGGTAATGTCAGGAAAGAGAGGAAACATGTGAAAATCACCTTCACTATTCTCTGACTTCACATTATGCATAACAAAAGGAAACTACAGTGATGAGTGAGGTGGGTCAGTGATTCCCAAACTTGCCTAGTTATGAATCTCATCTGGAGACACTTGCCAGAACAGAAGCCCTTTCACTGGAAAGTTGACCCAGGTGATCCTTACTAGTGCTTGAGAAAAACCATTGTGAATGATGTGCAATTACTAAAGAAGAAATCAAACTTAAGTTACAGGACCCATCCTCTTGACTACTGTTTCTTATGCTAAAATGCTAAGGTTAGAAGATTGCCTTTAACTTTAGATAAATCAATAGGGATTTATCATAGTACTATAAATCACAGAACTCCAAAGAATGTAGTACAAAATCAGTGATAAAAGATACATTGGAAGACAGCTATAAAAATTGATCAATAAACCTTAGGGAAAAGTCCAGACATCTAGCCATTTCATTAGAGATGTCATAAAATTTATCCATATAGCTGTTTCACTTAATGGAAACTTCCACATAGGACCTATATATAAAACTAATGAAGTGCATGACTGTGGCAAATGTGAAACAAAATTGTCAAAGCAGGGTATTATCTCAGCAATTGGTGTTAATTTACATCTATTGATCACCTTGGTTGATACCCAATGATACTATAAGTGAATGAATAATAACCCTATTTAATCAAGCAAAGAAAAAGAGTAATTTATGATATAATACCAAGTCAGTATAATTTCACAGTAGAATAAACATAACCCAGAAGGTGAAGGGAATAATCCATAATACTAGGCACATGGCTAGTGGTAAGATAATCAGTGGATCAATAATCTACACTTATTAGGGCCTACTGCAAGCTAGACACCATTAAATGCAAAGGGCAGAAAGACAAAACAGACATGGTCCCAGATCTCAAATATCAGTTACTTGAACTCAAATACCAGTCTTCTGGTATCTAATCTAGAGCTAAGTTGACTTTTAAATGGGTGATGAGTAGTAGCATAAAAATAGAGGATGCACAATCCTTTAAGAGAAATTTTTTTTTATCTCTCAGTGATATTAGTTACCTTGTTAGTTTTCACATAAATTTTATGCATTAATTTATTTTATCAAATATTAAGGAATTAAAATTTATAAAATTAAGTTTGGTTAATTAAATGTAAAATTTGTGAGTGTAAAATTTGATTTGGTTAAGTCTCATCTTTTATAGATATGCACCTATTTAGTAAAGAATTATTTCAAGATGAGTCATTTCTATATTCAATAGATCAAACATGTGATATAATAAATGATTAAACAGTTAAAAAAATCATCCCTGACTTTATTCAGTCAGTTTAGTTTTGTAAACAAACACTCAACTTAAGTGACTAAAAGTTATGAGGGAACCAGTGACCACTCGGGTGTTAGAATGATAAACGTGATTCTAGGTTTAGTGTAATTAGCTGCGGATCTGTTGACATTGCTGGTACAGAAGTATAACTTACAAATATTGTAAGGAATCACTCTTATGGGTAAGTCCCCATTTCTCTGTGAGAATGAGCTATAAGTTGATAACAAGCGTCATGTAAATGCAGCCTTGTAAAACATTCCCATGTCAGAAATACTTGGAGGAGATTGGTAGAAATTTTAGAAAATATTTTCAAGATTGATTTAATAGTTATTGATTCCATTTTGTTTACCTTTTGGGGAACAGTAAGAGGATTTTTCTCCCAATGAAGTTCTTTATATGCAACAAAGAGTGACAATTTAAGCAAAATAACATAGGACATTGTGTCCGTCCTTGTGGAACTTACTAGGTAAACATCAGGACTCTATATTCAGGTAAAGGCCCAGTCATATATTTTGGATAAATAAGTATTACATATTTCCCAAGAGTGAGTACATAATATAATAAACAGAACACAAGAACTATATGGAGGAAGCATAAATTCTCTTTTTCCATCAGTCATAATTCTTCAAAATCTAACAATGCATATGGATCTTCATATGAGAATCAAAGGTATTTATACAAGGTGGGCACAGAATTATAGTAGAATGCTTTGGCTGCTAGCATGACAAGTGCAGATAAATTTGGTATTTTAAAATTTGTTAATTTATATTTAAGCAAAACAGCATTAATATTCCATACATTTTTGATGCACTCCTAACACACATACTAATATTAAAATAACATTTTGATTCCTTTTTACATGTACGTTAAAATTAGAGCAAAATGGATACATGTGTGACACCACTGTGCATAAAAAGAGGTATACTCTTCCATCTTGAAATAGACACTTGTTATATATATACTTATATAGGCAAATATAAATTTGAATCTTGAATAATGTGGAATTTTAGGGTTCGAAATCATAAACACATCTAATGATGAGTTAAATCACAGAGAGCATTAGCTGGTCTGCTACTGAAGGATTGAATCTATTTATTCTTTGAACTTTAGTCTGGAAAAAACACATTATGCCTGATACCTTAAGAACTCTCTCCTTACTAGACAGGGAAAAACAGAAGCTTGAGTATACTTTTTCAAATATCCAAACTCTTTTTATGATCTTTCCAGTTAAGGCTTTGGCTTTACAAAGCTACTATAAATGTGGTGACTTCTTGGTAACAGAAAACAATTTAGATGAGGGAAAAAAAAACTGGTTAAGGATGCATCAGTATTACTAATATTAATGAACACAGAACATTCACATTCAGTAGATAATGAATTTGAGTGTTTTATTTTCTCACTGATTAGAAACCTGTTCTTTTAATCCTCTTCCAATAACAACTGGAGACACCAACAAAAAGGAAAATATATTCTTACAAATAAGAGTACAACAATACTGAATACTCATGATAACCTCTATACCTGAGAGCTATTTAACAGACTTAAAATTATGAGAAAATATAGCTGTTGACTTACCACTTAAAGTAGCTTACATGTTTTAATGCAACCTGCTATTCTTAAAGGTAAAGTGGCTTAATCATTAGAAAAACATCAGTAATGAACCTATTTAAGCAGTAGAGTCTAGGAAAGAAAAACAAAAAGGAAGTATCCATATAGGAAATACAGTAAAGTGTCATTGGTAAAGTGACATTTTTACTAAGTACAAAGTCCCACAACACAACAAATAAGCTTTACGAAAGAGTAAAAATTTAAGAAGCCACTTTATGAAGGTCAAGCTGATGATCCATTACGTAGGTTATGACTGCATTATTTTAAATCCATGTATTGTTTCAAGACATCCTTCACATGTCTGCACGGACAAAAGAAGCAAAAACTCCATCTTCTCTAGCCAAGAGGCTTTCTGGAGTGTCATATTCTAAAATATTTCCTCGCTTCATCACAATAACTAGGTCTGCCGTCAGAATAGTGTGAACCCGATGCTGTGAGTGAAAAAAAAACAACATGTATTTGTTACAGATTTCAAGGTACAGGCAAAGCTATGGAATATGCATATTTCATCGATTATTCAGGGACAATTCTTTATCTCAGGGCACTAGGAGGTGCACGAAACACAGCCTCTTTTTCTTATTTAACATATCATTATTTACATACTTTTAAATGCTGGCCAGTGTAACTGGGTTTGGGATGGGCTGTATTAAATTGAGTGTAGCTAATATAGTAGTTTCAGTACTGTCATGGATGTGTAAGGAGGCTAATTTTGTTTGTCAAATAATTAAATGACAAGAAGAACCATCATGGACCATTTGGGTTATCATTTAGTCTAGACTAAAACGATCTCTTGTGTGGAGTCAACTAATTTGTGGGCTAACACACATCTGAAGAACCTTGGAAGGTGGTTCAATTCTGGGAACACAATATGAGGAAATCCATTCTGGCATGCAGTATTAGAATGAATTATCCGGGACTTTAGACACGCCATGCTTTAGTCTTTAGACATCACTGCCACACACTTGTTCTCTCTTTCCACCTAGTACCCTTTGGAGAGAAGCTTTGGGATTAGTAACTAATAATAAAAACTATCACTTACTGAGCATATGCTATACTTTAAGTGCTCCACACACATACTTGTTAATCATCAAAACATTCCTCAAATGTGGGTGTTATCTCTCTCTGCTTTGTTTGCAAGACCACTGTGGCTCACAGAGATAAAGCAAAATCAGGAGATCACATAGATAATAAGTAGCAGAACCAGGATTAAAACCAGACTTATTAACTTCAAAGCATGAGATATTCCCACCCTGCTATCAAACTGTTTTGTAGGGAGTATCTGGTACCTTAGAGGATTGTTCGCCTACCATTATTAGTGTTATGGTTAAGAGCATGGACTTTGAGGTTAGACTGGACTTGTATTTTGGTTTCATCATGTTTGGTTGTGCGATCCTGATCAACAAACTAAACTTTTGTATGCCTCAAGTTCCACATCTGTAAAATGATGGTAATAATATAGTACCTGCCTCACAGAATGGTGGTGAGGATCAAATGAGATTATCCATGTAAAAAAAAAAAATCAGCACCTTGTCTGACACATACAAGCAAATACTAAATGTCAGACACTATTATTTTTTTTTTTATTTTTAAAATTTACAAGGGAAAAGTCTGTGCTGTGGGCTTTTCACTTCTCTTGGTAAGATAAGTGCTGAGAAATAGAAATATAATGTGAACCACAAATGTGAGACACATGTAATTTTAAATTTCTTAAAAGCCACATTTTAAACCATAAGTACACAGGTGAGATCTATTTGAAGTTAAATTAAATCCAGTTGATTTTTTTAAGTAAGCTCTACACCCAGTGTGGGGCTTGAACTCATAACCTTGACATCAAGAGTTGCATGCTCTACAGATTGAGCCAGCAAGGCATCCCATGAAATCCATTCTAATGATATATTTTAGCCAATATATTTAAAATATTTCAATATATAATCAACTTAAAAATTATTAATGATATCTTTTACATTTTTCTATAAGTACTAAGTTCTTGAAATCCTGTGTGTTTCACACTTACAGTATCTCTTAATTTGGACTACTCACATTTTGAATGTTCAATAGCCACGTATGGTTCAGGGCTACCATACTGGATGTGGACTATGCAGGTCAAAACATCAGAATGCTGATGGGAGTGACGGACCCAGAAAAACCATCTGTTTATCTGATACACAATTTTCCAAAGTTCCTTCTCCTTACAACCCAGCATCCAACCTAAAACCATCCCCGGGACAAAGGCCTATCTTCTTCCCTGGGCCATGTAGATGGAGTAGTCTCAATGCTTATGCTCTCAGAAAAGCAAAGAGACATAGGTGGACAGCTAAAGGTGAAAAGAAAGACATATACGGAGTATAATAAAGATGCCAGCTTAGAACATGTACCAGTATTTCACATATCCATAACAAACCTATCATTTACTGACTAGCAATGAATGATATAGGGGCACCTGGGTGGTTTAGTCTGTTAGCGTCTGACTTCAGCTCAGGTCATGATCTCGCAGCTTGTGCGTTTGAGCCACGTGTCTGGCTCTGTGCTGACAGCTCAGAGCCTGGAGCCTGCTTCAGATTCTGTGTCACCTCTGCTCTCTGCCCCTCTCCCGCTCATGCTCTGTTTCTCTCTGTCTCTCAATAATAAATAAATGTTGAATGATATATATTTAGGAATTACCAAAATTTGTAGGATACTGCTTATTTTTGAGAGAAGATCAGAATCACTTGTATACCCATGCATTTAGAAAAAAAAAAACTTAAGGTTAATGAATTGTTTAATATCTGCTGTGTATTTTCCCTCCAAAAAAGATTATTCTTCAATCATCATATCATAGATGCTAAAAAAGGAATTTGGCCTTTAAATCCATAAATAGAATATTATAAACATTGCCTTGTTTTACTAAAATAACATTTACTTAAAAAATAAAAATAAAAACATGGAAAAATCTTGGCCAATGAAATATGTATGTGGTGTCTATTCAATTAATCAAAAATATTTTTTTCTTGAGAAACTGTGGTGTCAATTATAATAGCATTGATGCAATTTTTGAAATGCTCTAGAGAAATTAATTAAGAGTGAAGAATAAATCACTTTCATAAATAAATGCCATGCACTATTTTCGTGCATGAAGGCTTACTTTCAGAACCCAAAGACATTTGTCTTTTGAAGTTCTTTCAGTTTTCAGTTGCAGTCAACAAATTTAACAGAACAGCTTTTAGCAGGGAAGAAAGAATAGTAACTGTTAACATAGCTGAGAATCATTCTACAAGGGTTCTGTCACAAGTTGGTGGTTTTCTCTTTCTGTTAAGAGCCTGTTAAGAGAAGTTGGTCCCACGGTAATTCATCCTACCCATGGCTTTCTGTGTTCCAATGGGGAGGTATCCTAGTGACTACATTAGTGGTCTTGAAATGAAGAATGGGTGAAAGATACAGAAGTCTATGAAAAGTATTCAGTGAATGTAGGCAGATAAGAAAGAGAACATAATTTTTTGGTTAAAAATAGAAATTTTGCTATGGGGTGCCTGGGTGGCTAGTAGGTTGAGTGTCCGACTTTGACTCAGATCATGATATCGTGCTTTGTGAGTTCCAGCCCCATGTTGGGCTCTGTGCTGACAGCTCAGAGCCTGGAGCCTGCTTCGGATTCTGTCTCCCTCTCCCTCTGCCCCACCCCCGCTCACACTCTATCTCTCTCTCTCTCTCAAAAATAAATAAAGATTAAAAACAAATTTAAAGACATACAAATTATGCTCAAGTAATCTAGGTGTGAACTAAATGGGGCTACTCAGCAATACCATGCTTCATGCAGAAGACAGAAAACTAGTCTTTTAAGTAGGCAAGGGTCTGCTTCCCCCACCCCTTTACCTGCTCATTTAGGGGCAACAGGAAGTTCTTTCTCCCCCCAAATATCTCCCTACCTTCTCCAGGGAGAAAATTCTTGAAAATATTAGAGAACTGTTTTTCAAGTTAGCTAATTCTCTCACCCATTAATTCCTTCACACTCCAGTGTGAATGACTTAATCAGGTAACTCTCCTCCAGGACAGAGTTCATTGGGAAAGTGAGAAAAAAGTGGCCTTTTCTTTACCTAGGCCCAGTGTATAAAAGGTGGGCCCTGATGGGAGTCATTTCCTACCACTTTAAGAAAAGCTGCACTTCAAAAGGTTCTCTTTCCCCATGTATCAGTCACAAAAATGGAAGCATACAAGCACTTCATACATAGCTCCCAGTACTCAACGGTTAAACATAAATAATTCTGTAAATTAAATAATGCAATCTTCAGGGCACATAAGGAACATGTACAGTGTTTTTAAGGACACTTACAATATATCCTCAAAGAATAGTGAAATTGGTCCATAGGACAGAGGTAAATCTGATTCTCGGGTTTTTGTAAGTACTACCTCCTGCATATATACATACTTAAAATTATGCATGTGCTTCATTAAGTATTGAACATAACTGAAGCAGCAGGTTGAGCTGATTTGCATGAGAATACCCCAAAGGCATTTCCTTCACCATATCCCCATCCCCTTTAATCCCTGCATTAGTCCTGCCTGACTGAGGGGATGCCACTAGATAACTACCAGAGAATGGGCTAGTTGGCAGAGGAGCTGATGACGGTCTACTTGTTGGTCATCACCAAAGTGGAAAAGAGGCCATTCTTGTGGGCGAGCAAGTTTGGAACATTATCACACTCCACTAAAATACCCTCAGAGAAGACTAAAACAAGACCTGCATCCAAAATAGAAGAGACACGGTGCTGGAGAGAAAAGAGAAATGGAAAGACAAGAGTCAGCAAGACGGAAAATGTCCAGGTGATTCATTTAAAAAAGTTATTGTTAAACATTAAGCCTAAATGCGAGCAAGAAACCATCCATCTGCAGACAGGAAGAAGAAAACCATGGCCTACATTAAGTAAGCTATGACAAATACAAAGATGTGAGCAATCCTTCAATTTGGTGCTCAGAGAAAGTATCTGCCTCAGCTGTATCTCATTGCTTTCTTGTTTAAACAGTTAAATGAATAGAAACATAGAAATTAAGTGTAAGTAGTAGCAGAATTGGTAGTCATTTTGAAGAATTTTGCTTCTGAAACTGCTCATCAGATGATTAGATTATCAAAAAGAGAATTACCCCATGTGAATTACCATCTGTGTCTGGTGAAAAAACACAGGCATTCCTGCTGGAATCCTTAGATTTAGGATATCACATCATTAGGGGAGGTAGGCAGAACAGACAGTTTGGGGAAAAACAATATAAAGACTTTAGAGCATAGCTGTGTGTATGTGTGTGTGTGTTTCACACATACAGAAGCATTGGCAGAGAAATATATCATTCAACGTACGTATACTTGAATTGCCCAAAAGTTAAGATTATTGAATCTTGGAACAAAACCCAAAGAGGAATAAATAACCCTGTCTCCAATACTTACAGCTATTGTAACAACAGTGCGGTCTGCAAAAGCCGTCATTACCACTTTCTGCAAAATGTTCTCCTGTCAAAAAATAAATAAATTAAGTCTGAATTTTCTCTGGACTTCTTTTTCTTGCCATACTATTCCTCCCTAAGACCAAAGACCCCCAGGCTTCTGAGAATTCCTGGCTCTTGTCTTCTGAGGAAGGTATGACAGGGGGCAGTGCCAGCAGCAAGCTTATGCTGGGTTCTGTATGTGTCTTCAAAAGGCCAATAAAACTCAGTGATCAACCCAGAATGACTGATAGACTTGTTAACCAGGGAACTGGAAGGGGAAAATGAAATTAAATGGGCATGGAAATGCTCACTTGAGTTATACCAAACAGTATGTATTCAAAACTAATAAAACCCTACAATGGTGTTAATCTTTGGGTTAGAAAAGGGAAAAAGTAAAAATACATGCCCCAATTCAGATTTTGACCCATAAAAGAAGAACCATCTAGGCAAAAACCATTTTTATCCTTACCACAAACTGTTACCATTATACCCTGAAAGATGTTTTGGGTAATGATTCTCTCTCTCCTAGGGGAAAACTTGATTCCTAAGTCTTCTTAAGTTTATTTATTTATTTGAGAGAGGGAGAGAGCGAGCGATCAGGAAAGGGCAGAGAAAGAATCCCAAGCAGGCTCCATGCTGTCAGTGCAGAGCCTCATGAGGCTCGATCCCACAAATCATGAGATCATGACCTGAGCCCAAATCAAGAGTCAGACACTTAACTGACTGAGCCACCCAGGCAACCTGATTCCTAAGACTCCTAAGTCTTAATATGAAGACTTCCTTCCAGTTCAGGTGGCCTATTGCCCATTAATTCATTCTCTCTTTCTCTCTCATCTCTTTTAAGGCTATATTATACTTATGATAATCCCCAATATTATAAATCATTAGTAATTAATACTAATTTTGATGTAGTTATGTTTATTTAGTGAATTGGCTTAATTAGAAACTATTTTATATGCTTCAAATTATGTTAACTTTGAGAAGGAGATACAACTTTCTGTAATTGGTTAGAATTACTAGAAAGAAATGATGTCAAATTAGCATCTCCATGTATAATTGATTCTTAATAATCTTGAAACTATTTCATATGTCTGGATATTTTTTACCCAACCTAAAGTGTGCAGCAAGAGAATACCATACGTTTGTGGATGTTTTTTATTTTTGTCCTTTCTGATGCCAAACGTCTAATATCAAGTTAACTTGTAAAAGAACAACATTAATTGCTAGCTCATACAGTTTGTGGTTTAATGTGACATTTTCTCCACTCCATCACATTCTTCTAGACAGATCCTTCTTGGGTGTATTTAACAGTTTTAAATAATTTCTTTCAAAAGCTAAAGTTTCTGGCTTGTTCCTGTGATCACACTGAGAAGACCACTGTCAGTTCTAGTGAATCCTTCTTCTTCAAATTGCTTTAGAAAATAATGATTGATTTTGTTTATCAATTTCTATTAAATAGAAATTTGCATACTTCATTTTACAACTTCCATGGCATAAGACTTGAACACTTGAGTACAGTACAGTACTGTTGTCAACTGAGCATTGGAATTTTACTGCTTTAAGAATTTATCAAAAACTGGGGTGTCTGGGTGGCTCAGGTGGTGAAGTGTCCGACTTCAGTTCAAGTCATGATCTCATGGTTTGTGAGTTTGAGCCCCACATCGGTGTTGATAGCAGAGAGCCACTTCAGATCCTCTGTCCCCTTCTCTCTCTGCCCCTTCTCTGCTCTCTATTTCTCAAAAATAATTTTTTTTTAAAAAAAGAATTTATCAAAAAGTGATGGAAAGTTTATTTTATGTTTACTGGTAGTAGGACTTGCTTTAAAAGTGTCATGTCTCCTTTATCATAATTTTCAATGTGCTATCATCCGTTGATTAAAGAAATGAATGAGAAGACACTCAAAACAACAGTACTGAGGATTCTGAACCCAGTTGGGGAAAAATAAGTTGTAATTTTTACGTGTGTCTCTCCAACTCTTCAATTTAAAAAGCGTAGATAATGTACTCACTGTGGCCATGTCAATGGAAGCTGTTGCTTCGTCCATGATGAGAATGCTGCTTTTGCGGACAAAGGCCCTGGCAAGGCAAAACAGCTGTCTCTGTCCAACGCTAAAGTTCTCCCCACCTTCAGTGACAACTGCATCTACATCAGAGAGAGAAGCAAGGATTTCACTAAAGAAATGCTACTGACATTTTCCTTGAGCAAAGTAGGGGAAAATAGTTATGTCCTACAAGAGCATGCTGGACCTCACTGTACTGCTGCAAAGATTTCATAGTGGGAGGGCAAAGAGGAATTTTACTTTGGGAAAATGAAGATGATCCTGGGCCATCTTATCTTTGACAACAGATTGTAAATTACCTCCTTATACTAGGATATAAAATACATTCGGCATCTTGAAGACTGGAAGACCTTAGAGGTCATTTAATTATTGAACATAATTATCAAGGGGGATTATTTATTATAATTATCTGAGGCCCAGAGAAATGAAGTGGCTTGCCCGTAATCACATAGCTAATTTGTAGTAGAGCTTGATGAGAAACAGAACATTCTTGACTCTAATATCCATTCTTTTTTCATTATACCATCCCACTGGACTGTAAGGTCCATGTGGTTAAGGACTGGGTTTGTTTTTCTCCATCAGTGTGTCCATCTGACATAGTGGCTGAATAAAACATTGTATGGATAGATGAATGTTACATCCTCATTATCATTTTTGTTTGCTCTCATCCATATGTCATAAACTGTCCTACTATGAAGTTAAGATAAATTCTGTTTCCAAAACATCTCTTTTATTAGGTTTCAAACACTTCTTCTTAGGGTCCTGGAGGTAAATTTCTATTGATCATATTCTCATTGCATAAAATTTTTATAATTTTTCACGCTTGGGAGCTATGCCTTTATTCTCCAAATTTTAATTTACATAATAAATAAGGAGGGTGATGGAGGTGATGAATATTCTTTATCAGAGTTGGCCTGAACCAGATCTTTATCAAGCAGTTGATATAATCTTTATGGGGACAATGAGCATAAACAACACTCAATTACATTGTGTAAATACAATCCCCTGTTGCTTACACTGTACCATAACCCTTGAACATCATGCCCATGATTCAAAACAGGTGCATGCATCTTTCATGTGAAGTGAAGAGGACTATAAAGTTTTCATTGCCTGTATTCCAACTACTAACGGTGTGTCTGTAACACGAGAAGGGTATATACGCATTATCAATTTCTCAAGTAGACTTATTGGGCTTACCATCAGAGACGTCAAAAATTATGATAGGAAAGTTCTTCCAGACCTCTGGAATTGCTCCCACGGTCTAACACTGGCAAGGTCAATAAAACTACCCTTAAAGACATGCTATCTCAATTTCTCTTTGTGGGATGCCTTCGCCTTGGAACCAAATTAAAATCATATTGTTTTTGAGTAGGTCCTCCTAACCAAATAAACTAATAATAAACATGGTTTTATTTTGGAGGCTGATTTTCTTTCTAGATGCCAATACAACACAACCAATATGGGAACTACATGTTATTTATTAAAATTAAAATTTATTAAAACAATTTTTATTAAAATGAAAATAAAATAAAATTTATTTATTATTCATTAAAATAATTAAAATAATTTATTAAAATCTAATTTAATAAATGTTTAATTTATTAATATTTAATAATTAAGTTAAATTAATATTTAATTTATTACTATTTAATTTAATCAACCAGCTCTGATCTTTCTGATTACTTTCTTAAATGAGTTCAGATTTTTTTTAATGTTTATTTATTCTTGAGACAGAGACAGAGCATGAACAGGGGAGGGACAGAGACAGAGGGAGAAACAGAATTTGAAATAGGCTCCAGGCTCTGAGCTGTCAGCACAGAGCCTGACGCGGCCCTCGAACCCACGAACTGTGAGATCGTGACCTGAGCTGAAGTCGGATGCTTAACCGACTGAGCCACCCAGGCACCCCATAAATGAGTTCAGATTTTAAGTCCAAAACAATAAATATTCATTTTTATGAGTTGAAGACTGCATTGTACACTTTGTTGTTTTGGTTTGTTAATCACTTTCTTTCATTATTCAAGTTGTTTTATTCTGTCATCATTTGTCAGAAGTTGTCTACCTTACTCTTGAGCTAAATTTGTATCAGTGATTGTTTGAGTACGTGTTTTATCCCTTGCACAGATGGCTAAAACTGATACTGCAGCAAGGTCATAGAAAATGATGTCTTCACAAAATTATGTTATGTTACATAAATATAAGAAACAGTCCCTCCTGGGAACAAAGAAAATGGTTGCCAATGTGGAGAAACTGCCTGCTCCTAAATGGTACCTCCTACTTTGAACTTAGTAGCCTCTTCAATCCTTTTACTCATTTACTGAGGGTTAGAGGTCATGTAGATCATGTGAGTAGAATAATCACAAGGAAATATTCTGATTAAAATGACCTGTACCACTAAAGGTGAAAAGACTGAAGAGTTAAGTGTATTAAGAGGAATATTTTGGAGTGTTCATATAGAACAGAATTTGTTATAAGGTTCATCCTTTTGCATCCCATGCAAATCATTAGATTTTAAGTGTCCTAATGACCTTTTGGAAATTATTTTAAATATAAGGGGATTTAATATGAATTATGTAATTCTAGCATAAAATATAGATAGAGATATATAGAATTAATTGCATATGTTAAAATAAATGTATTCTTTAGAAAACATACCTAGACCTCCTGGCAGGGATTTGACCATATTCTTCAGCTGAGCAATTTCTAGAGCTTCCCAGAGTCTGTCATCTGTGCATTTACACTCTGGATCTAAATTAAATCTGTAGGGGAAGAAATAAGTTATTTAGTCAATAAATAAAAATAAAGGAATTTTTACATATGCTTGCTTATTGCTATTCTTTCCTGAAAATGTAAATCCTGGGGTACCTGGGTGGCTCAGTTGGTTAAGCATCCAACTCTTGAAATCAGCTTAGGTCATGATCTCAGGGTCGTGAGATGGAGTCCCTTGTTGGCTCTGTGCTGGGCATGGAGCCTGCTTAAGATTCTCTCTCTCTCTCTCTCTCTCTCTCTCTCTCTCGTTCTCTCTCTCTCTCTCTTTCATTCTACCCCCGGCCCCCTGCACTCACACACGTGTGGTTTCTCTTTTTCTAAAAAAAATGTTAAGTCCTGTTTGTTTTGGTTATTATTATATCCCTGGTACCTAGAACAGTGCTCAGGATAGAGCAGGCATTCAATTCATGTTTGATGAATAAATGAATGACCTCAATGTTATGAACAATGTTTTCTGATGATACAGTTAGTATATTTATACGTGAGACATGACATGGTAAAATTCATTATGTGGATTTATCCAGTTTCATATTATGTTTATGTAACTTGAATAATGTCTAGCAAAGTGTTTCCACAGAACTGATGATTATATGGGAACATATAATGATATCTTAGATGAGCTGTACTGCACCAACCACAATAGTAGTATTCATCATAAATATATTCAGAGATAGAAATTCACTATGGTATCACTAAATAACTTGATACATCCACAACTTTTATTTATTTTCTTAAAATTCTTTTTTTTTGAGAGAGTGTGAGTGGGGGAGGGGCAGAGAGAGAGGGAGACACAGAATCTGAAGCAGGCTCCAGGCTCTGAGCTGTCAGCACAGAGCCCAACGTGGAGTTCTAACTCACAAACCATGAGATCATGACCTGAGCTAAAGTTGGACTGTTAACCCACTGAGCCACCAAGGTACCCCTACACAACTTTTAATTAAAATGATTTTACCGCTGAATATTGAGCAACCTTACATACATTTTCTCTTCAAGACAAAAAGAAGTGGCAAATACTTCTTTGTAATTAAGGTAGAGGAGGGGAGCCAGAGAGAACAAAGGATGTATGGAATGAGAGACATGACCCGGCAGATAATGCCATGGTGGGCTTTGGAGTCAGACGAACATTATTTGGAATTGGAGTTCTACCACTTACTAAGTGTATAAACATGGACAAATTAGAGCTTCTCTGAGGTTTAAAATTTTCGTATGTAAAATAAGGATAATAATATGTATACTAGAGCAATGCTTTGAAGATTTAATGAGACAATATATTCAAAGCACTTAGAAGATAGTAGATACCTAGATACTGCCATTCTTTCTTTCTTTCGTTTTCTTTTTTTACTGTGGGAAACCATAAACCAGGTATCGAGAAGATTGTAGCGGCTTCTTAAAAGCAATTTTGGCTGAAAGAGTAATTGTGAGGGATAGGGGAGCCAAGGGATTCACTGAACTTAATATCTGCTGAGCCCAGGCCAGACACATAAGCAATAGGCAGGATATCTGTAAAGGCAGAACACCTTAGAAATGTCTGTCAACAATCACTGCTCCAAGTACAGAAGAAAAAGTAGCTTTTGTGGAGTCAAACTTAAAGAGCAGAGCTCCTAGAAATATATAAGGGACTGGCTTCTATAGGTTAATTCAGCAACTCTAGGGTTTCCCAATCCAAACTGTTGGTCCTTATTTTGTTTGTTTGATTGCTTTTTTATTTTTAATTAAAAATTAAAAATTTTTAATTATTTTGTATTTTATAATACATGTGTAATGTATTTTAAGTAGGGCCACACCCAATGTGGGGCTTGAATTCACAGCCCTGAGATCAAGTGGCTTGCTCTATCCACTGAGCCAGCCAGGTACCTCTCTGATCTTATCATCCTGATAACATTGTTCACACCTACCTGAAAAACAGTTCTGAGTAAAACCCTCCCATGAGCCAAAAGGTAAATCCTGAGGCATACAGGTTTCTGTTGAATACATCACCTACCTAATAGAACCACTGAATAGTATTGGATCCTGCAAAATGATTGAAAGTCTAGAACGTAGTGTGTGCAGTGGTAGTTTTGAAATGTCTATCCCATCAATGACAATCTTTCCTGTTAAAGAGAAACAAAAATTATAAGCACGTAGTAAAATCAAAAGAAAAACAATATTGTTTACAAACGGAAAGTACTTGCCGGGTTCAGGGTTGAAACTCAGAAGATAAAGCTTTCCATTTAAGTATTAAAAACATCATTATGCATCTCGAAGAAAAATATACATTTTGGTGATATTTTATCTTATGTATTTTCCCTTAAAGAGATTCTCAGTTTCTATTCAATTTCTGTGGTTCATACAAACCAAAAGTACTTTTTCTCCTTAATGGGTCTTCTTTCTTCTGATATTCCTTTACCTTCCTTCCTTGTTTATTTTCCTTCACAAGATATTCTATATACATTTACCTATCTGTTTTAATTGTCTTTTTCTCCTAACCACAATAATAACTCCTTGAAGACAGTGATTTTTATCTAAATTATTTACTCTTGTATTGATTGAACAGAACACTGCTTTGCAAATAAGAAAGGAAATTCTATGACATACAAATCAAATTTTAATGAATTTCTCCATACTGTGTTTAGACTTATCAGAGACTTGTGCAATCTTGATGTTTTTTCCTCAAATTGATAAGCTATTTTATCACATCACTTTGTGTAAAGACAGTATTGCCCTATGAAATGAGTGGCCAGGTGAAAAATGGCAGGCGGGAGTCCCTTTTCCAGCTAGATTTAGATTCAAGAAGAAGCAAAGTGATCAACTTAAACTTTCTTTCGGGAGTACCACATTATCTATTAAAATCTTAGTAGCTTAATGCTAAATAAGAGAATCAGTCATTGATAGTTCACATGGAGCCTAAAATCATGTTTCTGGATTCGTGAGGAAGGAAAAGGCTAATCTAATATGTACAGTTACAGCCACAGGTTTTTTGTTTTTGTTTTTTGAATGAAAAGTGTCAATCAATTGTCTTTGGATTATGTCATTGACTTACAATGCAAAACCACTGAAAGTCCTCAAAGTACCTGTGTATTATTACTCGCCATGGAAGGGCAGGCTGCTAACCCAGTGGCTGATGCCTACTCTGCTTCTGAGTCTAAACCCTGAAGAGACTTCAATTCCTGTTCATCTGCGCTGTTCATAAACTGACCTCTTTATCTCACAAAGCTGTTGTGTAGATTACACTAAGTAATATAAACTGTCAAGTATAATAAAAATGTGAAGTACTATAATTGTCAGCATAATCATTTCAGATAATAATAGGAAGCACTTCCTTGAGCTCATGATCAAGCACATTGCTGGATCCCCTTTTATTCAAGATTGCTTATGTGCTGGGCTATTTATAGGCCACTTGATAGACTAAATAATGTGACATATTTTTTATAAAGCAAAGATTAAATTATTTCCACGTATCATATTATTAGTAATTTTGTGGATGCATAAATATTTTTGTATGTTTTCAACATGTGCTTGGCAGTTTGCAGCTTTGCTGCCTCCAAAATGTTCAACATCATTAAACCATGTTACTAAGATGATAGTAAGAGTCATGCAGCAAAATTAATAATGTAGATTACTTATCTCCTTGCATTTTCTTCCTTTGATGGGAATGGATATATTTTTAGTTTCCCCTATTCCTTTCTCTTAAAATGCCACCTGAATCTACTGCTGTTCAAAATGGATGGTACTGTTTTCGTTTTACCAGTTTATTAGAATTCTTCAACAACAGTCTCTAGAGTTGAGTTCAAGGCTAATAATTTTATTAGCAATTCTATGTTCATTCTTTACTTCTAGAGTGTTTATCAACCTCAAGCCATGGGTTGCAGGACACAAAGTCCTTATAAATATTCGTTTATTATTTCTGCAGGATTAGGTAAGTTGATGTTGCATTTTTTTAAGGAAAATCACCATATAGTCATGAAAAAAAAACTGAGTTAGTAACTTACCATCAAATATATCAACCATTCTGAAGAAAGCCAGAGATAATGATGATTTCCCACTGCCAGTTCGGCCACATATGCCCACCTAAAAAAGCAAATGTCACCCAAAGAGAAGAGGACACAGAAAATGGGCAAAAGTAGTTTTAATTTAGACAAGATACCATGGTGAAACTGCATTTCTATTTAAATAGTTATAATAAATCATTATTCTTTTCTTAGGGCTCCTTTATGTATTATCATTAAGATGAAAACATAGAATCCTCACCAATCTTCAATGACTTCATTCTAGCTCTTTTGATGTGTATGTGGTTGTGTTGTTTTTCCTTTATGGCTTAATTTTTGTGTTTAGTGTATTGTTGGTCTAATAAGTATTCAACTTTATCTTAGAAGTGATGATATTATAACAAACAAGACTGATTCAATTTTTTTCTGCACATTTTCTCTTTTTAAAGTAACTAAAACAAACCATTTTGGGACTAGAGCTAGTACAAATGCAAAATTTCTCAAGGGGATGTCCAATATGGCTTTGAGCCAGAAGCCAAAAATTTGGAAATACACATGTATTGTTGATTTCCCTGATCTTCGTGGGAGACTAATGAATGGCAATATAACTTAGAGAACATGTATTTTATCCTGATCCTATCTCCCCTCTCTTTTATGTAGATAATTTGATCTGTAAAGTACCAGGAGTGTTACATGAGCCCAGTGAGAATGTACTTGGCTGGATGTCTGAAGAGCTTAGGTAGTGATAAAATGGCTCCATCAAAGGTTTTGTATGAAACAAATGGTAATGAATTCCATACCTTTTGCCCAGGTTTGATGTAAGCCTTGACGTGTTTAAGAACAGGTTTCAGATTATTTTCGTATCTGACACACAGATCATGAATCTTGATCTCCCCTTCCTGTGGCCAATGTTCTGGAACTTGAGAAGGGTCTGGGGGGTGAGGGTGGAGTAGGGGAAGTCAGAGAGAGAGGAAGAGAGAGTGGAATGGAGGGAGGGAGAAAGGGACAGAGAGAAAGAGAAAAGGAAGGAGAGAGTGACAGAAAGAAACATACGCATACTGATATACATTTATACATACAAACATATACTTTTTTGGTAAATTTAAAGTAATACTGAACCAAATGCTATGTCTTTTTAAAATTAAAATTACATTCAGAGTAAAGGCCTATTGATTAAGAACTTTCAAAATAGTTATTTTGTGTTTGTTTTGGAGCATGAACTATCTCATGTCTTTTCTGCATTCCATAATTTGATTCTCTTTAAGATAGTTATTCATTCCTTTGTTCAGTCAGTCAGTCATGAAACATCTGAGTACTTAAAATGTGAGAGGTATTGTGCAATGTGCTGGAAATATGGAGATGAAAGACACACCTCATGGTGCTCACTGTGTCCTGGGGGAAGCATACAAGTAAGTTGGTGTCTGCAACACTGCAAGGAGAGTCAGTGATGGAGGCCAACCCAAGGTGCTCTGGGAGCACAGATGGTGGTAACCTGAGAGTTCCGGGAGGGTTTCCAGAGGAGATGGTGGCTGAGATGAGTCTTACAAGGATAAGGGGTGGTGAAATTTGTTTCAAATATATATAAAGAGAAAAAAAGATAAAAAGAAAACCATAGAAAGAAACCATAGTATGTTGGTATGGCCAGAGTAAAAGGTGTGTAGATAGATGATGAGAGATGAGACTAGGGTAGGTGGGTAAGGATCGACTAATGAGGAGTCTAGTGATCTTAGCTTAACTTATCTGGGTTCTGTCCTTGAAGATCTGGATAGCTATTGAAGTATTTAGGCAGAAGAATGCATTTTAAGCATGAAATTAAGAAAGATCATTCCGTCTTCAGTATTGAATTTCCTGCCAATTTTATTCTAGCAAAGCTGAGAATCTCAGTGAGTAGTTTTAAGATCCAAGTTTCTTGACATCTAAGTTAAATTGATCTTGAGAAAGAAAACACAATAGTTCATAGTTTAGGCTGGTAACTAATGTAATAAAGTCCAAATACTTTTTATAATTCTCTTTAAATATTACTAAATAATATCTATTTGGATTCTGGTTGTATCCAAAACTTTTCAGGCCTAAGTAGTCATATTATTTCAGGTATACCTTATAAAGCAAAGTCAAGATGAGAAGGGATTCTCTGGATATTAAAGTGGAAAACAAAAGCAAAAAAGACAGTGTCTGACACACAACTATCATTTATATAAAATAAACACTTAAGTGAAACAAAATAATATTCAGAACAATACCCATGGTGCCTTCATAGTTCTCAGACTCCATAGTTAAGAAACTGTTCACTTTCTTCACTGCCCCCATTTGGACCTCCAGGTCAGCCAAGTTCCTCACAACCCAATTCAAATAATTGGTTATCTGTGTCAGGTGACAAAAAAGTTAACACGTTTAAAATAAAGTAGCAATCTTTGTAATCACTGGATATTTTAGGATAGGATGACTTGGACAGTTAGTGTACATCATGTGCTATGACTTATAAGTGCTGCAAGATATCAGAGACCAGGGAGGGTATCATGGGATAAAGCAGGCAAAGAAAGTGTCCACTCTTCTTCAAGTGTCCTCAAATGTCAGTGTTGTGTAAACTGTCCCCTGCTTCCCTGCACAAGTTGTATTACCTGTTTGTACTTCTCTCATTTATATTCATATTCATTTTAGTTTCTCAGAATGGGTTGTCAATGACTTAGGACAGGGATTTCACACCTCGGGAGTGCTCTCACCATAGAGTTTGAGCAGTTTCTAAAAACTGACTCACAGTATAAGAACTTAATCCACACTGTCCTAAAATGCTGAGCTTGTGCCCCATCCTACCATTATTTGCAAGATGTCATTTCATTATGAATTTCAAACTGCTCCTCTAAATCCATGGATAAGAACTGACGATGACTATAGAAAGCACCTCCAACACCACATGAAAAGAGACATTTTCATCCATACCTACCGTAAGTGCATACAGAAGACCCAAGCCCACCAATCCAGAATTGGAAGACCCGCTGATGGATGCAATGGAAGCAGTGAGGACAATGCAAGCTCCCAAATAATCCTAAAAAGGAGCAAGTAAAAAAAAATGCTAAAAGATTTTCGTCGAGTTCTCATACAAAAGGTACCAATCAATTTAGAGAGGTGGGTACTAAGACAGTACACATAAATTTCAGGGGAAGGTTACCTAAGATGCGGATGAATGACAACTCACAATATTAGGGCTGGAGTGGGAGTAATTCAGCACTCTCATTGCATCTGTGCAGAAATGGATTCATACAAGTTAAATAACTTGCCAGAAATTAAGCTGCAGTTGGTGGCACCACCAGGATCAGACGTAGGGTTTCTTTTTCTCCTCCCCCACCCTTGCTATAGCATTGTGTTGCCGGACAAGTAATTATTTCGAAACTTGATTTACTACCTTCAATTTCATGTGTGCTTATGTCAGAGTTGTGATCTAGCTCCCTTGTGCTATATAGTAAGGGCTTGGCAGAAATTTGCATCTGGTTAACTTTAGATTCTTGTCTAAACTGTTTGTCAAATATCTAGGCTTAGAGTTTGGGACATTAAGTCTCCAGATTTCATGTAAATAAGGATAAGGGTTTATATTTGTTCTTAAATGGGAAGTGTGGGCCTGTCTTAGAGCATCTGGATGAGCTATGACTCAATGGTAAACTCTTCTGTGAAATTTTTAAAAGTTCACTGAGGCCAGTCTTTATCTCAAATAAGAAACAGGGCACAACCATCCATTTTCAAACACCTTGTTCCTTCCCATTTCCCAGCAGTCTTAGTCATTGTTATGTCTTATCATTTGTGAAAGAAATCTTTCAAACTTTTCATGCTGATGAGTCACATGTTCCAGAAGCAGGTAGCATTTCAGGCATGAGCACTTCTACAGTTATTTTAAGTCTCATCTCACTTGTGACCTTTCAAGTCTAGATATGTCTCTGATCCCTCAAAAAAAAAACCAAATAACTAGATGCTAAGACATTAATGACAGTAAAAAAAAAAAGACTTTAATGACAGTAATGGACTGCTTAACATACTGGAGTAACAAGTGAAGTTACTCAAATCATCTCCCATGTGAGCTTTCCGAACTCTTTTTAAAACAGCTCCAAAGACCTAGTTCTTGAGGAGCAATCAGTAATCCCAGCCTTGAAATCAGAGATCTGGGCTCAGACCCTGACTTTGCCAATTACCAAATAAGTTAAACCCCTTTGAAACTCAGTTTCTTTGGAAAATAGAAATGATACCTAATTCAAAGACTTTGAAAGGACTAAAAAAGATTAAATGCCTGTTAGATTTCACCACCTCCATGTATCAGGATGTCTTTTTTCCTCTGGATGATTTTCAAACGTTTGAAGCAAGCTTAAAAGTTTATGTGCATCATAAAACATCAAAGGTTAAAAGAGGCACTAAAATTTAATTCCATAATGATTCCCATGATCTTTATAAAGAATAAAGAAAGAAATCATGCAGAGTTACTCTCTTGAGGCAGTAAATTCCAAAGAGGTAGTAAATGCTCCTTGGATTGCTTCTTCCAATGGGACCATGTGTTAACAACTTGTCACATCCCAATTAGACAGTTCTTCTTCATTTTCCCTTTATTTGAAGCAACAACTACATGGATGCATAATCTAACCAGTCTGGGCCACTCTTACATCTTACAAATGCCAACATGCTCCCAAAATACTTCTAAAATATTTACAGCAATATGAATTTTTCCTTCCAGCCCTCTGTCTAAAGTTAGTACTTTTGAAGTTATGCTGTAAATTTGTAATTTCTATGTTATCTTTTTAAAAAGGACTTATAAAAAGTTTCTGTGATAAGTACCAGAAAGCAAGTTAGTATACTTTGAGCAAGGTCCTCCTTGCTTTGAGCAAGGTCCTCCTTCTCAGTTTGATATAAATAAATACACCATTCAGCTTCTGAGAAATTTCTGTGGGTAATGTACACATTAAGGCTTTGAAACAAGGCACATTTTTATTAATTTTATTAATAAAATTATATTAATTTATAATATTAAATTTATTAATAAATTTATTAATTTATTAATTTATTAATTTATAATTTATATAAATTATATTCTCTACTTTCTCCCAGCTGGCCTTATTGGGAAGAAGAGCCTCATTCATTCATTCATTCATTCATCTATCTATTGATTTATTCATACATTCATTCATTTATTTTCAAGTCTTTACTTAAATTCCATTTAGTTAACATACAGTATAATATTAGTTTCGGGAATAGAATTTAGTCATTCATCACTTACATACAACACCCAGTGCTCATTACAAGTGTCCTCCTTAATGCCCATCACCCATTTAACCCATCCCCCCCACCTTCTTTCCAGCCTCCCTGTTTGTTCTTTATAGTTTACAGTCCGTTTTATGGTTTGCCTCTTTCTTTCCCCCACCCCCACCATATTCATCTGCTTCATTTCTGAAAATCCACATATGTGTGAAATCATATATGGTATGTGTCTTTCTCTGATTCACTTAATTCAGTTAGCATGATACACTCTAGCTTCATCCATGTTGTTGCAAATGGCAAGATTTCATTCTTTTTTTATGGCTGAGTAATATTCCATTATATATGTCTACTACAACTTCTTTATCCATTCATCAGTTGATGGAAATTTGGGCTTTTTTCATAGTTTGGCTCTTGTTGATAATGCTGCTAAAAACATCTGGATGCATTTGTCCCTTCGAATCAGTATTTTTGTATCTTTTAGGTAAATATCTAGTAGTATAATTGCTGGATCATAGGGTGGTTCTATTTTTAACTTTTTGAGAAACCTCCATATTGTTTCCCAGGATGGTTGCACCAGTTTGTATTGCCACCAACAGTGTAACGGGGCTCCCTTTTCTCCACATCTTCGCCAACATCTGTTGTTTCTTGTGTTGTTAATTTTAGCCATTCTGAAGGTATGAGATGGTATCTCGTTGTGGTTTTGATTTGTATTTCCCTGATGATGAATGAAACTGAGCATCTTTTCATGTGTCTTTAGCCATCTGGATGTCTTCTTTGGAAAAGTGTCTATTCATGTCTTCTGCCCATGCCTTAACTGGATTATTTGGTTTTTAGGTGTTGAGTTCGATAAGTTCTTTATAGATTTTGGATACTAACCCTTTATCTTTCTGCTGTGCAGAAGCCTTTTACCTTAATGAGGTCCCAACATTCATGTTTGCTTTTGTTTCCCTTGCATCCCAGACATATCTAGTAAGAAGTTGCTATGGCTGATGTCAAAGAGGTTGCTGCCTCTGTTCTCCTCAAGGATTTTGATAGTTTCCTGTCTTATATTTAGGTGTTTCATCCATTTTGAATATATTCTTGTGTGTGATGTAAGAAAGTGGTCCAGTTTCATTCTTCTGCATGTTGCTGTCCAGTTTTTCCAATACCTTTGTGGAAGAGACTTTTTCCATTGGATATTTTTTCTTGCTTTCTCAAAGATGAGTTGACCATATAGTTGTGGGTCCATTTCTGGGTTTTCTATTCTGTTCCATTGATCTGTGTGTCTGTTTTTATACCAGTACCATACTGTCTTGATCACTACAGCTTTATCCAGAATTGTGATGCCTCCAGCTTTGCTTTTCTTTTTCAAAATTGCATACATTCTTTTAAAAATATAACAACAAAATAATCACTGAGTCTCAACAATGGAAATTAGACAGTAGCCCTAATATAAACATTATAAAGGAAATGCAAAACATTATGTACTCAATCTCTCTGTCTCCTTCTGTCTCTTTTTCTCTTTCTCTCACCCCTCTCCCCTTCCATTAAAATGACTATGGAATCGTTATATTTTATATTGGGGCTTAGATTCACTTGTTATAGAACTAAATGGTAAATGCAATTAGATGATTATTTAAATTATTTTCTATTACATTAAAATGGTAATTCTGGTAATAGATAGTTTACCCTGGCAATAAAGCCAGCAAGAGAAGTAAAAACAGATGAAGGAGGGAAAGGAAAAGGCTGATCAATAAGTTTGAGTTAATATATATTTTCTGGCTCTCTTTCATATGGCTAATGTTTTTAAAACTGCTTGTAAGGTTTCCATTATGATAATTAGACACTATTATTTTAATTATTATCACAGTAAATAAAATATGCCAAAATTTACTTATAAGAGATAATGTTTTTGGTTTTTTGGTTTTAAGAGATAATGTTTTTGACATCTCAGTGATAAGGCATAGCTTCTTAAAGTAAATTTATAGCACATTTTCAGTGGATGAACACATTTTCAAAATCTACAGTCCACTAAATTCGAATAGATATGAGGGCTTAAAAGCCAGGATGTCTGTACCTATATCAAAGCTATATCAAAGTTATTTTATTTATTATAAAAATATTCTTTATCTTTTTTTTTTTTTAGAAAGTACTATCCATGTTGTCTTCTGGTTAGACCAAACTAGATTATTTCCACTGCTCAAAGAAATTTTTTTGTAATGAATTTGGAATTTTTTGGAGGCATTTGATCAGAATTTTACCTTGATCTGCATAAGAAAGGAAGCTCTTTTGTGTACAATGTTTATCATGAGAACTCATAGCAAAAATACTAAATTCTATTAACTTCCCTTCAAATAGGACAAGAGTATAGGTGTGTGAAATTGGTGGATAATGTAAGAGTTTATGCTAGCTCCCTACTTTTTGTTTCTTTACCATTAAACTTAAGCAATGTAATGAATTACAAAGTGATTGTACAGTTATACCTTCTTTCCTTTCTTCGCAAATATGTGAACAACAAAATGGCTTCAAGGCAATTAATTAAGAAAGGAGAAGCAGCTGGTCTGAATAACTCACACAGGAGATCAAATACTTAGCACTTAGTGGTCACTAGGCAGCATTTATTCTACTGCTAAGTCCTTACACATACTAATCAATCAATTCACTGAATAAAAGCACCTGTGGTCAAAACGATACAGTGGAATGACAAATTCAGTTTAGGAAATAGAAGCTACTGCTTATGTGAACTGCCAGTTCTAAAAGAGGTCCCCACCAGAGGACCTTTTATCTGTCTAGTGATAAATTATAACTTCCATCGAGTTTGTGAATTCAACACTTCCCTCCAGAAGAGAAGCCTTTGATTTTCAAAGCTAAAAGAGAGGCCTCTTCTTGGATTTCCAGTGATTCAATGGCATCTATCTATCTTTTCTATAGTGAAAACTATAATTCTATAAAACAGACTTGCAAATAGTTAATAGAGATTCAATCTCTTTCCTTTTGTAGCCCTCAGAAGTACTGGTCTATGGCACCACTGAGTATCTGGGGGAATATATCAGGGCCTCCAAAGTATAAGATCAGTGCACACCTGTCTGTTGTGGAGTTATGAACACACAAAAAAGCTCTGTGTTGCTTCATAAAACAGGCTCTCGTGCAAGCTCACCCTGAATACTATTTTCACTTCAGTCTGTTGATTCTAAAGACTTTCTTTTTGGCTTCCTGATGTGAATTTTCTTTTATCCTTTCACCACACAGCAAGACAAAGCCTTGGAAAGACAGCTTTTAGATAGAGTTACACAATTTTTGCAAATGGAAACACCGGTGCCAAAGAACTGGAAGTGTTTAGTGCAGAGGGCTGAAGAGAAAACGCCATGTCGAACCAGAGAACGTAAGCAGCATTCAAAGGTTAGGCTGTAGTCACACTCTGCACGTGATTGTGGCCCCCTCCACTTGGCACCCACAGGAAAAATGCTCCCCTCTCTGCCAAAGCAACCTGGGTGGTCACGGTCTTGCTAGTTTTCCTCCAGCCAATTAGTTTGCTCTTTTAGACTCTTGTCCTTTTTCGATGTGAGTGTATGGTGACCTTTATCTTTTTTGCTAATTCAGAAGGAGTATGAAATGAATACAGTGGTCAGGGCTACCTCTTCCATAGGGAAAGCTGTTCACTCAGAGAAGGGGAATAACTTGTGATTGTCTTAACTCTCACTTAAGTTGATGAGGGAAAGAAATGAGAGCCATATATTTAAAATAAATTAGAGAATGAACAAAAATTGGATGGGGCTCATGGATCTTCCCGAATCCCACAAAAGGTGTTTTTCTCTGGTTTCCCTTCCTTTCTTCTTGAGATTTTCTGTCCAGGGAATCCAGTGACATTGCTTTTGAAAGCTCAAATTGAGAATGAAGAGAAAGGGAGGCAAAAAATAGCCACAGAAAACCACAATAAATTTTCTCCCCTTTCTCTTCATTAAGGTGATGAGTGAATTAGAGTTGGTGAAATTCCTAGATCTGCATCAGGATCTCCCCTCACACAGGAGAGCAAACACTTGCTTCTTCTGATTCATGCCCAATGCCCCAACCTTCCTTGTACCACTTTAGTTGTGTTTCTGCTCTGAGAACTCCAAGAATATTTGCTATAAGCAAATATTTTTCTTAATTTGCTGAGTAATATGGCAAAGAATAGAGAAAGGAGGAGTTATGTCAATACTGTGGGTTAAGTAAGATCAATGCAGATTCACTGCAACAAATAGAAGTTTTCATTACTTATTTTTTTAATGACTTACAAGACTATGTCCACAGCTGTCGGGGTCAGAGAACAGTTCACACCCTAGTCTCCAAGGTCCTATATCTCAACATTCATGTTTCTGACAAAAGGTCCATTTATTTCAAGCTGAAATTGTGTCTCCGGTGATGTGGACATGTCCACAGGAGGACAGTAGTAATGAGTTCTTTATATGTATACAATTAGGAGAAAGGTTATTTCCTAATAGGAGTTATCTAGTTAATTTATTCAATACTCCTACTGTAGCACATGTTCTTGGATTACAGCATTTATATTCAAATAAATATTCTGATATTTACATACTCTAAATAACAGCCTGGTTCTAACGAACACTCTCAATGTACTCAGAAAAAAAAAAAACAGAAAGAGAGTGAATCTGACTAGTTTTAAGTTGGATCACTGAGGGCTGTCTAGAGGGGTGTGTGTGTGTGTGTATGTGTGTGTGTGTGCGTGCACACCTATATAAACCTATATACACCTATATAAACTTATTGACACACACAATTAGGCAAAAGAGACAAATCATATACAAAAGACTGTGGAACTTGATTTCTGTCTGCAGATATGCCTGGAAGTTTGCAATGAATCAACAAGTTCCTTACAAAATTTGCTTTTATCCATAAGAAATAGAAGCCAAAGATTCCTGATTTATTTTTGTATTGGTTTTTAAGGGAGAGCTCTGGTAATGAGATTAGACAGCAAATGTTGGAAGGGTTATAATACACAGAAAACAAAGACAAGACATACTAACAAATGTATTATAAAGGAACAAAATAAGATAGCAAAGTCTGCCCTTCCTGTTTCAAATACCAGTATTTTCTTTCAGTTTCTACAGTTGGAACTAGAATTCTTTTACATTCAGGTTGGTCTGCTGCCTTTTCACTTGGGGGTTAAAGTAACGGGCCATGAGTCAAACTGACCTAAGCCATTCTGAATCTGGCCACTCTTCCTCTCTAATTTTTCCTGACTTCCCCTTCTTTGGCAGTCTGAAGGCTCTAATATCTTGTCTTCTGGCTATGAGAGTAGAACATACGGTTTGCTTGAAGATTCTTGTTAAACACTTGTCCATTAACCTGACAGTAGGAAGTGCGAAAGAGCAGAAACAGGAGTCTGGTCACACATTCACCTCAAGTCCAAAGCAAACACACTTGCCCCTTAAAAAACATGCTTGATCTCCAAGTTAGGAAAAATCAGATAACAAAGGTAACTACTGATATTTTCCCTTGTGGTTTGGGGACATTCTTTCATTAAGCTATTTCATGATTAATTCTGTTATTCAGATATGATTGGGTTTTTTTCTTCCTTAGAGAAAACAAATTTAAACAAATAGAAGTTTAAAACGAGGAATTAGGGTCTGGATAGGATCTAGAAATAAGGTCTTAGTCTGGTTATAAATCCTAAGCAATACTTCATCTGCTTTCATGCTATCTATATATAGGTAATTCAGGAGACATTTTGTCCTGCCCCAGAGCTACCTGGAAGGAATTTCTTAACAACAACCAATCTAAAATTTGTAAAATATAATTGTCTTATGTCACTGAATAATTTCTATATTATTACTAATATAGTGGAAAAGAATCTCTAAACCAGCAGAAAATCATGACAACTAAAGCTCACAGGGGGCTCTAAGAATCTATATCAATTTGTATCCGTCTATCAACAACTCAAGATTATAACCTAGCCTCCTTCATTTTAGCCTCATCAAATTCCTTTCACTATCTGCCCTCTCTGGTCTGTTGAGTTTTGAAAGCCTGCATGCAGTAGGGATGTTTAATTAGTAGACTCGATGTCCTTACAATAGTACAGATAAACTTACTTTTCCTTTTGACAAATGGACAGGTAATTATTTTTTAAAAAGTTTACAGACAACTCATCATTACCACAAAAATAGCATATTTATAGTGCTGATTATGCAGACTAGTCTGCAAACTACATTTCCTTCCTTTCTGGAATTTGTATCTCATTCGTCTCCTGGTTCATACTCCAGCCGGTTAGCTTATGAACCACTTACCAGGGTAGGTGCTGTTTCCACTCATTTATTTATTCATCCATTCATTCAAAAGTCATTTGTCGAGTGCATTTGCTAATCAGTGAACTAGAGGACTTATATTATTATTTTTCATCGCAACACCCCCATATTCTTGTTTCTATTTTACAGATGGGAAACAGGACTCAAATAAATTAATTAACTTGCTAGATTCAAGTCTGCATGAGGCCAAAGCATGTGCCTGTTCTCCTACTTCATAAAGGAAAGAAGAAGGCAACAGATGATTAATTGCAGTTTTTTATGTTTTGTGCTAACGTGATCCTCCAATGGCTTAAAACATAGAAAGTCACCATCTCTTCTAGGCTTGTCCTGCTCAATGAAGGAAAATGAGTACATCTGTTCACTTGTCAAATTTGCTTTTTTGAAAAAAAAAACTGAAGTTATACAAACATTTGCCATTCCATTAACTTATGTAATCTAGAGACTAAAGAACACAAAATGAATTTTTGCTTTTTGGGCTATTTGTCTTGCCATTAGCTAAAACATTATGACAAATTTCATCTGTAACATAAACAAACCTGAGCTATTTTAATGTCTGGAAAAGTGAAGTTAGTGCTGAATCTCAGTGCAAGACTAATTTTTACAACTGTCTCCCTCTTTGCATCAGCCCCCTTTTTTTGTTTGGTTTCCATTTCGAAATCATGAAATGAACGTACCGTTCTGACCTCTAGCCATCTGTTGGCTGCTGAGAGAAATAAGTAGGCAATGTTGTTTGTGTCCGTCAGTTCCAGCATACGTTGCTTAAATCTGGTTTCGTGCCTGTAGAAAACAAAATTATTATCATGCTAGCCACACAACAGGAGAAATAATAAGAAACAGTCACACTTACTACTACACTATTTACTCGACAGTGACAAACTGATGGGATGGAATGACTAGTAAATAGACTCCGACTTCAAAATAAAGGCCAGCTGCTACTGCTTTGCTGTATGCTTGCTGGAGAGGGTGTGGTTCGGTGTTTCCTCCTTTCTCAGACCTCCGCTATGAAAAAGAAGCTTTTGGATGACAAATTCCTATTAAAGATCATTTCATAAATTTCCACATAATTTTGTAGCCACAAAGACAAGGCATGGCCTATGTTGCAAGGGCCTTACAAAAACCAGAGTAAGTTGTACAGTAATGCAGTATGCCTACTTTTTATTGCATATTTTACTTTTCCCAATGACACAGAGTTGGGTGGGAGGTGCTGGATGAGGACCAGGAAAGACAGGAAACTATGCACGTGTAACAGGAAAATATATACTTTTAAATATCTACTGCTGCCCGGTGTTTCTGGGAACCAAAGAAGGAAACTGGGTGGCAAGAAGTGGAGGATGGGGGTCCTTGGAGGTGGCAAATGTTCTTGCTAGATGTGGTATCTTACACTCAAGATTCTAAAATGTTTGTAAGGATGGTCATTGCATGGAAGGAACTCTTAGTCTATGGTACCTACAGGGTTTTATGACATATACAGTTTAGATATTGATTCCTGACCAAATTAAGTTCATTCTTGGCAACCAATGCCATCAGACCAAATTCTGTGTAATCCATGTTATAAATGAAACTTCTAAGAAAAATCTTATCCATTTCAACATGTGAGCTACTCTCTCACAGAACTCATGCTACATGGTGATAAATCTAAATAACAGAAATAGTCTCTTTTCATTTTCAATTATTTTTCCCTGAATAACCAAAACAATGGAAAGCTGGATAACATAATCAAAATAACTGGTTTGAAGGTTGGAGGAAATGCCATATCAAAATGTGGTCTATCCACCCTCTGTTCTTATATGGACTGCTTGACTACATGTTGCATTTATGAGGAATAGCCAAATTTCATTTGACAGCCCAGCAAGGATTCCTGTTTGATAACAGATTGCCCAAAGTTTCCCCAAATCTGCAAATCAATTTGCAGAACTTTATATTAAACCATCACTATATCAAAGAATGAAAAAGTCCTGGATGGGGTGTTCCCTTGGCCCATGAAGCCATCTATACAGGCCAATATAAAGCAGATACTTGATATCTGTCCAATTGATCTGATCATTCCAATATGCCAAACCAGATAAATCAGATAACTGAGTCAAACAGCAACATCTGATCTACAGTAATCAAAGGATTTGGCAATCAGAGCCAAATAATTACCTCACTTTGAGTTATGAGTTTGCAGCCTTGATCTAAATGCCATGTACAGGGGGACCTGCCCTGAACAGCAACACATTTGAAGGGGGCTGAGCAGTCAGAGAAACATGGCTACCTTGTCCTGTGATGACCCTTTTAGAGATGAATAGAGTGAATAATGAAAAGGTAGAATGGCTCACAGGATTATAGGATTTACTGAGAATAGTGGATATGAATTGTAAAGAGATCTATCCATGTAAGAGACAATCTTTCTGTTTGCAGTGTTATGTCGATTTTCATCCACTCATTCAGAAGCACTTAGGAAGCACCAACTCTAAATGAGACATTAGAATACCTACATGAATGAGACATAACCTCTCCCTCGAGGAGCCCATTCTTTAGTGAAGGCGGTAAACATGGTATTAACAAACAAGGATGGCACAGCACAGAATCTAGTCATAATGACTCCGTGCACAAAATGCTACTTGAACATTAAGGAAGGGGGTGATTTGTATTGACCAGAGGGTCGGGATGGCAGGGAATGAGGTGAGGAACGGGGGGAGAAGGAGGATTAAGCAAAGTTTCAAAGAGCACTGTGGGGATGGTCCGAGTGAAGTTTTAAAGGATGAGCTGAATTCTTCAGGTGAACAACGGAGGACAAAGCACTGGAAGCAGTAGGAACAACATGAGCAAAGGAACAGAAATGAGAAAACTCACGTTCTGGGGCTCAAGACAGGGTTCTCTCCGTAGAGGACAGTGGTAGTGGAGAGATTGGAGGTGGGGCCCATTGGACCAAAGCCACTGGGCTACATTTGAGATAAACATCAAACACTTTATTCTGACAAAGTGCTTTGTCTGGGACTCTTCTTACTCCTCATTTAGTTTTGGGATATTGTTTCAGATACACTCTTAAAGAGTTTGTAAATGGAATTGGCAATGGTCTGAAGCAGCAGCGAGAGGGGAGGGGTGGAAATGCAGTGAACATTCTTTCTGTGTGTTTCTATTTGGCAAGAAACCTTCTGTTTTCCTAATGGAAACTTTGACACACTCAGTCTGTATCTTTTCATCCACATCCAGCTCATCTTCTGAACATTCTTAGACCTTTATTCTGTTGGACACAAAAAAAAAAAAAAAAGGAAAGGTCCCTGAAATCTCAGTCTAATTTAACTGTGATGCTTTCGTGGTAAACTACTTGAGGGAGTACACTGCTGTGTGTGAGTACACCATGATCCCTGAATGCAGGGGAGGAAAAGCAGCCTAATCAGTAAATAATAACTTTCCAAAAGAGCTGAAGACTCTGGGGATCCAGGGAGCCTGAAAGGAAGGAAGAAATGGAGGGAAAAGAACATGTTTGATTCTTGACCACAAGCACCAAATGTAAAGACTCTAGAATTTTATTCATGGCAGCAGGACTAGCCCCACATTTTGAAACTCCCTTTGGCTTAAAAATGCTGATACTTGTGGTATTTAATATTTACTTTAGAAAGGAACCCTGGAAGATGTAAACCTGGATGATTATGATGCAGATACTTCTACCCAAAAGTTGTCTTTTGTTTCTTTCAATCATGATTCAAGCGTGAAGGTTTAACACGTAATATTTGGTTCTTTTTACAACTACCTAGACTTCTCCTCATGTAAAATTAGGAATAGTCATGCTAAATTCTGTCCTTGTGTCTAGTGACAAACGTAAATGAAAAGCCTAAACCTTGACTCTTGGTCAAGTTTCTCTCATTTGGAACTGTCATTTCCTTCATGACAATTTACCTGATTCTAGTCCTCTCTTAGAAAATAACCTCAACTAGTTCAGAGAGAAAACAGAGCAGGGGCTATTATATGTTGAACCCATCAGTATTCTGTTGTCCCATTGACCAGCTTGACTGAATCCAGTAACTTCTTACCCCTCACTTGCCATGCTATCTTGTTTTCTTTGTGGTTTTTATCTGGGATGGAAGTGGAAGGCCATGTCTTTTTCATCATTAAATATCCACATCAAGAGTAGTACCTAGCATATATTCAATACTCAAATAAATTAACTTGAAAGGACTTATTTGGTGAAAAATGTAATCTTTAATATGATGCACTTATGAGTACCAGTGGTCATTGCTGGCTACAATGTCAATAAATAATTTTGCCATCTCCAATAAGAGGCACTCTGATGGGAAAACACACTACTGCAGAAAATGTGAATGTTTCATGATGAAGTCTATGTAGATTTTATGTAGAAATTCTGTGATACACGTTGTGGATGGTTATATCTCTATATCTCTATATTCTACTTTTTTAAAGTTTATTTATTTATTTTGAGAAAGACAGAGAGAGAGAGAGAGAGAGAGAGAGTGTGTGTGTGTGTGTGTGTGTCTGTGTGAGCGAAGGGAGGGGCAGAGAGAGAGGTAGAGAATCCCAAGTAGGTTCCACACCATCAGCACAGAGCCTGATGCGGGACTCAAACTCACGAACCATGAGATCACAACCTGAGCCAAAGTCAGACACTTAACCAACTGAGCCACCCAGGTGCCCCTCTATATTCGTTTTAATTCAAGTTTATATATGTAAAATAATATAAATATGTCTTAGGTTAGAAAAATCTCTAATTGAAATAATTACATATTTGCATTTAGGGTTGCGAGAAGACATAATACTTTAATATGTCAATTTCCAAGATTAAATGAAATATTCAGTGGTACCACCTTCTTTAGTGAGTTTACTTAAACAGGGTAAATAGGGCAGATAATTTTTTAAGTGTTAAGCAAACACTCTTGATCAAAAGCTTGGATTATCACTATTTACCAACATTGAAGAAAATGGATTAAATCCTGAAATAACCTTGATTTAATATTTCTTTTATTATTATCAATAATACATTCATTTTAACTTGTTTATTGGGTGCTTCTTCACTAATCACTGTGGTTAATACTTTACATGCATTTTTCAATTAGCCCAAGGGCCTAAGAAGCACAGTTGATTTCTCCATTTCACAGATGAGTAAACCGAGGCTAGGGTTGCAAAGCATGGTCTACATTATACAGCTAGTGTCTTCTCAATATGGTGTTTCATTCTTTCTTTATTTTTGTTAAAATTTTAGGTAATTAACTCTGAATATTTATTGCCATATTTTTCATTCTTGTAGTTTAGAACATTGCCATGCACACAGTGGGCATCCAAAAAATGGTAGCAGTTATCAGTTATTTGTAGATAAATATTTGTTGATGATGTAATGGCTTAATCCACAAAATGAAAACATGTTTACTCACCTAAATGCCCGAATGGTGGTGAGTCCTTCAGCTGTTTCTGAGAAGTGGCAAAGCAGAGGGAGCTGGGTACTGTCATCAAGTTCCTGGAGGTCCCTAGAGCAGAGAGAAGTGCAAAATTAACTTCTTATGCATTCATGCTCAGAGACTACTGTATTCATCCTCAGGTAGGTTTTTATTTGCCGTTGCAACTTATTTCTTCTAGAACCCAGTTAACAAAAACTTTAACAGCTTATAATCTAAAGAAGAAGAGAAATATGGGTACATAATGAATTTTTGTCTAGGCCAAATATATGTGTTGTTAAAAAAAAAAAACTACTTGTGGGGCACCTGGGTGGCTTAGTCGGTTAAGCAGCCGACTCTTGATTTCGGCTTTGGTCGATCTCAGGGTTGTGAGATGGAGACCAGCATTGAGTTCCATGCTGGGCACGGAGCCTGCTTAAGATTCTCTCTCTCCCTCTTCTTTTGCCCTTCCTTGCCTGCACATCCATGTGTTCTCTCTCTCTCTCAAAAAACAAACAAACAAACAAACAAACATTTGCTTGATAAAACAACTAAAAGTGCTGTGAGGACACAGAGGAATGGATGATTATTTCATACCTAGAAGATGGGTAATATTTTTTTTTTTGAGGAGGTAGAATTTAGGCCAAATCTCATCAAGCTTTGAGGAGGGTTTCAACCAGTCAAGAAGAAGTACATTCCAGCTAATGGGAACAAGAGCAAACACAGGAGACTAAAGAACCTAGCAAGTTCAGTCTGGCTGGGGTCGAGTCCTTTGTGAGTGCTAAGGAGGAGAAAGTTTGTATAAAGGAGAGGTGGGACTAGACAGTAGAAGATCTTGGGTGGACTGGACAAAGTCACTGAAGACTAGAAATCATCAGGCTGTGCTTAAGCAACATAACCTGAGAGGCTATAATGGATGAAAGAGAAAAGTGAGTTTGGAGAGTCTATCTCAGAGATTTTTAAAAGTTCTGAATTACTGTGATACTAGTGGGGTTTAAAATAGGGGGAGGATTGTGAGATAGTCTTCCAGAAGTAGGCTTCTAAACTATAACAATCAGCGAGTTGTAGCAGGGTGAGTAAAAGAAAAGAGTCAAATATGGCTTAGCAGACTTGACAGATGACAGTGTTATTTGTCAGGGTGAGGGACACAGAACAAAGCAATTTGAGGAAAAAGACAATGAGTTTGCCTTTGGCCACAATGAGTTTGAATCTCTGCCTTCATGGAACTTTTATTCATAGGTTCTCCAAGGACCTATATAATATCCAATGTATGTTTGGTAGACAAACGCCTGATCATCCCTTTCATAAAGATGCACACTACTCATGAAAACATTTCCTTAAACCATGTAAGCTAGCATTTCTCAAAAATAGGCTAAGAGTTATACTATATGTTTCAAAACATCCTTCTTTTTTCTTTCAGTCTTTTTTTCTACTTTTTTTTTTGTTTGTTTTTAGGTTTGGGGGATTGAGGATTTAGAGTTGTGGCATCAACTCTCACCTTCCGGAGTCAACTGAATTATACTGTTACTTTAATCTTCAACAATTAACTTGGGCCCTACTGGGCAGCCTGTATAGTTCCAAACAAATGCAAATTTATTTCGAGTTTCTACAATGGATTTATTCACTTTAGAAAATGCAGAGGAGGGAAGAAAAAGAAAGAGGGAAGGAGGAAAATGAATATGAAGGAATGTGAGTCGTTTGCTACTTTTTAAACATAAAACTAAGTGGCTATTTGTAAATTTGACACAACAACAGGTGGCCACTACATTTGAGGTTTGTTGTGAAGGGAAAAAATTAGGAAGGAGAAATCTTTGTTTATAGGACTACATTTTGTGAAACCAAACAGGTGACGATATAACTTGACCTTGTATTCTTGTAAGAAACACTTCCTTACAGAGCTAACCACACATTAGATCTTTGATTTCAGATATTCTAAATTCCATGACATTTCCTGTCTCCCACTTTAATTCCTTGTGGTGTTTAGAAAGCAGTCTGTTAAGCTGCTTGAGCTTTTCAACATGAGTGAGTCCGGTGGAGCCTCAACATCTAGAAGGGATTTTTTTTTTGTCTGTGAAATTGAATGTCATGTGGCCATATTTACTCACTTTCAAAGAATTTCAAATAAGAATGGTTCATAATCCATTATTAGTGTTAATTCTTTAAAAGTGATCATCTCCTCTATATTTTGGTCACTTACTACCAATGCTAATAACAGATTATTCCTTCTTAAAATAAACAGAATTCACAATTCCAATTTATAAATGACTAGGAATATTTGCCTGGCCTTTGCACTCAATTTGTATTGTGAAGGGGCAATAATAAGGCCAAATGAATATGTGACTGAAGTAAGACATGACTGTAATATTTAATTTAATAGTGAGAAGATAAGGACAGATTTGGAAATAGTCAGCAGAAATGCAGTAACTAAACTTTTCGCCCCTCTAGGAAGCAGAATCCGCAATAGTACTGTAAGAAATGAGAGAGTGAACTGATGACTAACTTCTCCCTTTCGGTCTAAATTTGCTACAGGAAAATAGGATGAGGCTGGTAATGAAAAAATACTTAATACAGATCTATAACATTTGAAGAACCCTAACTCATAACCTCTAGGGAGAAATAACTATATTTTTTAAATTAAAAACTGTTATATGATATATTGAGAGCCAACTATAATCTTGGCTTTCTTGTTACCTTCCCCAAATTTTCATCATCATCCTTGCACTCAAGTCTTATTAAATATTTTCATTTTACTGAATAAACTCAATATCTACCTTCTTATTCCAGCACTTAATCCACATACAAGGATTACTATATATGTGTATATATATATATATATATATATATATATATATATATGCTTCATTTTCTCCAGATTCTAAGTTTCTCAAGAACAGGTTCTTGTCAGGTGGATCTTTTCATCTGCCACATGGCTTACACAATTATTTTTCAACACAAAAATGCTTGATAAGTGTTTGTTGAAATAAAGTGATTATTGCAATGATATAAAATTTACTATTTATAGCAAGACTTCAAAACTAAACTGGAAATTTTAAAACAACTGGTACTACATTTCATTTAACTATGATGCATCTCAGCAAGTGATAAATCTTACATTAATAGAAGAATTTAAGATTCATGGCTACTTTTATTTATATTCAGCTGGGTACTCACGTACATGTTAAATGATCCAATTTGGAAAGTTCCAATCTCTTAAAGTTACAGCCCTTCTATCAGACACTCAGGGTTATCTACTTTTCTGGTCATCACTCTGACTTATCACTTTAACCTTTTTAAATTCTTCTAGTTTTTTACAGAATGCATTTTAGCATTTTACAATATTTTATCCCTTTTTTCCCACTTGTGGAATAGAACAATATTAAATCACTTACCCTTGATCTTACAGGTTTTCTGTCAATGCTATGTTAAGCAAAAGGACCATATAATGAAAAATTTGGCGTAGTTTGTGGATTCAAAACTCAACAGGTCAAATCCACATGTTAATATATATCCAGAGCTATGGAAGGTTTACACAACCAATTATAGAAACAATTGTTAATAGATCTCCAAATGAAGCATAATATAGGTTTCATCATGTTAAAAATAGGTTGCATTTCCAAATTCCATACCTAATCTTGAAAAACACTATAGCAAATCTGGATCACAGTAAATCAAATATATAGGTTTTTGAAAATGAACAGAACTTTGTTTTACTTACTTGGAGGCCACTCGAAAGTATTTCTGGATAAAATAAAAGGCGACCCCAAGAGGCACAAGAGCAACCAGGAACACAGGGGTAGCATAAGAAATCATGCCAATGGCAGACAGGCAGAGCAGTGTTGAGCGAGTTAGAGATTCCAAAGTTGGAGGGATGTGCTATTAAGAAGGTAGTTTGAAAGGAAAATGTTTAAGCTCAAAGAAAATTTTGGTTACAATGCAATAAAATATTCATTTTATATTAATGTTATGTAACTAGTTACAAAAGTAGTATATGAATCTTTTCATTGTAAGCAAGTCTTCACTCCAACTTCACTAACTTCCCATAGTTTAGTATCCATTTATCTACCTATCTACTTATCATCAGTCAGTGTATCAGTCTATTTATCTTGGGAATTTCATGTAAATGGCACTATACTATAAATCTTATTTGTCCATGTGTTCTTGTTTTATTTTACTGGACAAGATAGATTATAAATCTTCCCACATAACCATATACAAATCTCTTTCTTTAGAATGGCTGATACTTTTAAAAAAAAAGCTATTTCTCTCCAGTAAGACATTTACATTAATTTTCTGTAACTGCTTGTTCATATCCTTTGCATGTTTTTGATTGGATTATTTACCTTCCTTTTGATTTTTAGATACTCTTTACAGATTATGGATGTTTTCCTCTTGCTTTATATATGTTACCAGCTTTTCTCCCACTTAATCTATTATATTTTAAATTTGTCTTTGATGCTTTTAGCTCAATAGAAATTTAAAATTTTATATAGTCATTTCTGTTGGCCTTTTTCCTTATTCAGAGTTTTGTGTCTTACTTAAAAAGCCCTTTTGTACCCCAAAACTCTAAAACTACTCTCCCACATTTTATTTATAGCTTTATGTTTTTATATGGCTATCTTTATTCCACATGTCTTTGCTTTGTATTTTATGGATAGCTAATTGTCCCAACATCCTTTATTGAAAAAAAAATCCTTTCTTACTGATTCCAGATACCACACTTATCCTATGTTAAATCTCTCCATATGCTGGTATTTCTGAGTTCTCCATTTTGTTCTTTTGATCTACTTGTTTTCTGTGATCACCAGAGTATTTTATTTTTATACTGTTTTCTGGGTATCTGAAATGGAAATTCTCTTTCTCTATATAGGATTTTTAGGATTTCTGGGATTGTTGGATCTCTTGTCTTCATTTAAGGTTTCTAATTTTGTTTTTGTCATTAGTATGAATAGAATTTATTTTTCACTTAATTTTTCACTTAGTGTAGAGAAAGTTACTGAATTTTATTATACACCTTATGTAGACACTCTTCTGAACTTTCAAATTGGGTTTTCATTGTACCCATTGTCTTGGACTCTCCAAGTGGCAATCATGTCCAAATAAGGACTCTTTTATCTCTTCTTTCCCCATATTCATTCCTTATGAAGAGTTTTAGATGCATTGTGACTGACACCAATGAAACATGAAACATTTTCAACATACTTATAGTCAGCTGCATGCATCAAGCATTCTTTTTCTAAATTGAGGATAATTTAGTTATTCCTAAAGCAACTCTGAAAAATCAGAAAAGACAAGTGCTAGATTTGATGGATTCTTTTGTCCAGTTAACCTAAGAGGTCTCTTCTTGGAGTGATCCAGTTTTAGAGATTGAGGACTTTAATTTCAGGACCAACTTCTAGAGGCATAAGGATCTAAAACTAAACTGGGTATCTCTGTAATATTTTCTAAAATATCACACCATTGCCTCATGCAAGAGCCCATCTAATTGAAATAAAGGACCTCTAAGACGCCTTGGCATTCTATCCTTTGCTTATGGAAGACACTCTGCATCAATATTAAACTCTTAAGAACTTTACTATGAATGGAAACACAACACTGACAAAATTATTCCTTTTTTAATAAAAAATTATATGTTAGTTTATTCTTTGCTATTTTTCTTTATTTCATTCTGATCCCCTAAGTATCCTCTTCCCACATAAATTATTTTGAATTAAGGTTTCCTTTAAGTTTTGATTCTAGAAATCATTTATGCATATAATATTGATACTATATCATCTTTCATTTAAGTTTTCATTTAAGTTTTAGATGTTCTCTATGGCTAACAAGAAACATGGTTTATCTTAAATGTTACTTTGCTTATAATGAAAAAAATTATTTTTGAACTTGGAAGTAACTCAGGCACTTACCTGATCGATGATATTTGTATCAGCTGAGAAGCGATTGAGAATCAGTCCCAGGGGGGTGGTATCAAAGAATCTAGGCAATAAGCAACACACTGGAATGTATAATACACATACATTGGGATGTATAATAATACTAAGCTATCTGGAACCTAAGCAACTAATGGACATCTTGGAGTCAAGTAAATGAGAAGGTCCCTATTCATTTATTTAAAGACTGAACAAACGCACTAAAATTTCACATTTCACTTAAAGATTCATGTTTTTATGATTTTATGTGGGGAAGTAAGAAATTAGTTACTTTTTTACCTTATTGGTCCAAGAATTATCTTATTGAGGAGATTGTGGTGAAGATTTTTGGCAGCTGTGAGACCCATCCATTCTACAGTGAGAGATGTCACAAGGCAGAGGAAAATACCTGCTCCGCAAAGTATGCTAAATCCGGCCACATAGTAGGTCTAAAAACAACCAACACACAAAAGACACAGCTTTTTCTTACTATAACACCAAATATCGAAGTCAGACAATATCTGTAACTTCATTATCTTGAGTCAATTTAAGCAGTTTAAGGAGAGCGGTTTTTGGAGAACTAAAGATAGTACTGCAACCATAGCCCTAAAGCCAAGTCCCCCACCTATTTCCTTCACTCTCTTCCAAGCGCAGATGAGACATTAGAATCTGTTTTCAGGTTTGAAATATTCTTGGCTTTCTACACTGTAGAGCTCCTCCTTCCTATCCCTAATCTCAGAATGACCAGCTAATATATTGGCATAGGTAGTTAAAATCAATACCATCAAAACAACAACAAAAGTGCTGTGTATAAGTTACAAACACACACACACAGACACACACACACACATATCGAGTGCATATACCTCCCCTAATCCAAAACCAAACATTATCATTAAATGTTTCTTACAATAAATTTTGAAACACAAAAGTTATCATAATAAATTCCGTTTTGACAGTTCATTCTATTTCAGGTCCTGTTCTAATTAACTTACTGAGTCATTATAAAAATCCTATGGCATTTGGGATTCTAATATCAAACTAAATAAAAGGGTATCACTGTTAATCTCAGCATTATTTCCTTGATGATTTAAAAACAGAATTCATTATACCTGATCAGCTTTTCCAGTATTATTTATACTGTACTCTGAAGTCCATGTGGCCAGCCAGTAGTCTATAGCCACAATGACTGAATGTTTCAAAAGCTTAGAAAAAATCATCAGGAAGAGCAAGAAGAATCCTCCAGAAGTAAGGTACCGCCAGCAGGTTTTCCACGGCATTTTAGTCCTGAGCCTCATTACAGTGGACATATTATCATCCTCATCTTCCTCCTCTTCTTCCTCTGCAATAAAGTATTAGTTTAAGCTTTATTCAGTCAACAGTAGATAGAATTTGTATCATCCTACAAAAAAAGCATACAAAAATATCCCTCAAAATTCTAGAAATACAAATGTTAGTCTTAGAAATTGTGAATGCTTTTAGCAGGGAAAAACTTCATTTAAAAATGGTGAAGAATGAATGAATGGGCAAGGCAATAAGCAACATCTATATCTAGATGAGATAATTTGCCAATTTATTACACACCAAATTGACAGAAGTGTAGACTAGAAGTTTACAAGGTTACTGAAACAATTGTGTTGCCAATAAAACAGTAGCCCTGTTATGCAAACACAATTTTTTGTACTCTAAATTTCTGGATTCATAAAACTTCACCAGAAGGAAATAGACTCTGAAATTTGTAGATACCCAAAAGGGCATAATCTATAGTCTCTATGACCCATTTTAGATGCGGTCATGGAGGAGAATGAGCAAGAAGAAACCTTCCAGAGGGCAGAGGACAGTAGGCAGGGAGTTCCTCTCAGATGTTTAAACCACCTGGCAACTCCAAGATGGCTGTCCTAAGAACACACTTCATTATGAAGACAGGGAATTTTGGCATTTCCTGATTGGCAAAATGTGATTATTTGTGTGGTCCAGGGTTTGTTGTGCATTGCCCATCATTTCCTTTTCCAGAGATAGTTTTCATTGCAGTTGTCTGTTTATATATATTCCACTACTGTATACTGAGCAGGTTGTGGGTAGGAAAGATGGATAACCTGTCTTTGGTTTATAGCTTCAGACCACACAGATCTAAAAATGGACACTATGGGAAGACTGAGCATCACCAAAGATCCTAATATTTTGAGCTGGATGCAGTAAATGAACAGATCTCAGATAATCTGTCCTTTGGTAGAGGTAGATTCAATGTGTGGTGGCTGGAATGGACATACTGACCAGGACCTGGAACAGCAACCTAGTGGGAAATATGTACCATACTGGGCTTTTGAATATTCATTACCTCATTTTATTCTGTAAGAAAGTAGTACTGTCTTCTTTTATCCTTGAGAGAATGGATTAACACAAGAAGCCCAGGGTACAGTACCCAGCCATATACCCACCCCTGGAACACTGGAGAAAGTAACATGGCATGACTCCACATTTAGAGTGCATTAGAAATAACTGGTTTAAAATTCTAGAGGCTGATGTCTGTTTACAGCACCAGACATTCTTTAAAAATATTTTTAAATCTAAGGAATTGAAGTGAAAAATCAATTCATTCATTGTTCATTCATTCATTCTCTCCATGAGTATTTGCTGAAATACTAAATAGTTCTCATCTGAAATGTAAAGGTAGCACATTTTGGTGTTCTTTGGCCTGAAATTACAATTTTCTCTGTTTCTTAATTGGCTTGTAACAATGCAGTCTTAAGCAAAAACTGTATAGGAAACATGAAGTATAGTGTATTTACCTTAAGGACTTAAGTGCAATTTATCTTATAAACTTCTTGGCAACAAATGTCAAGGCAATGTAATTATTTCATCTCATTCCCCAATTTTCCAGGAACTCATTTTTTTTCTCTACTGTACATTAATAGATCCAGACAACTGAAACATAACAAACGGCTTTTGTGGAATTCTCTTATTCTTCATTGTTGTATTGTCATGAAAACTCCACAAAGACTTACTGAATGATTCAAATATAAGGATTTCAAAATGGTACTTTCTTCCTATTCCCTATTTATTGTTTATTTCTTAAGGACTGACATTTTATTAATAGCTTGATTTGGTCATTCTACTAGACCTTTCCAACTTCTACGAACAAGGGCCTAGATCTACTTACAAATACTGCCTTTTCCTTTCTGCTCTCTCTCACACAGCACAAACACCCTGAGACACACTTAGAAACCGCTCATGATGCCTGTTGATGGATTATGTACACCTTTCCTTTGCTCCTTTTCTTTTCATTTCATTTTCAGTATTATGTATTTGGTTTAGGTCTTTCCCCCCTGGAAAGTGGCTCGTTATTCTTCACAGCCACACTCGTGCTTCAGTTGCCAAGGTAGAACAGTCACATCCCCCTTAAATGTTTCAGATACAAAAGAAAGATCTACCTTCATCTTCATCCTCCATTTGGGCTTTGGCCTCTCTCGAATACATGGCTCTTCGGAGGGTTTTCCTCTCTAATGTTGTTTGGTCCGCTTCCATATCCTACAGCAAACATTGTACTATCATTCAAGAAGCTCACAACCACAGGAAGATTTTGACGTACCAGTCAGTGACCCACAGGTACCAATCGTTCGTTACCTTTGTCAGTCTCGGGCTCTCTGTAGAAGAGCCACAACTCCTACCACAGGAGTACTTGTGAGTACTTTGTAAAGCTTCAGAGTTTAGGGGTGTTGGGCAGTAAGAAGCCAGGAAAAGTAGCAACAACACAATGGAGCTGACTCCAGAAAGAGGGACACCTCCTCCCACCTTAAAGTGCAATTCCACCAGTGCTACTTCTTCTATCTCTACATCCTTTTCAGATACTCCCTGTAATTCTCTAGCTAAAGATTTATTCATGGTAAAAAATATCTTCCTTTAAAAATGCATGCAGTTCTAGACTGGTTTAAGTACTATCACTCATCCCCTCTTATTATAAATTATTAAATCAGAGTGAGTTTCTTTAGCATCTCACTAAGGTAGCTGCACAAAAGAAAAGGAATTCAATAGGTATTGAAGGAAGGTAGGTAATTTTGAAGCAAATGAAAAATGAGGGTACTTAGGTGCTTAGAAGTTTAGGAGGAAGCCCCAGGAGGAGAAAATACACAGAAAGAGAAAGGAAATGTGCCCTGAACAGACTTTGTGAATTTTTCAGGGTTGCTTCAGACTTGTTCTGTGTTCAAGAAAGGGAGGAGAATTTCATTTTCTCCACTCCTCTGCCTCGAACACCCTCATCCTTGTGGCTTTGGAACTGGACTAGTGGTATCTTTCTGATACACTGTGGGTTAAGTCAGCTGCTGCTGGACAGTTTGGGAAACTAACCATATCCTTGTTTCTATGGGAAAATGCATTCTGAGTTCCAAAAAACTGACCCACAGACTTTTGGAATCTGGTAAATTGAGGGCTTTCTGTATATGTGCTTCCTCCCCCTCTCTGACACCCACACACACCCACACACACAAATTGCAGTTTGTTACATCAATAAACTAATAAACCCTTATTGGTCAGTCTCTAGGTAGTGATCATGGTGGTTGTTGTTGTTGTTGTTGTTGTTGTTGTTTTGGCCTCTTACACAACATGTGTGATACAGGATACTTGCTAGAAGGCTCTATTGCCTCCAGATTCTTGGTTAAAAAAGAATGAAAACTAAAGTGTCTCTTGAATAGTGTTTCTTTTTTCGGAGACAATTTCATATCAGCTTTAATTCTGCCTAATGATATGAAAACTAATGCTTACAAATGTGATTAAACACAAAAATAAAGATGACTTGTTCCTTCATGTGTAACGTGATCAAATTGGAAAACAGAAGATGTGGTTCTTGTTCAACTCTCCATGCTGTGTGAGTAAAAGATTTAACATCTAAGATGCTTTAAAAAAATCTTTACTCATTTCTCTTATAAGTAAATGCACGTATTAAGCTCATTACAAGTTAAATATTTTAAATTATGTTGATATTTGGCTTAAGTATATGTGAATTTAGTTTAATTTATCTAATAAATATTTATTGAATAGTTGTTAAGGATCGGATCAGGGGGAGGGCTGGAGACTGGGGGAGGAAACATCAAATGATGCTAGTTAATTTTGCTTAATATTATGATGAAGATAATGGTTGTCATCCAAGCTAGAATTTTTGATAACATTTAAGTCAGCTAAAAGTGTTAACTCCTTCTCTTTGTTATAGTTTTCATTGCTATCCTTTTAACATATTCTTTTGTTTCCCCCTTACCCCTTATTAAACTGACAGTTCTGTCCAAAGCTCAGTGACAGGATACTTTGTTTTGCCATCCTTCTCTGCTTGCTTGATCTGCTTTGGCTCTAGGTTTGTCTTTCTCAACCGTGGCACTATTTACATTTTGACCAGACAACTCTTTGTTGTGGGGGCTGCACTGCAGGATGCTAAGCAGTATCCTTGTCTTCTACCCACTAGATGCCAGAGGCACCTGCCCCTCCACTGTGACAACCAAAAACATTTTTAAATGTTGCCAAATGTCCCCCAGAAAGCAAACTGGGCCCTGGTTGAGAACTGGTGCTCTAGGCAAACACTCGATCCTGCCACACAACAAAGTGAACAAGAGACTGTTTTCCCCACAGTGTGATTCTCCCTGCTTTTGGATGAATTTCAGGTGTCTGCCCTTCCTTAGGTGGCGGTAACCACTCTCTATCACCAGGTGAGGATTCTGGACAGGTGCATGGTTCATACTGGCTTTTACTGGCCACTGTTCAACCTCACAACTGCATTTGCTCTGTCCACACTCTAACTTGCTCCATATCTCCACCAGCTGATTTATAACCCTGTAATGTGTCTTTAATTATAGAGCTATGCTATCTCAAGTGATCTCTTCATTTCTAAATACAACTTAATGGACTTTCTTCCTGGCTTGTTTAATAGTCAGTATTACTATAAAATCAAGCCAACAACTTTCTCCCTCTTTTTTTTTCCAGATCTTTTTTCCAAAGTAAACCATAAGTGGCCCCACTCCTTAAGTTTACGTCATATCCTTTTGTCCCTGGCATCTAGGTCACCATAAAAAAAAATGTCATTTGGAGCCATCCCAATAAGTTTATAATCAAGTTTCTCACAGTATAATTCCTAAGTGGGCTCTTGCTGATTGTACCTTATATATATTTTTTGATGAATATTTTCATTGGAATGGTTCTGTGATTTTTCCTATTCTACTTAAAGATTTTTACTTACATCTTTTCTTCCTTAGGTAATTTGTTTTTGAGATCTTTGGCAAATCTGGAGAAGACAGACAAATGCTAGGGTCTGTCTGACTTTTAATCTTCCTCTCTCTATGGAAACATAGATCCTTTTATTCTTTTATAAAATAAGTCATTTTAATTTCTGGATATTCTCAGAAATTTGCTGATGTAAAAATTTCATTTTATAATGCTCATTCCATGCCAGGAGTAACAAATTCTGGACACTTCCTAGGCTCGACTCAAAAAACACTTCAAAAATTTACTAATGTAATTTATAATTTCACCTTTCAACTACAAGTTGTTCTTTCATGTACTCAGTCTGGTTTCTGACTCTGTTATCACCTCATTCAATGTAATATAACATCATACATAACACTATACTGGAATTACATTGACTACAGACTTGGGTTTAAATCCAACTAGTACCACTTATATGTACTACACAACTTATAAGTTATGTAACCTTTCCGGGCTTCAGTTTTCTCATCTCTAAAAGTGAGATAATATTTTCTTTACTTATTTCCCATATTGTATTTACTTTTTTTCTGGGGATTTGTGAAAATTAAATGAGATTGTGGACTTGAAAAACTACATCCATGTAAAAGTTAATTGTTATTTCCTCCTAATCACCTTCCTTCACTTCCCAGCCCTATTCCAGACATGCTTGGCAATTTCACCTACAGCTCACAGTTCTTCCTTCTTTCAAAATCATCTTAGATTTTGTTTTGATCACTGCCCTCCATTTGTAGGTGGTGAGTGAAAATTTCCTCATATTACAGATGAAGAAAATGAGATACACAGAAGGAAAAATAAGATAAAATAATGATATGCCATGCTTTAGAAAATTGTTTTTTTAGACACATAATTGTAATATCATTCAAATTCAAATCACAATTCTCTAAAAACCTGAGACTACTTCATCCAAAAATATCATTAGAATTTTATAGTTTCAAAGTAACCTATTTATTAACTATATTATTAATTATATACATATACACATACAATTACTTTGGGTTTCAAATGAGGACCATTATATCATCAATATTAAATAATAATACTTATTTAGAAGAATTTTTGATAATTATACAGTATATTTATGACTCTTCTGGAGTGGATTCTGAACTCTTCTGAACTATGAGCAATTACCTTTTCTAATTCTTGATCTTGCCGATTCATAAGTGTTTTCCAGTGTTCATAAAGCTCAACATCTTTGGTTTGAATGTCCTTCAAAGTCCCTTCTCTTAGTACACTTCCATCCTTCATGGCTATGATCTAAGCAAAGCACATATTAGCAGAACTGTGACAAAAAGCCCTAATTGGCCAAATGAATTACTTTTACCTCAGACAGGATTTCGTAATGTGCCTATTTACTTATATGACTATAACATTAAAATTAATGTTTTTTTTCTTTTCTTTCTTTATTTAAATTTATTTATTTTTAATTTACATCCAAGTTAGTTAGCGTATAGTGCAACAATGATTTCAGCAGATTCCTTAATGCCCTTTACCCATTTAGCCCATGCCCCCTCCCACAATCCCTCCAGCAACCCTCTGTTTGTTCTCTGTATTTAAGAGTATGACACTTCTTTTAAATTCTTACCCAGTCAGCATGTGTTAGATACTGTAATTTGTGAGTTACAAGAACAAGTGTCCTTTTGTCATCTTGGAGAAATTTCAAAATCCCTTCCTGCATTAAGTGATCACTCAAGTGAATGTCCAGGGCAGAGAATGGATCATCCTACAACCAGTAAAATGGAGAGAATATGAAACATTTTCTATATTCTGGATGTAACTCAATTTCTTTAGAAAGTAGAAATACAAATAACTAAGAGCAAATTATCCTTAATATATTTATAAAAAAACAGACTGTATATGTTTAAATTGTTGGGAAAAAGTATTAAATTAAAAAGGAAGCTTTTATTTTCTCTTTTACCTTAAAAATTATTCAAAAAGTGAATAATAATATCCAAAGTGGTTTACATTATTATATCTAGAATCTTCAAGCTCAAAAAACAACACTTCATGACAACCTTTAGCAATAGACTAAACAGGGGTGCCTAGGTGGCTCAGTTGGTTGAGTGTCTGACTCTTGATTTCAACCCAGGTCATATATCACAGTTTGTGGGATCAAGCTCCACATAAGACTCTATGCTGACAGCATGGAGCCTGCTTGGGATTCTCTCTCTCCCTCTCTTTCTCTGTCCTTCCCCCGCTCACATACACTCTCTTTCTCTCAAAATAAATAAATAAACTTAAAAAAAATAAAAACCCCACAACAGACTTAACAAAAAATAAAATAATTCTAGAGTTGAAATTTAGATAATAAAAATAGGCATAGACTCCACATCAAGATGGCGACATAGGAGGCTCCTAAATTTCCCTCCTCCCATGGATGCTTTGACTATGCAGCTACACACAGAACAATTCCTTCTGAGAGAAATCCAGAAACTAGTTGAGTGACTTCTACACACTGGAAAACTGAGAAAATACCCCATTTAAAAGACAGTAAAGGCTGAGACAACTCTCACCACAAACCTTACCCTCTGCGCAGCACCATACAATTGGAGAAAATCCCCAACTCCCAACTTCTCTTTGAGGAGTGAAGGGTTGGGACCACACAGCTAGTGCCTCAAATTTTATGGCTGCTATCCAAGGGGCAGGCCCCCAAGTCACTTAGCTTTGAAAGCCAGTGGGGCTTGCATTGATAAGTCCCACAGAAATACAGGAAGCAAAAAAGCAGTTGTTAACACACATGTGAGCACTTACTACATCTATCCTTCCAGGGCTCAGAGCCAAAGGGACAGGCAAAAAACAAACAAACAAACAAACAAACAAAGAAAAAAACAAAAAACAAACCCTCTTCCCAGTCTTTTCCTGAGCAGAGTTTGCATACTTTACAAGCTACTACCTGAGGGCACAGCTTCTAATTAGCATGAATGTGGGTACTGATTGTGATCCTCCCTGTAGACTGAAAGAGCTATTGGAAGATGGCTCAGGTCATGATGTCATGGTTCGTAAGTTCAAGCCCCCCACATCAGGCTCACTGCTGTCAGCACCAAAGCTATCAAGGCAGAGCCCTCTTTGGAGGTTCTGACCCCTCTTCTCTGCCCCTCTCCTGCTTGTTCTGTCTCTCTCAAAAATAAATAAACATTAAAAAAAAGAGAATGAACTACAGAAAGGTAAATTAAGAAAAAAAATCCCATTTACAATCACTCAAAAAAAATTAAAATACCCAGAGTGAATTTAACCAAAGAGGTGAATATCCATCCATATACTGAGGATGTTGGTGGAAAAATTAAAGAGATGAACAAATGGAAAGATACTCTGTGTTCATGAACTGGAAGAATTAATATTAATAATAAAATGTCCAGCTAGTGAAATCCTTAGCAAAATTCCAATAATATTTTTCTAAGAAATAGAAAAAAAAATCTTAAAATTTATATGGAACTACAAAAGACCCCAAATAGCCAAAAAAAAAAAAAAAAAAAGAAAGAAAGAAAGAAAGAAAGAAAGAAAGAAAGAAAAGGAAAAAATCTTGAGGAAGAACAAGGGTAAAGACATCACATTTCTTGATTGCAAACTATGTTACAAAGCTATAGCAATCAAAAGTATGATATTTGCATAAAAAGTGACACATAATTAATGGAACAGAATAAAGAGCTTAGAAATAAACCCATGTGTATATGGCCAATTAAATTTTGACAAATGAGCCAAGAATATACAATGACGGAAAGATAGTTTCTTCAATAAGCTGTATTGGGAAAATCACAAAAGACTTGACGAAACTGGACAACTTACACAGCACACAAAAATCAACTTAAAATAGATTAAAGACTTAAATAAAAATCTGAAACCGTAATAGTCTTAGAAGAAATTATAGGAGGCAAGCTCTCTGACATTGGTCTTGGCAATGATTTTTTTGGATTTGACACCAAAAGTAAAGGCAACAAAAGCAAAAATAAACAAGTGAGATTACATCAAATTTAAAAGCTCTGCACAGCAATGGAAGCCATCAACAAAATGAAAAGGCCACCTATAGAATGAGATAAAATATTTGCAAACTACATATTCAGTAAGGGGTTAATATTCAAAACATATAAGGAACTCATACAACTCAATAGCAAAAAAGCCCAAATAACCCAATTTAAAAATAGACAAAGGACCTGAACTGACATTTTCCAAAGACATACAAATGGCCAACAGGTATATGCAAATGTGCTCAACATCACTAGTCATCAAGAAAGTGCAAATCAAAACCACAATAAGGTATCACCTCACACCTCTTAGGACATCTATTATCAAAAAGACAAGAGATGACAAAAGCTGGTGAGGATATGAAGCAAAAGGGAACTTTTGATGGGAATATAACTGGTGTAGCCACTATGGAAAACAGTATGTAGATTCCTCAAACATTTTAAAATACAACTACAATACCATCCCACGTCTTCATATATGTCCAAAGGAAATGAAATCATTCTTTCAAAGAGATATCTGTTCCATGTTCTTAGCAGCATTATTCACAATAGCCAAGGTATGGGAGCAACCTAAGTTTCTGTCAAAGATGGATAAGATGTATGAATAAAGAAAATGTTTCTCTCTCTCTCTCTCTCTCTTTCTCTCTCTCTCTCTCTCTCTCTCTCTCACACACACACACACACACAGATACACACTTGAGTATTATTCAGCTATGAGAAAGAATACCCTGACAGGTGCAATAACATGTATAAACCTGTAGAGTATTATGCTAAGAGAAATAAGACAGACAGAGAAAGATAAATACTGCATGCTATCACTTCTATGTGGAATCTAAATTAAACAAAAAAAAGAGTCAAACTCACAGAATCAGGGTAGAATGGTGGTTGTCAGGGGCTGGGCCTGGGAGTAATAGGTAAAGTTGGTAAAAGAATATAAACTTTCAGTTATGAGATGAAAAAGGTCTGAGGATCTAATGTATAACATGGTGACTATAGTTCATAACACTGTATTATAAAATTGAAATTTTCTAAGAGAGCAGAACTTAAGTGCTTTCATCCTGCCTTGTCCAAAAATGTAAAGATGTGAGGTAATGGATGTGTTGATTAACTCAATGATAGGAATCCTCTCACAATGTATACATATAACAAATTATCATGCTGTACATTTTAAATATGTTACTAATTATTTGTCAAATATACTTCGATTAAAAAAGAAATTTCAGGTGGCATCTGACTCTAGCTAAGTTAACTTCCTTTGCTAGAATAAATCAACACTCATCATAGGAAACTACTAAGAATGTAGAGGCTCTACAATATACCACTTACAATATCCAGAATACAGAAAACAATTAACACATATATAAAGTAACAGGGAAGTTTGAACCAGAGTAAAGAGAAAAAGCAGTCAGTAGAAATTGACTCTGGCTCAATATGGCTCAGATGTAAGGTGGCCTTTTGAACAGTTATTACAGATATATTCAAGGACTTAAAAATATATGGTAAGGGGTGTCTGGGTGGCTCAGTCAGTTGAGCGTCCGACTTCAGCTCAGATCATGATCTCACAGTTTGTGAGTTTGAGACCCGCATCAGGCTCTCTGCTGTCATTGCAGAGCCTGCTTTGGATCCTCTGTCCCCCTCTCTATCTGCCTCTCCAGTGCTTACTCTCCTTCTTTCTCTCTCAAAAATAAAATAAACATAAAAAAAGAAAAAAATATGGTAAAACAGGCATAAAAATATTAATTGGATTAAACGAGATAATACAAATAACATACTTAGTATATTACCAGCTAAATAACAGATACTAGGTAAATGATAGCTTTATTATATTATTGGTAGTAATAGTAGTAATGACCAGAATACCATACCTACCACTGACCTGACAATTGTCTTGGGAAGAAAGGAAGCTTTCATGTACCAAGTGATTAAGTCACTTAGAAAATGATTTAGGGAATTATATTAATTGACTGGTGATGACATTCCTATTATTTATTTTAACATACATTTTATTTCTATAATGTTACATACAGCATCAAAGTAGATGCTTGACATTTTGGAATTCTTCAAAGAAGAAAACTAGAAACTATTAGAGAAAACTGGAATCTTTCCAGAAAATAATGAATTATAAAGCAAAGTTACCTGCAGAGAGCATGGTGAGCAGATAATGTAATTACCAGTTGGAAGTGCTACTCATGGCAGGGGACTGAGAGAAACTCAGGGAGTGCTAAAGGGACAAGCAGTAGAAAACAGTAGAGGTTTCTGGTAAAGAATTGGGAAGAGCGATTGGAACAGGGAAAAAGGAATTCATAAATGTCTTCTTCATCACACTTACTTCTTTGCTGTTCTTGCATATTGCACTTGCATGCAATATGAAACAATTTGTACTTTGTCTTTTAGGACCAAAAAAGAAGTCTACTCATTCTACTACACATATGCTACATAGCAAAATAGTTAAAAACTGTAACTGGGGAAAATTTTCTAAACAATTGAGTAAGCATGGTTATAGTATATATACAGATAAATTGCACTGGATAATTATCTGGACAGTGAAAAGTAAAAGCAATTTCTATTGAGATAGAAATTGTTATCTGGAAGTTAGAATAAATGCATGTATGTGATCATTATACCAGTGATATGATTACTCAATAATTTCACAAAAGTCTCCATCAATCTCTGCCCGCATCAACAGAAGCTATAAGCAAGATGGCTTTATTATAGTATTTAGGAGTAGCCTGTATGAAAAAGAAATATTAACAAGGCATTTAGATAGCTAAAGGGTGATTTAAAATCATAACAGCTTATAAAAAATCAGTTTACTGATTTCATAATTACAAATAAAGAGGTGATGTAATTAATGTCCTCAAACAGCTTTTATAGGAATACATTTAACAGTGGAGACATGCTTACTGTAATCTCATTTGTTTAGATCATTTAAATAATGCAACATTTTGGACATGTAATAAGTTGACAAAGTGATATCAACACACACGTATATACACATATACATACATATATTAATGTGAGTATATATATTTTAAACACGGTAACTAAACACAATGCACTTAATGACACAATTATCTTGACTGTCCTGAAATTTCTTTGGATGACATGGGAGATATTTCAAAATCTTTCAGAACCTATGGATCATCCTAATGAACGTTAATTATTTCTGAAATGTTCCAAGATGTATGCATAGGAGATTGAATTAGCTTTCTACTACTGTCCAGTGAGTTTCTTTTTTGAATCATCACAGACATCAGCTTTTCGTCACTTAGCTTCTTTTAGTAACAAGAAGAAAATCTCTTATTTGAATTTTCTAATTGTTAGATTTTGGATAAGTGATAGAAAGATAAATTACTATTATATGGAATTTCTTTTAACATAGAGAAGTTCTGATGGCACTTAAGAATTACTTTAAAAAGGAGAGTTCAGGTATCAGTATAAAGTGATGTAGACTAGGGGCACCTGGGTGGCTCAGTTAGTTAAGCGTCTGACTTTGGCTCAGGTCATGATCTCATGGTGTGTGAGTTTAAGCCCTGCATTGGGCTTTGTGCTGACAGCTCCGAACCTGGACCCTGCTTCAGATTCTGTGTCTCCTTTTCTCTCTGTCCCTCCCCCACTTGTGCTCTGTCTCTCTCTGTTTCTCAGAAATATATAAATGTAAAAAAAAAATTAAGTGATGTGGGATAAAGCAATGTTTCCACAGCAGTGGAAAAAATACCATTAGTATCAGGGTTATACTGGTGAAGTTTTCTCTATCTCCATTTCCAACAAGGTAGCAAGGATATAATACCAAGACTTAGCTACCAGCATATCACTGATTTTCCAAAATCAGATAATGATTATAGAGGTAATCTGATTGTTTCTGAGACAACCTCCTGCCTCTGTTTCCAATAAGAACCGTAAGACTCCCTTGCGATACAAACTATTCCAAATGATTCTGAGAAGTTTTCATGTAGAAATAGCACATGAACTGGAAACGAGTTCTTAATAATAATTCAGCTTGGTTTTCTATAAAATTCTGACTTTAAACGTATAAGATAGTAAGGCATAATGCAAAGTCCATTATCTCTAAATTAAGAGCCTCAAATTTTAGTCATGACTCCACCTCTCTGACGCTGGGTAATTTTCCAAACTCAATTATTTCATTTGCAAAATGGGGATAATAAAGAAACTTTTCAGAGAGCACATAAACTTTTTGCAAAGATCAAATAAAGTAGCACGGGAAAAGTTTCTGCGGAGTGTTGTAGAAGTGTTATTTTATTATTACTTTCTTATAAATAGATTCTATACTTTCTTATAAATAGATTAATACTTTGCTAATCCCTTTCAAGCATCACAATGAGAGTTTATTGACTTCTAAGAATCTCTTAATAAGGAAGGTGGTTAAGAACATAGGCTATGAAATCAGGTTATCTGGGTTTGTAACCTTGCTTCACTATTACTATCTATATGACCTTAGATAAATTATCCCCCAAAGACTCAGTATCCTCAACCATAAATAGCAGTAGTAAAACAATAACGATAATAATAATAATAATAATAATCGTAATAATGCTAAACCTAATAGGGTTATTCTGAGAATTAAGTGAGCTAATATGTATAAAGTACTTAGAATCATGCCTACATCACAGAGATCCCTTAAGAATGGTTGCTATCATTTATATGCCATAGCTTCATTAAGGAGCATCTTGGTGTTACAGTCAAATGTAATCTTTTATACAACTTAATAAAAATCTAGGTTATATGGGTTGGGAATCATTTCTCAAGATTCAGTTTGTATATTAACATTTTGGATTTAGGGGAGATACTTTTTAAAAAAAATATTTATTTATTTTTGAGTGGGGTGGGGAAGAGCAGAGAGAGGGAGACAGAGAATCCTAAGCAGGCTCCACATTGTTAGCACAGAACCCAATGAAGGGCTCGATCTCACGAACCTGAGATCATGACCTGAGCCGAAATCAAGAGTCTGACACTTAACTGACTGAGCCACCCAGGTGCCCCAAGGGAGATACTTCTTTTAAAGAAAGTAAAACAATTTGTCAAAAGCCAATTCAATGAATAAACGATTCTTCCTTTTTTCAAGAGCATATTATTATTTTTTATATACGTACATACAGTTCTCACTAGTGTATTCTTCTTATATTCAAAGAATATCTATAAATAGTATGTATTTTTTGTATGGATATATTTTTGGAAATAACTTGTAAGTATATTCACTGATACAGCACATTTGTATATGCCATAAAGCTTCAAAAATAACTAGTATACTTCATACACCATTAAGAAGTTTCTATTTGGCTTTGATATTATGTAAAGGCTAATGTGATAAAGTTTAATTAGAGTAAAACAAAACATCATCCAAGTAATTATTTGTACAAGATCCTGAAAGATAGGGGAAAAGCCTTTTTCTCCTTTGTTTCTTCTGTCTAACACAGAAGTTGGCACTGAGGACATTCACTAAATATTAATGGATGGGAAGATGGAAGGAAGAAAGGGTGGAAGGGAGGAAGGGGAAGGGTTTGGGAAAGGGAAGAGAGGGATGGGAAAAGGAAAAGAGGAAGGTAGGAAGGTAGGGAGATAATGGGAAAAGGCAAAAGGAAGGGGAAAAAAGGACAATACAGGTGCTAACTTGACAGTAATAATTTTTTTTAATACTAGAGATTCTTAGCTGATCAGAAAAAAATACTCAAAAGGCATGCAGCTCTAGCCCAGACATTGCCACTCACTAGTCATTAGTCCTTGGGTAAGGCACTCTATGCATATGTTTCTTCATCTAACATGAAGATACCATCTACACTCACAGCAGTCATAAGATCAAATGGGATAACACTGTGGTTCAGAGTACTTTGTGAATTTTTCTACAAAGAAATTATAGGATATAATTCTGAGGTAATTATTAAAACACATCAATAATATTTTTTGCTGCTAAAATATTCAATTTCAGGTTGCAATGAAGTAAATATTTAGATCATAAGATCCAATAGTTGTAAGGTTATCTAAGCTGATCAGAGTGCATCTAGAACACACTTTTTCAAAGGGACTCTGACAAATACTATTATACCCAGGATTAAGAGAAGTTATCAAAATTATATTATTGTGGAAGAATTAAAAATACTAAACTTGCTTAGCTTAAAGTAAATTAAGACAAGTTATGAAAATAATATTAAAATGTTGAATATGACTGCATAAAAGAAATATATTTGCTGCTGTAGAAGCAGAAGGAAAACCAATTAATGAAAAATCCAAGGAAGTAGATTTTAATCACTTAATAACTTCCCGATAAGAGCCATCTGTGGTAGGCAGAATAAAGGCCCCCAAACATGTCCACGTCCTAATTCCCAGAACCTGTAAATGTTACCTTATATGGCAAGTGGGACTTTGCACATATGATTAAGATTAAAAACCTCTAGATTGGAAGATTGTCCTGAATAATCCAAATAGGTTCAAACTAATTACATGGATTTTTGAGAGAAGAGAACTTTCCTAGCTGTGAAGAGAGGAAGATGTGACTAGTAAAAATGGTCAGAGATAGAAAGTTACTGGCTTTGAAGATGAAGGAAGGCAGCCATGAGCCAAGGAATGTGGGCAGCCTCTACAAGTTGGAAAAGGCAAGGAAATGGATTGTCCCCTAGAGCCTCCAGAAGGGAACACAGCCCTAACGACACTGATTTTAGTTCAGTGAGATTCATTTTAGACTTCTAACCTACAGAACTATCAGATTATTTAAACCGCAAAATATAGCAATTTGGTATGGCAGCAATAGGAAACGTATACAGTGACCAAAAAGGCCACCTGAAAGTGAAGCAATCTGTCTTCAGAGTCATCAAAAAGCTGTTAACAGGCACCATGAAAAGTAATCCTATAATGAATGGATGGGAATCTACAATAAGTTAACCCTATGAATTCTTTGAATAAGTTAACCAGACACCAATCTGGATATCCCAACTCTCAACACCCCAACTCTCAACAACTCTCAACTGATTCTACAATTGTAATAAGTAACAGTCACTAAACTGAAGGCAGTGGAATGAACAGGGATAGAATACTAGACCCAGAAGACCTTGGTCTCTTTCAGATTTCCAAGTCACTTCGTCTTCAGGCGGTTCAGCTATTAACTGATCCTAAAATTCAAGAAGTCATTTCCAGTTGTAGGTCCATCCACTATGGAAGGGATTTACAAGTACATAAGTTACTGCTAGATCTTGCTATGGTTTTGTGGTGTAGTTTTTCTGGAGAATTTTGGTGACAGGTACTCTTAGGGAGATTAACCTAAAGTGAATTTCCAGTATGTCCAAATTCTACTCCTATCCCCAGCAATAGACCCACATTTCGTGAGACACTTCAAAACCAACCTACTTTTTGAAGAGCTTATAGATTTTAGATGGAATTAAAATTATAAAGAAGTCTGGAAACCGGAATTACAGATGGTTAATAATTGCACAGAAGGAGAAGGCAGGGGAAGGATGCATTTACATACTCTGCTGGTGTCTAATATACTACTTAAAAGTTCAGTTATTTTGGCTACCTCCTGCTAGAAGAACCAAACTAGGGCAAAATTCATAATCAATATAATCATCAAAATCTGTTTGTGGATCCATAGGTAGAACAAGATTTTTTACCCAGTATATACAGGAGGGTCATCCATGTAGCTTTTTTTAAGACCCAGGCTCTAGACTCTGCCCTTATAAATTATGATTCAGTAGGTCAAGGGTGGTACCAAAATTTCTATAGTTTTAGAAAGCTCCTCAGTCAAAGCTTATGCACAGTCTGAGCTGCACACCACCGTAATGGAGTACTATGCTTACTTCCCCCTATATCCACCAAGAGTGCATTTTCTAGCCTTTCTTTCTTTGTCATCCAACATAAATGAGAAGGCATATGATCTTGTCCAGTTGATCCAACACTATACAGACTTTTCCATTAATGATACTCATGGTTAAGAAACTCACATAAGCAACAATTTAGGGCACCTAAGTCACTTGGACACCAATCTGGATAATCCAACTCTCAGCCTTATGGGTTGATCTGATTTGTGCTGTGAGATTTTGTTTCCTTTATGTTCTTTATTATTTCAGAAGTTAACCCATCTTTCCTTGAGTAACCTGACTTGAATTTTTAAAGTCTCATTTGTCCAGAGGGAAACATGAAGTAGAAACAAAGATCATATTCTCACCAAAAAGACAATGTTGGTATTTTGATAGAGAGCTCGTGCCACACAGATTCTTTGCCTCTGACCCCCACTCAGGTTGATGCCCTAGAGAAGAATAACTGTAAGTATCCAACCTTTCCAAAAGCAAATGATCTGACGGTGAAGAATTCTCTTTAAAATACAAACTTGTTTTTCAAAAATTTTAAAGTAATGGTAATTTATTGATTAAATTGTGATAGCATTAGTAAGATAAAATAAAAATTGTCTATTAGTCAATACTTGAATCATAGTTCAGAGAATTTTTGAGTGGTAACATGAATTCTTCTTTCACTCTGATAGACAGCTCTGCTGTACAAAAGCTTTAATAACCAAACACATGGTTAGCGCTAAACACTGCCAGCAATTCCAAAATTTTTACTAGTTTTGCAAATTCTATCTCTAGTTTACTTAACATATACCTCTTAAAATTTATATTGCCAATTATGTTCAACAGTCTATACAGCAATATGTTTTTATAAACAAGTACCAATTATAACAATTTTTAAACTAGTATTTATTGACCACTTAGTATGTGCAGACTTGTGTAAATGCTTTTACATTCCTTGTTTCTTTTATTCCTTATAGCAATTCCAATGTCTAGCATTATTCCCTTTACTTTACACACAAGGAAACTAAGGCTCAGAGAAGTCCATGCTCTTAAACAGTATATTATGCTGCAATCAAGAACAGCCATTAAGAACACTGACTATAGGGGTGCCTGGGTGGCTTAGTCAGTTAAATTTCAGACTCCTGATTTCAGTTCAGGTCATGATCTCATGACCATGAGTGCTCTCTCTCTGTCTCAAAATAAATAAACTTAAAAAATTTAGCCAAAATTGTTTTAAAGATTGTATGCAGGCATAAATATTTTTTAGCTGCTCAGAACAGTATGACATCACCATTAAACATGTTTACACAAAGAAAAAAGGATACTTTAACAAGAATAAATAGAAGTTGACAAGAATGGAAGAAGTCGGAAGCAATCTCAATTTCAGCTCCAAGTATGTAAAAATACATTTGATCAAAGGCAGGAACTGCTTTATTTTCCTTGAGAACTCTCTAGTAGCTAGCACAATGTTAAGTATATGGTGGTTACCCAACAGATACTGAAGACTGGCATTAAAGCTCCTGTGCTCCTATTTCTGGAACCTGCCACTAAGACAACACACAGCCCCTAAGCTCTCAGATTTCATTATGCTCCATTAAAGGTTAAAGACAACCAGAAGACTTTTTTAGATGTTTGTTTTATTTAATTAAGCTATATATAGCTCACCCTCTCTCCAATTTCAGTTTGGTCTCCAAAAGGTAGTAAGTCAATATCTGGCTGAAGAGAACAGGCATCCGTAACTGCTTTGTACCTTTGGGAGAAATTGTTTTGAATTTTTAGATCACTATTAATATACTAACCATAAAGTAAGTCCCAAGTTCAATATCTTGGAAGCCAAAATACAACATTTGTTGAACAACTTGGTATCTATTCGCCTCTACATTGGGTTTGTGGAAACCAAGATAAATAGATTTTGGTTTCCACTCTTATAAAACTAGTAAATGGAGAAGGCTGATAAAGAAACATATAATAAAATGGATCTTATTAGGTGCTACAGCTGATGTAGGTGGAAAATGCTTCTAACATACATAGAAAGAAATGGTTGACCACTCTAAGAAGTCTTTGCAAAGGAGGCAACATGTAAGCTGTATCTGGAAGATGGGTTGTAACTTGGTAGGAAGAAAATGATGGAAAGGAGGGAGACTTCAGGAGCTGCATGAAGGTGAAAACGCCATGGTGCATCTCAGGGACAACAGGAGGCTCACAAGAGCTAAAACACAGGTTGTGGGTGGGTGTCTGTGCATATTATCATGCATGCTGAAGGGAAGAGAAATGGAAGGTGTTGAGGATTGATGATACTCAAACAGATTTAACACCTGGACTGGAAATGATAAATTGCAAGTATAGGAGATAGGGAGCACTAGGGAAAATATGAATAATTTCATTTTCTCAATCACCTAGTCTTAAAATATTAAAAAGTCATTGTTGATTCTTCCCTCTTCTTCTCCCTGCTCTTATTTTTCCATTCTTATTCAAGAATTGTTTTTTTGTCAGCCGTCTCTTCTTTTCTATTTCTGCAGTCACCCCCAAGGGCAGGCAATGAACACTGCATGCCTGGATAATTATTCCAACAAATGTCTAAATGTCTCCTTGCTCCTAGTGCAGATTCATCCTTATGTATCTATCATTACACTTTCAGATTAATCATCACAGTTACTTCATTATTCCCCTTTCTAAAACTTGCTGTGCCTCCCCAGAATGCATAGAATTATATCAAATTGGCTTTTAAGGCATCCGCTACCTCAACTCAGCTTTCATTTAAATCCATTTTGCCACTGTGAATATACATAAATCCTTTTCTGTCTGGTTTGTTCCCAGGGTCCCAAATGATCCCATGTAACTTAAGTTCTTCCTCCCACACTATCTGATTTCCTCTTCCCTCCCTTCCCTGTGCCTCCCCCTTGAACTAATTCTCCTTAACTTTCAAGGTTTGGCTGAGGGTTTTAAGACCCAGCCTTCTGAGGCTGGCTTAAGGGTCATGCCTTTGTACACTCTGGTGGTATTTAAAGACGGTTGAGAGATGGCGTATTCTGGCTGCTGTTTGTAACTAGAACCTCTCAGATCCCACATTCTTCCTTTTCTTTCCACGGGTAACTTTCTTTCTTCCTTGGATTTTTCCTTCTATTTATCAATAACCTCACCACCCTCCCAACCACCAGCCCCTCCACCCCTCCACACTCCACCCTCCATGATTCCATTTCAGCAGCTTAGTTTTGGTGTACAATAAGTATACAGGATGGGCTGAAACGTCCAGTCAGACTTCTATTTAAAAAGTTGATTCAAAAGACCTGGTGATGAAGATGGACACAGGGCATGCAGGGGAGAAAGGAAGGCATGGCTCTGCAGGTTCCAGAAACCATGGACCAAACATAAGCATTAGATAGTTGCTCATTTTAGTTCTAAATTTTACATTCAAAATTACCTCTGTTTGTTGAAAGGACTTCCAAAAGTAATATTTTCTTCTACTGTAGCATTTAATAGCCAAGGTTTTTGAGCTGCGTAAGCCACAGAATACCTGTTCCTACTGGAAAATGGAAAAGATAAACAAAACACCGAAGGTATAAAAGGATGTTGTGCTGTATGTGTATTTTAGTAAAACTAAGAAGAACAAAAGTGGATGAAATATCTTGAACACAGAAATGGAAAGCTTCTAAGAAAGAATATTTTAATAACCACCAAACTTACTATTTATGGTTAAGTATTTCACCTGAATTAGAAAGATTAGAATTTAATCAAAATGTTCCTCAATGTGCAAAATTTGATTTTGCTATGCTAAAGAAGTGTTTAGAGGTATAAACTATAGGTTGAAAATTTATTTTGTAAAATAACTACAATTTTTAAAATAATTAAAAGGTCAATAGCAATACATTCTCTCCAATAGCCACTGATATTTTACTTTATATTAAAAGCACCTTACATAACTCTGAATTTTATATGCAGACCTTAGAAAAAGTAATTGGTACTGTGTCTGTGGCTTATTCATGTTAACAATGTTTTAAGGTAGTAGATAATATATAATTATTTCAAAGCAATAATACATTGAGGAATCCATTTCAATGTTGAAATAACTACACATTTAAAAGCTACATATTTCAAAACATATTGAAATAGCTTATTTCCTAAAAATTATAGCCTCTTCCTCATCCCCATTTTTTTTTTGGTTTACACATTCTACCAGATGTCTATACATCAGACTTTAATTTGCAATCACCAGGAAAATACATGTGAGTTGAAGATAAAGAAGATGATGGAATTGGGGTAGGAAAGGGGTCAGCTTAAAAGTCACACTTCCACAGTTAGTTCATGGTCTGTAAGTACTAATTAAGGAATCACGGTTAAAAGATAGTAAGGTTAAGAAAAAGAGTAATTAGAAATATTCAGTGATCATCCCGAAACATGTCTTAGGAGTTTAAAAGATATGATGATATAGAGTATGCTAGTAGTCTCTGAGATCATTATATGTGCAGTGGAACAGTGGTTCCCAACTTCTGACATGTCTTCTTCTTCTCCCCCTGGTCTTTCCATCTCTAGCTTATGGACAGATCCCATCACTGTTTAACTCATAAACAATATACATATTCTTGTACTTTTATTTTATGAAATTCCAAAAACAATTTACTGAGAACAGTTTGAGTTTCGGCCAAAGTTGAGACATCTGTGACTCATGGAGAGGAAAACCGTTGACACAATGGGCCATTTTGTTTGGCAAATTAATTTTTTTAGCAGACTGTAAATGTTGGGAACCACTGCTATTGGAAATATGTTGGTACATTTTAATAAATAAATTGGTACATCATCAGAATGAATAAAATGACTAGGAGTAAGAGTCTGAGTATTAGGTAAAGTCTGAGGAAGAAAGTTATTCTTATTAAATGCAGAGTAAAATAGAAATAATACCTTCTGGTTGCTTCAAAAGAAGGTTCAGATTCATTTACACTGCAAGTATGGCAAACAATGTTCATTAATTATGAAATATAAATATAAGAATGAATGTGTGCATATATCAGATAAAAATAAAATAAACATTGGACATATTAATAGCTATGTTTCCCAAATGGTTTCTGATATTAATTTCAAAGACAAACCAGACAAATAATAATTTTCTTTTATGTCTTCATCAGTGAGGAAATAATTGCTTAGTCAGCTTCCAAAAGATAGATAGCACTGTTCTGTTTCATTACAACATCTGGGTTCATACAGTGACCTGGGTTCTACACCACCTCTGTTCTATCTAGCTGTATAAATTTAGGTAATCTTCCTACAATAGTTTCCTAGTCTGTATAAGGATTTGGTATTTCCAAAGTCTCCCTACCTTTAAAATTGAAATCTAATCTGTTTAGATTCCTAATTAGCCATCCTATGGCATGAAAAAAAGAACTACTTTTGGGGCTCTAAACTTGAAAGGTTTAGACACAGCTTGGTCCTTAAGGAATCTTAAGAAAGATAGACATGCACAATAGGTCAAACCACAACATTTGGGTATGGTTATTGTTTGATATGATTTACGTACAAAGAGATGTTTTCCTAATAACATTTAGTTATATCTATATTATGGGGGAGAAAACACCTATTCATTTTATTGTTCTAAATTTGAATAATGTAGTTGAATTCAAGACCTGAATTCAAAAACTACACACAAAATTAAAGTCCAGTGGAACTCTAAAAGTAGATCTCATTTGGCTCTGGAAAGCACCATATGCTTTTATGGAGAAAATATACCTAAGTATGTTGTCTAGTAATACTTAGCTTAGAGCTACTAATGATAAGATTTTCATGCTTGCATACTGCTAATGACATCCTGGTAAGGTTAACTAAGGCAGGAAAAAACAATTTCAGACTAAAAATCTCCTCTCAATAATGATTATTCTCTGACCCAAGTTGCTCACATACCAAAAATAATGAAATCTACATTTTCCCAAGTGATATTTGCTTATAATATGCTTTAGTATCAGGAAATTTGGATTTTCAAAACCACACTGAGATACCACCTCACACTGGTCAGAATGCAGGAGACTATAGATGCTGGCAAGGATGTGGAGAAATGGGAATCCTCCTGCACTGTTGGTGGGAATGCAAACTGGTGTAGCCGCTCTGAAAAACAGTGTGGAGTTTCCTCAAAAAATTAAAACTAGAACTACCCTATGACCTAGCAGTGGTACTTCTAGGAATTTACCCAAGGGATACAGGAGTGCTGATGCATAGGGGCACTTGTACCCCAATGTTTATAGCAGCACTTTTAACAATAGCCAAATTATGGAAAGAGCCTAAATGTCCATCAACTGACAAATGGATAAAGAAGACGTGGTTTATATATACAATGGAATACTACTTGGCAATGAGAAAGAATGAAATCTGGCCATTTGCAGCAATGTGGATGGAATTGGAGGATATTAGGCTAAGTGAAATAAGTCAGGCAGAGAAAGACAGATACACTATGTTTTCACTCATATGTGGATCTTGAGAAACTTAAGAGAAGACCATGGGGGAAGGGAAGGGACAAAAAAAAGTTACAGAGAGGGAGGGAGGCAAACCATAAGAGACTCTTAAGGGCTGAGGACAAACTGAGGGTTGATGGGGGATGGGGGTGAGGGGAAAGTGGGTGATGGGCATGGAGGAGGGCACTTGTTGAGATGAGCACTGGGTGTTGTATGGAAACCAATTTGACAATAAATTATATTAAAAAAAGAAATTTGTAGTTTTTAAATGTTTATTTATTTACTTTTAGAGAGAAGGAGATAGAGAGCAAGCAGGGGAGGGGCAGGGAGAAAGGGAGAGCAGGGAATCCCAAGCAGGCTCCGTACTGCCAGTGCAGAGCCTGACACAGGGCTTGAACCCACGAACCATGAGATATGACCTGAGCCAAAACCAAGAGATGGACGCTCAACTGACTGAGCCATCCAGGTGCCCCAAGTAATTTGGATTTTTTTTTAAATGGTAAAAAGTTAATGAATGACCTCAATGGTTTTAGTTAATTTGAGGAAGACAGAAAACAGATCAAAAGAAGCAGGTGTAGAAATTAATGGATTACTCTGTAGCTTGTTTCATAATAGAAGAAAGGAATGGGACCAAATAGAGAAAACTAAATTCATCGGAAGTTATCTGCTTGCCTGGAGAGTATACATAGAGGCAGAAAAAAAGGGGACAAAGTTAGAACCTGAAAGATATCACTATTTAATGAATGACTAAGGAAGAGAAACCTGAAGAAAGGACCAAGAGGAGCAGGCAAATGCTTTGAGGTAAACTCACCTGTCAGTCAAAATTAAGCAAGGAGGCATTTTGAAGCAAAACTTATGGGCAACAATATCAAGGGACCAGGAGGTCAATTAACACAATGATCAAAAAGTACACAGTGAATTTAAAAATTAGGATGCCACTATGGACTTAATAAGAATAGTCTCAGTGGAGTGGCAGAGGTAGAAACCAGAGTGCAGTGGACTGAGACAAGAGGAGAATAAGAGGAACTGGAAAGAACTTGTGAAGATTTTTCTCATCTACAAAAGGAAGGGGCCAGGGTGGTACCTGGGGGTGGGGGTTGAAATTAGAAAGATAGACAGAAACACGATAGAGACAGAGACAGAGATGGGAGAGTGCTGTTTTTCCACTAATAAAAGTAGAAAAGAGCCAGGGCCTGGACTAGATGTAAAGCAGATAAAGAGAAAAAGAACATGCTTTGGATATAGGATATAACACACTAGTTACTTAAACATAGTTCAGAGGGATCAGAAGAGACAGTACATTTCAATCTGCCTAGGAGAATGAGACAAGGCTCTGTCAAAGAGATAATATCTGATTTGACACTAGAAAAAAGTGAGACTAACTATCTAAGGAAAGGAGTTACACAGGAGTGTGTGCATTTGAGAAACAACTTGCAGTTCAGGGTTACTGGAACACAGTGCTAAGGGTGGGGGGATTAGACAGGGACCAGATCATGAGAGGTCCTGATATAGTATGCAAAGGTCTTTGGAATATTTCTTGGCCAGTCAATTGCAAAAATTATAAGCAAGAGGTAAGTAATTAGATTTTCATATCAGAAAGGTACATCTCATAACAGTATGAAGAAAGGTGAGGGAATAATTACTGTGAATAGTTCACATATGCAATTCTCCTGAACTAGGACAATTAATATAGGCATAAAAGTGTTAAGGACAGACATAAGAAAAGTGACTGGTTGGACTGTGTGGGCAATGGAGAGAGAGAAGAATTCAGGTTGGATCTTTGAGCTTTGACTTGGGCATCCACGAACAGATTTCAGTGGGTGGGGACACATTCCCGCCAAGATACAGGAGAAGTAGGTATTGGAGATAATGAGGGATATGAGCTCAGTTTAGATGTGTTCAATATTCAGTTTATACATAAAGACTTTTTGGAGGAGCTATTAGATCTTCAGAAGAAAGATGTTGGCCAGAAATGTACATTGGTGTGTTGTTAATACTTAGGGAGAAACTGAAGTCAAAGATATAAATTAAACGCCAAGTAAAGGAAGAGTGTCCTACAGTAGACCACAGAAAGACTGAAGGAGAATCAGAATATTCTTCTTCACCTTCTATCTCCATTTGTATTACGGCTCTTTACTTTTTGACTCATTAATTTTGGTTTATCCTTAAAATATAAGTTCAAGTATCATTCATTCATGCATCTCCCTAAAAAAGGCTTGTTGACCCCACAGACTCAGCTCAGTAAGGTTACCTATTATTTGCTCTTATAAAACTCTGTCCTTCTTCCTAGCACTTATAAAAATTTGACCAAATAATTACTTATGAAATTATTTTCTTACTTCCTTGTGGCCTTCCCTGCTAAGCAGTAAGCTTCATGAGAACAGTGTGTTCAATTATTTCCTCCCCAACAACTACCACAGTGATTTTTATGTCAAAGATATACTAGTCTCAGAGTAAGGAAGATATGGTAGATATTGGTCCGTTTGTAGGTAGTCATCCTCCATGAACAAACAAAAAGAAACCCTATTCTTTCATTTTTAATGAGTAATATTAGAGTCCTTAACTTCTAGAGACCACCTCTATAATCTCACACAACAGCAATATGTTTAATCTAATTCAAAGGATTTCTTTTTCTCTTACAAAACAAATACACTTATTTCTGAATTTCAACATCAGATCTTAACGATTACATGAAAATCACTGGGTCCATGTCCAGACCCATCCTCCACCATTCACTGTGGTAGTGAATAGCACTGAAAGCAGCAAGAGAAAACAAAGAGGCCAGATGGAAAATCCCCTTGTGGAAAATAGATTTCCATTCTGTATGCAGGACTTGTGTGTATTTTCCTTCAAGAATAAAAATTAAATTTAGTAGCTAGCAGCTTTCAGGTATCATGGCTGATACCTTGTGGAATGGGAAAGAGTGAAGCTTTGCAAGCTTACATCAGAAATAATATTTAGAAGAATGGGAGCTAGATGTGGGCCCAAACACACTACACTGCATCTAATCCAGGAAAGCTGATTCAGTGTGTTATTATTCCTTCATACCACATAAAGTCACATGAAAAGGAGTAACTCCTCAATTCACCGGTCTTAGAATAACTGAACCACTGTTATAAAGCTGATTACATCAAGATGTTAGAAGATAGAACATCAGCACATATGAGGCCTGACAGGAGGATGGTTGACAGCCTGGGCAAGAGAGAAAGAAAAGAAAAGGAAAACAAAAATAAATGATGGCTGTGTCTCACATGATTATCAAAATTATTACACAGTGTAGACTCTGTCACTGGAACCACTTGTCAGGTAGAGCATTTTAGTTCCAGCTCCTAAGATGTCAGTAGGAATTATTGTTTATCAAGACAACTTCATTGCTGTATTGTTTATCAAGACAAATTCATTCAGGTAGAGCATTTGCTTTTCAGCAAATACAGAGCACACCAGATGCAGAAATAAAAACCCTGGCATTCTAACAATTTTGGAGAATTTTTTAGTCCCTTCCTCCTTTCTCTGACCCTTCTCTTCTGAGGTTACAACATGGCTGACTAGGTCAAAGGTAGCAATTTCCAAAGAAATGTCTTTAGAGGTCTTTGTACACTTGGTTCTACTCATGTAGGTGTGCCTTGGGTGAGCAGCAATACCTTCTTTCCTGCCTAAAGTAAATATTTATCACCACAAGAGGACCAAGTACTTATTGGACTTTGCTCATGCCAGTCTATGAGGGCACATTTGAAAATAAAATTCATGCAGCCAGAGATACATGCAGTGGTGAAATAATGGCAGCAAGGCACTTGACACCTTATGCTAACATTTAGTTTATTGGGTTGTTTTTTTTTTTTGAGCTTCCAAAAAACATCAAACAATTCAGTGTGTTGAAGTAAAGCACTTCTTAGGTTTTGTACTTCATCAACCAATAAATATTGGTAACTTCTAAATTAGCTTTGCTCTAATAACATTTCTCTGCCTTTCCTTATTGGGTGAGGCACAACAGCCTTTTATGGAATGAAGAGTAATTATAAATAACTCTTTAAAAGAAGATCAGTATCTTCTGAATATTACCAATAGGAAAATATGTTTTATCAGATATTAAGGATGCCATAGAAGAAAAAAAAGTAATTCTTGTAATAAAGGAAAATAGAATTTGTGTTAGCTTATCCAATCTCTTAGAGGCTTAGTTTTTAAAGTCATGTGTGCCTAAGCCAACACAAACATTTTTTGAAGAAAATCTTAGTCCTTCTGCCATTAAGAGATGGGAGTATAGTGAATGAAGGCAATGTTCATAAAAAGATGATTTTTAAGTTATGAGGATTTTATAAATACTTAGAATTATCTAAAATCCTTTTACACACCTTCATCCCTTTGGCTCCATCTCTAAGACATAATCTTTTATTAGCTTTATTGTTGGGACCCATGAGAGTTCTTTCTTTCTTTCTTTTCATGAGAGAGACTTCTTAACCTCTGTTGAGTAAGTGTATGTTTTTATCTCTAGTTTCCTCTTTGCTTAGCTTCAATGAAGCTCAGAGTGGAATCTGTGGTCCATATTTTATCAATACACAGGATTCCAGAGCATGCATTTCTACCTATTTACTTCTCAGATTATTATTTAAATCTTAATTTTTCTTGATATCTTTATCTTTATTTTTCAAGCTTTACTACACTATGTAACTTTAAATAAAATAATTTCCTACCTTTGTGAAATGAGGTAGGAATGCAAAAGAAAAAATACTAGATTATGTAAAATACTTCCCTAATTCTCATATCATTTATTTATCAGTTAGCAAAATGATGAAGATTATTAATGATAATATTGGAAGTTGATCTGGCCTAAGTGGAATCCTAAATAACACAAGGGAAGACTATATTAGAAGAACATCCTAGAGGTCTGAAAATAAATCTCAAGCTTCTTGAGCTTCTCAAGCTGTCACTGATTCCCATTCTTTCTCTCTGTTTTAATGACAAACAAAGGTGAAAATAAAACCCAAGTAACTTGATGATGGCTGTACATGTCACAAAATAGAATTTAATCCAGTAAAATCTGTTTCTCAAAACCTCTAGTCATCCAAGATGGAAGGAGATAGTGGCAGGGCAAATTGCCTGGTGCCTGATCTTAGTGATCAACAAGAACTTGTCATGAAGCAAACTGCAGGTGGCAATTATTTACCAAGATCTCTTCTGGATATTCACTAAACAGTTTCATGTCTACTGTCTTTTTTAGATTGGCCCAGTAGGAATAAAATGTACACTCAACATTTCCCAACCTCCTCCTTTCACTCATGATACTTAAAATAGGATGTTTCCCATTCAAATTTCACATCCAAGCATTTCCATCTCTTACCTGAAGTTTAACATAGACTCTATTCTAAAAATGCTCTTAAATAGTCTTTACTCATTCTTGAGACATACCTGTGTATGTAAACAGCAGAGTAAGCAACAATAGAGTTCACAGTGGTAGGGGCAAAATATTAACAAACGTCTATAGATCTAGAGCAAGGTTTCCCAACCTTGACACAACTGACATTTGGGGTCAGATGATTCTTTGTTGCCGGGGCAGTGGGGAGGGGGTCCTGTGCATTGTAGGATGTTTAGCAGCATCCCTGGCTTATACCAACCAGATCAGGAAAACCTGTTTCCCCCAGTGTGACAACCAAAGATATCTCCCCTGGGAGAAAAATCATACTTGGTTGAGAAACACTGGTCTATAATCCAATTTCTTAGATAAGGTATAGCAAATTTCTTCATAAACTGCTTATGGGGAATCTACTAGGTAAGCCGAACTGAGTAAATTGGTTTAACACTTTACTGCACAATTATATGATATTATGGTTCTGAGTCACTTCATTACCACAATGTTTTTCAAAGACCACCATTCAAATATTCAGGAGAAGCACCATGCTAGATACCTCCTTTTTCATGTCTTTACAGTGGCATAACACACCACTTTACCCTCTCCATGTACCTCTTACTAGATATTTCTAGCGCCTACTTTAAGTTGGGTGTGAAAAGAAATGGCTGATTTCTCAGCCCCTTGTGAAGATTTTTTAAAAGATTATTTGGTAGTTCTTCACTGAACAGTGAACCATTACAGCTCTTTTGCATTTAAGCTTTATGAATAATGTAAGTTTTCCATAACTTCTTTTAATATAGGATAAGTTTTTAAATTATTTCTTTGATGTTATTCCTTTTAACTTTGAAAATCTATCTTTACAAAATCCCAATCATACTAGTTTATACCATGATAACCCTCTGTAAGAAACTGTTTTCTAATTTTTAATTTATGACATTTAAGGTTTCTACTAATTTAATTTTTTAGAAAGCTGCACTTATTTCTGAGGGGATCCTCAGATTCCTAATGTAGGAATCTACTGCTCTCATTTCTTCCCTTTGTAAGATCATCGGATGGATGATAGAGCAATAGAAACCAATTAAAAATACACATACTTGCTCCAGTGAACTTTGCCTTCCAGTGTCTGCATCTCACCAAGGATAGCAAGGAGAAGAGAGGACTTCCCACAGCCCACTTGGCCCACAATCATGGTCAACTGACCTAGAGAAATTAGATAAAGGATAACAGCAAGAGGACATGGAATTCTAGTAAAATAAAACCAAAATACATTTAGAAAAGGCTGAGGCTTCAAAATCAATAGCCCACACTTGGTCTCCAGCAATAAGGTATTCTAAATAGCTCCTTTTTCTGATACATGAGTTTTTTTTTGACAAAGGAGAGAAAAATTAAAAGATATAGGTCTTGATTTACTGTTTCCAACTATAAGAATAGCTGACATTAGTGAATAGAGCAACGAAATAATTGCCTAAATAATCTCAATTAGTTTTAACTTTTTTATTCAATTAATTCAGGTGAAGAAGGCAGCTTTGACTCAACTTGATAATTGAGATGAAAGGGATTGGGCTGGTATTTAAGACGACTTCTCCAATTTCTTACTTTGATACGCATGTAAAATAGAAAAATCTCAATCTATTGACCATCAGGCCAGATCAAAACATTTTTTCTATTCGGATATCTAGGCATCTTAACCAAAAATTATTGGGTATTTGAGCCTAAAATAACTTGACCACTTTAGTTGTCTCAGGGATAGAAAATAATTTTCTTATATAGTCTTTATTTAAATCCTTTTTCAAACAACATGAAAAATCAACTACCCCATTATTTAAATGGCCAAATCAGCAACAAGCTGTTATCAGCTTCTTTGGACAGTAAATAACTTGTCCAAATGTCTACACATTTTGTAGTGAAAGGCAAGTCTTATTTCCAATCACTTCCATGATGATACAGTGGCTTATGAGCTACATGATGCAAATAAACAACTATAAATAACATTAATAATGTTTAAACAATCTTTTTTTTGTTAAGATCAATTACCTTGGAAATCCATACTTGTCATAATTAAAAATAAAAAATAATAACAAATGTCTCTCACCTGTTGGAATTCGAATATCTATATTGGATAATGTAGCTAAACCACTGCCCCATGAAAAGTAGCCATTTGTGACCTAGAAAAGAAGAATATATAAGTTAAAATATAAAATTATGTATGTATTTTTATTTTAGAGAATAATTCCAATAAAATACATTTTGTCTTTAAGACACTGGAAGACTTTCAATATAAGGTAGAACACACAGTGGTGAAATTCTAATTTAGAGTTAGCTAGAATTGTAACTATTGAGAGGTATATATGAAAAAAAAAGAATGGAAATGAAAGGAGGGTCTTTGAAGAATTAGTGATACTATGAAAAGGCTAAAAATTACAATTTTCTCTGAAAATTTGGGATTACTAGATCATTTACGTGTGAGCATTCCTAAAAAGTAATCATCCCAAATATTTTCCAATGTAACACCAGCATTGATTATTTTCTCACGGCTAGGCTATTTCCAGAATCCTAATGATGCAAAGTATAGAGTGGAAATCATGTCAAATTATTCCAACAAAATGCCTCTGTTAGCCAAGGAGGAAGGTTTTGTAATAAGGTTTTGAAGTGTGTGGATTTAGTGCCATTTAATGAAGTTCAAGGAATGAGTAAAAGGAAGAGAGGAATAAAGCACAGAAATGAGGTAATATATCTTAGTGGGATAAACCTCAACAAGCAGCAAAGATCATTAGACCTATAGTCACCCAAAGCAATCTATTTGTATTAAGAAGTGTGAAGTGGACTTGATAGTTTTTTGTTTTTAGTTTTTATATAAAGTTTATTTATTTATTTTGAGAGAGTGTGGGCACTCCACCATCAGTGTGGAGTCCGATGCAGGGCTCAAACTCACAAACCTCGAGATCATGACCTGAGCTGAAGTCAGACACTTAACTGGCTGAGCCACCCAGGAGCTCCTGGACTTGATAGGTTTAATAGTTACAAAAATGGGAAATGAGAGGTACAACAAAACCCCCGGATTGAAGTTGCTTGAAAAGTCTAAATTGTAATTTTCCATGTAGGTTTTCTTTAGCTTGTAAGATGTGTGACATTTAGTACTGTCTATCAAATAGATGTGCAAGAAATTAGCCCTGGAAGGAGGGTGGCACGGAAGGGTTGAATAACTGATTGCTTTACAAATATTTGCTGAGCACCCATTCTGTGTGAGGTGCTGTGTTAGTATCTATGTAGACTACAAAAAAGGTATAATGCATCCTCCCCGCTTGCTTGGAGCTTGCAACCAGTTGAGTAAATAAACCATGGACAGAAGCAAATACAACACGACAGACACAGATAGAGGTGAGAAGACAGAGCTACTGGAGACTGAGGAAACTAATGCTGATGGGCGGCATGTAAAGGATCACCAGGAACTACTGAGGGGCAGTGGAATGGGGAGGTCATAAATATGTGTGGCTCTGCCAACTGGTACATTGTGTCATTTCCTCCATAGAGTTCAGCAGCCTGTTCTAGGAGCATCAAAGGCACAAAGTTGGATTGCTTACAGAAAGCGCTGAAGGACTGACACAAAAGGAAGGGGCTCAAGTTGCTGGAGGTCTCAATAAGGTTAAAAAAGCAGTGTCAGCAAAGGTGAAGCCCGAGAGAGTTGGAGGTAGGGTTGTGGTGTCAGTGACTGACTGACATAAAGGAGTTTATGATTTTGGAGGAGCAGCAGTTTCAGGTGGTGGCCAGGTGTGAGCATAGGCAAGGTTGTGGAAATGGAGTGAAAGCAGAGCAAGAAATTTCTGGGCTGGGATACTAGATAGCTGGGCCCTTGGAAGTTTAAACCACATCCATGCATGGCACCAAGTAAGCTAGAGAGATGAACAAGGAAACGGGCACCCAAATCTTCAGCAATGGTGTGGAGGTGCTGATGAGGTCCTTTGATAATAGATGTGATAAAGATAGACAATGCCAAAGCTTCACAAGGATGCAGGAGAAGAAAATATATGGTCTGAAAGGAGCAGAGAAGAGCTAGAAGAATGCAGTGTCGCCTCTTGATTTGGTGCTGCACAGAAGTAAAAGAGAACAAGCTTCCTTCAAGAGGGATAGAGGAGGAGAGTCAACATTAGTCTCTCCTGCTGCAATCTGCACTTCCACTCCCTCCTGCCTTTTACAAAATAGTCTCATGTGTCCACCAGGGTTAAAATCCTGGTTCCCCTAACTAGTTGTTTGACCTTGGAAAAGCAGCTAACATATAAATCTTTGCAAAGGTTCAGGGGAGCCTGGGTGGCTCAGTTGGTTAAGCGTGCAACTCTTGATTTGGGCTCAGGTCGTGATCTCACAGTTTGTGGGACTGAGCCCCGCATTGGGCTCTGCGCTGACAGCAAAAGCCTGCTTGGCTCTCTCCCTCCCTCTCTTTGCCCCTCCCCTGCTCACAGGTTCATGCTTTCTTTCTCTCTCTAAAAATAAATTAAAAAAATAAATAAATCTTCGCAAAGGTTCATAAAAGGTTAAGTACAAAAATGATCATCTTAGCATGGTTTGTGATAGAAGGAAGATGGAGGCAAATCCAGTGTCCATCACTAGGGGATAAGGAAAATGCAGTGATTCATACTATAGAACACAGTAGTGCTGTGAGAAGTAGCAAACCATCATAAAAACACTTCAGGACACCGAAAGCACATGGATGCTTATCACATATTTTACAAGGATATGAGAGTATATTTAGGCATAAACATTGAGCACATTACAACTGGTACCATAATGGCAGGGGAACGGTACAGAATAGGAGTGAGGATCAGGGACAAGGGGAAATGTATTAAAAGTAAAGGAAGGGGAAAAAAAGGAAGGAACGGGATAGATATGAGTTACCTATTACATGACCCATTTATATAAAATACCCAGAACAGACAAATTCATAGAGACAGAAAGCAGAATGGCCATTGATAGTGGCAAGAGAGCAGGGTAAATGGGGAGTGACTGCTTAACATGTATGGGGTTTTCATTTGGGGTGACAAAAATATTTTGCAATGGAAGAGAGGTGGTGGTTACACAAGATTGTGAATGTTCTAAATGCCACTGAATTGTTCACTTTAAAGTAGTTAATTTTATGTTATGTGAATTTTATCTCAATTAAAACAATTTTTAAGAATTTAAAGGCAGGGTCTTACACAGACCATTGTTCATTTCCTCCTGCTGAAAATAAGTAAAAGTAAGTAAAAATGCTGAATAAAACGTAGTGTATAAAAAAGCTCATTAAAGCAAGGAGTAAGGAAATACCAAGTCAAAGTATAAATAAAAGGACAAATTCAGAGCTGTAAGCCCTGAAACATGTAAGACGTTTTCCCACAAAAGGGATAAGAGAAGCTATTTTAGAAGAGAAACAGTAACATGTAAGAACACATCCTAAAAGATGCCAATGTTTATTAGAAAGTTGTAGTGATCATAGCAGTGGAATTTGGGACAAAGAAACAAATGAAAGAAAAATAAATAAAGGCCAGCAATCAATCGACATATAAGATCCCTGATGTGTGTATAAGACTACACTGACTGTTGGTGGGGACGGTGACCAATATGTGGGATGAGGGCAGCCAGATATCATATAAAAATTAAATCAGACCTTTCTTACTACTAAATGTAGTAAAATTACCACCACTGAATTTACTACTGCTAAATTTACAACCCAAATTACTTGTTACTGATTTCCCTACACATCACATCCCTACTTTTTACCAAACACAAAAATGTATCCTAGGTTGATTAAAGAACTAAAAGTGAAAGGTGTAGCTTCAAAGATTTTAGGAGCTACTATAAATCATCTCTATGACCTCTGGAAGGAAAACTTGTCTTGAATGAGACAAAAAACAAAGCATAAGCCATAAAGGAAAACACTGAAATGCTACACAGTAATGAGAAAGAATGAAGTACGACTTCACAGGACAATCTGGATGAATTATACATACATCATGAGCAAAAGAAACAAAACACACACAAATACACACACATAGTTAAACTTAAAACAACTACAGTGTGTTTTTAAGGAGGTGTGCATAGCAAGGGTAATCAAGGAAATGATGACTATAGAAGTCAGCATGGTGACTGTTTCTTGGAGATGTGAGAGAGAACAACAAATGTGTGTGTTGGGAGGCCCTTCGGAGGAAAATGGCGATGTTCTTTTCCTGGTGTGGGTTCCATAGGTGTTCTCTTTTTTACTTAAAGGTGTATATATATATATATATATATATATATATATACACACTCACATATATATATTTTATGTACTTTTCTGAAGGCATGTTTTATTTTTATGTAATAAAAAATGATTCAAAGCAAATGAGTTATTACCAACTTGAGAATTTCCAACAGGAATAAAAACTGAAAGGCTTGCTGGTGGGCCTGAAACTGTAGTATCCATTGCTAAGCAGTTTTTCTGGGTATTTTTGTGTTTTTTTGGCAGAGTTGTTTTTTTTGGTTTTTTTTTTTTGTTTTTGGGTTTTTTTTGGGTTTTTTTTTGTGCGTGAAAGGTCAACTTTAGAAAAAAATAATAGCCTCTATTTTTTTTTACATTCGAAATAAAAACAAATTTAGCAAGGCACATGGAAAAGATGTATTTTTAGATTCTTACTATATTGAACAGAAAATGTTAATAGAAAAAAACTGACCCTGTGCCTTTAGTCATGCATGCATTACTTGCTATCTGGGCGTAACTGGAAGTAGAAGCACAGAGGACCCTTCCTAGTCTCTCATTCCATACTTTGTCATGGCCTAGTACTTCACACCCCATCACACATTCTAATTGTCTAGGGAACTACTAGAACTATTTTTTTAAATGGTGCCTGGGATATATATATATATATATGTATATATATATACACATATACACACATGTATATGTATACATATGTATACATATACACATATATGTATACATACGTATACATATACATATATGTATACATACGTATATATACACATATATGTATATATATGTATACACACACACACACACACACACACACACACACACACAGCTTTCTAAGAGATTCTAATGTATAGCCAGGGTTAAGAATCACTAAAGCTCTTTTAAGATTCCCATGTGACATATTTTAACCTTGAAACAACCATACTAAAATGGCATCTCTACTTCAAGATGGTCAAACCATAGCTCAGGGAGGCAAAGTAATTTACCCAAAAGGCACACATCAAATCGAAGGCAGAGGTTGGGCTAGCTAGCATTAGCTTATTCCATCCAGTAACACATTTGCTCCAATTGCTAAGTGCCTATTGTGGGACAAGCATTGTGTCAGACAATACAGAAAGAGATATTTAAATGTAGCCTTTGGCTCTGTTATACTCCCCAGTGAGGCTCCCCCGCTCTCTGACTGGCCTGGGCAGTACAGGGAGTTGGATAGCCCCACAGTCAACACAGCTAGTTTTCTAAAAGGGCTAATTTCCAGAACTCTGGCTGCACTAATGTCCCAAAGCCCTTGACTGCTCAGGCATCTGTTCCTGAACAGCACTGAGCCCTCCTTGGACCTTATCCCCACTATCAATCCTCAGCCGCTGATTCCCTGGTGGCCTGTTCTACCTAAGCACACTTGCTTGGGAGAGTACAAAAGGCTGTTTGAAATTAGATCAAAGACACTTACTGGGAAACTGGGTGAATGCATGCAACACTGGTCTAAGCCTCTCCTAGTTGAAGGAAATTACTATCTATTTCCTTAAAAATTGGATTTATAATATTGGTGTTCTCTATAAATCAATTTATTAGGTAGAGGAACATAAGAGTATGAAAGGAAATAACGTTGGATGCTAGCTTCTAACACAGATTCAGAAGAAAGGCTCACCCTCCAGTTATTAAAACATACTGCTGGAGCAAGAAATGTGGTTTTGAGGTGACGAAGAACTGAGAAGTGAACTCATCAGAACACTTTGAAAATGTTATGAGGATTAGTGATCACTGTAAAGAGACTTTAAGGGCACAATTTAGGACACTTATACAGAACTTCACCATAAAATAGTACCATAAATGTTTCTATTCGTGCAAGAATCCAGGAAATAAAATAACCTTTATTGCAATGTCCTCTGTCTCTACAGGACGTAGGCGCCTTGTTGATTGCTCATAGCTGTCCAGGTGATATCTTCCAGGCTGCTTCCTGTTTATAGTTTTCGGCTGCTGCATTCCAAGTGGGAAAAAACACAAATTGAAGTTTTATGCAAAAAAAAGAGGTTTTACTAAACATTAAGGCATATTGCTACTTCTCCACTTGAATTCCAAGAAAAAGAAATAAAGAAAGTGAGCATGATATTTGAATTATTTCAATAGCTTCTCCAAATAAAAAAGCAAATAATAACAAAAAGTGTTAAACTATAATTTTAAACCTAATTCACAAGCCTTTTAAGAAAAATTAAAAAAACAAAAATGTGATACTTGCAACAGATGGAATTTAAAGTGTGGAACCCCAAACTAAGTTTTGGATACTCTTTCTCCAGCTCTCCGGGTAAATATGCCTGGGCAGTAAAAAAACTGCATGCATGTCAAAGCCAAACAGACTAACTCAGGTTAAACTAGAATCTACTTGTAAGACCATTTGGCTTGTACATGCTCCAACAGTACATTTTTGGTCGCCCTCTGAATCAAGAGGATTTTGAATCTCCTACACTCATGTAACTCAGATCACCCAGGGATCCACTACGGAGTGAGAAAAAGCGTAACAATCTAGGATTTTTTTTGGTCCAAACATGCATGGATATTGTTTCATAAGTATATAAACATTATATAATGCTGATGTAAGCATAACAAAATGATCCAGTCTTTCCCAAATGTTATAGCATTGTTCTTGGTCAAAGGACTAAAGCATTTCATTATACAGAGGATGCCAGTCGAGGTTGGACAGTCTTCACATACTTAAAATGAACTTGAATTAGGTCATAGAAGTTTGTTATTCTCTTAACTTGACTTCAATTCTGTGTATATTGAGACACATGGCTAAAGAGAAGGTAGAAAATTCAGTTCTGTAAACTTCTAATTTAGAAAAATTTATAAGCTCAAAGTTTGATCTAGTGAACAAGTATTTCAAAAAAAATTATCCGTCTTACTTAACTACCTTATAGATTTTATGAAGGCTAAATAATAATACACTTTAAAACTGTTAAATTACTGGGGTGCCTGGGTGGCTCAGTCAGTTGAGTGTCCGACTTCAGCTCAGGTCATGATCTCATGGTTCGTGAGTTTGAGCCCTGCATCGGGCTCTGTGCTGACAGCTCAGAGCCTGGAGCCTGCTTCAGATTCTGTGTCTCCCTCTCTCTCTGTCCCTCTCCCCCCCATATTCTGTCTCTTTCTCTCAAAAATAAGTAAATGTTAAAAAAATTTTTAAACTGTTAAATTACCTATAAGAGCAAAGTATTCTAGAATTGTGAAACTTTTTTTTTTTTTTGGCCTGGAATTGCAGGTTTAGTTTTTTGAAAAATCCACCGAATTCTACTATGGGAATTAAAAATGTCCTTAAACAATCAGTAATTTAATCCAAACAAGATACTGCTCTTCCAATTTCCATCAATTGTTATATCAACAGAACATCAAATTATCAAGTAGTACATTGCTAGGCTACATGCAAATAAATACACAGATTAAAAAGGTACTGAGCAGAGCGAGCAGTGATTCTGTCCCACAGAAAATACTGAATGTATTTCACTTAAAAAAATAGAGATTATTCCTGAAATTTTATTTTAGTTTTGTTTTTCTTTTCACAGTCTCACAGATGACCCTGGAAGTATGTCACATGAGATACATAAAGTCACTATCCTTTAAGCTAAGTGTATCTTCCTCACGAGACAGGTCTATGCCTTTACATAAATCCACTGTCTTCTAGAGTCTTTAATTCTATAGTAGTATTGCCCCAGAGGTCCAAAAGGAATGACGTCATGTTCTTCACAAAACCAAGGAGAGGGTGGGAGGAGGAGATGTGTTGACAGAGATTTGAGTCGGAGTTCCACAGATGTAATTTGAAGAGACTTTGGCTCTAGAATGTCACTAATTCTCCATGGAGATTCTACAGCCAAAACCACTTAACTCTAAGCTTTTACAGAATACATAGCATCTTAAGCTCTCAAGAAGAAGTTTCCATTAGTGTTATTTTCAAACACACAGCTTTTTTCACTCCATTTAAAAAAGTTTGTCGTTTGTGGTTTGGCCCATCAGCAGTGATGAATGACCCTGAAAGACATCAGAAGTCCAGTCTGGTTTCAATAACCCTGAAGATATTGAATGCACTTGAAGGGGATTCTTTTTTCCTTCCAGCAACCTTTACTCAGTTCAATTTTTCTTCTATCCCTCATCTCATGCAAAAAGGTTCTTCAGATTTCCCTAACTCCACAAACCTGACCTACCACATCCCCGTTCCTGGGGTCATTGACTCTGCTCATCCTCACATCTCTGAGAGATGATCTAATAAGTTCTGTGGTTATCTCCTACCATCTCAAAGGATGACAATGCCAGTTCTAATCAAATACTTGACTTTCCTGCTGCCTCAAAGGAAACCTTTTTCCTACACTTTTTCCTCCACTCTATAATGTGTTCTTGTTTTTGTGTCCATGGCCACACAATAGCAAACAAGCATTTTGAAGCATTGTTACTCCAGTGTATACAGGCATGGGTGGTAGCTCCTTCTCAGACAAAATCACACTCGCTCAATAAAATAACTTAATGGAGAGTAAAGAATAACTCCAGAAAAGCAGAAGAAAACAGCAAGTCTAAATATAATTGAGTGCTCATCTCAACTATTTTTAGTAGTTTTAAACATGATTTAAAGAAAAATTTAATATAGCTTGACTTCCTGGTAAGAGGACTTTCCAAGCCTCAGTTAATTCCAGTCAAGAGATGGCATGTGCGATTTTGTTTGCTTATACAAGTAGTAAATATATTCATATTTTGTCTCATAGTAACATGAATAACTAATATTAATTATAACATGACTCTCTCTAGAATATAACATCTTTCTATATTTTATTGTTATGAAATATATACATATAATTACAAAGAATTTCTTCAGAATTATTCAGACATACCTTTCAAGAAAGTGGTTTGATCAAGTCTCATTGATTTAAATATTAATTAATGGCTAATGATTCTAAAGTTTACATCTCCAAAGCTGACTTGTCTTTTTAGATGTCAATCGGTATCTCAAAATTACCATGTGCAAATATGCCTTTCGATTCTACCTCAATTTCGACCTGCTCACTTCTCAGCCTCCTTATCTAGTTGATCAGCAAGTCTTTATCAGCTCAACCCAAAAAAAGGTACACTGAATTTGATCACTTTCTCACAATGTCCACTGCAAGTGCCACAAAAACTAACTCTAACCATCATCTCTTGTTGCCTATGTGATTATAACAATCTCCTCACTGATCACTGATCTAGCTGTTCTACTCTTGTTCCCACTGATTACTGTCAACCTAGTAGCCTAGTAGCCAAAGTGATCTTTTAAAAATATAACCAAAATTAAATTAGTGCCTACTTTAAACCCTCCAATGGTTTCCTATTGCATGTCAATACAGTCCAGACCCTCAATCCTTGTTCTTACGTTGTCTTGTCTCTGCATTCTTCACCAGGCTTCAACAATAGTGTCCCTCTGTTCCTTGAGCACACCGAATTCATTCTCACCTTAGGGTCTTTGCAACTATTAGTTCTCTGCCTGAAATGCTTTTTTCCCCCAGATCTTTGTTGAGAAGGTCTCAGCCCAAATGCCAGCTCTTCAGAGGGGGCCTTCTGGGAAATGACCACTCTACTTCCAGTATACCAGTCACTCTCTCATCTGTTATTTAATTTTCTTCAAAGTGAAATTATCTCGTTTTTTAAACTTATCATCTGACTCTTGCCTTCAGAAAGCAAACTATGACAAGGATGAGGTTGTCTGCCTTGTTCATAGCTACATCCCTTGTTCATATCTATACCCCTGAAATCTATAAACACAGGCAAATACATGGTACATGTCACATTACATGTAACAAATACAGAACAAAATAATATTGACCATGTTTCCAGGCTGTGTAGATACTGAGTAAATATTTGTGTAGTGGATAAATAAACTGGTTTAAGGGTTACAAGACTCAGGTTTTAATCCTTGCTCTGCTGCTTACTAATATGGCCATATTCAAGCCACACAATACACACACTCAATATATTCAGTTGAAAAATAAAAATAGGTAATATAATGTTATATTAAGTGAGTCAAAGATATAATACATCAAAAAGCACTTCTTAAACTAAAAAGTGTAGCTCAAAGGTATTGGAAGAATATGATATGGGAGTTGTTACACTCATTTTGTATTGTTTTTATATAAAGTTTCAGGTAGACAGCCTTTTTATAAAGTTTATTTATTTTTGAGAGAGAGAGAGAGAGAGAGAAAGAGAGAGAGAGAGCTTGCGCACCTGCAAGCAGGGGAGGGGAAAGAGAAAGAGGGAGAGAGAATCCCAAGCAGGCTCCACGCTGTTAGTGCAGAGCCCAATGTGGGCTCGATCCCACGAACTGTGAGATCATGACCTGAGCTGAAATCAAGAGCCAGATGCTCAACCCTGAGGTTAAGGTGCCCTGGGGTAGACAACCTTTTAATTTTTTTTTCATTGAACATGTTCTTTCCCTCTTGGGATAATTCTTTGACGATTTCTAATATCAAGCCTTATACATATGTTTATAAATTTTAGACTTTTGAAGTTTGTTGTAGAAGCAGGTGGCAATTTTTCTTCATAAAGGTTAAAAGTAAAGCTTACAATTTCTTCTAACTGCACTCACTGAAAATCATCCAATATTGGGACTGTTACATATTCACAGCTTCAGTAAGAAGAAAAAGCACCTACCACTGCAGTGTGTTTCTTACAGGACTCAAAAGGGAGAGAACCTTCACCAGTTCGCCAGCTATCCTCACCAATCTCATCACTCAAGAGAAACTCATTCAGCTTTTGAACACTGCAAAAACCAAACAAACACACAAACAAAAAAAAGGGGTTAAAAATAAAAGTGCCAATGATGAAGTTCTACCAAAATAAACAAGCATCTCCTTTACCAATTATCATGTTGAGCAAGTCACCTCTGAGAGTCATTTCTCAACACCAACTGGGAATTTAGCTCAGAGGAACAAACATCCTAACTAAAATGCCCAAGAATGATGGGCTCCCAGGACTGAGTACTTTCAGTGCTAAAACTAGAAAAGTATCAGAAAAATTAGAAACAATTTGTCACCCCCTTGAATTCAGTTAACTTTTTCGCACTTTTTTTTTGCAATTCTGTTTCTTGTCAAAGCCAGTAGAGTTGAGGAGGAACTTGAAACAGAGAGGTTAAAAATAATAATGCCAATGAGGTAAGGACCCATTATTCTAATTATACAAATGAGGGGAAATAAGTTATAGAGAAGTTAAGTAGCCTGCTTAAAAGCATTTAGCATATAACACACAGATCTGAGGTCCATGACCATTCTGCCATCTTGCTTCATTACACATATTTTTTGAACCTGGCAATAAGAGGGGCCTCTAGACAGTTGTTGCTCAGTATTGGCAAAGGACCAGAAGCATCAGCATCACCTAGAGCTTACCAGAGATTCTCTGGCCCCACCCGAAACCTACTGAATCAAAATACTCATTTTCACAAAGTCCTAAAGTGCTTCATAAGCACATTACAGCTCTCGAAGAGTGGTTTGCAAACATTCTTTATGATGGTCTTCTTGGGTAGGGCACGAGGATCCTTGGCCTGCCTAGGAGGCATTTTTTAAAACCACTGTTACAGAATCAGGAGCAAAAAGAAAGAACCAAATAAAACAATAACATGATTTGAAAGCATCCACCTATAAATAAAATAATATGCTAAAGAAAATTCTGTGAAGGGGCGCCTGGGTGGCGCAGTTGGTTAAGCGTCTGACTTCAGCCAGGTCACGATCTTGCGGTCCGTGAGTTCGAGCCCCGCGTCAGGCTCTGGGCTGATGGCTCAGAGCCTGGAGCCTGTTTCCGATTCTGTGTCTCCCTCTCTCTCTGCCCCTCCCCCGTTCATGCTCTGTCTCTCTCTGTCCCAAAAGTAAATAAACGTTGAAGAAAATTCTGTGAAGCTGCAGAGGAAAAGAAATGTTCCTTTTAGCATGCTAGGATGCTAAAAGTAGATACACTGGCTTGGCACATGCAGCATCAGCCACAGAGGAAATATTGCCTTTGGTAGGAAACTAAGAAAGATTTGAAACAAAAATTAATATTTTTTTCATTTAAGCTTGTAGTCAAGTGCCTCCAAATAGGTCTGCAAAGCTTGTGGTGTGTGTGTGTGTGTGTGTGTGTGTGTGTGTGTGTGTGTGTCAGACTAATAAAATGAAGAAAAGTAAATTTATCTCAGTCTGTTGCCTATCATCTTTAAGCCCGGTGGCACTGAATGCCAAAAAAAACTGCTTCTTTTCATTGGAAACATAAAGGTAAATAAAATCCATTGTGCTGGTCTAACTGTTAGCTTCCAAAATGCATTTACAGAGAACTAAGAAGTATAATTGTTGAAGAATTTTGGCTGAATAATACTCCATTGTCTGTATATACCACATTTTATTTATTTATTCATCCATTGATGTATATTTGGGTTGTTTCCAATTTATGGCTACTGTGAATAATGCTGTTGTGAACATGGGTGTGCAAATATGTATTCAAGTTCTTGCTGCTTTGAATTTTGGGGGGCATATACCCAAAGGTGGAATTGATGCATTGTATGGTGATTCTATATTTAATTTTTTGAGGCACCATCGTACTGTTTTCAATAGCACCTGCACCAGGGTTCTGGAATTCCTGACTCAATGTATTAGAGTTATGATAACAGGGATGAACCTTGAAGACATTATGCTAAGTAAAATAAGCCAGGCACAAAAAAGCCCTCACAAATACTGTATGATTCCACCTATATAAGGGACCTAGAATAGTCAAATTCATAGAGACTGAAACTCAGTTATGGTTTCCAGGGCTTGGGAGGAGAGGCAAACAGGGAGTTATTTTTTGATGAGTAGAGATTCAAATGTAAGGAGCTGAAGAAATTCTGGAATGGACTGTGGTGATGGATGCACGGCAATGTGAACATACTTAATACGATAGAACTATACACATAAAATGGTTTAACTGGTAAATTTTATGTTATGTATACTTTACTGCTATTAAAAAAATTAATTTCAGACGCCTCAGAAAGAAAAAAAGAAAAAGGAAGAAAGGAAGGAAGAACGAGAAAAGAAGAGCTTTAGTTTGTGTACTTTCTTTGTCTTTGTCAGCAAATACTGACCACATAGAACTTATAGAAAGATGCCTTAGAAATGCCTTATGAAATGGTAGTTTATAAATCTTAAATGTCAGCCTTTTCTTCTGTACTTTTTAAATTGAGGTATCATTGACATTTAACGTTTATATTAGTTTCAGGTATACAACATAACGATTCGATACTTACATATATAGCCATCTGATCATCACAATGTCTAGTTAACATCGTCACCATACATAGTTAGGATTTTTTTTCTTGTGATAGGAACTTCTAAGATCTACCTTAGAAGTAGTAGTAAAAGATCTTCTTTACCTTAATAGATTTTAGTTGTCATTCTGTTCTTATATTTTGAAGAGTGGATTTTAGGGAGCACAGCTTTGCCATTCAAAAAAATACATTTTAGGGGCGCCTGGGTGGCTCAGTTGGTTGAGCATCTGACTCTTGGTTTGGGCTCAGGTCATGATCTCATAGGTTTGTGAGATCCAGCCTTGAGTCAAGCTCCAAGCTGACAGCCTGGAGCCTGCTTGAGATTCTCTCTCTTCCTCTCTCTCTCTCTGCCCCTCCTCTACATACACACACACACACACACACGCACACACACACACGTGCTTGTGCTCTCTCTCAAAATAAATAAATAAATAAGCCTTTTTTTTTAAGAATACCTTTTAAACAATCAGACATTGTGTCTTTGCACACTAAGGAAGTCCAGAGACCAGGCTCATTTGCCTTTGTAACTATGTCTAGCTGTTCCTGGCATATATTGCTCAATGAATGCTCAATAAATCAAAGAAGGAATAAACCAATAATTCAGACATTTAAGTCAAGTCAGTTGATTCAATTCTCCATTTCACTTTTCTAGTAGACACACAAATCTTACTGAAGCTTTCATGGAATTAATGAGCCCCATTCTTGCTAAACATCACAAAGCAGTGGTCTCTGAGTGTAACTGAGGCATGGAGAGAACCTTCTTTCCTCTCTGTAACACCTCACTTCAGAACTCCAATTACAATGAATATCAGAGGATCCCAAGATGAACACTTCTCTGAACCTCTCCTTCCTTTCCCCGCCCCCTGGGCCCATCATTCTAGGCTGAGGGTCCCTGGCAGTGCTGTTTTATAATTTTTTGTTATCGTCTATCTCTCCCATCACACCGTGAACTCCTTAAGAGCAAAGATTTTCATCTTCAGAATCTAGCCCAATGCCAAAAATACAACACAGTAATTTCTCAAGAAATGTCTGGTGAATGAATAAATGGGCAATACAAAAAGCATTTCTTATTCATATGAGGTCCTTTCAGAAATCACTGAGGCAAAGCAATTATGGAAAATGCAGGAATCCTGACCAAGGGTGAAGTAATTCCCACCATGCTGCCAGAGTTATATATTAAAAATCCATTTCTCTCCTTAAAATAACAATGGCACCCCTTTGCCTTCAGTGTCCTTAGATCATTTACAGGCTGATCAGGGTCTCACTCTCCAGCTTCATCCCCTGACACTTTGCATATTAGAAAGTTTCACCAATTACACTCAACTAAATTTAGTCCTCTGAATGTACCAAGATTTCTCACCTACTTACTCACCCCTTCACCGTGAATATGTTGTTCTCTCAGATTGAACATGTTTTCCCTTTTTCTTCAACTGATCGAGTCCTACCTATTCTTTAAGATCTTACTAAGGAACCACTAACTGTTTTAAATCTTCACTGACCAGACTGTCTGCCTTCTCTCTCAATGAGCTTTAGTGAGCCTTACATATGGGTCCATGGCATTCTGTGTAGAGCTCTGTAATAGCATAACACACCATATTGTACTTAGTTTCCCTTCTTGGTCTCTCCAACTGGACTGTGGGTTCCCTGCAGTTTTCATTCTACCTTTCATTTTTGCAATTCCTAATACCTAGCAATGTACCTGAAGTATTAATGAATGCATGTGGACCCACAGAAGATATCTCTCTGAAGCACAAAGTGGGGATTAATAAAATGTGCGTAAATTAGTAAAACAGAAATGGGTAGAGTACCTAAAATATTTAGGCAATGTGCTGGGCACTCTTCATATACTATCTCATTTAATTATCTCAATTACCATAAGTATAAGCTATTGTGCTCATTTGATAAGTGAGGATGTTGAGCTACAAAGACACTAAATAACATGCTTGAAGTTGAACAATGTGTATTCTATGGCAGTACTAGGATTTGACAGCAGGTGTATTTGATACCAACCAATTTCCTAGCTTTCCTCCACCATTTTTATAGTTCAGTGTTTTACTAATTTTTCATGTGTTTGGATAATTCATACAAGTATTTAAGGTTTTAGTTACACATGTCACTTTTTCACTTTTCAAGCTTCATTTTGGGTTTATAGATAAAGCTTGAGTACCTTGGACAGGTGCTATTAAGTTCACTGGTAATAAATTATTTTATACTGGCAATTGTATGCTTTTCCTGTAGGAACTATGAAACTTTTGTAAACAGGGACAAGGTATGCATGCTCCATGATATGCATGATGATATGCATGTATGCATGCTCTATGATCAATATCAGTAACAATTTATTTGATCAAATGTAACTGTAGTGGACTAGCCAAGCTTACATTCCTTTCTGAGGTACATGAAAGAAAAGATACAGAGTTATTTTCTGACACAGCAAGGGATTGGTTTTACACATTTTTCTCTTAGCCAATAATATTTTTGGACATAGATATTGCATGATACATCAAATACCAGAAACCTAAACTGAAATTATTTATAAAGGATACAACATATCAACTTATGTTCTCCTCCAGAAAAGCAAAAACACACAAATTATGTCCTTACAAATAAAGCAAAGTGGAAAAGTGAGGCAAGCATCCTGGAAAATCACTGATACTCAAGTATTTTAATACTTTGTTTTATTTATTATTTTTTAAATGTTTATTTATTTTTGATAGAGAAAGAAAGAGGGAGACAAAGGATCTGAAGCAGGCTCTGCACTGAGAACTGAGAGCCTGATGAAGGGCTCGAACTCACGAACCGTAAGATCACGACCTGAGCCAAAGTCAGATGCTTACCTGGCTGAGCCACCCAGACACTCCAAACTAAATATTCTTATTTTTATTCTTTAATGTTTATCTATTTTTCAGAGAGAGAGAGCGCGCACGAGCAGGGGAGGCGTGATGGGGGGGAAGGGAACAGAGGATCTGAAATGGGCTTTGGGCTGACAGTAGCGAGGCCTGTGTGGGGCTCAAACTCACAAACCACGAGATCTCTACCTGTGCTGAAGCCCTAAGCTCAATCGACTGAGCCATCCAGGCACCCCCCAAACTAAACATTTTAAAAAGAAAGTGTAGAATTTTCATGTAGGAATGAATTTTACATGGCATGGAATTTTCCTACAATAGAGAAGTATGTAAGTCTCTTACAGGCATGTATAACACGAGTTTGGGAGTATGCTGTGCTCCATTCTAACCCGCTGAATTTCAGAATGTATTTAAGAATGCAGCAGAGAATTTATGACTTCCACGGTCCTGAACAGGAGGTTTCAAAATCAGCTCACCAAAATCTCCAATTATAAACAGGCTGCTCAGCTCGTTGTGGGCCAACTGGCATCAAAGACAGGTCACGGGCTCCCAGGCACAGAAGAAAATGCCAAACCCAGTCAAAACTGGGAAAAAGCTCATTGGGGTTCCCAGAACCAGCACACAGGGGGGAAAAAGCCTGGCCTCCCCTGTTGGTCGGTCATCTCTGTAGGACCCACAAATCAACCACTGAGACTCATTTTAGAGAAGCAAGTGTTTATAAGCTGATTTTATTCGGCCTATGGCTTGGGAAATCTGGAGCTGAGCCTTGAAAACAGACTGGTCTTTATCAAACTGGCAAATGCCTTTCCCTGAGACATAACGAAGAAAGAGTGCTATGCAGAAATATATAACGAATATTATCCACTCTCAACTTTACCGGGATTTACTACTGCAGGATTGTATACTACGAAGTAGGAAGGAACTCCTAGGTTTTTTGATGGGTTTTTTTTTCTTTTTTTTTTTCAAATACACTCTTAAAGTCCTTTTGATGCTTGGTAACCTCCTGACTTCATAGAAGTTATCTGTTATAAGTTACCAACTAACTGTTTTCTATCCCCACTTGTGGTACAAAGTCAAATTCCAATTAAAAATGAAACCATGAGAGGGACAGCGATTAAATGGAGAAAATGAAAATAAGGACCAAAATAGCAGACTTTGGCCATTTATCAATTTTATTGTTTGAAGTAGCTTCCCTTCCAGAGCACTGCCTAATTTGGAAGTGGTGCTACAAAAATCAGTCAGTGTTCGGTACAACTGTTTCAGAGTCAGAACAGAAAGAAAAGAAAATGAGGCAGATGAGGCCAGAGGGAGTGATCTTTAAACTCTAACAGTTCCAGAATTGGTTACTAATGACACATCTTACAGAAGAGGATTATACTACTGTAACCAATCAGAACTTGAGTTTATAATAAGATAATGCATATGCATTTGAATGTTGTTTGGTATTAAGCCATTGTTAAACCAATATAAACTATTGCCTAAAACTGAAGATTCTGATATTTTAAGTATCAGATACCAGTTTTCTTAGTAATACATAGCCATTGGGAAAATTATCTCATTTAAAAGACCTTACAAGAAATGTTCAACATTTATATCAATGACAACACCAGGCGTCATATATTTAAGGCCTCCATTTTCCAATTTTTCTCAGTATTGCAGTATCTTGACGTTTCTTTCAAAAGCCAGACATGATATGACTGTTTATGAAACATGCTGAGGTTTATAGGATCTTATACAATAAGCAAAATACTACTTTAAGACTTTCTTGCTTGTAATGCAGCATAAGATGCAGTAGATTGTGGCACAAACAGCATTATATGATATAGTTTGGTAGCATACTTATTTATACAATACAAGAAAAATGGTGGGAAATGGTCATTATCTTATCACATTTATTTTCATTGTTGTGCATTGTGGGGAACTGTAAATCTGAGACAAACTATACACTGGCTAAAAACACTAGAGAGCACATTTAAAATGAGAAAAATGTGGAGTGGTTTTGCAGAGTCTTTCCATTTGCAGAAGCCATGAGCCTTACTTAAATTTTTTTCCAGATTAAATTAAAATTAAAACAGTAACTATGGATTGATGGGAACACTGTCCATCACTGCTAGTGCAAATATAAACTGACACAGCTTCACTGAGAAATATTATGGCCATTTTCATTAAAAAATCTTAAAAATGTGTACACCTTTTGACCTATCACTCTGTAAATGGAAAACAACATAGCAATATTCATTAAGGACCTTAAAAATATTCTTACTGTTTATACAAGTGAACACCCCCCCCAAAAAAACTCCAAATCTAATGAAAAAAATGGGCAGAAGACATGAATAGACAGTTCACCAAAGAAGACCTACAGATGGCCAATAGACACATGAAAAGATGCTCAACACCATTCATTATCAGGGAAATGCAAATCAAAATCACAATCGTATTATTATCTCAAAGTGTCAGAATGCCTGAAATCAAAAACACAATAAACAACAAGCGTTGGCGAGGATGTGGAGAAAAAGGAATCCTCTTCACTACTGGTGAGGATGCAAACTGGTGTAGCCACTGTGGAAGACAGTATGGAGGTTCCTCAAAAATTTAAAAATAGAACTACCCTACAAATCCAGTAATCCCACTACTAGGTATTTTCCCAAAGAATACAAAACATTAATTCAAAAGGATATATGCACCCCTATGTTTACTGATGCATTATTTATAATAGATAAATGATGGAAGTATCCATGGATAGATGAATGGTTAAAGAAGATAGATAGATAGATATAAAGAGATATGCACATACATATGCACACATACACAATGGAATATTATTCAGCCACAGAAAAGAATGAAATCTTGCCATTTGCAACAATGTGGATGGAGCTAGAAAGTATTATGCTAAGCAAAATAAGTCAGTAAGAGAAAGACAAATACCATACGACTTCACTCATACGTGGAATTTAAGAAACAAAACAAATGAACAAAGAAAAAAGAGACAAACTAAGAAACAGATTCTTAACTATATGGAACAAACTGATGGTGGGGAGGGAGAGGGGTGAAACAGGTGAAGGGAGTTAAGAGTACACTTGTCTTGATGGGCATTGAGTAATATATGGAATTATTGAATCACTATATTATATGCCAAAAACTAATATAACACCATATGTTGACTATACCGGAATTAAAATAAAAACCTTAATAAAAATTTTAAAATTATGCATACTGTTTAAACTAGTATCCCCACTTCTAGAAATCTGTCTTAAGAAAATAATCAGAGAAAAGTTTAAAGACAAAAACAGACATTTATCTCAGTGTTAGTTATATTATTTATGTTAGGTATAAAGTAGAAACATTCCAAATGCCCAATAAGGAAGTAATTGTTAAATAAATTAGAGTACAGGACTTCAAAACAATAGACTATCGCGGAGCCAATAAACATCATGATCTTAATGAAGAGAAAAAATAAAACCAGTAAGTGAAATAATGAATCAAAAGCTACATAAATTCAAAATTTTTACTTTAAAATCATAATTCTTTTCATCTAAAAATAGTTGTAAAAGACTGAAAAGTAGCATATTAAAATTTTAACAATGGGCAGTGATTTGAATCTTGTTCTTTATACTTTTTCAAATTTACTACCATGAGCATATATTATTTCCATAATCAGGCAAAGAACTCCAGACATTCCAGTGCATACCTTATGATGGCTTTGACTGCAAATCTGACCACTGTAGAGAGCAGGAACAGTGGGGTGACCAGGATATGAAAGAGAGACAGTGAAGCAAAGGCCTCTGCAGGTTTTAGATTGTTCCCGCTAGCATACGCGTGGGTAACAAATGTCTGTGCAAAGAAAGAAGTTCTTTAGAGAAAGTTGGAGAAAGTTTCACAAATGCTTACATTCAATTTTAGAAACCTAACATATTCTGCTACCCCAATATGTCCATTGCAAATATGAAAACAATTGCTTTATCCAAATTACTCCTGAGGAAAAATAATACTTGTTATTGGTAGAGTACATAATGGTTTACATGCCATCTTAGCAAGAAACTTGTGAGAAAGGCAGAATAGATTCTATTTATAGATTAGGAAACTGACTTCTGTCAAATTACTGAGTAGGGGGAGTAACTGTGAAGTGGACCTAGGGTTCTTAACAACCAGTCAGGTTCTTTCCAAGCAATACTAAATTTTCTAAGAGCAAACTAAGATATTCCATTGCTTTAGGGTCCCTATTATGTATCTTTACTAAAATTGCCAACATTAGTGTTTGATGCAGATGTATTTACATTTCTAAATAAAATACGAGTTCCCAGGTTTGTCCTTTTAGTCTGAAATATAATATAATCTTCTGGTTGTTGATGTAGCATGATTCTGATGTAAGAATGTCTGGGAACCAGGTTGTGGAGATTAGAACAGTTTAGGTCTCAACTACTGTTAATTTTGCTCACCAGGGCACATTTGGCAATGTCTAGGGAGTGTTAATGGTCTCTAACTGGTAGAAGCCAGGGATGCTGCTACCCATCCTCAGGCAGAGGAAAGGCCCTAACAACAAAGACTTATCTGGGCCAAAAAGTTCATAGTGTCACAATTGAGAAACCCTGGATTAGAACTATTACGATGGGGACTGTAAAGAGAAAACTGGCAGAGGTGAAGTAATATATATTACCACCCACACATTCCTGCTCATGAATCATTTCTAAACACTGACTCTGTTCCATGTTCAAAAGCAAGAGAAAGTTTCTTACAGCAAGAACAGCTGCTATGGGGATTGCTGCGTTCATGAAGACTGTGGAGAGAAATCGAATATATTAGGTTCGTTCAACTATGAAACATTTTCAGTAACTTTAATGCATCATCTATTATTACTTTAACTTCCCTTGAAGACAGAGAGGACCAAGTGCATTTTGTCTGGAGTCCACAAACGTTTCCCAGTTGGTATTTCCTTGTTTGCAGGTGTATGAGCTCCCCCCACATGAGTCTTAATCAGAAAATATTTTCTATTACTGAAAAGCTGTTTTTAATAAAATGTTATAAGCCGCAAAATTCAGATAAAATGCTCCTTTAATGGTGCAAATTATTAGACTTTAACAAATGTGCATTCTAGAGGTATTCTCTGTCCGTATTTCACATGGTCCACTAAACTAACTTAAATGTATGAAAATTAAGCTATTACACTGGTAAAAAAAAGAATTTGACATCACTTCACATTCTGCCTCCAAAAGTGATATTTTCACGTATAGACCTTTTGCTTAACAAAACAACTCCATATCCTGAACCCTCTGCTAGTTTAAATGTCTCTCCAGAAACATATTGCACTAATACTTGATACACAGGATATGCATAACTGAAACAAAAACTCATAATTTAGGCTAAAATACTAGTATTTGGAGGTCACAGTAAAATTACAAAGTCAAATTGATAATTTGTAGTTATATTTTTTATAAACCATAGAAGTTTAGGGGCTGGGGGCTAAAAGATTAAGTGAACTACTAACAGAGTGAGAGCTAGAACCTAGTTTTCTTGACATGCAGGACAGAATCTACCCACAAATAAATCATCATCAGTCCTCATGATCCACTCTCATGAACTACCCTGACCGCTGAACACAGAATCAGATTGTGATTTTGCAGGTCCAGATGTGGCTTGGTTATCAAATCCAAATTCTTGTATAATACTGGGAATCCAAACACTGCTCTGAGTTTTATAACAGCACAGATGACGAGCCACATTTCTGCCTCCATCTTGTTTCTCAGGCTACTGTCACCCTGTTCTCTAAGTGTATTTCTTTCTTTACCCCTCATCATTGTTTATAATTCATTTTACAGTCCGCATCTTTGAATAAGTAATCCCCCCTTAATGAGGAAGAGCAAGAACAACTGCTATTTGATTGAAAAAAACATTTATACAGCAATCTGCACCGGGTACATGTAGCAGGTACCCTTCCAATGCCATTACAAAGATGAGAATGAGAAGCTCCAGGTCACACAGTAGGGATTCAAACCAATGAAGACTGCTTGCCACCACCTTGCTCTGCTGCTGACAAGTCACCATCATTGAGGTATGATAAAAGAGTGCTTTACATAGTTCTCATATTTAATGATTACAACTACTACACACAATAATAAGAAAGCAGCTTAGGTGCTTAGGGTGTTACTTAGGTGAGTAACATGCAAGATTCCAAACTAGGAGGTGATAGAGCTTGGATTTAAACTCAGATCTATTAAAGAGAAAAAAATTTAATACTGTCTTTTCATCTTTTACCAATGGATTAAATCCATAAATAGCACATGACCATTTGGCAATGGAGACTGGGAAACTAATAGAATTTCTCTTCCCTTCAGATATTATCTCGACTGGCAAGAACACTGATTCACAAAAGCTGGATCTTCTGTTCTACTAGTGAGTGTCCTGTTTAACTGCTTTTCAATATTTTCAGATAGCACTGATTGAGCACTTTTATGTTTCAGGTACTGTTCTAAACACTTTATCCACATTATCTTATTTAATTCCCCAAGATCCTCTTAATACTTCCCAGCTTCTTGATGAGAAAACTGAGATTTTACCAAAGACTGACCAAGGCTGTAGAGCTGCCAAGTTGCTGAGGCAGTCTTTCATTTCAGGTCAGTTTGCCCTGTAAGACCCAACAGTAACCACTTGTTAGACAGTTGACTTCCTTCTTTCATTATTTTTGTCTTCTTACGATGCTCTACAAATACTATTTATAAAATGTTTTTAACAGTTACTGAACAGTGTCACATTCACTGCCTCATTTGATTCTCACAATATACCTGTGATAAGGATTTATTATTATTACACCATTTAAAAAAATTTTTTAATGTTTATTTTTAAGAAAGAGAGAGAGACAGACAGACAGAGTGCGAGTGGGGTTAGGGCAGAGACAGAGGGAAACACAGAATCTAAAGCAGGCTCTGAGCTGTCAGCACAGAGCCCAATGTGGGGCTCGAACCCACTAATCAGTGAGATCATGACCTGAGCTGAAGTCGGACACTTAACAGACTGAGACACCCAGGCGCTCCTACACCAATTTTTAGATGAGGAAACTGAGGGATGGAGGTTGGTGAGCACCAGACCATTTGCCAGGTGCTTGGTATGAGGTAATGAGTATGAAGCACTTGACCTCGTGCCTGGAATAGAATCAACAACTCAGTCAACATGTACAGCATTCATTATTTTAATCTTTACTACAGTCCTACATGGTAGGTATTATTATCATCTCACTGTCCAGATGAAAAATATTGAGGCTTGGAAGACATAACTAACTTGGTCAAAGTCATACTGCTATGAAACGGCAGAGTTGAGATATATAGCCAGTTCTATGCATCAACCATAGTTCAAGCTCCTGATCACCAAGAATACTGTATTTAACCATATCATAAAACTTGGGGGTGCCTGTAGCTCAGTCGGTTGAGCACCTGTCTCTTGGTTTCAGCTCAGGTCATGATCTCACAGTTTGTGAGTTTGAGCCCCATGTCAGGCTCTGGTTAACAGCATGGACTCTGCTTGGAATATTCTCTCTCTCTGCCCCCTCCCACTTGTGCCCTCTCTGTCTCTCTCAAAATAAATAAACTTAAAAAAAACTTAAAAATGGTTCAACTGGAATTTTACACCATTGACTCAAGAATTCCTGCTGCCTATAATATACACATGCTTCTGCATTTTTACTTTCATGATCTGTTGTTTTTCTCCCCTGTGATGGCCTCTTCCGTCCTCTCCTTTTGTATCTGGCATTCAAAAAACAACCCAAATCTCATATCTGGAGACAGGCAAACTGGATTAACAACCCAACTCTGCCATTTAGTAGGTACATGATGTAAGAGAATTTCAGGCTACTTAAACTCTCTCCACTTCCATCTTTTAATATATAAAACAGAGTTAACAGTGGAATCTAAATTATTGGAATGTTGGGAGGATTAAATGGGATGAAAAGTATAAAGCCACTTATGCCAATAATTGGCTGGCTATCTCAATGTATTTTTATTATTGTCATTATTTTTGGCTGCAGCCATCCTTCTTATTAGTATTTCAGTCTATTGCAAAAAGGAATGTATTGTCAGGTCAGCAGCTTTGAGTACTATTATATAAACAAGTGGATATCAATCATTTCATCTTCTAGTATTTTGACACCATATTAGCAGTGGTGCAGAGCTGGAAGATAAATCTCCTTCCCGTTTCATTTCTAATGCATCAGGCATTAGGGCTAGAATAAATGAGCTATATAAACCAAATATTTTCTCTAAATTTATTTCACAAAAGAAGTATTTGTAATGTCTAAGAACTAAGTTAGTTTAGAATTTGAGAGGAAACAATGTATAAATCTCCAAAACTTTAATTTGTTCAAGGTCTTGGGAACAATAGAGATAAGCAAAACTGACACATAAACCAAATCAAATGTTGGTGGTAGTAGTTCAGCTAAATTTGTAAGAAATGTACTAACATAAACGTAATTATTCTTGAGAGTACTCAGTGTCACTCTGGGGGAAAAAAAAACAATTTTTTAAATGATTGCTTTATAAAAATTAGAGTTGAAGATAAAAATGCTCCATGTTTAAAAGTTCTTGAAAATGTATTGGAAAAGAGGGTTTTATATGAATGTAATTTGGCTTCTTTTACTTGGAAGCATTGACATTTTTTTCGTCGATTTTCAAAAATAGCATTCTAAGTATAATTTTCAAGAAAATATAATATCATAAGCTTCCAGAGATATAGGTAAGACAACTGCAGATAATTTTTGAGGATCTTTGAGGATAAGAAGGTTAATAATAATACAGTCAAATCAACTTAAATAAATAACTTTTTACTGGAAACCTATTCATCCCAACTGTAAATGGTGATGATTTCAATAACAGGTACTGTACTCATCCCATCCCATTTTACAGATGAAAAAAAAACAAGAATTTCAGATGTAAAGTAATATGACAAAAGCACACATCTTATAACGAATCAAATTTAGGTCTACCTGACTCTAAGCCTATACTAACTCTGTTCTTTAAATTTAAATAGACTCATGTGGCTAGTGGCCTACTGAACAGCACACATGTGGAAAATAAATGGGCTTCTTCTGATGAGTAGAATGTCTCAGTGTTCACCACCTAAGCTGAATAGACCACATGTTTTTTGGTGGTCCTTCTCGCCATGGCAACTTACTGGAGAGTGACGTATAAAGTGCAAAGGTTTTGAGACTGGATAGTTCTTTCATTCTTGTTTCTTCTACACTTTTACAAAAGATGTGCTCCCAGGCATACAACTTTAGAAGTTTGATGCCTTTCAATATTTCATTTGTTTTCTTCAGTCTCTCAGTAGAATAATCCTATAAAACAAAAAAATAGAAAATAATGCACGCTGCATCCAAGTGACTCAAACAGGCAGGACCATATATATAACAGACAGGGATGGACCAGATCTTGATTTCTGCCTGGCTCTGCCACTGATTATGGCTTTGAGATCCCCTGGAGAAGGGGTCAAATCCTCTGTGCTTCCACCTCCGGGTGTAAAATGAAGAGTTGAATGAAATGGCTTCCAATTTCTTTCCACCTAAAACCTCTCACGCTCCTGTTACTTTGAGTTAAATAAAAGCAGTTTCTTAAGTCTCGCGTGATTTCCTTGAATAATGTCTGCAGATAGTAATTATAAACATTTATGGAAATGATACAGAGACTTCCAATGATTCCTTCTAACATCAAACTTGTTTTATTTTCTTTTCAGCACTATCACTCATACTTAGAAGAGAAAACAATGAATGTAAGAAAAGTTAGTTTGCTTCTTATTTGGGAATGTCAGGGTTGTGTATGCTCATACTGTGTGTGTTCACATTGTGTCTTCATAATACACTTTGTGAAACCAAGGCTATTCCCTTTAACTTTGAGAGATTTCCACATACTTCTTCATAAGCTCTTGTTTAAGGCCAAAATTAGATTTACTGATTACTAACAATTTGGGTTGAGTGTAAAGAGATTTTTAGCAGTTACAAGAGCCACAATTTACTCAACCATTGCAATTTCCACCACCACCAAATACTAGAATTTCTAGTAAGGTACATTATAACCTATGAACTATCAAAAGGAGCAGTGCAAGTGGACAAAAGGCAGATAGGAGGGAGCAAAAGTAGCAAATGGCTTGGTTTTTATTGACCTTCTGGTCTCTACAGGGTCTTAGATGCCTATCACATGATTGTTACATGAGTAAATGAGTACAGTATGACCAGCTAAACGAAAGACGGATGTTTGAGGAAAGTCCTGTCTTCACTTTGTGCTCCTCTTCCTCACCTCTCTGTATTCATGTCCTAAAGTAAAGACGGGTAGATGGCTCAGACGGAAATAATGAGTAATGTCACCAGAAGTAGCAGAAAAACGGTGATGAAAACCACCTGCATGACATGCAACTTGCTTGTCACAGTAGAAACCAACTTGGGCAACAATTCCATCAGTGGCAGCATCCCTATATTTTATGCCTGATTTACAGGCAGCCTTGCTCATATTTAATCAAACTTTACTTCTGAACATGCTGTCAACAATTTTATTATTTACAAATATTTCTTTAAAAGAAGCCAATTCTTGCTCAAATGAAATGATTTCATGGAAAACTGAAGCCAGAAGGGGTCAATAATTGGGCTTTTTCTTGCTTGCCAAGTTGACCATGAGCATACTCGGCCAGAGCAGCTGCCTGAAATACTTTAGTGTAACTCTGTAGATCATCACGTGGTTTGCTTCAATTCTAGGGATATTTCACTTCAGAAGCAATAAACCTGATGCTTTATTTATTCTTTGATCCAATTCTCCCATGTCAATAATTAACATGCAGGGGGTTCAAAATGGATGTAGATACATTCTCTAGACCAATGATCTAGAAGAAGTTCAAAGCCTCATCACCTCATGGCACTTAAAACCATCAGGAATTGTGATTCTGGCATTTTGAGTTTAAGATCATCAAGTCATACATTTCAAATCCACTTTTAAAAAGTGCACTTGCGGGGCACCGGGGTGGCTCAGCTGGGTAAGTGTCTGACTTTGGCTCAGTTCATGATCTCATGGTTCATGGGTTTGAGCCCTGCCCCTGACTTTGCACTGGCAGTACGCAGCTTGCTTCAGATTCTGTCTCCCTGTCTCTCTATTCCCCTCCCCCACTCGTGCTCTCCCTCTCTCTCTCTCTCTCTCTCTCTCTCTCAAATAAATATAAACATTTAAAAGAAAGTGTTTTAAACATAAATACTTAAAATAAAAATATAATACACATTTGCTGCCTAAGAATTGAAATGAAACATAATAATTTCCAAATTATTCTGAGTGGCATGTATTAATTTCCTATTATTTTGAAAATGAGACAGCTTACTAGATTTTCCTAGTAAAGTTTCCAAAAGATGTTAACTTACAAGAGTGCTCTTCTGAGCCTCTGCCAATTTTGTTGCGATGAAGTACTGAATGGGTGCCAGAAGCACAATGACAGCTGCCCCAACCAATGCGCTTGATCCAAGTAAATTATAGAGCAGAATCACTCCCATTATGATCTAGAAAGGAAAACATATGGAAAAGGGAAAATGAACAGGGGCATGGCCACTGCAGCATGAAAGGCAATGCATTTTGGTGAACGCATAGGATTTCTTAATTCTTAATTAGTTAACTAATACATATACGTGGAAGTCAACTCAACTATGAACAGCTAGGTTTTACTATGATTTATTTGGGGAAAGCTAAGGAGTCAGAATTTGTTGTTAGGATGATGTTCTGTGCAACTGGTGTCAAACCAATTTGCTGCATGAAGCTACAGACTGGTCCTGTGATGCTTCCGACCTTTGAAGGCAGTCTTCACATTTTTTATTTATTTATTTATTTATTTATTTATTTATTTTTTCAACGTTTATTTATTTTTGGGACAGAGAGAGACAGAGCATGAACGGGGGAGGGGCAGAGAGAGAGGGAGACACAGAATCGGAAACAGGCTCCAGGCTCTGAGCCATCAGCCCAGAGCCTGACGCGGGGCTCGAACTCATGGACTGCAAGATCGTGACCTGGCTGAAGTCGGACGCTTAACCGACTGCGCCACCCAGGCGCCCCAGTCTTCACATTTTTAAAAGGACATGAAATGTTTCTTGAAAATGTTACGTACCAACTTTTCCAGGTGAGAAGGATGGAAAGCAGGAGGTGACATCATAATGTGAGTACTGGATGGTTGTTTGCAGACTAAAGGAATAATCTGAACTCCTCACATCCTCAATGATCCCAGAAGTCACTTGATGACATGAAACCTAGGCTCAACTAAAACTGTGGAGAGGCTAAAGGTGGCACCCCATCATACCTCACTTCCCTTTTAAAATTTATTTCCCTTGGGCGCCTGGGTGGCTCAGTTGCGTAAGCCACAGACTCTTGGTTTCAGCTAAGGTCATGATCTCAGGGTTTCATGGGTTTGAGCCCCACATTGGGCTCTGAGCTGGCAGTGCAGAGTCTGCTTGGGATTCTCTCTCTCCTTCTCTCCCTGCCCCTCCCCTGCATCCACTGTCTCTGTCTCTCTCAAAATAAATAAGTAAACTTTAAAAAAATTTAAAAAAAATATTTCCGAAAATCCAGGGCTGACCCACGTAAGCCAACCCTCTCAGGTTTGTTACTTTCTTCTTCTTCTTCCTTTAAAATTTAGGATTTGACCCTTCAATCTTCTCTCTTTGCTTTTCCCCCACAATAGCTCAGATTATCATGGCTAAAAATGTCAACTAATGAACTATATTCATGCAGTTAAAGCATTTAACTTTTGAGTGTATGCCAATGGTAACAGCTTAATAGTGGCCGTTTGGAGGCAAGCGCACATATTTACTGCCTAACCAATTAGGCTTTTTATGAATTCCAATCAAAATGAAAGTTTCCTTAACGTCACTCATGATGCAATCATTCAGAGGCAGCCTTTAAATTGTACCACATAGGAGGCTACTTACTTGACTTGTATATAAGTACATTTTGATAAAATGAGACCGAGCAGACTTTATATCCTACTTTGTGTCAAGCACTGCAATGATACACACTTTTGTTTGACTTGGATTTCCATTTAGAACTAAAAAGGTGGGGCGCTTGTGTGGCTCAGTCACTTTAGTGGCCAACTCTTGATTTCGGCTCAGGTCATGATCTCAGGGTTCATGGGTTTGAGCCCCACATGGAGCTCTGTGCTCACAGTGCAGAGCCTGTTTTGGATCCTCTGTCTCCCTCTCCCTGCCCCTCCCCTGCTCATGCTTGTTCTCTCTCAAAAATAAATAAGCATTCACAAAAAACAATTTTTTAAAGATAAAACTAAAAAGGCAAACAATACATTTAAAAACTAGCATATCTTCTTTATTATTGCATGCATTTTAATAAACATGGTACACAGGGACATAAGTGACAGACTGGATCAAATAAGATCTACAGTTGGGGCACCTGGGTGGCTCAGTCGGTTAAGCATCTGATTCTTGATTTTGACCCAGGTCATGATCTCATGGTTTGTGATTTTTAGCCCTGCATTGAACTCGGCACTGACAACACAGAGCCTGCTTTGGATTCTCTCTCTCTCCCTCTCTCTCTGCCCCTCCCCTGCTCTCTTTCAAAATAAATAAACTTAAAAAAATAAGACTTACAGTTTAAGCTCCATCTACAGGATGCAAACCTCAAGGTAAACATATTCAGCATCACACAGAGGAAAGAGCTAAAAACATATCTTTTGCTATTTTGACCCAATTAGGGGGAAAATGCATCTTTCCTAAAATACTATTTTCCATTAAAAAAATAGCTAAATAGCCCTCCAGCTTGTTAGTGTTCCTACCACCTTATAAAATTTGGCATTGTATAATACATCAGCTATTGAAACAATGGGATGGATTACAACTGTTTTACTTTAGAAATGCTACAAGAGAGTCTGTCAAAATAAAAGGGGTCAAGACTTGGCTCCATGACTTGCATGGATTTGGTCAACAATGATAACAACTAACAATTACTAAATGTCCATGAAGTACTAGGCACTGTGCTAAATGTGCTACACATACTAACTTATTTAGTCTTGATGATGCCAACAATTCTACAAGGCAGATACAGTTATCATTCCAATTTTAAAGCTAAGGAAACTAATATTTTGAGGATTTAAACACTTGTGCAAACAGGGTAGAGCAGACATTTGAACCTAAGCAGGAGAATTTCAAACCCCACTTTCTTAACCTGTCAGAGCATTTCTGAGTCTCAGTTTTCTTCTCTACAAAAAGGGTATAGGGGGCACCTGGTTGACTCAGTCGGTTAAACATCTGACTTTTTAATAATTTTTTTAATGTTTATTTTTGAGAGAGATACAGAGTGTGAGTGGGGGAGGGGCAGAGAGAGAGACAGAGACAGAGAGAGAGAGAGAGAGACAGAATCCAAAGGAGGCTCCAGGCTCTGAGCTGTCAGCACAGAGCCCAATGTGGGACTCAAACTCATGAACGGCGAGATCATGACCTGAGCTGGAGCTGGATGCTTAACCAACCGAGCCACCCAGGTGCCCCTAAACATTTGACTCTTGATTTCAACTCAGGTCATGATCTCACAGTCATGAGATAAGGCCCCATGTCAGGTGCCATGTGGGTGTGGAACCTGCTTAAGATTCTCTCTCTTCCTCTCCCCTCTCTCTCTCTCCAAAAAAAAAGCATAATAACATTAGCAAGTTCAAAAAGTTACCTTTTACTGAGCTAAATATTTCATATGCCTTTTGTTTTGTTTCCTCTGCAAATGAGAATATTACTTATATTGATTTACCTGAACAGGCATTGCCCATAGATTGGGACACAGGAACAAGAACCACATGAGTTGATTGGTTTCAATGGCAACCAAGTTATTGATCTGTCCCAGGGTCATCTCACCCATGGATAAATTAGATGTAGACAGCCTAAGAATTTTATTGTATATCATGGCCTGCAAAAAAAAAAAAGTGTATTTGAAGCTCTAAACTTAATCAACATTATGTTTATTTACTTCCATTGAAAATATTACATTTTAAAAAAATTTTTGGAAAAAAAAATCCCTGTAATGACATCTTCTTCAGTCAACCACTATTTTCATTTTAGCATAGTTACTTTCAGTCTTTAGCTAAACACAAACCTAACTGGCCATATGATCAAAACATATATTTGACTTTAAACATATTGAAACAGAGATCATCAAATGAAAGATTTCAAAAGCTTTCTTAATATATATTAATACAAAACTTTTTAAAATTCTGTGGGTCTACTAATTAGTTCTGTTTCTTTTATCAAGTAGCTCCTAGAAGTGTTGAAGTTGCAGTGTCAAAGTCAAACAGAAAGAGAAACAAAACTGAGACCCCTACCCTTCCTGTCATTGAATGGCATGTGGCATTTTCAAGAAACAAAGATCATTCAAAGCTTGTACATACCAGCAGAGCTCCACGGAGGTTAATGCCAGTCTCTATGGTTACATAGTAGGAAGCCTGCAAAAATGTCCTTTGCAGAATAAGGGCCAAGAAAAGAAGAACTGCTAGTACATAAGCATTTTCAAGAAATTCCTTTGATGAAAGGGTTTCTGAAATCTTGTCCCAAAAGAAAAAGACATAAATTAGAACTGGTCTTTTCATATACCAGGTGTACAGATCACATTTATCAAACGATACATAATTCTTAAATATAAAAACTCAATGTCTTTATAATGCAGCAGTGGAATGAGCCAAGGTAATTTTGGTTTTTCTTCATCATGTCCACAGATACAAATTCAAACTAGTTCAATGCATAAAATCCCAAATTGATCATTAAGATTGCTGGAAATGCCTGATTGTAGTAAAAAGGTAAATTTTGATTTAAAAATGTACGTACATTTTCAGAAAAGATGTATTTAGTCTTGAGAAGTAGTAATTGAAGATCAAAGTTAATTTAGACTGTAATTTATTTGACTTAGTCTAATATTCACATAATTTATATTAAATGATAAATGATAAATGTAATTTGGGTATTGATTTCACCCATGTTGACACTTCCAATGACAAAACACAATTTATAAAATTGTTTCAGTAGGAATATGACTGAAGTCATCATAAGGATATACAAAACTGATTGCTTTTTGTTTGGAACAATACTGTGTGGTAACTTGGTTAGAAGAGAGAGAAAGGTAACACTCAAATAAGGACATCATGTCAGTTTGGGCAATACTTTTGTGGGTTAGATCCATTAAATTCTACTTCTGGTCCCTTCCTTTTCTTTCATGGGTATACATACAAATGTGTAAGTTCTTCCTTCTCAGAAAAATGTGTGATTAATATGTGTAAGGGAGAGGGATGATAGAAAAATTATATGTGGAACTTATGGAATGCAATGAGGCTAGTAGAGACAAAACATCACAAAAGTGCATTCAATGGTGAAAATATCTGGTTCATTTCAAGATAACTGAACACTACTATATGCAAGCAAAAGGGCTACACATTGTGAACACAGATATGAACAGTTCACAGTCATTCTGTTTAAAGAGCTTACCACCCAGAGAGATAAGCGTATCCATAAATAACATGCTTCCTTATAAATAGCATTTACAGCAAGTGCCAAGGTGAAATCAACAATGTGTTGGAGAGTATGAACGAGAGTCAAATTCCAACCAGAACAATCAGAAAAGCTTCATGAAGAGATGGCATTTAATGTAGGCTTTGAAAAATGCATGAAATTTTAATAGGTGAAGAAAAAAGGACAGGAAATCAGATTGAGAGAATAGAAAAGGAAAATTGATTCATCTAGACTAGATTTTTCTATCTGTGAAACTAGGGAAATCAATTCTTATCTTAGAAAGAAACTAGGAAGTTCATGATGAGATTTTCTTAAGAACAGAAAATAAAAGACTATATTTACAACAGCAAATATGTAATATCTTATACCATATATCCCCACAAATATTAGCATAATATCTAATAAAAATATCATAATGCGACTTGCCCTTATCATTGTGAATCAAGGTGATGGTGTTTATCATATAAGAAAAGAAATATGTATATAGTACAAATCGCATTGCTAACATGATTGGTCACAGGCCTCTAAAAAAATGACTCAGCCATCCCTCATGTACTCATGCATGAAAATTCTTCTAAGGGTTGCTAAAAAGATCAAAGAAAATAATCAACGTGAAATTCCTGAGCATGGCTTCTGGCACACAGTTGATACTTATCAAATGCCTGTAGGCTCTGAATCTGAGAAATAATTTTGTTGAACAGATCCATTCAATGAATACATAAATACATGATTTTCTCTACAAGGAAAATTGTTTTCTTTGTTTTAAATGCATTCAATTCTCTGTAAATAAGACTGTAAGAACTGTTCATAGAACTGCATTAATAAAAAGTAACAATTACAATAAAATCTGCCAATAATATGTTCCCCTTCAAAAGCACCACAGACTTACTCCTGTTGTGTTATTTGTCCCATTCTGGGTTTCATTCACACGCTGAACTATTCCAGAAATACAGAGAGGTCCAGCAAAACCCAGTAAATCTGCAAGATAACGGAATGTGCTACTAAGCAGAATTGGTCGCCCAAATGCTCTGTACATTGCTAGCCATATAGATGGAGTCCGGTTTGGACGATCTGCTACTTTTTTCTGAAAGAAAAAAACAGATGAACCAAAGATAAAATGACTGGAGCGGCATTTAACCTCACCAACTATGGGCAATTCCTTCTGATATTTCTGATGATATGTTAAGTTTATAAGTAAATGTTAAGGAGTCCCTTTAGTATAGTCTGCATAACCCATATCCTTGCACTCTATGCAAACAGTAGCCACTGAGTATGGAATAGAATGAGGAGTAAAAAGGCCATTTTCAAAGACTTTGCCTTATTTTTAGTTGTCAAAGGATAACCCAAAATTCTTAAGGCCAAATTAATTTTTTAATTCTCTTTGGTTTGGAAAATGTATTTCTGTCATGACTGTTACCAAATACCATTGTATGGAAAAGGAGATAGTAAAATACTAGGATCAAGATTATTGAAAGATTAGTCAAGATTTCTGGAGTTATTAGATCACAAGAGATCTACTACAAGCTAAAGATATTTTACTCCAGATATTTTACTACAAGCTAAACAAAACAGATCATCCTAACTTCAAGTTGTTTCTCTTTCAGGTATTTCCTGTCTCGGTGAATAGTAGTCAGTACTTTTTAAAGTTGTGTTAGACTTGTGTTTCCTAGTTATTCAACAAAGAAATGCAAAATTGAAGAATGGCATATATGCTTAAGCCAACTCATGGCTTCACACATATGTTGTTTGTTGAAAGGATTTTATGACCTTAATAATTATAATTAAGTCTTAGAGAGGAGGTAGATAAAGTTTTTTCACTGTGGCAAAGAAACCAAGTCAATGGAAGATAATTCAGTTGTGTCTCATATTCAATTCCCTGTTAGACGAACAATACAATTATTTTTAAAAGTTTATTAATACAAGACATTAACACACCAAGTTCAAGCTGATCTTTGTAATAAAGAGTACTAGGAACACTTAAAATATGTTTAGGCTATACTCTTAATCTTTACTTTAGCAGAGAAGTTTAAAAAATATTATGCAATACTTTTCCCAGAGGTGAAACCAAAGAGATGACTCAAGTTCATTTGTAGTAACCATTTCCTGCAATATTAATTTCATAACACACATTTTTGACACAAAACAGAGGTCATTTTCATCATTTACCATAAATGCTTTGTTGTCTTGATTTAGAACAGACAAAACTCACACCGATTCACCATACCCTACTCCTTTCCAATGTTGTTGTGAATACCAATAATTTAAATTATGATAATATTTATAGATGACTGCAATATAAAATACATCTACCACCATGTATGGTATACATGACTGTATAGAATGATTATAAGACAAACTGAAAATATCTAAAAACTCTATTTAAGGTGTTTAAAGTAATTATAAATGCTCAAAGAAAGTACCAGAAGAGACCAGTTTTGACAAACATATAGGAATGGTAGACAACTTTATTTAATTCAGTTTCACAAGTTTGGAATACCGACTCCAAAATATAGTCAATAATTAATTTAAGGACTTTGGTTTCTTAAATGTGGTTATTAATGATATGATCTATTTTTACTGTTATATAACAAAATTATTGACAAGATACTTGGAAAAGCTTCATAACAACAATTCCATGAATTATTAACATTATATGGGAATAATGATCATATATACATGACCATTAAGCTTAATTCTAACTTTCTAGTTGGTTTCAGAAAAAAGACAGTGTTCCCTCTATCCCTCCTCAGGTATGAACTGGGCAACTACCACAATATAACTTTATTTCATTGGCCCTTCTGGTATATTCTCATTGGCCCAATTCACATCACTCAAAACTACTGGGAAAGACAGATGAAGAAAATCTTCTCTTCCTCAACCATAGATATTTAAGCTTAGTGACTTTATATTTAATAGATCTATTTTCTACAATTATGGGCATGAAAAACAGATACTAAATTACCTTTTGTTCTTCATATGCATCTTTCAGGCAAACATAATTTGTTACTGCCCTCATTGCTATTGGCAATTTTCCAATTGCCTTCAGATCAATAGGCTTTTTATGAGCAGATATGATAAGCGTGTTCATCCACCAGTATGTTGCTTTTGACAATAAATTCACAAACGGTTGAAGAAATCTCACACCCAGATCTTGGAGGTCTTCAGGAGGCTTTACTTTCTGAGGATTCATGAAGAATACATATCTCTGTGGCAAGAAAAATTCCACAGAATGATAATTAACCCAATTCTTTTCCCACATATTAAAATAAAATTTTAACCTTTTCTACATTTTCATTTCAACAGGCAAAAATGTTTATTTTACTAAACATTTTCATTCCTTTGGAAATATTCTTTGAAATACTTTCCTTTCACTGTGACCAGATTAATTAGTTAAATACCAGAATTTCACATTTAATCCCGCTTAGAGACAATTCTAAAATTATAGATTATCCCTTTAAAATATAGCTATTGCTAAGAATCAGTCTTTCATGATATACTGTGATAGGGTCAATTAAATAAAGATTTTTACATTATTTAGATTTTTTTAAATGTGTTGACATCATTATTGAGTCACTCTTTGATAATTCATCACTTGGTTGATGTTCACTAACTATACTCCACTATTCCTTGCAGCTTGTATCTTGACATTCAGAGCAAACTCAAAGCGCTCTGGTAGAAATGAATATTAAAAAATCATTCACAACTATGTCACACAACATAACAGCATTATGTGATGCAAACTACAACAGGTTTGTAATAACAGACCAGACATGACTCTTGGCTATGCGACTTTGGATATAGCTAGAGTTATCACTGTAGAAGTTTCTTCATCAGTGGAATGAGTAAACATATTATCTTCTTTTCATTTTGAAATTTCTAGGAGTACAATAGTTTGCTTAATATAGGTGTGCTTGCGACACATCATGGATGATGTAATTTTCTGATGAAGATTGAGATACATCATGGATGATGTAATTTTCTGATGCAAACAGTTTCATCTATAATATGAACTGAGATTAATGTTTGACACACAATCATTCAATCAATATTTACAAATGAATAAATAGATGCTAGGGTTCTGGAATACCAATGGTCTGAAACTTAGTGATTAGTTCAACTTTTATACACATAGATGATACACATTTGTTTGTCTTCTTAAATACAAATGATTTCTGGCTGACTGTAATCTCTAATATTCAAGTCTTGAATTCTGGTAATTAAACAAAAATGATTAGATACTTACTCTGACCCGAATTACATTGATCTCCACAGCCATCAGGAGTCCATTCAAGATGACCATCATCCCAGTGATGCAGAAACGCAAGTCTGATACTCCCCAACCAGACTGCCAGTACTTGACTAATTTTATGGTTTTTGTAATAAAGGCCATTACCCAATACAGAAATAGGGCTGGAAAAATAAAAAGGAAAAGGAAAAAGATGCATTTTTTCCCTGATTTTAAAAAACTTCATTGAAATTTCAATATAAATATCATACTCTTTAAGAACAATATAATTTTAAATATTCTATTTCCACATAATTTTATTTTTTAAGAAAACAACATATATGGAGTTTTGAACTAAAGGTATGGTGATGACTTTAAAATGCTAGTGCTTCTGGACGCCTGGGTGGCTCAGTCAGTCCAACTTCAGCTCAGGTCATGATCTCAAGGTTGGTGAGTTTGAGTCCCACATCGGGCTCTGTGCTGATGGTGTGGGGTCTGCTTGGGATTCTGTCTCCCTCTTTCTCTTCCCCTCCCCTTCTCCCTCTCTCTCTCTCTCTCTCTCAAAATAAGTAAATAAAACTTTTTTAAAAATGCTAGTGCTTCCACTCTGATTATATGTAATAGATGGACAGATGGAAAGAGACATGTAAATAGGAATAACCTACACTCCGGAACTTATGTGTAATTTTGTAGACTTTAAAATTGCTTTGATCTCCTGGTCTTGTTTTTTGTGTTTTTTTCTTATGAAGCCTCAATTATATTATATGAAGAATTCACAAGTTGTTATCTGTGTAACCTATCCAATAGGTAATCTAATGGTATTATGCTGGAATTATTATGGAATGCATATAGCTTTATAATGGGGTTTCTGCTTTCCAGATAGCATTCAAGTAGTAACTCATCTCACCCAAATGGTTTAAAATACCACATGCCTCCACAAAGAGAAGAGAAGAACAATGATCCTACAGAACAAACTCAGACCTTAAGTAGTGGGATGAGAAACGTAGGCATCTATACCATCTCATACCCACAGCCAGCCTTTTATAGCAAATATGAGATGGGCACAGAGACTTTCCTAGAAATAAAAGGTTCAGTATACTTCACACTTTAAATAAAGGTCAGTACAAATAAATATGGGATGAGAAAGAAGAAATCCAAAACACATATGAGACGATCCATTGTACAGCACTTATCAGAATTATTAAAGTTTAAAGGTGGTCACAACTTCCTTAGAAAAAGAATTGAACACTGGCATATAAGCTCATCATCTATCTTGTTTTAGCATAAAATGAAAAGTTCCAGAATATATTTAGAAAGAAAAAAAAAGACTACATGCTAACTAAAGATATTCATCTTAAATATAAAGAAACAGATAGTAAGTAGATGGAAAAAGACATACAATGAAAACAGTAAACATAAGAAATCTGAGTGGCTATATTAATATCAGATAAAGTAGACTTAAAGACCAAGAGTATTATCATAAAAAATACTAACCTAAAAGGATACATGCACCCCAATGTTTATAGCAGCATTATCTACAATAACCAAATTATGGAAACAGCCCAAGTTTCCACTAGTGGATGAACGGATAAAGAAGATGTGGTATATATATTCAATGGAATGTTAGTTAGCCACAAAAAAGAATGAAATTTTGTCATCTGCAACAACATAGACGGAGCTAGAGAGTACTAATCTATGTGATATAGCTCAGTCAGAGAAAGACAAATACCATATGATTTCACTCATATGTAGAATTTAAGAAACAAAACAAACAAGCAAAGGGAAAAAGAAAGAGAGAGAGAGGCAAACCAAGAAACAGACCCTTAACTACAGAGAGCAAACTAATAGTTACCAGAAGGGAAGCGGACAGGGGAAGGGGTTAAATAGGTGATGGGTATTAAGGAGGGCACTTGTGATGAGCACCGGGTGTTGTATGTAAGTGTTAAATTACTAAATTGTACAACTGAAATTAATATTACACTGTATATTAACTAACTGGAATTCAAATAAACACTTGAAAAAAAGACAAAGAGTATTACCAGAAATTTTGAAAACTTTTAATAATGACAAAGTGTCAGTCGATTTTTCAGAGAGACACAACAATAAAAAAATACACATATGCCTAATAAAGATTTAGAAGATCTGGTAGCTATCAACCACTTTGAACTGTTTGATATTTATAAAGCTATATCATACTTAGTATTATAAAAATACACCCAAACACCTGCAGCATATACATTCTTGTTAAGTGCACGGTCCTGGCATAGGCTACATATTTAGAAAACAAGAAAAAATAAACTTAAAATGACAGAAATCATATAACATATGTTCTCTGATCACAATAAAAATAAATTATAAATCAAGGACAATAAGCATATTGATTTTCTATTGCTGCTAAGCAAATTATGACAGGTTTAGTTAGCAGCTTATACCAACACACAATTATTTTCTCACAGTTTCCATGGGTCAAGAGCCTGAGCATGGGTCAAGTGGGTTCTCTGCTTCAGGGTCTCACCAGACTGCAATCCAGGCCTTGACTAGGGCTGCAGTCTTTCAACAGAAGCTCAACTGATTTGATGTCTTCATCTTTGCCATACTCTATTGGCTAGAAGCAGGTCACAGGTCCCACTCACACTCAAAGGTAGAGAATTATACAGGGTATGAACACCAACGAAAGAGATTATGAAGGTAAACTTCAAGTCTTTCCACACAATAGGATATCTATAAGTCTCCAGATATTTGGAAGTTAAACATAGTTGTAATTGACCACATGTTACAACATAGTTGTAATTGACCACATGTTAAAGAAAAAATCGCTAGGGAAATTAGTATTATAGCTAAATTATAATAAAAATACTACATATTAAAAATTTAAGGATTGCAGCTAAAACAACACTTAAAGGAAAATTTATGGCTTTAAATATTTATTTTAGAAAAAAAAGACAGATCCAAAATCAATGATCTAAGCTTCCATCTTAAAAACTAGGGAAAGAAGAAGAATGAACAAAATAAAAGGATAAAAATGATAGAGATAAGAGTAGAAAGCAATGAAATAGAAAAAAAAATAATTGAGAAAATTAACAAACCCAACCAAGCCAAGCAGGTTGATTTTTTTTTAAAGATCAAGAAAATTGCTAATTCAGCTAATTCCCCAGCTAGACTGATTAAGAAAAAAAGGAAATCATAAATTGCCAGTATTAGGAATGAAAGAAGAATTATCTCTACATATCCTGTATACTTAAAAAGGATAATCAGGGAATATCTTGAACAACTTCATGACAAATAAAAAAACTTAGATGAAAGGGAAAATTTCTTGAAACCTGTAACTTACCCAAATTGACATGAGAAGAAATACTCTGAAAAGTCTATGTCTAATAGAACAGTAAGTTTATAATTTAAAATCCTCATTTAGATGACTAGGCAGGCAAGAAGGACATATGCCCATAATAGAGAGTGTGTACTCTGAATAAAAGAATCAAGATTAAAAAGAAAAAAGAAAAGGATTTCTAAACCCTGGAAAGACTGAATCTAGCAGAATGAAATTTACTGTGCATAAATGCAAAGCTTTATGTTTAAATTAAATATTGTATGTGTGTTAATAAATAAACACATAAATAAATAAATAAATAAATAAATAATAAAAATAAATAAAATCCTCACTTAGTTAAAACTCCAGGCCCAGGGGCACTTGGGTGGTTCAGTTCATTGAGCGACCGACTGTGGTTCAGGTCATGACCTCATGACCTCATGGTTTGTGAGTTAGAGCCCTGAATCTCGAATCTCCTTGCTGTCAGCCTATCAGTGCAGAGCCCTCTTCAGATCCTCTGTCCCCTTCTCTCTGCCTCTGCCCTGCTTGCACTCTCTCAAAAATAAACAAACATTAAAAAAAAATCTCCAGGCCCAAATGATTTCACTGATGAATTATTTTGAACATTTAAGGAAGAAATAAAATTAATCATACACAATGTCTTTCAGAAAATAGAAAAATAGAAAAAACTTTTCAATTCATTTTCAGAAGCCAGTATAACCCAGCATATGAAAACCTCACAGACATTACAAGAAAATAGACCAATATGCATCACAACATGGATCTAAAAAAACTTAGCAAACAAAATCTAGCAATATATAGCATGGATAATATATCATGACCATGTGTAACATAGCCCAGGAATTCATGGTTACTTTATCATTTGAAAATTCAAGCAATTAATTTAGTACATTAACAGAAATATAATTGTCCCAATGGATGTAGAATAAAATCTTTAATAGAATTCAACATCTATTCATGATTTAAAAATACAAAAACAAAACCAACTCTGAGAAAGCTCTGAATAGAAGAAAACTTACTCACCTGATAAAGGTCATCTACAAAAAGCCTATAAATAACTTTATATTTAATTATGAAATGTTGATGTTGTTCCCCCTAAAACTGGACACTAGACAAAGATTTCACTCTCCCCATGTCTATTTTGCATTTTACTGGAGGTCCTAGCTAGTACAATACGATGAAAAAAGCATAAAGTTTGAAAAGAAATAAATATAACTGTATTATCAGATGATATGTTTGTATATATAGAAAATCCTAAGAAACCTATAAAGCAATGTTTAGAAGAAATAAGAGATTTTCCAAGGTTTCAAAACATAAGGTCAATATACAAAATCAACTGTATTTCATAAACATGACAAACAACTGGGAAATGAAATTTAAAATACAAGTCTATTTATAATAGCAATGGGAAAACAAAAAAAGCTAATAATAAATTTAGTAACACATGGAAGACCTCCACCCTGAAAAATAGAAAACATTGCTAAGAGAAAAAAAAGAAGACTTAAATAAATGAAGAACTGGTTGTGAAATTCAATATTGTTAAAATGTCAATTCTCCTTCAAACTGTTGTAAACATTCAGTGCGATCCCTATCATAATCCTACTGAAATTTTTTGGGGAGAGAGTAGAAATTGACAACCTGATTCCAACCATATATGACAATACAATAGAACTGGAATATCCAAGGCAATCTTGGGAGAAAAGCAAAGACAACAAGTTGTATGGTATACTATATGATTTCAAGACCTCCAAAGCAGTAGTAATCAAAACAGAATAGTAATCTTATAAAACTCACAAATACATCAGAGGAACAAACTATAGAGCCAAGAAACAGATCATACTTAAATAGTAATTTGACTCAATATTTTACAAAGGTCCCAAAGCAATATAATGAGAAACGGAAAGTCTACCTCACAAATTATGCTGGAATACATGGATATCCGCTCGGGAAAAACAAAAAAGAGCCTTGGCACCAACCTTACACCACAATTAATTTTAAATGGATCATAGTTCTAAAAATAAAAACTAAAACTATAAAGCTTCTTTTAAAAAAACACACACACAAGAGAATGAGGGAAACATATTTAGAGCAGAGGCAAAAATTTCTTAGGACCCAGAAAGCAATAATTAGATGTTAAAAAATGACAAATTATGCTACATCAAAATTAAAATCTGCCCACCAAAAGACCCAGCTAAGTAAGTGAATGTGCATGCCACAGACTTGGAGCAAAATATTCTCAAAACATAGATCCAATGACATACTAGTATCTAATATGTACAAAGTACTCCTGCAACTCAATAAAAAATGGGCAAAATATATCAAAGAGACACTTTACAAAAATCACAAATGACTAATAAACTTATCAAAAAGTGCTCAACATCATTAGCCATCAGGGAAATGCAAACTAAAACCACAATGAATTATCGGTACATACCCACCAGCATGGCTAAATTAGAAAAATTAAATCATCAAATGTTGGTGAGCATGTGGAAAAACTGGAACTCCTACACATTATTAGTGAGTATATAAATTAAACCACTTTGGGAAAAGAACTTGTGGGTTCTTAACAAAACATAAACATTTACCTACATACCCTATGACCCAGCAATTCCACTCTTAGGTATTTACTCAAGAGAAATAAAAACATATATCCAGGGGTGCCTGGGTGGCTCAGTTGGTTAACTTCTGACTCTTGATTTCAGCTCAGGCCATGATCTCATGGTTTGTGGGATGGAGCCCACATTGGACTCTGTGCTGACAGCAAAGAGCCTGCTTGGGACTCTCTCTCTCTTCCTCCCTTTCTGCCCCTGCCCCACTCATTCTCTCTCTCTCTCCCTGTCTCAAAATAAATAAATCGCATGTGAATGTTTATACCAGCTTTTCTTCCATGATAGCCAAAACCTGGAAACAGTCCAGATACTTACTGTTAAGAGAACGGAAAACTGTGGTATATTTATACAATGGAATAATACCCAACAATTATAAGAAAAAAATATTGATCTGTAGTACGTTATGAATGAGCCTTAAAAAATCATGCTGAGGGGCGCCTAGGTGGCTCAGTTGGTTAAGTGTCTGACTTCAGCTCAGGTCATGATCTCATGGTTCATGAGTCTGAGTCCTGCGTCAGGCTCTGTGACAGCTTGGAGCCTGGAACCTGCTTTGGATTCTGTTGTCTCCCTCTCTCTCTGCCCCTCCCCCACTTGTGCTCTGTGTGTGTCTCTCTCTCTCAAAAATAAGGAAACATAAAAAAAAAAAGAAAAGAAAAAAATGCTGAGAGAAAGAAGTGGTTACACAAAAGAATTTATACTGTATGATTCAATTTATGTGAAGTTCTAGAACAGGCAAATCTAATCTTTGGTGGAAAAAAATCAGATTAGATTTTGCCTCTGTGGAGATGAAAATGAGAATTGACTGGTAAAGGGACACAGGAAAACTTTCATGGATGATGGCACTGTTCTGTATCATGATATGGTTATACAGGTGTGTGTATTTAGCAAATTAAAATTTCTATACTTAAGTATGCAAATTTTATCTCCCAAAAAGAACTGTAGAAAAATTTTAACTCTAGTTAATGATATGCATGCTGAAATAATTAGGAGGTGAAGCCTATTAATGTCTGTAATGTACTTTAAAATGTATCCAAAAATAAGATGGCTGGATATAGGGATGGAAAGATGTAGACATGTGATAAAAATAAACAGAATAAATCGTAAATTGAAGAACTAAGTACATGAGTATTCTCTTGTTTTTGTTTTTTTTTTCAACTTTCTGTATATTTGGTGATGTTCATAATATAATGTTGGGACAAAATCAGTAGTTTTTTGATCTGAAAATAAGTGTAATTTTTCTGGGCCCAAATATTTCTCTCCTAAAATAATGAGAAACTTAGACTTTTATCTCTGTAAGTCCATCCAACAATATGATCAAATTGTGCCCTCTGTCTTGTATCTGCTCTGATCTCCAAGCCAGACTCTGATCACATCTCCTTCAAATATTATTAAGATGCATATTTCCCTTCTAATTATATCTTACAACTCTTATATCTTATTCATCATCAGTTTTTCAAAAACTTAAATGTCTAGCATATTGGATATCCAATGGTATGTATATATATTTTTGCTACTGCTGTTAAAAATTTCACTCTTTTTCTTGGCATCCTCATAAAAAGATTTCTGTGATAGCATCTGCTTATCATGTTGTACTAGAGGGCCTTCTATTAAGATAATTCAGACTTTGACAAGCCTTTTAAATTAATATTTAACCCAGTCTACTTATTTGTGTTAGACTGCCTTTGCCCAATCATCTGATGTGGTGCAACACAATTAAATAATCAGTATTTCCCACTAATACATTTAAATTTTTAATGTCCTCTGGACAGGCAAATAAAATATTTGTGCGGTTTAATTATTATTTTTACAAATTTCTATATTCATCATTGAGCAATCAGGTGAACTCTCTGAAACTGATAAAATTGTAAGCATTCATTCACACACAGATAGGTCTGTCTGCTGTTTTAGGATATTCACAGGTCCTTGAAGCCGAACCATGATCCATGTTCTACACCTTCATCTTAGCTCTCTTTACGCAAATGCACCCTGAGCTTCTGGGTGGCTCAGTCGGTTAAGTGTCCAACTTCCTCTCAGATCATGATCTCACTGCTCGTGGGTTCGAGCCCCACATCGGGCTCAGTGCTGACAAGCTAGGAGCCTGGAGCCTACTTCAGATTCTGTCTCCGTGACTCTGCCCCTCCCTTACTCACTCATTCTCTCTCTCTCAAATATAAAAAATAAAACATAAAAAATAAATAAAAAAAAAAGAAAATGTACACCAAGGAATGCAAGGATTGGTCAAAGTATTAAATACCACTAATTGGATAAGTGACATTATTTCAATGTGAGGCAAAAATAAAATTAGAACACCTTAGAGAGGCTCTTATTTCCATAGGACAAGGAAGCAAGAGAGGCTAAAAAAGAAAAGGTTAGGCATGAAGCAGATCTGAGGGGCCATGCTTTGGGGACAGTACAGTTTTCAGCATGCTGCGAAGCATACTCTGCTGCACGAAGTCCCCTGATACCTCGGCAGCAATGCTATGAACAGTGTGACATTGCCCCCGCCTCAGTGAAGGCTGAGACCTTCCGAAAATGCCTCAGGACTCCAAGCCAGGGGCAGAAACACACAACCAGACACACCAACTTGCTGCTGGGGCAGGATGGTGCACGGGTTCAGATTCTTAGAGTACAGCCTCTACTAGCCAGAAGGCTAGCACACCCGTCCACTTTGTTCCTGCCTCACACTAACACATCACAAGGGGCATCTGTGAACGGATGTCCTGGGGGTCGAGAGTTTTCACAGCCTAGAGCACTCAGTGTATCTTCATCTCCCCATTCACCAGAAGACTAGAGAAGAATAAACTACAGTGTTTCTCCCATGCTTCCCAGTCCCAGCCCCCCACAGACAGAGTGTACTAGGAGGAAAAAAATAGTTCTGGGGTTGAGGGGGACACTTGATCATACTTACCTAAAAGCAATTTAGGAAAATTTGATGTTTCAATATTATGATAATATACTATTGATGTTGTAGTGGCGACAAATCCCATCACAGCTGGCATGAAGAGGTGGAGATGCCGTGATTCCCGCCGTCTACGGAGAGCGGTACAGTATCAGTGTCTAGAGCTGATGGTTCCAGATTCTCATTTTGTTTCCATTTGTTCTCTAAAACTTTCTCTTAATAACAAGATATTTAATATACAGAATGCAGTAGCAGTGGCTACGAGAACATGCAAAGGTAGACTCCATTGGGAGACAATTCTGCTCAAAGGGTTTATCCCAACACAGAGGAGCAGGTACCACAGCTCAACAAGACCTTAAATACTCACAACAAAAGTAAGTATGTAACTACTCCTATTCTGAAGGGCAGAACTGCTGAAATAATTTAACACCTAAAGCAAGTAAAAACTACCGGATGAATGTGAACTCTAATGTATGTGAGAAGTACACTTATTCTTTTGATGGCTTTCCTAAACTATATGACTGTTAGTGATTTCTCCATTTCTATTAATTCGTTCAACACAAATGTGTGTGCTGTGTCCAGGCATGATTAGTTGTTGAGATGCAATAGTGAATGTGACAAGATACAGTGTCCATAGTCATAAAGCCCAGAGTCTGTTGGTGATACCAAGAGTAAGTAGGAAATTATCGCCCAGGTGAAGGGACTATAAGTGCATGCAGGGTTAGTGTCTAAGGGAGAGAAAGCTGTGTGAAGGAACCTACTTCTGAACTGAGGCCGTAAGAATGAGGAACTGCTGTTCAGAGAAGTAAGAGAAGACTGTTCCAGGCAGAGGATCCAGACATGTCTAACACAAGCAACTCAATATGATTGAAAAGAGACCAGATTTCATTCTGAGGGTAGTAGAGAGCTTCACTCGGATTAGAAATATGACAGAACCGGATTTACATGGTGGACAGCCCTCAACTCCATTTACATTAATAATGTAAGCTGGTAAAACATTTAACTGTTCTCAAATTACTTAAATACATTCAGACATAAACGGTATAGGGAGTGATTAGTTTGAGAGTGGGGGAAAAAGGAGCATTTGGGAAAGTCGCTTCAGAAGAAGTACAGTTGACAGTGGAAATGGAAATATGAAAAGGAATCCACTAATCAGGAATGTGGAAGAAGAGCATTTTAAAAAGAGAGAACAGAATATGTAAATACATAGAAGGAGGAAACTGTGTAACATGTTCAAAATTCCAAGTAGTTTAATATTCTCAGAGAGTTTGAAACAGGATATGTGGTGAAAGGCTCTGTATGCCATGGTAAGGAGCCGGAATCTAATCTTTTGGAAAATCTAAATAATTTAACAGGTAAGTGGCATGGTCAGATTTTAGGGGGTTTTAGACAAATCAATCTTGTAATAATGTGGATGATGCAGTAGGTAGGTAGTGTGTGCATCTGAGGAGAGGGGAGAGACATACAAGGAAGAAAAGCAGTTAGCAAACTGTGGGTATAGACCAGGCAAGAGATGACAGAAGCCTGAATTAAGTTTCAGCAGCAAAAACATGAAAGAAATACAACATCTGGAAAATATTCATTGTTAAAATGGACAGGACTTTAATAGTGTTAGGGTATGAGGGTGAGGGTGATGGAGACGTAGAGAATAATTACCAAGGAGCCTGGATGGGGGGTGGGTAACCAAATAAGACTTCAAGAGGATGAGCAGATTGGAGAAAGGAAGCCAATAAGTTCTAGCAAGGCCACGCGGGCTGTGAAGGTGTCTAATAAACATTCAAAAGGAGTTGTCTAATAAGCCAAGTGTATGCAGAGATTTGGAACATGACCACTGATATTCCTGGAATCATTAATATAGACAATTTTAAAGTACCATGATAGCGTAAAAGCTGGTTTAAAAACCACCTACCATCCCCAGAAATACTTCAAAACAGTCAAAAAGTAGGAAATAAATATTTAATCATTACAGAAATTAAGAAATGCTTCCAGCATTCTTTTACTACTGAATCAAAGAAAGAATTAAAAAATCACTTACATAATATTTAGGAAATTTAAAAATGAGCATACTACATATCAAGGCCTGTAAATAATGTTGTCAAAACCATATTCAGAAGAAAGTTTATAACCTTAAACATATTCAATAAGAAAACATTGTAATAAATAAATTATGTAGTCAATTCAAGAGGAAAAAGAATGACAAAACATCATTAAGGAAGGCAATGGTAAAGGATGAATAAAGACAGCAACAGCCACAGTAAGGTTTTATATTTATATTGTGGCATTTCTTTATTAGGGATTTGATGTGTGTTTTAAGCATGCTAGTATCTGTATTAGGATTGCTATTATATTGTTAGTTGTTTACTTACAAACTTGTATAAGTTTCGAGTAGTGTCCCAACCCTATTCTTTCCTTACGCTCTGTTATTTTTAGAGTATGACTCACAGACTTCAAGGTTCTGGTAGATGCACATATATCACATTATAGCAGAAAATCTTTACTCAGAAAGTAAGGAAGAAAATCAAAATGCATTGATTTTGTCCTCATCATGGAGGAGAAAAAATGATTTAAAAAAATATGAAAAAAATAAAAGCTTAAATGAAAACAATAATAGTGAATATTTTAATACACACTTTTAGAATTTGAAGAATTAAATAATACAAAAGTAATCACCACACAGGACTTGAGTAATCTAATCAGTAAACTCAATAAAATTTTATCTCCAACAAGGAAAATAGAAAATTATTTTCTAATTCTCATTAAAAACATATGAAATAATCAAATATTTAACTATAATGAAAATGTTAATAAGTCCCAAAATGTATTTAACAAATTACATGCTTTAATAATTTATCAACTATATTAGACTAAAAAGCAAACCAAAAATGATTCCTAGACCAAGGAGAGTAAATAAACCAGAACTACAAGCTATTTAGATAGAAACATAAAAAATGACATTTCTTATAAAAATCCATGCAAAACAGATAAGGATGTTTGTTTCAAAAGAAAAAATGAATAAATTCAATATTTGTATTACTAAAAAAGAAAACCAAAAATACAATTTGGAAAGTCTTTGCATTGTTTCACTAATTATAACAAGCATTTGTTATATTTTAAGAAAAGAACTGTTCACAAATATTTTCTTAAATAAGAAGGAATGAAGGATCAGCGGTGTCAAACGTAGTAAGTATGATAAGGAAGAAAAGGTGTACATCAAGGTGTCATTAATGTTCACTAGGATTCTTGTGGAAGCAGTTTCCAGAATAGGACAAGGCAGACAAGAAAAGAAACTAAATTTTGGAGGTCAGGAATCATTGGAAAATGACTTTTTGAGAAGCTTGGATGAAAATGGTAAGGGAAAGCAGTCTGCAGCTAAAGAATGGGAGGAGGTAACACAAAATCAAGAGTGTATTTCTTCTTGGTTTCAGGACGGGCCTCTAATACACTAATACACTAATACACTAATACACTAATACACTAATACAAATACACTGAAGGGTTTTAAACAGTAATCAATAATAGTCAACTAAGCTTCCTTAAAAAAAATATTTATTTATTTGTTTGTTTATTTATTTATTGAGGGGGACAGAAAGAGAAGGAAAAAGAGAGAGAGAATCTGATGCAGGGCTTGATCCCACGAACCATGAGATCAGGACCTGAGCTGAAATCAAGAGACGTGTAACCAACTGAGCAACCCAGGCACCCTGCCAATTAAGCTTCTAAATGCTTGGAGGCATGCAATATCTTCAGAGTCCCTGATTTTTCTTTTTATCAGAAACTAAGATGTGCATATCTATGAAAAGAACTGTCATAAAACATTACAAAATAGTTGGCTCTGTGACGAAAGTTTAGAAGTTTCATCCCTCATTAATTGCAACAGAAAAACATAAACAGATGTCAGGGAAGGTCCTGATTAGATAAAAGGAAAATGATTTCAGGGCTTTCTTTAAAAAAAAAAAACAAAAAACACTTTCATATCAATTCTTTAATTAAAGGTGTACCATTTAGGGGCGCCTGGGTGGCTCAGTCAGTTAAGCACAGACTGCTGATTTCTGCTCTGGTCATGATCTCACTGTCATGAATTAGAGCCCAAAGCCTTGCCTCAGGCTCTGCTCTGGGTGTGGAGCCTGCTTAACATTCTCTGTCTCCCTCTGTCCCTTCCCCATACACTAACTTGCTCGCCTGTGCTCTCTTTCTCTCTCTCTCTAAAAAAAAAGGTGTACCATTTAGCATAATTTCAAAATTCTATTTGATACTGCCTATCAAAATTATTTCCTATTTTTTGTTAGTATGTGATAAAAATATCCTCCCCACATTATGTTTAAATTTATAAGTAGAATTCACTATATTCTAACTGCCAAATGCAAACTTTTTTTTCATTCTTATAAATGACAAAATTCTAGGGCACCTAGGTGGCTCAGTTGGTTAATTTGCACACTTTGGCTCAGGTCATGATCTTGTGGTTCATGGGTTCCAGCTCCACGTCAGGCTCTGTACTGACAGCTCAGAGCCTGGAGTTTGCTCTGGATTGTGTCTCCCTCTCTCTCTGCCCCTCCCCCTCCTAGGCTCTGTCTCTGTCTCTCTCTCAAAAATAAATAAACATTTAAAAAAATAAAAAAATAAATGGCAAAATTCCTTCAAAAACATGAGCTTTATGAGAAATCCTGATTTTAAGACAGTTTTGTGTTTTGCCTCAATTTGTGGTTATATTCTCACTGGTTCTCAGACATCTTTAATGCCTGCCCCATCTACCTTTGCTTCTTTATAAAATAAACTGAAACACTTGAGAACTGGTTATATATTTATATGTAAATATATAACTCTTAGAGCTATATGTCAATATAGACAATCTTTCCATGTATATCTATGTTGGGAATATAAACATCAAACTGTTTAAAAGGAGAGAACTTTCTGCAAGGGCTACATAAGTGAAGGAACAAAGAAATAGAAAACACATGAATAAGCGCAAGCCACAGTGATCTGAATTTTTGTTATCAGAGAAATTATGTATCAACATAAAAACACAGACAAAACACATAATTATCAAAGGCAGCAGTGCCCCCTTATCTGTGGGGAATATGTTCCAAGATCTCAGTGGATGCCTGAACTCACAGATAGTACAGAATCCTATATATACTATGTTTTTTCTTATACATACATACCTATGATAAAGTTTAATACATGGATTAGGCACAATAAGAGATTAACAACTAATAATAATAAAATAGAATAATTATAATAATATACTGCAATAAAAGTTATGTGGATGTGATTTCTCTCCCTCTCTGTCAAAATAATTTATTGTACTGTATTCACCTTTCTTCTTGCGATGATGTGAGATGATAAAATGCCTACATGATGAGGTGAAAGACATAGACACTGTGATGTAATGTTAGGCTACTACTGACCTTATTGACCTTGTGCCAGTACATCAGAAGGAGGATCATCTGCTTCCAGACTTCGGTTGATCATGGGTAAATGAAACCATAAATAAACAGGACTACTATGAAATGAGTGACAGCTGTTGTTCTTAATAAGTCATAACTAAAAAAGTTAAGCCTGACCTGGTGTTCTCTTAACTCCCATCCATATCTTCATACTCACTAGTATAGTGTAATGATAGTAACTATGTTGAATCACTTACGAATCAGAAACAATGCCTTCTGCTATTTCACAAACATGCACAAAGAGAAGAGCAAATGTAAGAATCCATCTCAGGTTATGTCCAGGAAAATGAAGCCATGTGTTGTGATGAATTTGTACTTTCGAACTTTGACTTCCCCACCCTGGAAAAAAAGAGAAGAAATAGAAAGATGAAAGTATTAATTATAATCATGGGAATAATTCACATTGTGATATCATTTGGGGGATGGGTGGTTCCTCAAACAGGAACGAGATGTGCTTTCTAGGGTAGCAATGAAAATCCTGGTCTATTTTCATTATGTTAAAAAAACTAACAATTTCAATTGTTATGAGACTGCCTCGATTAACACATTGACATTTGCTGCACTGCTCAAGAATAACACCAACTCTGGGTGGTAACATGGTTAACTCATGCTAATCAGAGCTCTTACTGACAGGTCCCTGATTCATTCAAAAGGAAACTGAGTTAATGATGATGTTAATAAAAGCAATTTGGTGTCTAAACTCTTTCAAAACATGGGATCTGCAGGGGGACTAATGAAAAAAGCCATATTTGGTAATGAAATGTAGAACTCATTACTTGAGTCAACTCAATCATATGCATATCATGTGAGAAAAATTATAACCTATAAGTGGGCCAGCACTATTCATCAGAGGTAGTAGTTTTTCTCAAAGAAATTTTTTGTCTGTGGAGAAGCCTCACATACTTCAAGAATGAATCGGGGTTTGCACTCAAAATATTGCGGGAAGCAATTTCTGCAAAAACAAATGGGACCCCTGAAGCATTCTTTGAAAAGCAAATTTATTCATGTCTTAGTTGTTCCCAAATGAACTTCATTATTGAAATATTAGTTACATTTAAAATATTGAACTGGAATTTATGCTGTAAACTCTTGCAGGCAAGCTTTCCTTATACCTGATACTTCTTTAGGATTTATTTATGATCTCTCACTAGCTCAAGGAGCCAATATTATAGATGAACAGTCTGTATTTTTCCCCACCTCTTTGACAATGTTCACTCTGATTCTACTTGAGTCAAATACTCTTTCGCCAGCCTGTGTTTGAGGCTCGAGATGCAAACAGACAAGACTGTCACAGTAATTGCCCTGAAGAAGTTGGATGAATGTCAAAAATGAATAATTAACTGTTGTATTGCAATAAAAAAATATATAGGCTACTTTTGGCCAAAGGGCATTGTCCTACCAGCAACACCATGTAAACAACAATTCGTGTTTTTATATATGGCCATCATAGTCCAAATATTTAGTGTCTATATCAAGAGTTGCACTGGCCTCTGCATGATAAGATATATAACAGAAATTCTTTGATCACTGTGACAATGCCAGGTATATAGTAGTCTCTCAATTAACATTTGTTAAATTAAGAAATAAAATCATACAAATTATTTTTAAACCTCCTTTTAAAGCAGATTGTTAACCTATGCTAATTTTCTTAAGAAAATCAGTCTGGTAGCTTTTTCATTTATTTTTATAAACAACATTGTGCATGGGAGTATCAAACACTAAAATCAGATAGTGGTTACCTCTTGAAGGGATAGGAACATAGGATGTGGGAAGAGTAACAGGCTCAGGAAATAGTACACAGAGGGATTCACTTATATTCTCACCATTAGATTCCTTAAGATGAGTGATGATAGACTCAATAGATGTTTATTATATTAGTCTTTGTCATTTTTGAATTTTTTTCAACGTTTTTTATTTATTTTTGGGACAGAGAGAGACAGAGCATGAACAGGGGAGGGGCAGAGAGAGAGGGAGACACAGAATCGGAAACAGGCTCCAGGCTCCGAGCCATCAGCCCAGAGCCTGACGCGGGGCTCGAACTCACGGACTGCGAGATCGTGACCTGATTGAAGTCGGACGCTTAACCGACTGCGCCACCCAGGCGCCCCATAGTCTTTGTCATTTTTGTACATGAAATGTATTTTAAAAAATTTAAGTTAAAGGTCTATTTTGGTTGTTTTGGGGAAGTGATGCAAATTATATATAATTGCTCTAAATAACTGGGTTTTTGTTATATGTAAGCTGAAAAATAGTAGGGAAAACTGTATTTTTAACTCCTTTCCAAATACTTCACATAAGTATTCTTTCTACCTGGAATGCACCCTTATCACTCCTACTCAAATTTGCAAGTTCTGTGTCCTCAGGTCCCCAAACATGTCACTTCCCATGCAATCTTTCCCACTAGTCCCAAGAATTAGTTGTTCTAGCAAGTTAATGCCCAGGAAAATGTATTTCTATATCTGCACATCAGCTTACAATGTGGGATAGTCATTTTTCTCTTGACTTTGATGCATCTGTTTCACTGGACAAACCCAGTGAATATTCCAGGTCAAGTACTATTCCAGGCCACTTCTGAATAGTGCTGGCCCACTCATAAGCATTTTACCCATCCTCCATTCTCTTCAACCAGCACAAAACAAGTGCTCAACAAAGGATTTAGATCTATCGCATATAATTCTCTTTCCCCCTTCTTAAAAAAACTGCTGCTACTACTTCAAGTCCATTTCTAAGAAGGTATCTGACTTCTATTTTATCAACAGAATATCCTATGCCACAAATATAAATAATTGGGAAGCACAAGATACTTGTTTGTTCTTTTCCCACAGATTTACGCATAAGTTTTCATGTCGGAAAAATTAAATAAACATTATACCAAATCTCAGCCACTAATAAGCCTTTTAAAATAAATATTAGGTGATGAAATATAGGACAGTAGATTACTTACCAATAAACAATATTGGAAAAGTGATAAACAACAGGAAGACATGAGGGACCAGGTTGAGGGCATCCACAAAGCAGGGATTTTGTAATACACCATGACAGATATTATATGAAGAAATGTTGTTACCACAGAATGAAAGGCTCATTTCTTCTTATATGGTTTACTCTAAAAGGAAGAGAAAAGAGAAAGAGCCTCTTATTATTAAATTCCCTTTTATAAAATCATAGCCCTAAGGAAGAGGTTTTATTATAAAATTAACCCCCTTTATTTTTGCAGTTGTGGAAATAGGAAACTGTATGCCAAAATCATTTGAGAGTTTCTTAGAAAGGCCTGTGCATTCTATAGATCATTCTCTTTCAATCTTTTTTTTTTCAGAGAAAGATATTTTATTTTAACTTGGGAGATATGTCATTATTAATATCTACCAATGATGGTACCTTAAAGAAGCGTGTGTTTGACTAAAATGATTTCAAAGAACAAAAATGGTCATATCTCAAGAAAAAGAAAGAAAAAATGAAACTATTCACCGATATTACAAAATAGTGTAATATCAAATCCTTTTTCATCTTCTCTCATTGAAAATGCATTAGCAAACAACTTAAGTTTGGTAAAATTTACCGTCACTTTTCACTGCAGGAAATACGAATACACAGAGACCAATGTGGCTGCAAACAGCAATCAGCCTTTCTCTGAAGGATATTAAAACCAAGTGCTTCAGACAAATTAAATATAACTCAAGTGACAATTTAGTGAAATTACTCAGGTCCCACAGTCAGAGAATATTCTTACATGAAATGCACCCTATTCAAGTTTTAAAACAAAAAAACATGTCTTTTAATTAGAAATCAATATTACATTAGAGTAGAAGTAGACAGATTTAGAAAGGAAACAAGATAAACCAGAGGTTTTTCTAGCTATTGTTGAGACTTTGGCTTCTACTCAGTGAAATGGAGCCACTGGGGGGGTTTGATCAGAGGACTGACATACTCTGACTCACATTTAAAAAAAAAAAATTAAGTTTATTTATTTTGAGAGAGAGAGAGAGAGAGAGAGAGGGTACACTTGCGAGCCAGTGGGGGAGGGGCAGAGAGAGAGGGAGAGACAGAGAATCCCAAGCAGTGCAGAGCTCGATGTGGGGCTAGAACTCAGGAACCTCCAAGATCATGCCCTGAGCCAAAGTCGTACGCTTAACTGACTGAGCTACCTAGGTGCCCTCTGACTCAAATTTTAAATTAATTCCTCTCATTGCTGTGCTGAAACAGATGGTATAGGAGCAAGGGTTTGCTTCATCAAAATACTACTATGAAATTCTGGAAAGTTTTAGCCTTCTGAAAAAATCTTTTATAATGCCTCCTATTTACTCAGTCTCTGCCAAATTCTGGGCACTTTGCATACACTATCCTTATAACAACCGTGCGATGTTAATTATTTGTATTTTACATAAGGGCATCGTGAGGTTCAGTAACTTGCCAACCAGTAGAGAAGTGGTGATCCATATCCATGTGTCTGACTTAAACTATTTTTCTCCCACTGCATCATGCAGCCTCCAACCTATTTTTTTAAACATCTTCTCTACTGTCATTAAAAGAGTAGAGTTTAAGATTTTAACCTCACTGGACTTTGGAAAGAATCTACACATATATGTCACACTGGATTCTGAGTTAGATTATCAAAGGTTGGCGAAAGTTTAAATGAGTTTATAAGTACCTTTTCTCTCTTCCCATTCATTGAGAAATGATTTAGCAATGGTCACAAACAATATTTTTTCCTAGGAAAAAAATAAAGAGTGTTACACAGAAAATACTGGCAACAGTAGGTAATCTGTTGGAGAAACCAAATTTCAAGCACAAGTTTTATAAGCTTTATATTACTAGAACTAACTAAAATGCCTGTGCTTACAGTCTGTAGATACTTATATGGAATTCCTCTCACATATTGTTTCTGTTAAGCCCTTTCATTGAACATCATTGATATGATCTCTAGTTGAGACCTTTTCTCACTGAAAAAATTATATTAAAAACAACTCAAGATGAGGGTATATACTTGGCAAATTCTTAGCAACTATTAAGGCTCTAAGCCTCATAGAATAATTAAAAGCAGTGTGAGGTTTTTTAAATAACAGTAAAATGGAATTTGTAGCTATATGAGGTGATGGATTTTAACTACACCTACTGTGGTAATCATTTCTCAATACATCTGAATTAAACATCATGCTGTACACCTTAAACTTATACAGTGATGTATGTCTGTAAACCTAGAAAAAACAAACACCTAAAAAATAATAGCTACTAATGGAACTTCTAAGACTATTTCTTTTATTAAGTAGAAATGATAAAAAGAAACTTGATCTCACTCTTACTGAAAGACATGTATAAACTGTTTCCTAGAACGAACGGGAAATAATTTTTACTTTTGCTAATTTTATAATTTTATTCAAAATTCTGCTATTCCAATTGGTCACATTTATAAATCTTGACATTTAATCATTATCATTGCACCAGACACTAAAGTATAATTTGAATTTGCAAAACATATATTTCATTGGCTATAGTAAGTCTGCCTGCTATGTTTAATCAATCCTCAAACCTACCAATCAAGTAACCTCTGGATAAATGTGTAACGGTGGAATGAAACTATCAGAGCACTACTGCAAGTTGAAAAAGTCAAAGAACGTTTCCAGTCATGTACCTGATGTCTGAAATTCTGGGCCATTAATTAACTATAAAAATACTTACTGATGCTAAACATGTGCTAGGCACTGGGAAACCAAGAGTGCATATGACAGAAACAGTACCTGTGGTCTTAGACTGTATAAATCAGACTACACTAATCCCAATAGTTCTTGGTATAATGTAAAGGTTATGATCTACCAGACAGGGAGCTATACAATGATATGATCATACTAAAGCATACACTTCAGATTAATAAAGTGAAAGCTTTAGAATGATTTCTTCCTTCTACCATAATCTCTAACCTCACATTCCCTGGGGCTCCCAACCTGTTCTCCACCTCTCACCACATCTCTCCTTTTGTTTTTGTTTCTGTCTTTTCCTCCTCCATCCATTTCCCTTTGACCCTTAGCTTCTTTCTCCAACATACAGTGCACGTGGCACATCCTAACAGTCAGCCCATATTATTACAACTCAACATGGGCAAAAAGAGGAAAGGAGTAAACTTATAGATATGTTGATAATTACTGTGTTTACCAAAGGCATTTTATTCAATCAGGACTTTTAATTAATTTTTAAATCTCTGATTGTCATTCAGGGTTTTCCCTCCCAGAACCCTGATTAAGTCAGGGACGCTTTGGAAACAGTGTAACGTGCTGCTGCTCTTGCTGGCTAAACTCTGTCACGTGACCCCCCTGAGTCCTGCCCTTTCTGGAGCTGTCTAGTTCAACTAAGCACGGACAGAGGCCCAAGCATCCAGGAGGAGGGAGAGGAAAAAGAGGCCAGATGGGAAGACATGACACTTTTCTCCCCACGAGCACACATCTACTGAAAGATGTATGACAGCAGACAGGGTCGAAGAACTTGACTGAATGAATCTTAAAGACAAATGTCAAAAGTGAAACTCTGATTACAGGGATGGTCTGCAAAACACAAAACACAGAAAGAAAATACTCCTTGAGGACCAAACTTACGATTTCATCACAAGAATCCTACCCTCAGTATTCTTTGAAATGCATTATATGAAGTTCCACACCCTCAGGAGTTATAAAATTGGGATTTAGTTGATGACTATAAAGTAAAGTAAGTAAAAACTAACACTCTTTCCTGTTCACCCAGAAGAAAGTGTCAGTTTTAACGGAGCAACAGCCACAGGGAACTTAAACATGCTGGAAACACCTGAAGAAAACATGCTAAAAGCAATATAAAAACTTAATTCTTATATACAACATAACTCGTTCTTTAGTTATTCAGAGATTAACTATACACTATGAGAGAGAAACATGGCATTGTAAAGAATGTAGGGCATGTAATCTAATAACCTCTGAAATTTCTCAGTCAGTGGTTCACAAAATATGACTAAAAGATGTCTATCTATCTATCTACAAATGACAGATCCAAGTAGGAAAATCACTAGCAAAAATGACCACTGATTCCTGATTTAGTGCCTGATCTCAATGCACCCGTTGGAGTTCTATCGCACACTAAAGGAAATGGTACTCAGAAGATAAGATTCACACATGCCAGTGGGATATATATATTTTTTAATTCCAAACTTAACAAAAAGGAAAAAGTAAATACCTTGGGCGGTCGCTTGATGCTGCTTCAAACCCCTACTCGTGCACTTGCACTACCTTCAAAACACCGGCTTCCTACACTGTTTTAAGTGTAAATTTCAAACCCAGACGCAGAACTCCTAAAAAGTAAAGAGTAACAAAAATTAAGCAGATAGAAAACAACTTCATGAACAATATAGGAGAATGTCTCAGAGAAAAAAAAATAGTAATAACTCTCTGCACTATTCCTGGCTGGTTTTAAGTAGGAGTCGGCAAAGTTTTGTAAGTAAAGCTGGAAACCTGATCCCCACGCCCTCTCTTCCCCGGCTGGGGCCGGGTGCCTTAATCCTAGAAATAGCTACCCTGAAGTCAGAGCGCCATGTGAGCGCGCGGGCGCCTTTTGATTGCCAAAATCGACAGTTTACAGTTACTCTTAAATTTTTTAAATCATGTTTATGTAAAAAATACAGACGCACTTACTCCGAAGGCAGTTTTCCTCCCCTAGGCGAAGCACGCAAGGCGACGGAGCGGATTATTTTTAGGGTGGTGGGAGATCAGCTGCTGCCTCCTATCGGGTTTCTAAATTGCACAAACTGCTCTGAGCTGGGGCGGACACGACAACTCCGAGGCAGGAAACTGGGCAGAAGCCCCGAGTGCAGCCGCGCCTGGGACTGGAGACCCTCCCCACCCCCGCTCGGCCCTGCTTTCCGTACGGGAGCGACAAACTTGGGGTGCGCGATGCGGCGATCTCACAAACACAAGTAATATGTGTGCCCCAAACTTCATTAAGCACGGAAACTTGCAATGTATGAGTCAATGATTCTCTGGAGTCAGGTTTTCAAACGTCAAAACATGCAAGGTACTCAACTTGCACTTGTAATTTCCCTCCAGGTTCTATATGCCTTTTATTAACCACAAAAGGAAGCGGATCTGGGGAGGTCACCTTTTTCCCCCCCGAGCGGACCTGGGAAACGAGGGGCTCATTCAAGGCAGAAGACCCCGCTGCCAGGCTGTGTGGGCGCGTGCAAGGGTCTCACAGCAGCCAGGCGGGCTCAAATCTAATATTTGCCCCAGCGACCGGGAAAACTTGGTTCCTCCTCCGGACCGGCCGCGGCGCTTTTCCGAAGGGCGACCGTCACCCTAGCTCCCCGAAAGTAGGACTTCGGCTTCCACATCTGCACAAACAGTTCCCCCACTCTTGCTCCCTGCGTGCGAGAGAATTAATTCTCAAGGAGACAACGTGTTTAAAATACACTCACCCCACAGTAAATAACTGCCCCCAGGGCGCAAGCTGTTAATTTTGTCCCCGGGCAACCCTATTTAATTAACACGCGATTTTCTGCGGGGCCAGCCTTCGATCAGCTTGAAGTCATCATTGTTCTCAACCATTGTCCTAATAGGACACAGGATGGTAAGCAGGCGGGCTGGTGCCCCCCAGGCTCCGTGCGCGACCGCCCAGGGGCACCGCTCCAGGAGCGCGGGCACCCGGAGCGGGTCCTCGGACCTGCGCCCTAGCCCGGGCGGCCACCCCACCTCCACGCTTGGCGGACAGAGACTGACCTCCGCCCTGCGAGCCCCGGGGATTTCCCGCGGGCGCCTCACTCTCGGGAAGGTCGCTGCGTTCCCTCGTGAGAGCCGGGCCTCCGCCAGCGACTGAAGCTTGTACTCGCGGCCGCTAGAGGTCTGCGGGGCCTCGCGGGGCGACATCTGGAAGGGTCCCGAAGACCGTGGTCCTACGGCCCCTGGAAGTTTGCCAACTGCACCCCGGAGCGGTCTGCCACGGCGCAAGCGCACAGAGAAAGCGTGCTTCAAGAATGGGGATCCGGATACTGTGGGTGGATCCCGGGGAGACCCGGTGAACTAGCCGGAAGGGGGGCCTAGGGCTCCCCAGGCGGCTGGGGAGAGACACCTGGAAATAGTGGGTGCAAATAATCCCCAGATGTAGACTCTGAGTGTCACTACAGATAATCAGGTTGACTCTGAGACTTTATATCTATATCTATATCGATATCGATATATTACTATTATTAAGACGATTTTTAAAGATTAAAAGTCATGCTTATTGTAGAAACTGGAAATTATGGAAGAGTATAAGGGAGCCCAAGGAGCCCCCAAACCTATAAAACTGATAACATTTTGTTACATTTTAATGGTGAGTTAAAGCACGGACCTGAGGGCGAAGCTGCTATCAAACCCTGCTACCTGACTCAGGTCAAACACTTTGGGCAAAATACTTAATCTTTCCTTGTATCCGTTTCCTCACCGGTTCAATGGGGAAAACTGAAAAATATATATGGCTTCATAGTTTTGAAGGGTAAATGGGTACATGAGATAATCCCTTTAAAGTGGTGAGAGTGTCTGCCCTTTCAGTAAAAGCTACTATGTATGCCAACATTATTATTTTTTCTATCATATTTTATGTTGTTCCAATCACAAAATAATTTGTCTCCTCACAGTACCTTTTAAAACAATTATTTTCTGATAGAATTTTAAAATCTTTATAGAAATCATTTAAATGGCTGCATAATGCCTTGTCTGGCTATACCATAATTTAAAATCCATATTCCTGGATTATTGGACATACAGTTGCCGATTTTCCACTACCATATTATATTTTGATGAGCTTTTAAAATAAAATTTCTTCTTTCTTTGCAACAGATAATTTCTTTAAGGTACATTTTTGGAAAAGTAAGTGCAGGGTCAAAAGTAGTATTTTTTAGGGCTGTGATATAGAATATGAAATTACCTTTCTAAAAAGTTTGTGTTAACTACCCCCAAACTGTATGAAATGACCTATTACACTTATGCTGAAACCAACATTGAATATTCTTATTTTTAAAAAGCCTGTAATTTGGGGTGCCTGGTGGGCTCAGTCAATTGAGAGTCTAACTCTTGATCTCTGCTCAAGTCATGATCTCAAGGTTGGTGGGATCAAGCCCAGTACCAGGCTATGAGATGACAGCACGGAGCCTGCTTGGGATTCTGTCTCTCCCTCTCTCTGCCTCTTGCTTAATGCTCGCTCTCTCTCTTTCTCTCTCAAAATAAATAAACTAAAAAAAATCCTGTAATTTGACAGATAACATGCAATTCTTTGTTATTAATATTAACTTTTTTTCAAATGTTCGCTAATCTTTGTTGTATTCCCTCTGTTGTTGAATAGCTTGTTCATATACTTGTCCATCTAATGGGTCTTAACAAAGTTTTTTATTATTTGCATGAACTTTTTACAAGAGTATATTAATCTTCACATCTACATGACCAATATGTTTCCCAATTTGTTGTTTAAGAAAACGATTGTGGTGCTGCCTTTACAAAAAATAAAAACAGTTGTTTTTATACATTCTATAAAGATTTATTAGAGCACATACACTGGCTAGATCTCCTGGAGGTCACAGAGGTTAGTGATGAGTCAGACCTCCAGGGTCTCTGCATTCATGATGCTTTTTTTTTTTTCTAAGGGAAAGTTTACTTAAGCAAATTTGGTGCCTTTACTATTGCATTGTATTCCAATGCTTTAGTTAATAAATACTAACTTTTTATTTATATCTGTTTAAAAGGGTTTTTTTTTCAACTTTTTAATGTTTATTTATTTTTGGAGAGAGAGAGAGTGCGAGTGAGGGAGGGGCCGAGAGAGAGGGAGACAGAATCCGAAGCAGGATCCAGGCTCTGAGCTATCAGCACAGAGCCCGACACAGGGCTTGAACCCACGGACCACAAGATCATGACCTGAGCTGAAGTCGGATGCTTAACCAACTAAGCCACTCAGGCGCCCCTTAAAGGTGTTTGTTTGTTTTTTTAATTCTGTTCTAGAATTTATTTTGGCATATGCTATGGGATGAGAACTTAAGTTAATATTTTATTTATTACACAATCACCATTTAATCTCTTTCCTCTGCTCTGTTGTGTAATACCATCTTTGATCTTTGTCACTTACTTATTATTTTATAGTAAGATCTGTTTATGGGCCACCTATTCTGTTTAATGAATCATTTTTTTTCATATTTTTTAAAACTATATTACGATGATTTGATGAATTTGATTGTTATAGCTTTAAAGTATATTTTAACTCTGCGAGTTCCAGTCTAATTTCCACTCCTTTCAAAATTATCTGTTGACATTTACCCGAGAGAAATGAAACAGCTATTCTCTGTTGGGCATTTTGTTGGAATTTTATTAAATTTAGAAAATAATTTACAAAAAAATCATATTTCTAGTGTTCTTTCTATCTGAAAACATGGTTTCCCATTTACTTAAGTCTTCTTTTTATCTTTCTATCAAATTTATATAGGTTTATACATTTCTTGTAATGATCAATCATACAAATTTCATATTTTTATTTCACATTTTGTACTCCCATTAAGAATGCCTTATTTGTTTATATTTTCTGATTATATATTTACCTTATATTGAGCAATTTTGCTAAGCTTTCTCAATAATCTCAGTGTTGTTTTACCATGTTACCTTGACTTTGCAGAAAATATTTTATCTGCAAATAGTGTTACACTTGTATTATGGAGTATATGTTTGCGTTCCCCCCCAAACTTCACATGTTAAAATAACCTCCAATGGCATAATATTAGGAAGTCAGTCCTCGATAATTATATTTAGATGAGGTCATGAGCCCCATGATGGGATTAGTGTTCTTATAAGAAGAGAAAGAGACTAGCATTTGCTCTCTCTGCTCTCCCCTATGTGAGGACAGAGTGAGAAGATAGATATCTGCAAACCAGGATGAAGGCCCTCACTAAGAAACAAATTTGTTGGTACTTTGATATTAGACTTCCCAGCCTCCAGAACTGTGACAGATAAATGTTTGTTGTTTAAACCATCCAGTCAACAAATTACTACCCCAGTAATTTGTTACAGCAACCCAAACTAAGACAACTTACTTACCACTTTCAAATACTTATAGTTTATTTATATTCTATCTCTAATTTTAATCAACTCTCTTTTCCCATCACTAGCTGGATGTCTTGCTCCCACCTTCAGACATTCTGATTTAATTTATACAGGGTACAGCCTTGGCATCAGGTTGGTTAAGCGTCCGACTTCGGCTCAGGTCATGATCTCACAGTTTGTGGGTTCGAGCCCCATGTCAGGCTCTGTGCTGACAGCTTGGAGCCTGGAGCCTGCCTCAGATTCTGTCTCTCTCTCTCCCTCCTCCTCCTCTTCCATTCATGTTCTGTCTCTTTCTCTCTCAAAAATAAAACAAATGTTAAAAAAAATTTAGAAAATGGATTTGGTAGTGGTATTAGGTCCATCGGGTAAAGTGCAAAATTCGTATGTATTTTAAGTTGAAGCATAAGACCACAAGAAATTTTGATCTTGAAGTGGATTCCTTCGGATTGAACCATCATGTCCATGAAGGTATTATTCACTCTTCTCAAGTGCTCAGGGTGACTCTTGGGAAGAGCTGGGGAGGTAAGCATGGAAAGCTGTAGAAGTGTGAGAGCAACGTGCCCTGAGGTACTTCATGGGGCAGGCACAACATTCCTGCTCTGTCTCTGAGTGGCCATATTTGTGAAAGTTCCACAACGTCTGGGAAGTAGATATTGTCTTCATTGAAACTAAATTCAGTTTCTGGCCCAAAGAAACTTCTTGTGGCCCCTGAACACTAGTGGTGCAAGAATGATTTTTCTCTTTGTTTTGAGTTTAAATAGAGAGCTGAAAAGGGCTGGAAATATCTTTTTACCTTTCTGCACGCTTACCCTGAATTGAATGCCTTGTTAGATATACAGAAGAATACTAATAGTTTTTAAATATGCTTTATTAGATTTTGGAAACTGCATGTAACGTATATGGTATAGATAGGCACATGCACACAAAATACACATCTGGAGGGGTGCCTGGGTGGCTCAGTCAGTTAAGTGTCTGACTTCAGCCTAGGTCATGATCTTGCTGTTTCCGAGTTCGAGACCTGCATCTGGCTCTGTGCTGACAGCTCAGAGCCTGGAGCCTGTTTCAGATTCTGTGTCTCCCTCTCTCTCTCTGCTTCTCCCCCACTCATGCTCTGTCTGTCTCTCAAAAATAAACATTAAAAATTTTAAGAAAAAATAACAAAACAAAATGCACATCTTGAGTTTTATGTATACCTAGATGAATTCAGAAAAGTATTAAAAGTACACATACTGAAATATGCTCTGTAAGATTTAGTTAATCAGACATACTATATGGCACAATAAGAAATTACTTCTAGAATTCTGCCTGCTAAATTCTTAAAAAAATTAAACATATTAAAGAGGTCAGTTTTAATAAAAATAACTAATTACAGAATTCACAAAGGGAAAGCAATTACATAACCTTTAATGTGATTTAATTTAATAATATAACATCTCTGAATGTCTGTTTAAAGGATTATATGGAAAATACATAGAACTAACATATCATATTAACAGGTTTCTTTTAAAATAAGTATATCAGGTTACTTTTTTGAGTCATGTAATTAATAGCCTTGAAATGTTTACAATACTAATCTGATGAGCTATTGTCAAAAATACTCCAAATGTAAATCATGTCATCAAAATTGTTATAATACTCAAATTAGCAAGGTCTAAATTTATTTATTTTTATTATTGTTAGAAGCAAAAAGTTTTATTATTTTCAGTTTGAGTAAATAGAAATAGTTTCCTTAAGCATTCCATTTAACTAATGACAAAAGTATGAATTACTAATTGTGGAGATAATTAGATTTTGCTAGCAATCCTGTCTTTACTAAATTTGAACAATGTTGGAGCCAGCCCAGTCCCTTTACTTTGACAAATAAAGATGAAGTCTCTGTCCCATTTCTGAATCTACATTTTTAATCCTTGGTATCATTTACATAATTTTTGTTTATTTGTGTCATCAAGTCAATGTCAAAATTGCACCAAGATATAAGCAGAATATTTAGATTTGCTTGGCCAAATTAAAAAAAAAAATCACTCATGAAGTTAATGTTACTGAGATTTACTAGCAAGCCAATGAAAAGACAATGTAATAGATACGCTCTAGAAAAGAATCTTAGCGGGAAAGTGGATGTTATTGCTTCCTGATGTGTCTCTGATTGTTTATAGACATGCACCTGAACTTTGGGGGTCACTGTGGCCTATCTAGAGTGAGGAATCCTCCAGTTTGGAGGAGACTTAGACTTAAGGTTTACATGCTATTCAGCCCAGCAATGCAGTTCTTTGTTGTCCCTCAGGGACATAGTTTTGCATTCTATTCCTTTCTGCTTCACTTGGCCTAAAGTAGCACATAGAAAAATAAAGAGTAAAAAAATTCACTTTTCATTCAACACATATTCATTGATTGTTTGCTGGGTAATGCAATAGATATTGAAGCTATAGAGTTGAAAACGACATGGTCCAAGCTTCCAAAAATTTTAAAATCGCATTGGAAGAGAGACACATAAATAAGTATAATGAAAATGTAGCTCACTAAAAGATATAGACACCAGCAATTATAGAGCCTAAAGACTATAATTAACAAGCCATGTTCAATAGCTGGACAAAGAAGGGAAGAGCGTTTAAGACAAGTGGAGCAAAAGCATGCACTGTGAGTAACTTGTCCTGTGAGTATTCTGCAAGAACAGTTAACGTATCTAATCAATTTTAATTTGGTAAATGAGTGATGTGTTACAATAGGAGTAGTATGTGACACTGAATGTCACATGACCACAACTAAGCCAATGGTTCTTCTCACACACGTGCGTGCATACTGCAGGATTGTGGGTGATAATCTCCCATGCTTGGCTACTCGGTCTCAGGCCATGGTGTTTGGCAGAAATCAGTGAGTTTTCAGAACATTAGAAAGTGCCCACAACTGGCACTAGTGTATGTTTTGTCACTTCAAAGCACCTATGGACAGTCCTCTGCTTTTTCATGCAAAAGTAAGCTTAGGAATGTTTTCCTTCATTCTAGCTCAGACTGCCTGCAGATATAGACCCTTTCCTCTGCTGTCTTATTGCCAGTTACATTAAATATAGCATATGACAAGAGTTTGTTAATACTGTACTGTAGTCAACATCTGTGTGAGTGTATACAATGACCCTCATGCAGAAAAAGATTCCATTGAAGCAATAGATAGCAGTTTTTCCACTAGTGATAGTGAAAGTCATCCTACACAATAACCCTCCTCTCTCTGGTCTCCCTCACATCAGCCCCGAAGGTTTTCAAAGGTAAGTGCAGGTTAATTTGTTTATTTTTCCTCATATTTTGTATTTTCTTTATTATTTTGTATTATGTTACAGTATTGTAATCATTTTTATATGAATATTTTTGGGTTGTGGAATGGATCCTCTGAGTTTCCATCATTTCTTATAGGGAAATTCGCTTTGAAATACAAGTGCTTTGGATTATAAGCATGCTTACAGAATGAATTATGCCAAACAAAAGTTTTACTGTATTAGCAAATTAAATCTAGGAATATATAAAAGGGAGATGATAACATAACCAGGAGGAATTTATCACTGGAATCCAAGGTTGGTTTAATACTAAAAAATCCATTCATTTTGGCATATTAACAGAATAACATAACATTTACAGAAAACATAACATTAACAGAAAGAGCATACAATCAGCACAATAGATGTATAAAAAACATTTGACAAATTTCAACATCTATTTATGATAAACTCTTTCAACAAACTGAACAGCAGGAAATGTCCCTGATCTGACAAAAGGGATATACAGAAAACCTACAGGTGACATCACACTTAATAGTGAAAAATTGAATCCTTTTTCAGATTAAGAAAAAGCCAATTATACCCACTCTCATTATTTCTATTCAACATCATACAGGAGATACTAGCTAGTGCAATAAGGTATGAAAAAGGAAACAGGAGACTGACCGGAAAAAAGTAAAACTTTCTTTATTGGTAGATGACATGATCATGAATGTAGAATGTTTTTAAGGAATCTGCAAAAACACTAGAAGTCATAAGTGAATTTAGCAATATTTCAGGATACAAAGTCACTTCCATATTCTAGTAGTGAACAATTAAAAAATGGTATTCAAAGAATGCCATTTGTAGTAGCATTAAAATGATAAATTATTGTAGGGTAGATTCAATGAACTATGTGTAAGACATACACACTGAAAAGTTGAAAATACAGCTGAGAGATAAGAGAAGACCTGGATAGAAAGATGTATTGTGTTCATGGTTTGGAAGACTCAATATTGTTAAGATGTACATTCTCCCCAAACTTATTTATAGATTCAAGACAATTAAAATCAAATTCTTATCAGAATTTTGTAGGAATTCTCAAGCTAACTTTAACTTTTATATAGAAATGAAAATTGCATTGAAAAGTCCAAATAATCTTGAAAATGAAGAACAAATTTAGAGAACTAATCATACCTGATTTCAAGATGTACTATAAGGCTATAGTACAAAAACAGAGTGGTAAAGGTAAAAGGATACATATGGGTCAATGGAACAGAACAGAAAGTCTAAGAAGAAATGTATATTTGTTCAAGTGATTTTTGACAAAGGTGCCAACATGATTCAGTGAGAGAACAGAACTATTTTTTTAAACAATTTATGCATGAAAAAATGAACTTCAACTTCCATCTCATACCATACACAAAAATAAACCCCAAATAGACCATAGACCCAACATAAAAGCTATGAATATATTTTATGTTTCTAGAGAAACATATTCATAACTTTAAAGTAGACTAAGATCTCTTAAAGAAGAAAGTCAAAGCAATAGTGAACAAACAAAAAGCAATAATTGGACTTGATCAAAATTAAAACATTTAAAAAACACCATTAAGAAAGTGAAAAAGCAATCCAAAAAATATTGACACGCATAGCTGACAAATGACATATCCAGAATATACAGATAGTCCCTGACTTAAAATGGTTCAACTTGTGATTTTGTAACTTTATGATGATACAAAAGGGATATGAATTCATTAGAAGCTTAACTTTGAATTTTAAAGTTTGATCTCCTGGGCTAGCAATATGCTATATGGTGCTTGGTTGTGATACTGGGCAGTGGGAATAAGCCGTAGGTCTCAGTCAGCCACACCCATGAGCAAAAACAGTGTAGTTACAACCATTCTGTACCCATTCAACCATTCTGTTTTTCACTTTCAGTACAATGTTCAATAAATTACATGAGATATTCAACACTTCATTATAAAATATATTTTGTGTTAGATGATTTTGCTCATCTGTAGGCTACTGTAAGTGTTCTGATCATGTTTAAGGCAGGCTAGGTTAAGCTATGATGTTTGGTGAGTTAGGTGTAATAAATGCACTTTTTTGTTTATGATATTTTCAGTTTACAAAGGGCTTATCAGGCCATAACCCCATTGTAAGCTAAGGCAGATCTATAGATGAAAAGTTGCAATGCAATAAGAAAATAACCAAATTAAAAGTTTGAATAGACACTTCATAGAAGAATTGTATCAGTTTTCTATTGTGGGATAACATATTTCTACAAACCTAAGTGACTTATAACAATACCCATTTATTGTCTTATATTTCTATAGGGCAGAAGTCCAGGTGAGCTGAACTGGAAGTTTTGCTTAGGTTCTCCCAAATACAAAATAAAAGGTGTTGGCCTGACTGGGCTCTATTTGGAGGCTCTGAGGAAGAATCCACTTCTGAGTTCATTCAGTTGTCTTAGTTGGTCACCCAGATGTCCCCAAATCCATTTTCTAAATCAATACTTCCCAGAATCTGATATTCTGCCTGAATGCAATAAGTATTTATTGAATGGCCAAATAATATATGCAAGTTGACCTCAGTGAAAAAAAAAAAAGCATATCTTCTCAAATCTTCCAGTAAAATCAACACACTAGGAATATGCTCCATGATTAGTCTGTTGTGTCAAGGGACCAATGCCTATATCCCAGTTTGAGAAACACCGTGGTAGAGTGGCTTCACAACTGATTGTTTACCAGGAAAACTTCCAGAAATATTTTTGCATACAGGTAATGATGCTGAATCATGGTGCCAAATACAGCTCTTGGTCTAAAGTGATTAGAATTTAACTGTATATCCTTATTCAGTTAACAATGGGCTAATGAAATCACTATTTAAATAGTCAAACCCAAATTTTCTGTTGCTCAGGTGGTTAGGGCCTCTCTTCTTTTATGTCAGCTCTTTCTTTGTCCAAACTGTGAAGTAGGAAGCTGAGTAGCCATCCTCATAACTTAGGTAATAGCAAAGTAGTGGGAAATAGCGAAATTATAAGATTATTTGGGAATATAATAAGGAATATACTGGGAATATAATAAGGATTTTCCCGGCCTCCCTGAAGACTGTAGAGAACACTGCAGAATAAAGATAAGTCAACAAGCAATTGCAATAAGGGTTAGACATAATTTTGGAGGTCAGTAGAGAAAACCCAGAACATCAGTGTTGGTCAGGAAAAATTTCTCCATCTCTTTAGGACCTTGGTAAAATCTAAACTCTCTTTTCTGAAATAAAGTGTATATTTTTAGAGCTTTGTAGTCATAATAAAAATGTAAATATCTATAGTATATTAGTATACTGTATTATCATTATATAGTATACTCCTCTTTCTCTGTGTCTCTTTCCCCACTCCTAAACTAGCCACACCTCCCAATTCTTTATTTAATTGCACTGGTAATCAGATTTAAAGCCTTGGAGTAATCTTGAATTCATCGCCCACTTTCTTTTACTCTTCCTCCTCCATCCTCACAGCTACTAAATCATTTATGTTACACTTAGCAATGACTTCCATCCACCTCTTTTCTCTCTCTGCCTCCCTTCTCTCTTTGAGTCTCATTATTTATTGTATCAACTTCTTAATTGATCTCTCTCTGCCTAAACCATTTTACACATACATATTACATTCATCTTCCTTATTATCGTGATTCTAAATTCTGGTTCAGACATCGTGCTTGTATCTGTGTTGGTTATGTCCCTGGCTGTCGTTTCTTCCTGCTCTTTCTTTGGGGGTGAATTCCTTCATTTCATCATTTTGAAGGGAGAAAAGGAATTAATGAAGTAGAAAAAATTTAAATTAAAAAAATTAAAATTAAAAAAATATTAAAATTAAAAAATAAAAAACAAACACACACACACACAAAATAGAATAAATTATGCTAGATCCTAGGTGCGTTTTGGTCTGGGTGTTGAAAGTGGCTTGATATATTAGAGAAAAAAGGGGAAAAAAGAAAAAAAAAGGAAATGGCTTGAAAATATGAAAAAATGAATACACTGAAGTAGACTGCTGAATTCCGTGGTTCAGGTTGTGCAGATTGTTGTGTAAATCCTCAGGTCAGTTTTCTAGGTGTGCAGGATGGTTTAGTGTTGGTCTGGCTGTATTTCATGGACGTAAGACACACAAAAAACTTCCATGCTGTTCCTCCATCTTGGCTCCTCCTCACATTCATCTTCCTAAAACTCATCTCCAAACACTTCGCCGCCACACTCACACATCTTTCATGACTCCTCTGTCATTTAAGGTCCTCCCAATGACCCCTTCTCATCCTCAGTGACCCCTTCTATACCAACCAAACTCTACTACTTACAGCTCTGATACACCTCCTGTACTAACCACATCAATATCCTTGCTTTTGCTCATCCAACTGCCCAAATGATCTCTTTTATGCTTTTCCCTCTCCGAATCCTTTCCTGCTTCAGTACTCTCCCCCAAACAACTCATTTCCTGTATCACCCAACTGTGGATCTAGCACAGCATTTACCACATTGAGGATATAAAACTGATTGCTACAGAGGGTTTTTTTGGTAATTGCGGTCATAGTGCCCCCTCCATGGTGGCATTTGCAGTGTTTCCCCCATGAGGCACAGACTCCAGTTCCAGCCAGCACACTTGTCCCTAAGTCAAGGTAACCTAGAAGACAGAGGTCTCAGTGGCTGCTACTCCTTCTCTTCTCCCTTCAAGTGCAAACCATAGATTACCCAGAGGACAAATGAGAAAAGGCTGGTGGACTCTAGCCAAACAAATAGTCTTCTATCATCTCTTAAATCATGCCTTTGCTCACTAGCTCATAGCAACTTTCATGGACAGCTGGGTATTTTCTTACCTTAAGCCTTTTGAAAATGAGAGCAGAGATTCACCTGCAGAGAACTGCAGAAGGTAAGAGCAATGAGCTGTGTTCTTGGAGGGATATCAGGGAGGACGCTTGTAGGTGTGAGCCCAATAGGATTTTGAGTCAAGTATATTGTCTTTAAAGCAATGAACTTTTTTCCAAATCATTCTATTGTTACGTGAGTCTAGCAATAGAAACCAGAGAGCAGCTCCTCCAAAGATGGTTTGTAGGAATGAAGGATACTCATAATGTTTATACAAAACAAAAGCATAAGTAAGATCTATATCTCCATTACTATGTGTCCTATAATCTGGAAATACAGACTTATACACATGCATTTAATACTGAATATTCAATGGCCCTTACTGAGGATGTGAATGTAGACAAACTTCCTTAGGAAATGCTATAAAAGGACATAAGGTTACAGTCAAAATTAGAAAAAAAAAACACACACACACACAAAAAACCCAACAACATGATGTTGTTCCTGGAACAACAGATCACAGAGGCTAATATGGGAAACGGATCCTGAGGGCATTTAATAAACTTAGATAAGCCCTAACGATTACATTGGCTGAGTCACGTAATAACATTTTTTTTTATTCTGCAAATGTGAGCCTTTTAAAGAGTGCATTTCCTTTTTTAATGATTCATTTGGGAAAAAAGATATCCGTGTTAAGACAGAGAAAGTATAATTCATTGGTCCTTGGTAAAAATAATGTCTTGAAAACCAACAGGTTGATCTTGCTTCCACCAGCTCCAATGAGCTATTATTTCTTGTAACGAAAAGTACTGCGACTTGGATTAATTTATTCTTTCAACAAATACTTACTGACCATCTACTATGTGTCTCATATGTTGTTGGAGAAAATAGCACTACAGAAAGTAGACATACCTCCTGCTTTTCTAGGACTTTAAGTCTAGCAAGGAAGGAAACTGTTAAATAAATAAGAATCATTATTTAAAATAAAATGGTGGTCTTACAAGGAAAAAGTATACAGCATATAATTGCCAGACCAAACCTAGACCAGGAAGTTTCCCTATGTAAATTAAATTTAAGCTGTAGCTTGGCGGGTGAGAAAGAGTATACCAGGTGAAAAGTAAGACAAGTTAGGGAAGATAATTATGTTTTTTGTTTTGTTTTTTTAAAGGTTTACTTTTTAATTTTTATTTATTTTTTAGTGTTTATTTTTGAGAGAGAAGCATGAGCAGGGGGGGAGGCAAAGAGAGAGGGAGACAAAGATCTGAAGTGAGCTCTGCACTGAGAGCAGAGGGCCTAATGAGGGACTTGAACTCACAAACCATGGGATCTTGACATGAGCCAAAGTCAGACGCTCAACTGACTGAGTCACCCAGGTGCTCCTTATGTTTTTATTTTTGAGAGACAGAGAATGAGCAGGGGAGGGGCAGAGAGAGAAGGGAGCATAGGGTCCTAAGCAGTTTCTGAGCTGACAGCTGTGACCTGGATGAGGGGCTTGAACTCACCAACCATGAGATCATGACCTGAGCTGAAGTCTGGATGCTCAACTGAGTGAGCCACCCAGGTGCCCCAGGAAAGATAATTATGCTTGAAGACAAGAAAGCATGTGCAAAGGTCCTGAAGTATAAGAGGCTGTGTGCCTATTGAGGCACCAATAGAAGATCACCCACTGAAGGATGGTAAGTGCAAGGAAGAGCAAGGTAAGATGACACAAACACGCCCGGTCTTGGAAACTCATGGTAATGAGCTTAAATTTTATTCTAATATCAATAGGACACCAGGCAGCAGGCAAACATTTTTTTTTTTTTTACTTCAGCCTATGTAGAAGTTTTTTATACTCATCTCATTTCTTGTGTTGAATTATTTTTTCATATAATACTAAATCAACTTACTGATTACGTGGTAGAAATATCTTCATTTCTCATATTATATATTAATATCATATGTACTTATAATTTATCTTTGGAAAAGCAATACCTGTGAGCAAACTACTATCACTGCAACCTTCAGCATTATGATTTTTCTTTTACACATTTTGCTAAATTATTAAGTATGTTAACCAAGGTAATGCTAAGCTGCTCTGTCAAAGAGACCCCACAACCTTATTCCTTATTTATATTACAGTTCAAACCTTATGTTCCTGATGAACAGATAGTTTTCCTCCATGTGGTGACTCAAGACCTCAGCTTCTTCCAACTGCTTGCTGTGCTGTCCCTTGGGATAGAGATTCCCAAGCTTTGCTGGAAGAAGGTGATTAGAATCACCTGAGAGCTTTTAAAAATCCTGATGCCAAGGCTGTACCCTGTATAAATTAAATCGGAATGTCTGAAGGTGGGAGCAAGACATCCAGCTAGTGATGGGAAAAGAGAGTGGGGAAAAGGCATACATGCTTCCTAAAAGTCTCGTGTCAGAAGTAACACATATTCCACTGATTGAAGCCACGCACACAGTCATGCATTATCTGTAAATAAAGCTGGGAAAAACAATCCAGCTATGTGCCCAAGAAAGCAACAGTCAATAGATTTTGTTATAGAAAGTATAGAAACCATCTCATTGTGAAGGCTGCTTTTAGGCAACAGGCTTCAGCAATGGAAACTTGAGCAAGGCAAAAGGGCCCATGGTGCCCTCTGAGCTGAAAGCAAACAGCCTTAAAATAGCCAGAAGCCCTAACTGACCAATGACAACAAGGTACAGTTCCTAGGATTACCAAAAAAAGGAAAACTCCATATGTTCCCATACTTCCTCACTCTGCCTTATAACTGTGGTCCTCCACCACCGTCTTTTGGCCGTCTCTCCTTTGCTGTCCTGTCCCGCTGCTCCCTTGCAGGGTATTCAATAAACTTCCAACTCTTTTGTTCTTCTTTGGGTGAATTCTTTCACTGCCTGTGCTGCCAGCCCCCACCCAACTGGGACACCCAACATTTTGTGCCCCCCCCATCCGATTGTAGAGCCCCACACTCATGTGTTGCTATTATGTTAAGTCCCATTTTTTAAATTACTGTTGAATTTGATTTTTCTTTTTCTACCCCTACATATCTGAAATTATTTCAAACACCTTTGTTTCTTTAATTTTTTTCTGGGTTTGGCATCTAGAAAGCCATAAGTGAATATTTGCTGAATTTTATTGTGTTCATTGATACTTAACTAGACATGGAAAAATCTTGAGTGACGATCTCATAACATGTGAGCCCATTTGTTTAGTATCAGGGATGAATTCTGAAGTCAGAGTCACTGGTTTTGGTAGAGAATCAGCTCTCATGGCACACATTTATCTATGCAAGCTGTGCACATGTGTTATGTTTTTCAAAATTTTATTTGTACTTGGCTTTCAAAATAGAATTTTGGGCTAAGACCAGCAGATTTCAGATACCAAAATGTGGAAGAACACCTGGTAGCACTTGGAAAAATTAGCTAGCCAAAACCAATCATGTAACTCTTAATGGTTCCTTGACCACAGGAGTCAGGAGTTAGAGCATAGAAGGGGATTTCTGAAGGGGACTTTGGGAACAGTCTTTTAAAAGAGCCCCCCTAAAGAGGAAGAGTATGAGGAGTTTCCTCCTAAACCCAAGCCATGGGAGAGGCGATTTAAGGAAACCAATTGCAGAACTCCATGTGTGCCTCCTGTAGTTTGAGGGACAGAGTGAACAGACATCACATCACCCGTGGTAATTCTGCAAGGCGAGAGGCTGGATGGAAAGGTGAAGTGTGAGATATAGTAGAACTCCACTCCCAGCAGTTGTACTTGCTGGGTTGTGATTTGTGACTGCTCTCAAGTCTCTGAGCTTCCCAGAAAGTGGGGGAGGACTGTCCTGTACATGTTTGGAATCTCTGGGCTCTGTTGTCTTAAGGTCTCAAGCAAGACTTCCATTTTCACACTCTATTACACATCATTTTAATCTTCTTAATACCATATAAACAGGAATCTGAAAAGTCCAAAAGGAGCAGTTCAGCTTTTGGGGTATTTTTAGACAAGATTAAAAGAAGATAAAGTGAAAGCCCTTAACAAACTGTAAAACACCATAAAATGGTAAGATGTTAGTGTTATTTGGTGCTCATTTAGTATAAATACTTATTACACTGAAAAGATCCCTTATCAAAATATAATATAGGGATATGTAACCATACTTGAACCAGGTTTAGTTTGTTTGGGGCTTTTCTGTATTTAGTATTTAGTCAAGACTTCATGGGTTTAAACTTGGCAAGGAAAATGAAAAGAAGAAAAAAAAAGAAAGCTAACTTAAAACATTTTCCGTAATTCCCCTTGTCTTTTCGTCCTTCTCCCAATTTTTTGTTTCTCTGGAAAAACACCAGGGAAAATATTTCAAGTAGTTATTTTAAAAGACAAAGAGGAAGTTAAATGGAGTGAAACCTTTCTTTCAAAACACAGTAAACAACACAACGGATGTAATTCTCATCCAAAAGCTGAACTAGTAATTATAAAGACCAAGAGTTAATACCACTTGTCATAGGAAAATGGCAACAAAACTTAGTCAATAGATGGGAAAATATACCAAACTTTAAGGAGAGAAGATTTACTCCAAAGAGAGGCAGAAGATGAGATATGATTAAAACTAGAAATTCTGAGGAGAAAGGGAAAATGTGCAAGCAAATTTTATAGTGCTGGGGATTTCTTTTTAATAGGAGGAAGAAAAAATAATGTGTCATCCATTTTACACGTTACTGGTAAATTCTTCTTATAAAGGAACATAAAATCTTGACATAAATGTAATTAAATCCATGCTGTCCACAGTGAGCATGAAATGCGATCTCTGACTCTGGAACTGTTGGGAGGATGTCTAATTGTTTCGCACATAAGTTATATATATCCAGGTTTCCATCCGGTGAGGGATCTGTTGCTAGCTCAGTCCCATACTGGAAGGATGAAAAGATAGGGGCTCATAGAAATTTATAACTTGATCAAGTTCCTATTGTTAAGCATAAGGCAAGGTTGGGATTCAAACCCAGACCTAGTCTGAATCCAAAATCGGGTCTCTTGTAACAGTACCCAATTCACTGGCTGCATAAGAAATAATTAAGAAGGAAGGTCCTGGAAGAGAAGGATTCTGTGTTGCACAAAATATCATAACACAGAACTGTATGGAATGAGACAGTGTGGGATCCCTTTCCTTTTGGACTCTAGAAAACAGGTACCGAGATGAGTCAGGTGTGCAAACTGTTGATTGGGAAGTATAACACCTTAAAAGAAAGAGGAGGAAGTAGGATTGGACAAGGGGAACTGTCAGACCATGACACAGACCTGACAAAAGCTCTGCCAGCCTTGTGACAGGACTCTCCAGAGCAAAGCCATGCCCCTGTAGCCCCATGTTGCACCACTTTGCTCAGTCATGGGCTGGGGAGCACACTGAGAACAATCTTGATCTTTGTTCAAAAACCTATGCAGATCATAAGGAAACCAATTGCTGGAGAATTGTCAGCTCCCACCCCCATCTCCTTGTGGTGGGGTAGCAGGCCCTTTGAAGGGGATCTGAACAGCTCACCTCAGCATCTGCCACAGATACACAGAAGAGGAGCAGAGTTTGGATGAGTCAGGAAAAGAAAGCAGAACAGAGAGCATTCTTCTGACCATACATATGTCCCCTACGTTTCCTGAGTCATAACAGTTTGAATTTAAGAACAAGATGATAAAAACAACTATTAAAAAAGAAAAAGCCAATTGCTTGGGTGGCTCAGTCGGCTAAGCATCCAACTTTGGCTCAGGTCACGATCTCACAGTTCATGAGTTTGAGCCCTGCATCGGGTTCCTGCTCTCAGCACAAAGCCTGCTTCAGATCCTGTGTCCCCCTCTCTCTCTCCCCTTCCCCAGCTTGCTCTGTCTCCCTTAAAAATCACTAAACATGAAATAAAGGAAAGAGAGAAAGAAAGAAAGAAAGAAAGAAAGAAAGAAAGAAAGAAAGAAAGAAAGACTATCTATCTATAATCCTACTTACTCCTCAAGAAATACAGCATCCAGAAGACCTTTCCAAATAAATTTGAGAATATCCAGTGGGTTTCTCACACAAGTTTTGTTTTTTAATGTTTTATTTTACTTTTGAGAGAAAGAGAGAGAGAAAGAGCACGAGCAGGGGAGGGGCAGAGAAAGAGGAAGACACAGAATCTGAAGCAGGCTCCAGGCTCTGAACTGTCAACACAGAGTTCAACACTGGGCTCAAACCCACGATCCGTGAGATCATGACCCAAGCCAAAGTCGGATGCTTAACCGACCAAGCCACGCAGGTGCCCCTCACATGAGTTTTAATAACGTTCGGTTGACTACCTTGGGGAAACCTACTACTTTTCTCAGATCCTGGTCCAGATCATTGAGATAATGTGTCTAATTGTGCCTAAGTTAAGAATAGCAGCTATGCCATTGTTACCCATTGATAGTATCACTGCCCAGACACTGCCCCACTGATGATGCCAAGTAGCCCAAGACTTGATATCTAGTCAGGGCTCCTATTCCAGAGAATAGAAGGTGTTGAAACCACCTCTTTCTTATTATCCACACCACTAGTGCAGCTAACATTCTGTCGATGTGTCCAGATTCCACCATTTCCAGAAGACTCATTGTCTCATGGAGGTTGTAGAGAAGCAGCTTTCTGAGATTTTGCTTACTTTTTTACTGTAGCTCCCATGCTGTCAGGCTGGGGATGACTGGGCCAATTGATAATCTAAGTGACAAATGCAAATACACTCCCTTTTAACAATAATATATTGGATTTGACCAAACTTCTGTACTTCTATTTTCTCTTGCCTGGGGAGTTCTTTCTTGGTTGGAAAACAGACCCTTGTTCTGTTTCCCATTCCTAGTTTTCCAGACTTATGCAGATATTTTTATATCTGAGGATGCAATCTGAGATAACTACAATATTTGCTTAAGAGTTTTCTCCAGTTCCTAGGGAATGGGAAACTAATATTAGAAAGGAATGGAGTAGCTGATAATTTTTACAGCATGATTTCTGTAAGAAACTGAATACAATTATCATCTACAGTGTAAGTCAGTTATTCTCAGCAAACCCTTTTTATGTCTTTGTAAAGAGTTAAAGAACTCTTCCTGACAGAATAGCAGGCCTCACATGACCATAATTTACAGGTCTGCTGACCAAATTGGGCAGAATCAACTCTCCTCACAAATAGTCTTGAATATTATATTTGATTTTTCCATGTGTTACACAAATACCAGCTTAGAATGTTTTCAGTCCAGCTATTTGCATGTGAGGAAATCAAGATAATGCTTAATACTTTGGAACTAACCTTGAAGTTCAGCATCAATCCTACAATCTACATTGGAATCATTTGTTAAAAGTGTTCCTCGCTGGAAGCCTAAATGCCCTAAAATGCACACCTTTATCTGGGTTGCTACCTTATAAGACAATGTTAGGAGGGGCAGTATTGGGTCAGCACTTTCAGGAAAGTACTGAAGAAAACCGTTAGCATTCAAGACTTTAAGCTCATTTCTTGTCATTCATTCAGCATATGACAGTTTTTCAGTTTCCTTGGGATAGAAGAGAAACTGAGGCAAGTAGCATTTTAGTTTTTTCCCCAGCTCTCTCAGAAACCTCCAATTATTTTCTAAGAAAAAGACAACAAAAGAGAGGATTCCTTACCAATCCTTTTCATGCTACAGAAATCAAACACATCTGTAGTCCAGAGAGCACACAACTATGTTCACCTCCTCTTCTGGTTACAGTGGTGACATGTTCTTCCTGTCTATCCTTCTTGAGGATATCAGGTTTTCCACACTTCTGTCTCTGGAGCTCTTTGATCTCACAGCTTTGTCTACACTCTCTCTCCAATTTTTTTTTTGTCACTGATCTTAACAATTAAGGACAATTTAGGACCCTGCTGAGCACCTAAGACTACAGGGTTCTTAACCAAGACTGGAAGGATAAAATCTTGCTTACAGTTTGAATTTGAAGTTCTTTCCACATAAAACTCATCTGCAAGAGAAAAGAGACAGAAGATCCACACTGAAAGATTAAGAAAAAAAAATTTTTAAATTAAAAAACAAGGAAACAAAAGAGTAAGAGTAAGAGCCATTTCATAGACACAGCCCCAAGTCTCTAACCAGACTAGTGTGCAAACATGTTTGCAGCCCTCAGAAGTGGTAGGAGAGGGGTGTGGAAGGCTAACGAGACCAGCTAATACCTGGATCAGATTTTAATCCTTACACAGAACACGATTAAGGTATAGAACTGAATGAAACCTTGCTGAAAGGCCTTTCCTGGAGAAGCTGTCCCTAACGTAGATCTAGGAAGGGGAAAAAGTGGCTCAGCAGCCAGGGCACTGACACGCAAGCTCATTGTGGCTTGCACTTTGGGAGAAAACAAATGTTAAATGAGAAATCTATTCCTTTGGCCTGCACTTTTCAGAATAGAAACCTGCATGGTATCAGAGAATCCTCTAACTGAGAAGCAAACATAAATATTGGTCCTCAGCCAGTTGTACTCTTAAGTGCTAAATCGGATGTAAAATCACCCTGCAGAGACATCTTGGTGGATAATGTCAGTGTCTGGGCTTCACCCAGATCCCCCAGATCCATTTTTACTGTTTCTTAAGGCAGGGACTCCCTCTGGGGTATGCTTTCCCAGCCAGCACCGCTGGACCTCCTGTTTCAGAGCACTGCCCTCCAAGACACATTCTCCCATCCGATTTTCATAGCTCTCTAGTCTCATTTGCAACAACTTGGCAACATAAATTAAACTCCAGAATCAGGCTGAGATCTTTTTCTATGGGACTTTGCCTGAGGTCACACCCTTGCTCAGACTCCTCCTCTTCTCTCTCCTATTTTCCTCCACTCCCTCACCAGCTTGCCTAGAATACTCCTTTAATACACACTACCAGTGAACCCTCATCTCAAATGTCTGGTTCTAAGGAACGTGACCCAACAAACTCCCGTGAGATTCTCTCAGGAAAATAAACAAGCACCTCTAAAGACACACTCTCTAGAAAAAAATTACAAAACATACAAGGGAAAAAATCTGTCTGAAACAGAGTGTGCAGAAACAACAACAGAAGTATTTAGTGCTACTAAGGACTTCATGTAACAGAAAAACAATTTGACAATATATAAATTATCCAGGATAGAGATGGAGAGAACTAAAAATGGAAAGTATGACAGAGAGTTTAAGAGAGACAGGAAAACAATGAAAAGCTTTGCCATACTTCTCATAATTCCCAAGAAGAGAATAGAAAGAATGGTGGAGAGGAAACATCTGAAACAATAATGTCTCAATAGTTTACAAAAGTCATGGGAGAGAGGAAAAAACACAATTCCAAATAAGACAAAAAAAAAAAAAAAAAGAAAAAGAAAAGGAAAAAGTAGATACATCTGAAATAGACATTGCAAAACACAAAAGCAGAGAGAACATCTTAAAAGTAACCAGATAGGAAAGACAGATTAACCATGAAGAAAGAATCATTAGACTACCAGGACAGCAATGACAGAGGCCAGAAGAGAGCAAAATTGTGTTTTCAAAGCGTAAAATGACCATCAGTATAAACTAAACCAAATTAAAATATCACTAAAGAAGGAGAAAACAAAAACATTTTCAGACAGTGACTGTGAGATTTTATAAGGTAGTTAATAGATTTTCGCTAAAGAAAGAGATTGACCCCAGGAGGAAGGTCTGAGATGTAAGAAACAGTGCAGAACAGAAAAAGAAAGTGGGTAAACAAATATGGTTCAACTAAATTAGCATAGACACTGAAAATTACCATCCCTGCAACAAAAATGCTCACTGTGGGGAGGGGAGGGCTTAACAGCAAGATGAATTTCAGTAACAATAACACACATAGATCACTGAGGAGATTAGAGTTAATTCATTCCACCAATTTTATATAATCTGAGAGGAGAGGAGAATGCTGGTGATCTTTACACTTTCTATGCCATATGGGAACACTGTGAACTTATCCACTTAAAGGATAGAAAGTGAATACATTTTTACCATATGATAATATAAGAAGAACAACAGGATATTTTGAAAAAAAACATGATTTGTGCAGTAGGAAAAGAGAAGAAAAGATACAGAGTGAAATATGGGAAGTAGAAAACTGGAATGAGATGACAGTGCCGGTGAATGTGGCCATATCGGTATCAGATGAGAGACATTTGGGTGGGAGGACAGCACTGTTATATTTTGAAAGGGTTGTATAAAAGGAGCAATTCATTAGGAAGATGTATCACTGTTGAACTTGTACATGCCCCTAACGACATACATGTCTATATAGACCCATGTTTTCTTACCATAAAAAATGAAAAACAAAATAACAAACAGCCCATATATTTGGGAATTTAAGAACATATTTCTTCAACGTTTATTTATTTTTGGGACAGAGAGAGACAGAGCATGAACGGGGGAGGGGCAGAGAGAGAGGGAGACACAGAATCGGAAACAGGCTCCAGGCTCCGAGCCATCAGCCCAGAGCCTGACGCGGGGCTCGAACTCACGGACTGCGAGATCGTGACCTGATTGAAGTCGGACGCTTAACCGACTGCGCCACCCAGGCGCCCCAAGAACACATTTCTTAATAATTAAATTGTCAAAGAAATACAAATTGGGATAAAACAGTTATGTATTATAAAAATACTGCTTATCAAAACTTATGGAATAAAGTCAAAGCAGCACTTAGAGAAATTTTATAGTGTCATATTCATGTATTAGTGAAACTAGTGAAATTAGCAAAAAATAATAAGTAAACTGTCAAAATCAAGAAGTGAAAAAAAAAACCCAAAGTAGACTAAAAGGAATAATAAAGATAGGAGAAGAAAACAATAGCAAAGTTTCCACCTGCTTTTAATGGCTTCCTACTGTACCTTAGACCAGAATCTATAAAGTCCTATCTTCCTGTCTGACTGCACTTCCTAGTGCTCTTCCTCTGGCTCCCTGGCCTACTTTGTGCTCCTCAAACATGCCAAGCTCCTTCCTTCTGTAAGACCTTTGCACTTGCTTTTTCCTCTGCCTGGAACACCCTGCCTTTGAATTCCAAAAGTATCCATTGCATTCATGGCTGTATCAAAAAATGTTTATTGAGGATCAGTTATGTTCCTGACACTGTCCTTGGCCCTGGGAATACAGCCATGAAAACAGACAAAAGACTCTGTTACTATAGAGTATATGCCCTGGCAGTTTTATGATTCAGAAGGTCTTTCCTCATCAGTGACCTAAATGTCAATGCTATTCATTTTTTTTGTCTTCCTATTTATCTGTGTCTTCCTAGAAGTGTGCCACTTCTTTGAGATGAGGGACCTTGTCTAACTTTGTTCATCACTGTACTCCAACGGCATGGAATGATGCCTGAAACAATTATGTTTTTGGGAAGTAACATTTCATTTACATAACATAACATAACATTTCATTTACATAACATTTCATAACATTTTGGGAATGTTAAAATGAATGTTGAAAATTAATGAAAATCAATGTTGAAAGAAAGAATTCATGGAAGGTATTTCAGAGGAGGAAAGTGTTATAAATACAATTGAGGAAAACAGAAGAAACTGCCTATAGCAAAGAGACCGTGTGTGTGTGTGTGTGTGTGTGTGTCTACAAGAAGAAAAAAGACTCTGTGTAAAGGCAAGAGAATGGACATCATGACTGAAGAAGAAGAGGTTGGATGAGCAGACAGGTACCAGATCTAAAGTCTCTATGCAGCACAAAGGAATTAACATTTAATCTTACAAAAAGTCATGTGTATGATGGCCATCTATTTCAACAAAAGATGGGAATTTTAAATCCATGTTTTAAGATTTGATTTAAAAAGTAAAGAATGTTTTTATTTTGTTTGAGTAAAATAACCACTTTAATGGTTATAATTGTTTATTTTTATGGACTCAATTTTAACTGCATAACTATATAATTGGTAAAAGGATATTTAATTAATAACTAACTTTATATTGTGCTTTGTATAAACATAAACATTGAAAAAGGTGTAAATCAAGCACTGGAACTCAGTTATGTGCAAAATTAGGATGTATTTTCCCTAACTGGTACCAAATTTACGAGCCTGCTTGTATCTGGGTGGTGACTTTGTCATCACCACCATCATTATTATATTTAACATGTATTAATTGTTTCTTATGTCCAAGATACTATTCTAATTCATTTAGTTTTTTCAAAAAACTTTGGTGCAGGGACAATTAATTGCTTTAGGTCAGATAGCTAGTGAACAGAGTAGCCAGGATTCAAACATAGTAGTTTGACTTAAAGACTGAACCACTACTCATGCTGATTCGGTCCTTCCTGATGAATTCAATCCTGCCCACTGAAATGTGTCCCTTAATCTTTTCATGGAAATGTATACTGTCCAGCTTTAAGTCATATTCTCATGGCATCCTTCTCCACCTCCCTGATTTTCTCTGCCCACCTCTTATCTGTTCCTCTTCAGGGGCATCTGCCACCAATGTTACCCTCTGGTTTGACCACTGGAATTGGCCAAAGACAAAGTCACAGTCAGGTGCTTTCAGAGGGATGAGAGGAGGTCCCTGTCCTCCATCAGACTCAGTGTGATGTCATTGGTTCCAGTGACTTGGGAGTCTCCATGTAGACGGCATCTGGGGTTTTCTTAGCCAATGTACATCTCCCCAAACCCTCATCTGTGGTATATATATGTGTGTGTGTGTATATATATGTGTGTATATATACATATATACATATATATACATGTATATATATATGTATTACATATGTATATGTAATACATATATATATATACACTCAGAAGGGTGCATACTGAGTATACATTCTGAGTATACTTCTACTGAACAATAATCTAAGGGGCTCCTGTCTCTCTGCTCAACTTTGGGCTATCTCAGGTGGAATCTTGAATACTAACTTCTGTGCCCCCTAGGAATAAGGGTATGGTGGCCCTTAATGTCTTCTCTTTATAGGCACTCTATGCTACTTTCATGCCCTGCTGGCCTTCTGCTTCTGTGAACCCACTTACAAGTGGGCTTTCTGTCTTCATAAATCTCCAGATGAAAAGTCAATGGTATTCCTCAATTTTTAGAACCCAAATTTAGGAACATGCAAGTCTAGTGCCTCCTCCAATTTGGGGACTAGGGGCTGGTTAAATATTTCAGTAACTATACTCTCAAGAAGGTGACTATTTTTCTCTTTCCCCTCAGGGTTCTGTGGGAACCCACCACTTTGTAAATTGAACAATAGGGTGCCCCATTAACTTAGGAGTAAGAGAGAAGGGACATTCTTTGTGCTTAAAAGATGAATTCAGTGTCTTTTGTTCTCAGTTGTGAGTTTAGTATGTCCTACTCACCAGTCACTAACACCAGGGGACACTGGAAAGGATCTGAGTTGGTACATCATATCCTCATGTCCACATCAACACATTAGTGTTATGAAACCATTGAAAGACAGGGACATCAACACCATCTGAATCAGCATAAGGAATTAGAGAGAGTTTATAGGGTATTAGTGACTTTTGATAATAAACACATCCTCTTGATATATTCAGCTCAAATAAGTTAAGATTAAAACCACCACTTTTAAAAGTTAAGAACCATATGGGCTGAGCTTCCTCTTTTGGTAATAAAATATATGGTTTACTTTTGAAGAATTTATTTTTCTGTGAAATATCAAATACCAAATACTACAAGTTTTTCTCAGATAATATGCACTTTCAGTGTTTGCATTCAACTTTAAAATAAAGTTAACCATGTCTTTCTACTGTATTTTAATAAAGTCTTCATCTTCTAAAGCTATTTGTCAGGGTAAAAATAAAATTAAATTAAAATTAAATATAAAATAAAGTTAACCATGTTTTGTATAGATTCTGATCATATTTATTATGTAAATATATTATAGTGAGAAAAACAAATAATTAAGTATTAGTGTAATGCTTAGCTCAAACAGAGCCTGTGTTCCAATTTGAAAAATATGGTTGGCATAACCAATCTCATTATCATCCGAGGGAAGCCTAAATGACAACATATATAAAGCATAAGAATAGGCACTTGGTCCAAGTTTGCTATTTTTCCGTCCTTAGTATTGCAATCTATTTTTCCCATAATTCTTTGTTTTCGACTCAAAATTTCTTGAATTAAAAAAAAGTTCTAGGAAATAACATAGTATGTTCTTTGCATTATAAAATTATCATTCATTCTAAAAGTCTTTCGTTTTAGGGACTTAGTTTTAGTTTTTGGCCAAGACCAGGTCATAACTGTATTGCTCTTGGCCAAAAACTGTTCTACCTACTTATCCTTGCCTTATCCCTGCTGATTAGCAAAACTTGGCAGCACAGTCCTTGAAAGTGATATGTCCTAGTTTCCTGGAGACTGTTTAATGTATGGACTCAAAAAGTTCCAGTCTTGGAAAAACTTCCCTTAAAAAGATTTCAGTAACCCAAAGCAGCATAGTCAACTTCCACCATCTAACCTCACTTAGAAAGTATTTTCCTGACTGGTTATGGAAGTTGCTCACCATCACAAATCTGTGATTAGACATCCTACCATTTCTCAGCCATTCACTTCTGAAATTTTGTAATTTTCGATATTCCTATAATGGTTGTGAAACTCAAATTTTGTTTTTCTTCTGCAGTGTTGCTCCCCCTAGTGCTGAGTCAAAACACTGAATATTTGTGAAACAACCTAAGCATTTTGCTAAATGAACTAATAGAAAAGGTAACTGCAGAAAGAATTCTAGCATTTACACACTAAAAGTATTTTATATGCAAATCAGGGATAGGGTCCTTGTCATCACCATATCTCCATCTGGGAGTGCAGCATTGACCCCTAACAAATGTCCTTTCAACCAAACTGCGGAGAGAATACATAGAATGGGGAAAAAATTAAAACCGTTTCTACCTTAAATTTTTAAATTTAAAATATGCCTTGTATAATGGCATCTAAATTTTTAGAAACATCTTATCATACAACAGCATTATTTTACTAGCTATGAAAACATTGAATAACTAATTCTTAAAAATTTTTCCACATTTTTCAAAGAATGAAGTACATGATTAAAATACACTCAGAAAGAAGCAACTTAGCACTTTCCAACTTAGCAGTGAAGTGACTCTGATGGTTGGACATTGTGTCCATAGACTTTTGAGGAATTTGTCTGCATGTCACAGGCTAGAACTACTGGATAGCCATGAATCCCATGATCCTTTAGGGCTAGTGATAGTTTCTTGCAAAACTTATTTTACCCAGTCAGATTTACCCAATGAGAGTTCTCTTGCACTCTCTCAACAGCCTGCCATTTGCTCCCAGTCTTTTCTTTACTTTTCACCTTTCCTACCCAACTCCCCTAAATCTATGTTCCTCCACCCTCTGGTTGACCAAACTTTTTGACTTGCATATTGTTGACTGGGATCATTGTAACTGCCACTTCAGATTGGATCAAAGACTTTGCATTTGAAGTAACAGTGTTCGTAAAGGATACACAATTGGCCTATGAACTACTCAGGGGCTAGGAGAGCCGACCTCCCCCAGGCGAAAACCAGTGTAGAACATTTAACCTCCCAAAACATAACTACTAATAGCCTACTGTTGACCAGGGTCTTACTGATAGCACATACAGTTGATTAACACATATTTTGTATATTTATTACGTTGTGTATTCTTACAATAAAGTAAGCTAGAGAAAGACAATGTTACTAAGAAATTGTAAGGAAGAGAAAACACATTTGCAGTACTGTAATGTATTTATATATTAAAAAATCCGCATATAAGTGGAAACCCATGTTATTCAAAGGTCAACTGTATTTCTTATGTTAAATAACACATTTCAAAAATATTATTGAGGTGCAAACATTTAGGAATGGCATACTTCTCCATGTCTGGATATCATATACATAGCTTACACTTCAACAAACATGCTTTCTGTACTGAAACTATCATATTAATCAATCCCAGAAGTTTTTGGTTCACTAATGCTCCATTTCATATTTCTAAATACAATTTTTTATGTAGTGCTAGTGTAAGGAGCGCTTACATTTTTTCAGGATGAAGGAGCTGCTTTGGAAGAGGTAGTTTTCCTACTTGTAAGATACAACAGTAAAATATAATGAATGTGCATATGAAAGAATCTTCCAATGCACAGCAGAAAGAATCTTCTGCATCACTATCATCAAGATCCTGCTTCAGAATGTGGGTTCTGCCTAGCAGTCTGCTGCTGGTTTCCTGTGCCTTCTGATTCTTAAAATAGTTTGGCGTATAACCAAGAGAAAGAAAGTGTGTCAGTTAGGACTGGAGTCAGTGCATATAACAGAGACCCTACTTACTAGAGAAGCTAAAAAGCATAAGTTTGTGCTAATTTATGTTTAATAAAGATCAGAGAGTGCAGCCCAGGCCTGAAACAGTGCCTCCATGGAGTCACAGGGATTCCAGAGAAGCACTGAGTTCTCCCATCCATCATGCTCCCAAATGCGTTACCTCTGCCTCATAGGCAGCAGGAAGGAAGAAATGGCAGAAAGGCGAAAGGGTGCACACCATCTGTCTTTTAAGAAAATTTTCTGGTAGTTACACACTTCCATGTTCACATTATTGATGGTTATGAATAAGATTGAAGTAGAAAGAGAGGGAATAAATATTGGAATAGGTAACCAGTAGTCTCTACAGCAGAAGGTGGTAATGACACAGCATAAAAAGGCACCTTGAAACCTGTAGATGAGTCATGGGAAAATATAGTAGTATAAGCACAGCAATAATCATCTTTCTTTAGTGTAGGAGGATGAACAACGAATTCCTTTCCATTACTCTCAATAAAATATGCGAAGGATGTCACCATGAATCAATAGCAGCATGGTTTAATGACTAGGATCTGGTTCCTCCTTCTCAGAGGCAAAGTGCTTAATTAGAATGATGTGTCAGGAATTTTAGAAATCTGACAGTGCACATTTTTTTCTTTATTCTCCTCCCCTCCCAGTTTTCTTTCTTTCTTTCTTTCTTTCTTTCTTTCTTTCTTTCTTTCTTTCTTTCTTTCTTTCTTTCTTCCTTGGCTTTATCACCCATTTATACTTCCATATACATTTTACAGTCATTTTTTAGTTAAAAAAAGTAGGATTTCAAAATTGCACTTTCTTTTTTGAAATAGATTAATAAAAAATCTTGGCTCATGACACACTCTTACTATTTGTTTGTGAATGGTCTGCTCCTATGCATTTAGTTAACTATTAATTTTTAACAATTAAATAAGCACTTGCAAACTACCACGCAAAACAAAAGCTAGCATCTTGACAACAATCTATTCTATCCTTGGGTTTCTCCCACCCAAAGCCACCATTGTACTTCTAATTACATTCAAAGATATTTTTCAACTTCAGTAAATTTTAATTTGTTCAAATCTTATTTTATATGCCCAAGAACAAATCCTCAGTAGTGATCAATATTATGTAATTCTAAATGCTATTTATGGCAATGATTACTACTTGCCAACACGAATATTCATTGTCCTTTTCTTAACATTGATTTGATTCAAGATGGCAAAGTGCTCTGTTAAAAGACTATATTCCCTTGCCTTTCTTATAGCTAAGTGTGGCCTGTGGCTAATTTCTGGCCAGTGGGACAAAGTGAAAGTTGTTAGATGACACTCTTGAAAATTTCTATTAAAGTGGAGACATACAGATAGGATGCATGCACCATGTGACCTTCACTTTCCTGCTTTTTTGGTACTATGAGTGTGATGGTTGGAGCTCCAGCAGCTATTTGAAACATGGAATAAACTTGATATTGAAAAGCTGCTCTGTAAGAATGACAGACAGAAAGAGATAAGCCTAACAATTGTAGAGCCATAGCAACTCTGGGCTACCTATCTCTAGGCCTCTTTTTAGTGAAAGATAAAGAGACTCTTGTCTTATTTATTCAACTTCTATTTTCAGTCTCTGTTACTAGCAGCAAAATGCATCTCATAACTGATACAATATTGTAAATGTAAGGCTTTAAAGTTGTATTTTATAGGTTGTGATGGTTCTATAGGAAAATTATTATTTAAAAATTAGACATTTTAACAAACTGTTGTTAGCAACAAAATGCGATACCTAACCCTTATACTGGAATGAATAGAACATCTTGAAGTTGTATTTTATAACTTCTGATTTTTATTTTTTTAACATTTTTTAAAATGTTTTATTTACTTTTGAGACACAGAGAGGCAGAGCATGATTAGGGGAGGGGCAGAGAGAGAGGGAGACACAGAATCGGAAGCTGGCTCCAGGCTCTGAGCTGTCAGCACAGAGCCCAGTGCAGGGCTCGAACTCACAAACTGTGAGATCATGACCTGAGCCGAAGTCGGCCGCTCAACCGACTGAGCCACCCAGGCGCCCCTATAAATTCTGATTTTTAAATTTAGGAAATTAATGGCTTTGCTTATTTGTAATGAAACTGGAGAACTTACTGAGCTTTTGCTGTTGTTGTTCTAGTAGTTTCACTGTTGAATCCTTGAACTTTTTTAAGTTAGTCATCTTATCATTTGTAGGGGAATGAATGAGATCCTGACACAGAGATGGGATCATCTGAAATTCTTGAATCCCCAAATTCCCCTGCCATGTGAGCCTCAGAAATAGCTTACTCCTCCCCACGAAGGGGGGATCTACCCTCACTTGCCCTCCCAGCTTTTAGGATAGCAGTCACTCAGCCAAGATATATTAGACCTGATAAAGGAGAAAAGGCACTCTACCCTAAAGGAGCTGTAGAATCTACATGGAGCTGAATTCAGAGGGTGGATCAAAAGGGGTGGGACATAAATTTGAATTCTCTAGAGAACACTTCCTTGAGACACAGGATTTAAAACCCTGGCAAAGAGTGAAGAAGATGGTGCAAACATATTAGGATGGCTCCTTAGAAGCATATGAAAAGTGATGGCCCACACTACCTGAGGCCCACACTATATGATGGCCCACACTACTAAATAGATTTAGGAGAATTTTCTCATAGCACTATAAAAATATGATGACTACCTATAAAAGTAATAAATTCTGTGCAACTGGAAAAATTGAAATTTATAAATTGGTATTATATAGTCATTTGCATGAATTTGGTTTTGCCTCTTGTAGTAGACTTAAAACTCTATGAGGTCAGAGAATATGTGTTTTTGTCAACAGTCTATAGACCCAATGCCTAGCAGATAGTAATAGGCTCCCAATAAATACCTCTCAAACAGATAAAAGAAGGAACGTAATTAAGGAGAATTGTACATCAAACAAGAATAGACCAGAGAGAGAGAGACACGAGATAGCTTTGAGAATTTTTTCTAGCTAATCTTTTAAATTTTTAATTATGCAAAGAACTTTCTAGAATGTTAGTGAACATCTCGAGACACTTACATAGAATGCTTTTGCTAGGCCAACTGTCCCTTTGCCTTTTGTGAAGAATACTTATTTTGGGTACAATACCACAATGTGGTGCTTAAAAGGATACACAAGACTTACATGAGTTTTGAGCAGTTTGAGGAGAGCTCTTGTTCATGAAAGTAATCAAGAACCTTTCCAAAAAGAACATATGGACAAAGTTAGTTCTGTGGTGCTTGCCCTCTTTCATTACTTCTCTTCATGAAGGAAATGAGTAAAAATTTATATCAGTAGGAATGGGAAATATCAGCAGTTTTAGCCCTTGAATGGCTATAATAGTGAAGATAAATGCTTTCTCTGGTTACATACAATAGCTTTCAGCACCTAGGTTTATCCTGTACTAGAGCTATTAAGGAAAAGTTTTTGTCTTGCCACATTGCAAAGACCCATTAATGACAATAAAGACTGAATCTGAAAGGCTCCTTCCATCTTGAGAGAGCCCCCAGAAAGGGCAGGAAGATGGAGAAGAGTTAGTTGAGTCTTGTCTCAGAATAACTGATGTGCTGCTATGGGTTGGTTCTTCTCTAAGGTTTTCAGTAAAGAAGAATCTACTGTGACTAATGTACCCTTCTCACATTCCTCTCCACAAAATAAGATTTATATTAATTAATTAAAGTTTTTTTTCTTGAATCCAAAGATTTTACAAGTTGTTGTTTGTTTCCCTCAATTCATGTGTTTCCATTACATTCTTCATATGAAAAAATCATCAGTTTTGCTACCGTGGGAATGTCTTGCTGCTTAAAACAGATGTTAATGACAATTTTATTATAAGGGAACATCAGAAGAGTCAAAATAACTGTGGGAAAGAGTGTTAATACTCTTTGGGGTTAGAAAAATATAGCTATGTTGTATTGACACACTTGGAGGACTAATGTCAAAATTCTTCCTTTAGTTGTCTATGTGAAACAGGCTTGTGAAGCAATTCAGAAGCCTTCTATGCCCACAGACATTTTCCTAAATGATTGGTTTTGAACTTTTTCTGGGGAGGGATAGTAAAAATATTCTCTCCAGTTACCCTGGGCTATTCTCTCCCACCCCGTTATATTCTACACTTGTAGTATCAGAGGCTGTACACCAGTGATAGTCTGGGGTATGGAGAAAGGATGGGAGAAAACCCAGATGGGGCTGAATGAAATATTTGCTAAGGACCTAGATTCTGCTTGATCTTCCAAGATTCCCTTAATTATCCTACATCAGAGACTCTTACATCCAGTCAAGGTGTGACCTCTCTGGGTTGTGATTCATTCTCTCCACCTCAGCTCAGTGTCATGGAACCTCTACTGAGGTCTTCTGACAGGATGCAGGGATTTCCACTCTTGAGAAATTTTGCTTGACCTATACATAGATTCTTTTCTTGTACTTTCTTCTCTTTCCTTAGCTGGCTTCTCACCAAGCTGAAGGCTATAAGTGGTGTTTCTCAGGGTCTTATCAGTTCCCCCTTTGCTTCTTGGATGAGGCTGCTGAGAAAGAAGCTCAACCACCTCACTCTTTGGCTTCCATTATCGACAGATAAAATTTCTGACATTTTGAAATGTATGCCCCAATCTGTTCTGTGATTGGTTTGTTTTGGTGAATCGTTAGCTTTGCCTATCATTATCATTTGTGACTAGTCTTGTTTGGGTATTAAGGGAGTAAGATTCGAGATCACTACATCATTGTGCTATCTTAACATACAAATGTTCTCGCTTTACTCTTCACATGCAGGAAACCTCCGTGGAGAATTCTGGCTTTGTGGGGAAAGTTTAAATAGGGGATACAGGATAGAACCTTGAACCAGTGATAATCTGCCTGGACCATAGTTCCTCTGGAATAAGATGATAAATTGAGGTTTCTATCTAATTTAGTCTTCTTACATGGAAGGGAAGAGTAAGAGCAAATTTGAGTGTCAAAATGTCTTGGACTTTCTTTGTCAGCAATATATTTTGGTACAGTGGGGTCAAATTTATATTATGTAAACAAAGAAAAACAGTTATGAGCAATTATCAGTTGAATTTAGGCAATGAACAAACTATCTGCTAATTATCAGCCTTAGCTATTTCCTTTGACTAAATTCTTTGGAAAATTGCCCAACACACTCCTACATTTAACTTGCCATGGATTTCCAAATAATTAGAGTCCAATTTCAATTTTAAAGGTCTGATGTTATACACACATTCACAGAGAGAGAAAGAGAGAGAGAGAGAGAGGATGGGAAAGAGAGGGGAAAAAGAGAGAAAGAGACTTTGAAACTAGGAAGAAAAGTGAAACTATATAGTCCTTTTACTTCTTTAGAAGATAAATTTTATCCTAATTCCTTGCTTAATGACATACAAATTATAATAAAAATAACTTAATCCATAAAACTATTAAATTAGGAAAATATTAGCATATTAAAAGCTTTGTTTAATTTCTAAAAAAGTTCTAAAGATCCTTTCAGCATGTAATTTTTTATTTGCAGGTTAATGAAAGGATAAGATTGACAGAAGAAAACACAAAGAACTACCATTACATTTTGAAGACCTGTTAGAAAGAAGATTTTTACCTAATTCTTACAGGCAAATCTAGTAAACTGAAATATAGTCATGGGGTGCCTGGGTGGCTCAGTCAGTTGAGCATCTGACTCTTGATTTCAGCTCAGGTCATGATCTCACAGTTTGGTTCACAAGCTAGAGCTCCGTGTCAGTCTCTGCGCTGACAGCATGGAGCCTGCTTGGGATTCTCCCTCTCCCTCTCTCTCTGCCCCTCCTCCACTCAAAATAAATAAAATAAAAATAAAAACATTAAAAATAAATAAATAAATAGAAATATATTCATAACTATGGGCAAAGTGACACCCAAGCCGCCCCTGAAATAGTAGCTCTGCATAGAAAAGGGTTCCTAAATTTAACCAGGAGTTCAGCCAACAGCTGTTTTTCATTCTTTAAAATTGCCAGGAGCCATTTGCAAAATAATCTGTATCAGCAAAAAGAACTGTTGCAATTAGATTTAGGACCCTCTTAGTGAAATCTCTAAATGTGCAGGTATTAATTACTTTTAGATGGTCCTGCACAAGTTGATGAAAGGACTGACAACATTTAAAATTGCTAATTAGAGTGCAGCAGCCCTTGAAAGATATTCAAGATCCATCTAGTAACCCATGGAAATCCTGTCCTATTTGGCTCACAAGTATTTATTAAACAACTGTTATACAGAAGGAACTTAAGGTTTAGTCTTCCTATAATATGCCTATAATAATATAGGTATTATTATACCTATATTTATTTCTCTCACATCAATGTTCTATTCTTACTTGTCAACAAATAAATCATTCACAAAAAAATATATATTTTTGGGGCCTAATATCTTTTCTCTTTCCAAGATGCATGACCAAACTTGGAAACTGAAAACATGAAACAATTAATAAAAGTTACTGATTTAAATGAGTGATTTATAATAAATACACACATTACAGCTTACTTTATAAAATGGTTGTCTTTGGGCACATTCTTCTAAAAATAACAACTCAATTTTCAAGTAGATGCTGATTCTCCTTCAGTAGATCATGTCTCTTGGTTTTCATACAGTTAGTGATGATAAATGTCAACAAACATTTTCTGTAAATTACATATCCTTCATGAGTTATTTGATAATTGGAAATTAAGTATTTGACTTTTCAGTGAATATGGACTCTCGTGGTGACAGCTTGGAGCCTTGAACCTGCTTTGGATTCTGTGTCTTCCTCTCTCTCTCTCTCTCTCTCTCTCTCTTTGCCCCTCCCCTACTTGTGCACAGTCTCTCTCTCTCTCTCTCAAAAATAAATAAAACGTAAAAAAAAAAAAACCCTCTGAGACAGACGCTAAGCAGACCGGAGAACATGACCATGGGTGTAAATTGGGACTTTTCAGGTAAACCAGAATTTAAGATTATTACCATGGAGTCTTCCAGGCTTTTTGATGTTTAGCCCCTGAAAACTATTTAATAGGCTGGACCAATACCCTGTGTAATCCTTTGCTTCTTGGTCACAGAACAGCTGGAGTTCAGCACTTGGGATGATAATGTTCTTATATGCATAAAAGCTTCTGGTTGCAGAGGACAGAAACTCCACCTGAGCAAGCTTAAGCAAAAATCACAACACACCAGCAGCAACAACAGCAAATGGAAAGCCATACAGGAGACCCTACTAGAAAGCTGCTAGTGTAGCTTGCAGAATTAAAGATGGGAAGCCAGGCTGCAGGAAACCAGGAGCCAGAGCAGTTTGAGGACCCCCAGGGATTAGAATCAGGAATTTGAGGCCATCAGTTCTCTCTCAATCTCTCTCTGTTTCCCTGTCTCCCTGTCTCTCTGTTTCCATCTCTCTCTCTCTCTCACTTTTGTGTCTTCCTGTGTGTTGGATTTATTTCCCCCATTGTGAACCAGCATCTTCCACATGGCTGGGTCATGACCTGTGGTAGCTACATGTGTTACATCCTCCCAGGTTCACTACCAAAGCAAAGAACCTTCTTCTCTTAAACATCACAGGTAAATCGTTAAAGTAGCCAATTATATTAAAAAATTGTTATCATTGTCATTAAAATGATAATAAATATATATTTTCTCTATATCTTGCAATCCCATATGTGTTCATAGCTTTATGATCTCAAAGGGAATTGTTTTATTTCTTCTAAGTGTTACAGAAGCTATAAAATGAGATAATGAACTAACTGAAGAGCAGATAAATAGATCTCCAGAACCAGAGTTCAGAGACAAAGCTTATTTTCAGCTATTCTCATCCCAACTTTAGGAGAGATTAAAAACAGAAAAGAGGGGCACCTGGGTGGCTCAGTGGGTGAGTGTCTAACTCTGGATTGTGGCTCAGGTCATGATCTCACGGTTGTGAGATAGAGCCCCTTGTTGGGGCTCCACACTCAGTGCAGGACTTGCTTAGGATTCTTTCTCTCTCTCAATAAATAAATAAGCTTAAAAATAAAACAGAAAAGAAAGTGACTATTCAGGACAGGCAGGAAGCTGATTTGTTTTTGATATTCTGTCTTTTTAAGGATAGTTTATATGTGTATGTGTTTTTAAAAAATTTTATGCTCTGTAATATTTTATCACTGTATTAAAAATTAATTCTTACCTACACTTTTACTAAACAAATACTTTCTTCACAGTGTAAAAGCAATTTACACTGTGGAAAAAAGAATAAAAAAGAATATTAAGGCATAACAAAAGAAAAGCATGTTTAGGCTTTGAGGCTAATTGAATCACATTATCTAACACTATTTTGAAGCCTGATTTCCTGTTTCCCATTCAAACACCACCACTAAAGTATCCCCCTTCTCTGGCTACTCTATAGAGCATATATATTCTAGATATATAGTACTTTTCAATGTCTTGGCAGAAATTATATCAACAAGACAGCATTGGTTGATTTCCCAGAAAAGGAAGGATTAAAAAAAAAACAACACAGATTTTTCTTAACATTCCAGCCTTCTCCAAATCATTCTTTTATTTGAGAAAAGTATTTGACCTTAATTAGTACATTGATACAACCCTGTTCTTTCAAGTGGAATTAAAGCTTTGTTAAATTCAAAGCCACTCTGGCAAACGCAAAGATATTTTCATTTAGCAATTATACATAAAGCAAAAATGCTTGTTATTAACAAATTATATCTTATCATTTTTGGTCACTGTTTATACCTTGGCTCAGAATCCCAATATAACCACTTAATTGATGAGTAACCTTGGGCAAGTTGGTTAATCTCAAATAATTTCTTCCTCTGAATAACAAGAATAATATCAGCTTCTTTAGAGAGCTGTTACCAAGAGTCAATATAATGATATATGGACAGGCATTTGATATAGAACCTGGTATAAAGTAATATTCAATGCATTTCTCTGTAGGCTTTGTTGTAGACGGAATTTTATCAGAATTTTATGTGAAGTAGAGTGAATCCCCATAGTATAAAAAGAATGAGGTCTTCCTGAGTCCTTGAGATATGAGGGCTACAGGACACTATGGGGGCTCTGATAGTACAATGACTAAAATAACAACAACATTTATCAAAGAAACAGAATGCCTCCATGAACCCTTCCAATTTCACTCATACTCAATTTTTTTTTCTGTTTAGAAAATGTCATAATTTGAGTTTCATAGGAGTATAATGCAGTTGCATGACAATATAAATTATGTCCTGGAGATAGGTAAACTATTTCTCTATTTCAGTTTGCTTTGGATGGCTCATTAGTCTAGCCAGTTCATTAGCTAAAATTGCTAATGCATTTCATCCCTGTGATTGAGAGTGGCCCACAGGGATAGCATCATTGTGTTGAAAGTGATTGTAAGGTAATCGATCATAACTACTTGTAGGTATTATCCTTGCTTTTGGTTTGTGAGGTACCATGTTTAAATTCTAGCCCATTTTTTTCTGTTTAGATGGCAAAGCTCATGGCAAGGACTGAATGTAACTCACCTTTGAATCTCCCACAACTAGCTTAGTTCCTAGAATATGGATCTTAACATGTGGCAGTTGACCTGAGTTACGCCATAGTATATCTCAGTATATCTTGTATGAATGCCTATACCTATGTAATTATATCTCCTTACCTTTTCTTTTGTATCACCAGGCAAATATGGCATGAAGATAATGCCAAGCCAAATACCACACAGAACAATCTTTTCTCAACTCATAGAGATTTGCATTTATCGTTCGTTTCCTTCCCTTCCCCCACATACTGGCATAAGAGGACTTCTAGGGTTAAATTACTTAGACTTAAATTGGCCCCTCAGCTGCCAGAAAATTGAATTGAATCTCTTATAAGCAAGGAAGCTGTTCGTGTGGGAAGTGTCATTCCCATGGGATCTTCTGTACAACTGTGCAAATTTTAAACAATATATCTAGGGAAAAGAAAGAATGTGGGAAAAATATAGTAAGTTTTCTTGTGTGTTTGTATAATTTTGACTTTTTGGCCAAAAGGAGTAATATGTAATCAATGGTTACACATTTTTCAGTACTTGGTCCCAAGCCAAATTGAAAAATAGCTCCTCTCCCACTGAGGATCGTCCCAAGGCTTTAGTGTCTCCTTTGTGTTGTGAGAACTACTTCCCAGGATGTTTCCCTTGTTCTGAAATGGGAAGAGTGGACGTGCAGACCTGAGCACTGGGGCCTGGTCATTAACACTCACCAGCTGTCTCAAGACGTGAAATCCCAAAATAAAAGGGACATGAAACATCCCCAGGCCTAAAAAGTCACTTTACTAACACTGGGGCATGAGAGAGGAAAGAACTTTCTGTGACTCTGAGCTGTAGTTTAAGTGCCAGAACACTTTTCCTGATGGTGTGGCTACAGAACGGGTGTGGAGACAACGTGGGTTCTGTCTGATGAGCAGCAGCCTCCAGAGGTCTGGGGTGGAGAGCCAATGTGTGAGCTGGGCAACCTCATTTCACTTCAAAACAGCATATGATCTTTGCAATCTTTGCATGTACTTTGCTTGTAATTTTCCCTTGGAGTCATTATGAGCCAAAGTAGGTACCCGAAGAATGTACTTCGGAGAAAAGTATTTTGTCCTATTATTATTTTCCCATCCAAATTTAGGTCAGGCAATAGGTTAATTGGGGGAGGGGAGTCAAAAAAATCTATAGTGGCTGTTAAAGTGTAATCAGGCTGATTGTATCCTTCTCAGGATAATTTTACTATACAGATTAAACCGCTTTGTTCTTTATAAAAGGACTAAAGGGTTCAATGTGTAACATGACTTGAAATAGTCTCCCTCCACTTATCCAGATCTAGGGTATATACATAGAAACCTAACACCAGTGTTTCATTTTCACTTATTTTTTTCTCAATTAAAATAAAATAAAATAAAATTCATCCTGGAACTAGGTGGGAACTAGAGGTAAATCCAGAAGCTGAGGTAACTCTTGGCTATAAATATTCAAGAATCACTGGACAATGTGATTTTTTTCACATACCTGGTCTTGACATAATCATATTCAAACATATTTCCCTTTAAAAATATTAAAGAGGCAAGGTAGCTGGTGTCCTAAAAGACTGTGAGCTTGGGGAGCAAAGCTGGGTTTGAATCCCAGCTGTGCTACCAACTACTATGTGATGTTGGTCAAGTAATTTTAAGTCATTTTATCTTCCTGAGCAGAAAACTCCATGTCAGCAAAATTAAGGCAGCATGTTCCTCACAGAAATGCAAAAAATAAATGACAATATATAAGTGAAAAGCCTATGCTGTCATATGTATGTTGACAACCCAGTTAATGTCCACGTCCTTCCTTACTAGACAACCTAGATATTAAACTTCCCTTACATATTAGGCACCTACTTACGAAACCTTAAGTTGTGCAAGTTATATTTTTAACTAGGACATTGCCAATTATTTTGGAATTTCATTCTAGTGAGTCCACCATTGTTTCCACCAGCATTAAAAGAAATAACAAACTATCATAACAATGAGTCATTCTTCAAAATGAGTGATAGTTGCTATGTGAAAACCAAGTGATATTTAGAGATCCCAGTACTGAAAGGATTGTGGTGTACTACCTTCTTCACCACTTATTCATGTGTTCATTCATCATTTACCAAATATTTATTGGTTATCTACAATATGCCAGGCATTGTTCTAGGCACTGATAGAAAAGCGATTCAAAAAGATAATAATGTCTGCTCATATGAAGCTTATATTTTAGTGCAGCAAATAAATAATACAATAAATATTTTATCAAAGGTGACAGGAACTTTGGAAAAAAATAATACGGTAAGAGAGATGGGATTCTGGGGGAGGGATAAAGTTTGAAATTGTAAACAGGACATTCAATGTACTCCTTGGTGTGAGAGGTGAAGAAAGCAAGGAGGTAAAAGAGCAAGACATGTACATACTAAGAGGAGGGACTTTCAGGAAAAGGGAATGGCCAGTGCAAAGGCCCTGAGGTAAGATTGCAACTGTTGTGTTTGAAGAAAAGCAAGGAAAAGGCCAGTAGGACTGGAATGGACTGACAGAGAGGAAAAGGAGTAAAAGAAGAACTCAAAGTTGTATTGAGGGCCAGATCTTATCTAACCTTGTAGTTCGTTATAAGCACTTTGATTCTATTCTGAATGAAGTGTGGAGCCACTGCAGAGTTTTGAGAAGCAGAGTAACATAAACTGACTTACATTTTGATAAGACCACTCTGGCTGCTCTGCTGGATATAGAATGGCAGGCAGTCAGAGTGGAGGCTGAGATACTGGTTGGAAGGCTACTGCAATAATTCACATGAGAGACGATGATTGATTGGACAAGTGTGTTAACAGTGGAAGTGGTGAGAGATGGGTTGAAGTTAAAGGAGCCAACAGGACTTCACGACAGGTTGGAAATAGAGGAGTCAAGAAAACTTTCAGTGTTTTGGCTTCATCAACTGAGAGGATACAGAGTTGATGTCAACTGAGATAAATAAGATCATGGTGTAGGAGTCTTGGAGATGGGAAGAAAATTTGGGCATATTTGAGATTTTTAGTAGATATTGATAAAACTGGCAGATGAACAGTTGACTATATGTCTGGAATTCAGAGAGTAGGTCGAGGCTCGAAATACAAATTTGAACATTGTCACCACGGAGGTGGTCACTGCACTCAGATGACACACAAACTCACAGCAACACATCCCGTAATTTTTTAGAATGTAAATATCACTCAATTAGTAATCACTCCTCTTCTTTTGCATCAAGCTAACCTTAAAATACTGCAGCAATTCCTTTTATACAATTGAATCTTTTGGACTCCACCTAAAATGTGGACATTTTACTTGCATTTAAAGTGGCACACCTGGATAATATCAGTAAGGAAGTGAATGTATACAGGAAAAAGAAGTTAAACCAATATTGGGGCCCTCCAACATTAAAGATTAGAAAATGAGAGCGAAGACACAGATAAGACAGAGAAGCAGCAGCCAGTGGGGTAAAAGGAAAACCAGGAGAATGTGGTGACCCGAAAGCCAAGAAAAAAAGATGTTCTCAGAAACAAAAAGTGATCAGCAGTGTGAAATGTTGCTAAAGGTCAAACAAAATGAGGCCAGAGAAAAAATATCTTAGCAACGTAAAGGTCTTTGGCAACTTTTCAAAAACACCATAAAAAATTCAAAGTGAAAGAAAAAAATCATAGCATAAGTTGAGAGAGACCAACAAAATTCTGATTTTGACGTTGAGACTTCTTTGAAAATTTTTTAAGTATCAAAATCTTTTTAACATGGGGGATGGGTAGTCTATTCATTGGTAGTTAAGGAATATATACAGTCTGCGTTTTTGATAGTCTACAACTGAAACGATTAACCTATCAAAATTACTCACCGTGCTGAATTAAAATGTGGAAGTGTAGACTTTGTATCCATAACATCATCTTTATGGACATAAAAACCTTTAGTAATGACAACTAATAGTATTTCAAATAAAATTGAATAGAAATTCTGAATATACCAGAAATATATTTCTAGACAATGGTCCATTCCTCTTTGAACAGCATTAGGCACAAAAACTTCAAATATTAAATAATATAAATTACATGTTGGAGTTCATTAGAAATTAATTTGGCTTTTAATGAGTGTATACTTATAGTGCCATCTACTGTTTGGTAGTAAAATCATAACGTGCTGGCAACTAGGAAAGAGAAATAAAATACAGGTATCTTCTTATTATCAGTAATCTCTTTCTGGAAATCAGGTATTCTGTGTAATAACACTAACCTGGAGAATACATCGCATTATTTGAACAAAGAAGAATTATAACTAACATGCTCCACATCAACCCAAAAGTCAATTTTATAAAATGAGTGAGTTTTGTTAAAACTCACTGAAGCATTTGTGTGTATGCACATATGCATATATCATACATATGTATGTACCAAACTATAGCTTAAAACATTACTTTCTGATTACCAAACAATTATCAATATGGTTGTTTAACAAACAACTGTTTTGCACGCAGTAACATTTGTTGACCACAGGTACATTTTTCATAAAGTTTATAAGTGATTTCAATTTTATTTGGAATGCAAGGCCAAATCTTTTTCCTAATCATCCTGTTTAATATATTATATTTCCTTTAGAACTGTCTCTGGGATATATTGTTAAATGAAAAAAGTAAGGTAGAGAAAATTGTGTATAATTTATCATTTATCTAGGAAAAGAGAGAGAGGATATTATGTATTATCATATTATGTATTATCGTGTTATAATTTTGAAAACGGACAAATAAAAAAATTAAAAGTAATACCTTGCAGAAGAAAGAAGAGATTAGATCACAAGAAACAAGGATAGAAGCAAGACTTCCTTAAATATACCTTGCTGAGTAGACTCAAGTACATAATTATAAACCACAATTAAGTATTAAAAGGAATTCTAATAAATAAAGTGAAAAGAATAAAGTTATATTGCATTTTAGTAGTATGAATAAAAAGTTTATACTTACAGAAACATTGTAATGAGAGATAAATATATCTATGAAGTTAAGGTGTGAAAAACCAGAAGTCATTTTTGATAGGAAAATATTAAACAGGGAGAGTTCTGTGGGGGGGTGGCCTTTAAGCTTTGGCCTACTGAGGAGACTGAGGACCAAATTCTGTAACTAATATGTGTTATACACACTTTTCTCCTCCTCTTTGATAGACAATGACCAGACCTGAATTAAAATATTATCATTAAATTTCAAATATTCATAGACCTCAACCAAATTTGATATTCAACATCTTTTCTTTTTATTCTCTCCTTATTTTTACTTCCTTTGGAATCGACACAAAATATTATATTCATTTCATAAGATTAACTTATAGACTCTAGCAGGACATAGGTCTTTGTGTTTTCATAATAACAGAATGTCATTGTTTTACTGTTTTGTTTTCTTCCCTCTGTGCTTTAAACACTCAGCATCTGTTAGGAAATCAAAGATCATCTCATCTGTCAATACTTCAATTATTCTGTAAGTCATTTATAGAATGGTAAATGGTGAACTTTAAAGATGAGGTTAATAAGTAAAATGAAGAAATTATAAATGCAATTATCTTGATGCTTTCCTCCCTCCCTTCCTTCCTCTCCCCTATGCTTCCCTTGTTCAGTCACTCAACAAGTATTTATTGGATTTCTGCTGTGTGCAAGCTCTGGGTGTGCAATGCTGAGCAAACTTTGGCCTCATGGAGCTAAGTGTGTACTATAACAATAGGAATGGTGAGGAGGAAGCCAAGATAAACTACAGAAGCTGATGGTCCTACTAACTATAATATACAGTAATATGTACATACGTAATATACACATGCTATTTATAAAATGGTAAGATAAATCATTAAAAAATTAAAAATTAAATTAAATCACCAAAAAATTAAAACATTTGGAGTGTCTGATAGGTAGTGTCCTGTCAGGTCCAGTCCCTCTGTAGGGCTCATTTCAAAAGGCCAGGTACTCCTTGAAATTTTTCCTTATACTCTGAACTCAAAGTAATTTGTTTTTCCTTTAAAGACCCAAACTCTAAGGGTATCAGGGTGGTTCAGTCAGTTGAATGTCTGACTTTGGCTCAGGTCATGATCTCATAGGTTTGTGGATTTTAGCCCCTCATTGGGCTCTCTGCTGCCAGCATGGAGCCCCCTTTTGATCCTCTGTCTCCCCTCTCAGCCACTCCCCCACTCGTTCTTTCTCTTTCTCTCAAAAATAAATAAAACATTTTAAAAAAAGACCCAAACTCTATTACTTGTCCTTTGGTACTCACATTCCTCCACCCACTTTCTGTTAACTCTACTCATATAACATCCTTCAGTAAATCTTTGAGGACAAAACTTGTCTCTTACTCATTCTAGCATCTTCTACATAATAAGAGTTTAAAAAATACTGACCAGACTGCACCTTAAAAAATCATAATTTGTCTGCCTACAACTAAATGTTACACAAATCAAGTGGCTTGTTTATCTGTTGTCTTTTAAAGGTGTGGAAAAAATATACTCAATTCAAAAGCAAGTGTGCGTGTATATGTGTGTGTGTGTGTGTACATACACTCATACATCATATAATCATTTGTGTTTTGTACAACTATATATTTCATCTGATGAAATGTTCCAGTCAATATTACTCACAGTTTATAAATGGATCCCTTTAAATTTACAAAGTCACTTCTTGAGCACCCTCAAACAGATCCCACTTGAACGAAAAAAAATCCTTTTTCAAGTTACTGAGCCACTTTGTCATCTTCAATTTATAAACTTTTATGAGGAAAAATTAAGTTGTGATAAAAAATTCTTTGGTTATCTGAAACCTAGTAGAAGGTTGTATGGCCAAAGAGTGTGAGGTATACAAAGGAGTGATGTGTTTGAAAGACTGAATCAAAAGTAGACAAAAAAGATAAAAGATTTGCACAATTTTGTTTACTTGGCAAACTAAACAGTATTAGAAAATCTGTCACACCATCTAGAAGTTGAAAATATGCAATAATCTCCTTTTGTAGTCCTCTCTGCAAACTGCTTATTCACAAATTTTCTGCAAGAAATGTCTGTGAAGTAAGGTTAATAAAAACCAAGGAAAGTGGCAGGTTGTGAAGAACAAGGTGAGAGAAATAGTCCAGACTATTTTTGTTTTTATGAAATTTATTGTCAAATTGGTTTCCATACAACACCCAGTGCTCATCCCAACGGTGCCCTCCTTAATGCCCAACACCCAATTTACCGCCCCCCCCCATCAACCCTCAGTTTATTGTCAGTATTTAAGAGTCTCTTATGGTTTGCCTCCTTCCCTCTCTGTCACTTTTTTTTCCCCATTCTCCTCCCCCTTGGTCTTCTGTTGAGTTTCTCAGGATCCACATATGAGTGAAACATAATGTATCTGTCTTTCTCTGTCTGACTTACTTCACTTAGCATAAAACTCTCCAGTTCCATTCACGTTGCTACAAAAGGCCAGATTTCATTCTTTCTCATTGCCAAGTAGTATTCCATTGTGTATATAAACCACAATTTCTTTATCCATTCATCAGTTGATGGACATTTAGGCTCTTTCCAAAATTTGGCTATTGTTGAAAGTGCTGCTATAAACATTGGGGTACAAGTGCCTCTATGCATCAGCACTCCTGTATCCCTTGGGTAAATTCATAGCAGTGCTATTGCTGGGTCATAGGGTAGATCTATTTTTAATTTTTAGAGGAACCTCTACACTGTTTTCCAGAGCGGTTGCACCAGTTTGCATTCCCACCAACAGTGCAAGCTGGTTCCCATTTCTCCACACCCTCGCCAGCATCTATAGTCTCCTGATATGTTCATTTTAGCCACTCTGATTGATGTGAGGTGGTATCTCAGTGTGGTTTTGATTTATATTTTCCTGATGAGGAGTGACGTTGAGCATCTTTTCATGTGCCTGTTGGCCATCTGGATGTCTTCTTTAGGGAAGTGTCTATTCATGTCTTCTGCCCATTTCTTCACTGGATTATTTGTTTTTCACGTGTGGAGTTGGTGAGTTCTTTATAGATTTTGGATACTAGCCCTTTGTCCAATATGTCATTTGCAAATATCTTTTCCCATTCCATCGGTTACCTTGTAGTTTTGTTGATTGTTTCCCTTGCAGTGTGAAGCTATTTATCGTGATGAGGTCCCAATAGTTCGTTTTTGCTTTTAATTCCCTCGCCTTTGGAGATGTGTCAAGTAAGAAATTGCTGCGGCTGAGGTCAGAGAGGTTTTTTCCTGCTTTCTCCTCTAGGGTTTTGATGGTATCCTGTCTCACATTCAGGTCCTTCATCCATTTTGAGTTTATTTTTGTGAATAATAAGAGGAAGAGAGTGGTCTGATTTCAGTCTTTTGCATGTTGATGTCCAGTTCTCCCAGCACCATTTATTAAGAGATTATCTTTTTCCATTGGATATTCTTTCCTGCTTTGTCAATGATTAGTTGGCCATACATTTGTGGGTCCAGTTCTGGAATCTCTATTCTATTCCATTGGTCTATGTGTCTGTTTTTGTGCCAATACCATGCTGTCTTGATGATTACAGCTTTGTAGTAGAGGCTGAAGTCTGGGATTGTGATGCCTCCCACTTTGGTCTTCTTCTTCAATATTACTTTGGCTATTCGGGGTCTTTTGTGGTTCCATACACATTTTAGGATTGCTTGTTCTAGCTTCAAGAAGAATGATAGTGCAAGTTTGATTGGGATTGCATTGAATGTGTAGATAGCTTTGGGTAGTATTGACATTTTAACAATATTTATTCTTCCAATCAGAAGAATGGAATGTTTTTCCATTTCTTTGTATCTTCTTGAATTTCCTTCATAAGCTTTCTATAGTTTTCAGCATACAGATCTTTTACATCTTTGGTTAGGTTTATTCCTAGGTATTTTATGATTCTTGGTGCAATTGTGAATGGGATCAGTTTCTTTATTTGTCTTTCTGTTGCTGCATTATTAGTGTATAAGAATGCAACTGATTTCTGTACATTAATTTTGTATCCTGCGACTTTGCTTAATTCATGTATCAGTTCTAGAAGACTTTTGGTGGAGTCTATCAGGTTTTCCATGTATAATATCATGTCATCTGCAAAAAGTGAAAGCTTGACTTCATCTTTGCCAATTTTGATGCCTTTGATTTCCTTTTGTTGTCTGATTGCTGATGCTAGCTCTTCCAACACTATGTTAAACAACAGCGGTGAGGGTGGACATCCCTGTCATGTTCCTGACCTCAGGGGGAAAGCTCTCACTTTTTCCCCATTGAGGATGATATTAGCTGTGGGCTTTTCATAAGTGGCTTTTATGATGTTTAAGTACGTTCTTTATATCCCGACTTTCTCAAGGGTTCTTATTAAGAAAGAATGCTGAATTTTGTCAAGTGCTTTTCCTGCATCAATTGACAGGATCATATGGTTCTTATCTTTTCTTTTATTAATGTGATGTATCACGTTGATTGATTTGCGAATGTTGAATCAGCCCTGCAGCCCAAGAATGAATCCCACTTGATCATGGTGAATAATTATTTTTATATGCTGTTGAATTTGATTTGCTAGTATCTTGTTGAAAATTTGCATCCGTATTCATCAGGGATATTGGCCTGTAGTTCTCTTTTTTTGCTGGGTATCTGCCTGGTTTGGGAATCAAAGTAATGCTGGCTTCATACAATGAGTCTGGAAGTTTTCCTTACCTTTCTATTTTTTGGAACAGCTTGAGAAGGATAGGTATTATCTCTGCTTTAAATGTCTGGTAGAATTCCCCAGGGAAGCCATCTGGTCCTGGACTCTTATTTGTTGGGAGATTTTTGATAACTGATTCAATTTCTTCACTGTTTATGGGTCTGTTCAAATTTTCTATTTCTATCTGTTTGAGTTTTGGAAGTGTGTGGTTGCTTAGGAATTTGTCCATTTCTTCCAGGTTGTCCAGTTTGTTGGCATATAATTTTTCATAGTATTCCCTTATAATTGCTTGTATTTCTGAGGGATTTGGTTGTAATAATTCCATTTTCATTCATGATTTTATCTGTTTGGGTCATCTCCCTTTTCTTTTTGAGAGGGCTGGCTAGAGGTTTATCAATTTTGTTTATTTTTTCAAAAAACCAACTCTTGGTTTCATTGATCTGTTCTGTTGTTTTAGATTCTATATTGTTTATTTCTGCTCTGCTCTTTATTATTTCTCTTCTTCTGCTGGGTTTGGGGTGTCTTTGCTGTTCTTCTTCTAGTTCCTTTAGGTGTGCTGTTAGATTTTGTATTTGGGATTTTTCTTGTTTCTTGAGATAGGCCGGGATTGCAATGTATTTTTCTCTCAGGACTGCCTTCACTGTATCCTAAAGTGTTTGGATTGTTGTATTTTCATCTTCATTTGTTTCCATATATTTTTTAATTTCTTCTCTAATTGCCTGGTTGACCCATTCATTCTTTAGTAGGATGTTCTTTAACCTCCATACTTTTGGAGGTTTTCCAGACTTTTTCCTGTGGTTGATTTCAAGTTTCATAACATTGTGGTCTGAAAGTGTGCATGGTATGATCTCAATTCTTGTATACTTATGAAGGGCTGCTTTGTGACCCAGTATGTGATCTATCTTGGAGAATGTTCCATGTGCACTCGAGAAGAAAGTCTATTCTGTTGCTTTGGGATACAGAGTTCTAAATATATGTGTTATGTCCATCTGATCCAATGTATCATTCAGGGCCCTTGTTTCTTTATTGATCCTGTGTCTAGATGATCTATCCATTGTTGTAAGTGGAGTATTAAAGTCTCCTGCAATTAGCAGATTCTTATCAATAAGGTTGCATATGTTTATGATTGTTTTATATATTTGGGGGCTCTCGAATTTGGTGGATAGACATTTATAATTGTTAGCTCTTCCTGATGGATAGACCCTGTAATTATTATAAAATGCCCTTCTTCATCTCTTGTAACAGCCTTTAATTTAAAGCCTAGTTTGTCTGATATAAGTATGGCTACTCCAGCTTTCTTTTGACTCCATAGCATGATAGATAGTTCTCCATCCCCTCACTTTCAATCTGAAGGTGTCCTCAGGTCTAAAATGAGTCTCTTGTAGACAGCAAACAGACAGGTCTTGTTTTTTTATCCATTCTGATACCGTATGTCTTTTGGTTGGAGCATTTAGTCCATTTACATTCAGTGTTATTATTGAAAGATATGGGTTTAGAGTCATTGTGATGTCTGTAGGTTTCATGCTTGTAGGGGTGTCTCTGGTACTTTGTGGTGCTTACATTTCACTCATAGAGTCCCCTTAGGATCTCTTGTAGAGCTGGTTTAGTGGTGATGAATTCCTTCAGTTTTTGTTTGAGAAAACCTTTATATGTCCTATTCTGGATGACAGACTTTCTGGGTAAAGGATTCTCAGCTGCATATTTTTTCTGTTCATCACATTGAAGATTTCCTGGCATTCCTTTCTGGCCTGCCAAGTTTCAGTAGTTAGGTCTGCTGCTACCCTTATGTGTCTACCTTTGTATGTTAAGGCCCGTTTACCCCTAGCTGCTTTCAGAATTCTCTCTTTATCCCTGTATTTTGCCAGTTTCACTATGATATGTCATGCAGAAGATTGATTCAAGTTACATCTGAAGGGAGATCTCTGTGCCTCTTGGATTTCAATGCCTGTTTTCTTCCCCAGATCAGGGAAGTTCTCAGCTATGATTTGTTCAAGTACACCTTCAGCCCCTTTCTCTCTCTTCTTCTTCTTCTTCTGGAATTCCTATGATACGGATATTATTCTGTTTGATTGCATCACTTAGTTCTCTAATTCTCCCCTTGTACTCCTGGATTTTTTTATCTCTTTTTTTCTCAGACTCCTCTTTTTGTGTAATTTTATCTTCTAATTCACCTATTCTCTCCTCTGCCTCTTCAATCTGCATTGTGGGTGCCTCCATTTTATTTTGCACCTCGTTTATAGCATTTTTTAATTCATCATGACTATTTTTTAGTCCCTTGATCTCTGTAGCAATAGATTTTCTGCTGTCCTCTATGCTTTTTTCAAGCCTAGCGATTAATTTTATGACTATTATTCTAAATTCTTGTTCTGTTATATTGCTTAAATCAGTTTTGATCAATTCGTTAGCTGTCACTACTTCCCGGAATTTCTTTTGAGGAGAATTCTTTTGTTTCATCATTTTGGCTAGTTTTCTGTCCCTTATGCATTTTAAAAGCTTGTTGTGTGCTCTGCACCTGTGAGCCCTGCTATATTAAAAGTGGGTCATACACTGTCCAGGGCCTGGCTCTTCAGGAGGTGTTTTTCAGGGATTGTTACTTGATCTCTGTTGTTGTGACTTTGGTTATATTGTTAACCTACTCTTAGTAATAGTTTGGACCCTCCACCAGGTGTGCTTTGGTTTGTTCCTTGGAGTAGCCCCTGTCTTCTTCAGTTCAGCCCCAGCCTCCCTAGCATCCCGAATGGCTTTCACATTTTATCTCTTCCAGTACAAGTTCAGAAGTCCGGATCTCTTGTCTCCATCTTGCACAGGCCCTCCCCGCAGGTCTCAGAGGCTGACATTAATTTATTTTAGAACCCTTAAGTTGAGGGGTCAGAAAGCACAAAAGGATCTCCAGCTAAAATGAAACTGGAAGCTGTGAACTGGTAAACCTCACACATGCGTGCTAGTCCAGACTATTAGAACAACCGTAAGGTGGTTAGTGATAGAACCCAAAGGGCTTAATGTGAATTTAGAACTGTAATCACAGGGACTACGATATTGGCTATATAAAAATCTGACCCAAAATAAGTGCTTTCTAAAAGCTGAAGAGAGTAAACGTCTAGTGAGGCAGCAATTCTGGTTAGGATTTTTCATTTTCATTAAAAGATTGCCACAAATAGCTTATAGTAGTAGTTTAGGATTTAGTTAATAAATTAAGACAGAGTAGGAATTTATTACATTCAGGGAGAAGGAAGGATGAAGACGTCTAAGAGTGTTTGAGATGACATTTGTAATATTTTCTGAACACTGGGTTCAGGTTTGCAGGACATTGTTCTTAGTTAAACTAATAGACTTTTCTTTCTCATTTCACTCAATTCTGATTTTTTAATTCAAAAATGTAGGTTATTGTTGCCTCTTAAGAATTCAAAGCACTCTATTGAAGAGTTTTTAAATGTAGGATCCTTAGTTATGTTTGTATCATTGGAGTTTCTTCTGTTGTGATCAGGGCTTCCAATAGCAAATCAAAATTAGTTGATAGCAGATCATGTTGGTGATAGGATCTGACATAATGAAATATAAAGTCTCTATATAAAAAATCTATATATAATTTATAAATATAAGTAATACTAATAAGTTTATAACTTGATTTAGGTAACATAAATTAAAATGATTTTTTGTATCAGCTTGTTAATTAAACTCTAAGTACTTTATCATCTTTATATTGCTTACATATCTTGTATACATTCTCAGTAAGTGCACATTGAATTGAATTGGTTTCTACTTAAACCTTAAGCAAACAAGACTCCTAATTTGGTTGTCTTTTCTTACATATGATAATCAAATAATTCACACATATTTTTGGCAGGATTTGTGAGAAAAGTATAATCTGGCTATGGGATTACATTTTACATTCCTCCAGATTTGTATTATCTCATGAATACTAATTTTGTTCAGTTAACTTTTTATTTTGTATCCCTTAAAATTGAAATAGCCAATGACATTTATGACATTCAAGGTCTTGAGATTATGTATGATAAAAGAAAAAATATATACAGACATGGTCATTAAACCCCAGTCTTTGGAGTTTTGACCTTTATGCCACCTGGTATATTATCAAGACAACATAAAATATCTTTTGAAAACACTAATGTGATACTAAAATATATTGATGTTGAAAAATAGACATTTGATGCATCTTTTTGATATAGTGATAAGCAAATGTTAAAGTTATTAGCTGTATTCATTATTTGTACATTCAAAGAGGATATTTATCATGGATTTAAGTAGTCAAGATTACATAAACCAGGCAGAATAAATTTCTTGAAGTAATCCAGTGGTTTTCTGTGCCTCATCACTACTAGGTTAAGAGCCAAGGCAAAGTGTTAATTGATGTTAAGGCAATGAAGCCAAAAAACCAATACTCCGTTGAAACTAGTTCTCTTTCTGATTCTTACAACAAGAAAGAGGAAATTTGATGAAAAGGAGACAATTTTAGGGGCTTCTGGGCGGCTGAGTCAGTTGGGAGTCTAACTCTTGACTTTGGCTTAGGTGCTGATCTCAGGGTAGGGAGATTGACCCCTTTGTCAAACTCTGTGCTGACAGCATGGAGCCTACTTGGGATTCTCTCTCACCCTCTCTCTCTGCCCCTCCCTTACTCACTGTCTCTCTCACTCTCTCAAAATAAATAAACTTTAAAAAGGGGGCACACGGGTCGCTCAGCCAGTTAAGTGCCCAACTTGGGCTCAGGTCATGATCTCACAGTTCATGAGTTCAAGCCCCACATCGGGCTCCCTGCTGTCAGCAAACAGCCCACTTTGGATTCTGTCTCCCTCTCTCTTTGCCCCTCCCAGCTCATGTGCCCATACATGCATGCGCTCTCTCTCTCTCTCTCTCTCTCTCTCTCTCAAAAATAAACACTTATAAATAAATAAATAAATAAATAAATAAATAAATAAAGTAATTTCAAAGACCTAGATATGCTCTCACTATGACCTTGCAAAATTGAAGACAAATTAAAAATTAAAAAATCATAAGATGGAAAAAACATGTTGTGTAGCAGCTAATTGCTGCAGGTTGAGCTGATGAGCCCAAGAAAGCAGAATTCCTCACCAAACAAAATAAGCAAACAAAAAAACTGCACTTCTCTTTGGAGAAGATAACTCACTATATTGGTATGATTATAAAGATGAATTTCCCCCCATCGATATTTTTAGGCAGAAAAAATTTAAAGAAGAACAGAAAGTATTAAATTGTGATGCATAATGAAGTATGCAAGCACTATTGGTTGCCTATACAAAATTAATTCCCTACTTCTTCCATGCTTACAATATTTTGAGAATTTGAATTCCTATGCAAAAGTGGGCATATCCCTAACTCAGAAGTAAATCTTGCCTATCTAAGTCAGTGATGCATGAGGGCTGGGGCTTCCAATAGGTATGTGAGGGAGTTCTGAGTGGAGGCTTCTGGGAAAGATTTCTCTTCCCTTAAGAATAAGAAACTGGAGGAGACAATCTCTCTGTACTTCTCAATGTTGTGTTTAATTATGATTTTGAGAACTGCTGCAGATATTTTGTGAAGAGAGGTAGCCTGGGAAAGAAAGCAATACATTAAGGATTGTAGATAAGAAAAACAAACTCTAAAGAACCAGGGTACTTTATGGTGTCATTGAACCTTTAACTCCAGCTAGAACCTCCCTACCTCTGGACTTCATGTATGAGGTAATAAACATTTTAGTGACTTAAGCCATTTTGCATAGGGTTTTTTGTACCTACTAAAAGCATCTTGATATATAAAGCAACAAGAATTTTGAATCTTTTCCTGGAAGGTAAAATAGATAACTACTTTGGGAGTTACAGAATTATGGAGAAGTATCTTGCAAAATAGTTGAGGATTGGGAGGAATAGATGAGCAAGAAATCAGCAAGGAGAATCCTAAGAAGGTTGTGCAGTGATAACTTCCATATGGCAGAGGTGGCTGGGAAGTTTTTGTGCTGAGCACTCTAACAATGTTCTATAACCCCAAACTGTCAGTAAAACTCAGGAAATCTACAACAACCTTGTGCTATTGATGCTTTGAGAAATAAATGGAAAGAATACCTAACAATTAGTAATATGTTGCAGAGGAAGGACAGTAAACACCATAACAAGTTAAAAAGCGTTAAATCTCCTGATAACCAGGATACATACACCTCACCATGCAAATTTTTCAAACCATTGGAAAGGTAGATGCAGGGGCTTTTAAAAAATATATACTGGAAAATAAAAATTAAAGGAATACTAAAAGATATTGTATTAGTACATAAAAATTCAAACAAATTTTAAGTGTATGCTACATAACACAATAAATAATATTGATAATTTTATTATATATCATAATATATTATTTATTTATAAATATCCAAGGGCAAGGATCTCCTTTCCTACACTCTCCTCAAAGGCTTTGCCCTCCTACCCTGATTCTCCATTTCCCACCATTGACTTCCTTATCATGGGAAACCTTTCCCTAAACCAGCTGCCCCAGAGGCCACAGTCCACTTCTTTTGGAAATGAGGATTTCCTAAAACTGAAACCAGTTCACTGGAGATCTGGAAGTGAGCTGACAGTGAAATGTTTTTTCCCCTTAATTTTTACCAGTTCCACACGATTCCAACCATCACCTTGGACCACCAAGCCTTGAGTGGTGTTGCCAATTGTCTTCCTTCCAGGCAGGGATTTTGTAGCTCTTTGAAAGAAAGAAAATTGTGTGTGTGTGTGTGTGTGTGTGTGTGTGTGTGTGTGTGTCTGTATGCCTGTCTATCTCTCACATTCATGCTTTGTCTTCTATTATCTTTGTTGAAGCTAGAGGATGGGCAGGTTGTGGGTAGGGGAAAAGAGGAGCAAGAAGATTTTGTTGTCTCAAAATGAGAGCTCCCTTTTACTCTCTTTTATTTCTTCTGAGAGCTTTGGATTTGGAGGGCTGACCACTAGGCCACGGATTGCCTGAGTATAAAACCTGGAGATAGTTTTATATTGCTTGGGTGATGCCCAAGCAACAGCTTTTTGTCTCTGGTCAACTGCCTTCCTCAGAGAGAAGTGAATTGGTTGTTAGCTTCTGAGTTTTACCAAATAAAGTAGAATCCAAGAAGAAAGAAAGAAAAAAATACATATATATAATACATATTATTATATATAATATACTATATTAGCAATATATATAATTATATATGATATGTATATAATTATTGTATATAAAAATAAGTTTATGTATGTTTATTCACTAGGATATACTACAAATATCTGTTAGCATAACTTATTTAAATTCAAATCAAGAAATGACATTCATTATGCAAGTACTATATATTATGTGATATGGATAATATAAGTTGAAAAAGGCACTGTTCCTGTGTTTCAGGAATTGATAGGAATGGGGAAGGCAAACACATGCACAACATGCAACAATGTGTGCAAAAAATAAGTATAAAAAAAGAATTTTAAGAGTGTAGAGAAAGGAGCAAATAACTACAAATGGATATTTTGAAAGGGCCTCATTAAGCAGAACCTTGAATATCAGCAAATGAGGATGAAGAAATAGACCTACCAGGTAAAGAACAAAGATAAAGTTATGTAATAAAGGAATGAAGAGTATTCTTAGGAAACAATTTTATGTTGGTAGACAGTCCAGATGTCAATTTAAGGAAGGTCAAAAAGATTTTTATGTGTATGTTGGTAAGCCATGGAGGTTTTTGAGGAAAAGAATAACACAATGAGATGTATTTAAGGAAGTTAACTCTGACACAGTGAATGGTTGAATTGGCATTGGATAAGGCATACAAGAATAACAGTTTGCAGTATCTACGTGTGGGGTCCAGTTTAGAATGATAACAGTGGAAAGAAAAAGAAAAAGAAAAAGATGATGTAGGAAAAATTTTGAATATAGAATGGACAAAAAGAAGCACACAAATTTAATTCTAGGATTTTCAGCTAGATGACCTGAGAGAACTGTGATGCCATTGACTAAGATCAGGAACATAAAAGTATAGAGAAGGACAGTAATATAAGGGATTTCTTAGAAATATCCATGTGAAGATGACAATAGGCAAAGGAGAGAATAATCAAAAGAAGAGAAGCCAGGGATAAAGATGACAATTTGATAGTAATTCATTTAGATGAGACTATGAACTCAGATAAATTACAAAGAGGAAGAATGTAAGTGGGGGGAGGAGAGCAAGGATGAGGAATGTCTAAATTTAAGATAGAAATATCCTGTTTGAAAATAGTGGCATAAAATTGGCATTTCTGCCTTCCTTTCCTGGAAATCATCCAAAACCAATGAAGAAAAAGAGAAACAAAACACTAAAGTTGTTTTTGGCAAAACTAGAAGACAGTTAAAACTCCAAACCATAAAATAGGTTAAAAAGCTTTCAAAATCAATGAGGATCAAGCAGGCAAATGCTCACAAAGAAACAGAGGGGGTTGGGGCAAATGCTGCAACTGTATAGCTCAAAAGATCCAAAATAAAAGTACATTTCCTGGAACAGAGGCACACACACAAAGGTACAAAAACTTATATCCCAGGTCTACAATAATAGTTAGAAGGAACATGCATTAACTGCAGGAATTCAGTTTGGTTCCAAATATTGGTGAAGGCAAAGCCAAATGAGAAGTCATACAAAGGGGCCATTTTTAATGAAGCAATCTGTCTCTATAGCAGTGGAAGAGAGATTTTATATTGTTAAACAAATAAACAAACAAAACTTATGGTTACCTACCCAGCTATTCTGCCACAAAGTGTTGGTCCTCTCTCACTCCCTAAAACTCCTGCAAATAACTGGGGAAATGATCTGTTTCACTGATAAATTTTAAAAAATAAATTTGTTCAGGAGTCACATAAAGTACTAGATGGAGAAGGAGAAGAAGCAGAAGAAGAAAGGAAAAGGAAAATCAACTAACAAGTTAAGAACACTCACTAGAATAATGTTACCAAGGAGCAAACAAAAATTACCACCAGATATTTAACATACATGAGCAAATCTTAACTAAGCAATTACCTCTATAATACAAGAACATGGAGCAGAGATAGGAATAGTCTGAGCAATAATATCTATTGGCTTTCTAGGTTTCACTGTATGAGCTCACCACATGTTCACCTTGGGAATAGACATTGATACATGAGCATACTTCACATCAGCTACCATAATCATTGCTATTTCCACAGGAATAAAAATATTTAGCTGACTCACCACCCTTCATGGAGTCAACATTGAATGATCCCCCGTTATACTATGAGCCTTAGGCTTTATTTTCCTATTTACCATAGGAGGCTTACCAGGCACTGTATTAGCAAACTCTTCACTAGACATTGCTCTTCATGACACATACTAGTAACTCACTTCTACTACATATTATCAATAAGAGCATAATTAGCTATTATAAGAAGGTTCATCCATTGATTGCCCCTATTTTCAGGATACACTCTTTGATAACACCTGAGCAAAAATCCACTATACAATTATATTTGTAGGTGGTAACACAACCTTCTTTCCTCAACATTTCCTCATATTATCTGTAATACCTTGACGTTACTCTGACTACCCAGACACATATGCAACTTGAAACACAATTTCTTTTATAGGCTCATTTATTTAACTAACAGCAGTAATATTAATAATTCTTTGAGTTTGAGAAGTTTGGTGAAGAAATAGAAAGTGATAGAATATAAGCTGGGAGAAATCAGAAAAGAGAAAATATAAAATCATTCACAGAACAAAATGAGTTGAAAGGAGCACAAGGGAAAATAGGTACTGCTAAAAATACAGTTGAAGACATAGAAGATAAAAATAAAGTGTGTCAGGGCACCAGGATAGCTCAGTCAGTTGAACTTCCAACTTCAGCTCAGGTCATGATCTTGCAGTTTGTGAGTTGGGGCTCCACATTAGGCTTGCCTCTCTCAGACAGTCAGCGCAAAGCCTGCTTCAGATCCTATGTCTCCCACTCTCTACCCTTACCCCACTTGTGTTCTCTCAAAGATAAATAAACAAAAAAATTTTTAATTCTTTTTACTATGTTTATTTTTTGTAAATTTTAAAATTCTATTTCATTTTATTCTATTTTATCATATACATTTTTTTTAATTTTTAAACTTTTTCTTACATTTTTTTCTTTTCTTTCCTTTTTTTCTCTATTATATCAAGCTTTTCTCAACAACCAGACCAAAACACCTAGGATCTTGTTTCCTTTATTTGATTTTTGTGTTGTTTTTAAGTTTTTAATTTTAATTTTGTATTTTATTAATTCTTTTTCTTCCTTCAAAATGACAAAAAGAAGAATTCACCCAAAAAGAAAGAACAGGAAAAAATGATACCCAGGGGCTTAATCAACACAGATATAAGTAGGATGTCTGAACTATAATTTAGAACTACAATAATAAGAATACTAGCTGGGGTTAAAAAAAAAGCCCATACCTTTGTATGGAGATAAAAGAAGTAAAATGTAGTCAGGACAAAACTAAAAATGCTATAACCGAGATGCAATCTCAAATGCATGCCACAGCAGAAAGGATGGATGAAACAGAGCAGAGAATCAGTGATATAGAAAACAAAATTATGGAGAATAATGAAGCAAAACAAAAAGAGGAAAATTAAGGCAAAAGAGCATGATACAAGAATTAGAGAACTCAGTGACTTATTAAAAAGGAATAACATTTGAATTAGAGGATTCCCAGAAAATGAAGAGATAGAAAAAGGGTTAGATGGTTTTTGTGAGCAAATTATAGTGGAAAACTTTCCTAATCTGCAGAAAGACAGAGACATCAAAATCCAAGAAGTACAGAGAACTCCCATTAGATTCAACAAAAATCAATCATCACCAAGGCATAGCATAGTCAAATTCACAAAATACACAGACAGGGAAAGAATTATGAAAGCAGCAAGGGAGAAAAGTCCTTAACCTATACGGGAAAACAGAACAGGTTTGCAGCAGCCTATCCACAGAAACTGGGCAGGCTAGAAAGGAGTGGCAGGATATATTTAATGTGCTGAATTGGAAAAAATATGCAGCCAAGAATTCTTTATCCAGCAAGGCTGTCATTCGAAGTAGAAGGAGAGATAAAGAGCATCCTTTCTCGATAAAAACCCCTCAAGAAAGTAGAGATAGAAGGATCATAGCTCAAGATTTAAAAGCCATATATGAAAGACCCACTGCTAATATCATCCTCAGTGGGGAAAAACTGATAGCTTTGTGTCAGGAACACGACAAGGATGTCCATTCTCATCATTGTTATTCAACATAGTGTTGGAAGTCCTAGCCTCAGCAATCAGACAACACAAAGAAATAAAAGGCATTCAAATCGGCAAGGAGGAAGTCAAATTTTCACTCCTCTGAGACAATATGATACTCTATGTGGAAAACCCAAAAGATTCCACCAAAAAACTGCTAGAACTGATCCATGAATTCAGCAAAGTTGCATGATATAAATATCAATGCGCAGAAATTGGCTGCATTTCTCTATAGCAATAATGAAGTAGCAGAAAGAGAAATCAAGGAATCAATTCCATTTACAATTGCACCAAAAACCATAAAATACCTAAGAATAAGCCTAACCAAAGAAGTGAAAAATCTATACACTGAAAACTATAGAGAGCTTATGAAAGACATTGAAGAAGACACACAAAAAAATGGAAAAACATTCTATGCTCATGGATTGGAAGAACAAATATTGTTTAAATGTTGATACTATACAAAGCAATCTACATATTCAGTTCAATCCTTATCAAAGTAACACCAGCATTCTTCACAGCGCCAGAACAAACAATCCTAAAATTTGTATGGAACCACAAAAGACCCTGAATAGCCAAAGCCATCCTGAAAAAGAAATCCAAAGCTTGAGGCATCACAATCCTGTACTTCAAGCTGTATTACAAAGCTGTAATCATCAAGACAGTATGGTACTGGCACAAAAACAGATACTTTGAACAACAGAACAGAATAGAAAACCCAGAAAGGACCCACAAATGTATGCCCAACTAATCTTTTACAAAAGAGGAAAGAACACCCAATGGAGTAAAGACAGTCCCTTTAGCAAATGGTATTGGGAAAAATGGACAGCAACATGCAGAAGAATGAACCTGGACCACTTTCTTACACCACAAACAAAAATAAACTCAAAATGGATGAAAGACCTAAATGTAAGATGGGAAGCCATCAAAATCCTAGAGGAGAAAGCAGGCAAGAACCTCTTTGACCTTGGCCACAACAACTTCTTACTCAACGTGTCTCCATAGGCAAGGGAAATGAAAGCAAAAATGAACTACTGGGACCTAATCAAGATAAAATCTTCTGCACAGCAAAGGAAACAATCAGCAAAACTAAAAGGCAATTGACAGAAAGGGAGAAGATATTTGCAAATGACATATCCAGATAAAGGGTTAGTGTCCAAAATCTATAAAGAACTTATCAAACTCGACACCCAAAGAACAAATAAACCAGTGAAGAAATGGGCAAAAGACATGAATAGGCACTTTTCCCAAGAAGACATCCAGATGGCTAACAGACACAGGAAAAGAATGCTCAACATCACTCATCATCAGGGAAACACAAGTCAAAGCCATAATGAGATACCACCTCACACCTTTCAGAATGACTAAAATTAACAATTCAGGCAATGACAGATGTTGACGAGGATGTAGAGAAATAGGAACACTTTTGCACTGCTGCTGGAAATGTAAACTGCTGCAGCCACTCTGGAAAACAGTATAGAGGTTCCTCAAAAAAAGTTAAAAATATAACTACCCTACGACCCAGCAATTGCACTACTAGGTTTTATCCAAAGGATATAGGGGTGCTGTTTCAAAGGGGCACATGCACCCCAATGTTTATAGTAGTGCTGTAGACAATAGCCAAATTATGGAAAGAGCTCAAATGTCCATCCACTGATTTATGGATAAAGAAGATGTAGTGTATATATATATACAATGGAATATTACTCGGCAATCAAAAAGAATGAAATCTTGCCATTTCCAACAACATGGATGGAACTAGAGTGTATTATGCTAAGTGAAGTTAGTCAGAGAAAGACAAATATCATATGACTTCACTCATATGTGGAATTTAAGGTACAAAACAGGTGAACATAAGGTAAGGGAAGCAAAAATAATGTAAAAACAGAGAGGGGGACAAAACATAAAAGACTCTCAAAGACAGAGGACAAACTGAGGGTTGCTGGAGGGATTGTGGGTGGGGGAATGGGCTAAATGGGCAAGGGGCAGAAAGGAGGACACTTGTTGGGATGAGCACTGGGTGTTATACGTAGGTGATGAATCACTGGATTCTACTCCTGAAATCATTATTGTACTATATGCTAAGCAACTTGGATGTAAATTTTAATAAATAAATAATTTTTTAAAAAGAACCCTTGTGGGGCGCTTGGGTGGCTCAGTCGGTTAAGCATCCGACTTCGGCTCAGGTCATGATCTCGCGGTCCGTGAGTTCGAGTCCCGCGTCGGGCTCTGTGCTGACAGCTCAGAGCCTGGAGCCTGTTTCAGATTCTGTGTCTCCCTCTTTCTCTGACCCTCCCCCATTCATGCTCTGTCTCTCTCTGTCTCAAAAATAAATAAACGTTAAAAAAAAAAAGAACCCTTGTGCCTACACTGGCCCCGCCTGAATAATCCAGGATAATCTCCTCAGCTCAAAATCCTTAAATTAATTGCAGCTGCAAAACTGCTTTTACCCATGTATCATATTCACAGGTTCTGGGGATTAGGATTTGGCTTTGGCAAGCTTATATTCAGCCCACTGTGCCTTCCTTCAGCAGAACACAAATGCCTTCATGAAAACACAGATAAATGAGTACTTCAAGACGCATCACCATTTTTGTCAACCATTGACGAATATTATTAAGTTTGGAATCAAAGTAATGATTGTAACCTAAGTATCAGCTGTTTGTAAGTCCTCAGAGTCCTTGAACCTGCTGTGGCTACCCAGTACTTCAAGATTTAAATAAAATTTGCTCAAACTCCCATTGCACATGTAGTTGGATATCCATTTTCCTTTTGAGTGTCTCCAAGAACTCCTGGGAGGCTTGCATTTCTCCTGCTCATCACTAGCTCAGATTTCCTGCTTTTGCAGCATTCTCAATCCCACTCTACACATCTCATCTTGTGCATTCTATCCACTTTACACTCTTTTCCACATGCCCCACATGGCCCTGAGGACTACACTCTCCCAACCCATGCCCTGGGCCCTCACAGAGGCTGTGTGAGTAGCCGACTCTAGCTGAAGACAGGAAGGCACAGAAGGTGTTTACAGAACAGCACAGATAGCACAGCAAGCATCTTAAATATGCTCTAACTCCAGCTCATCCAGGTCATGCTATTTACCTTTTCTACACGAAATTTCATCTTCTTTACTCAATGAGCCTCTTGAGGCATTGTGCATTTAAAAAAATGATCAATAATGTTCTTATAAAATACGAAACATTGTGCCAGTTCATGAACTAACATTTTTTTCTCTAATACATAAGTATTTCTATAATCCCCCATATAGGACCTTTACTATATGCTATTCACTGTGATAAATGTCTTCTGTATGTTGTGACTTAGTCCTCAAAATAATCTTATGATGTAGTCATTATTATTATCAAGCCTATCAGATGGATGGGAAAATTTAGACTTGTAGAAGGTAAGTAATTTCTCAAGGTCAATCTAATAAGTGGTAAAAGGAAGATCTGAACACATAGACCACTGAGCATACAACATAGACACTGTGTTCTCTGAAGAATATTTCAATTCCACGCAAAGATCTTCTGCACCCCACCCACACATTACATTGTGGCAGTTGGAGAAATGGGCAATGTGTTAACTGGGGCATTCTGGTATTTCTGGCTTCCTCTCAGGGTCATAGACTCCTACGTGCTTGAAGGGAATGTGCTGGTCAGTCCCATGCCCATGCAGAATAGAAGCAGTGCATGTGACCAGGAAACTGGGCAACTTTGTGACATCTTCTGTAGATTACTTATCTTCGTCCATAGCCTCCTTTTCCCCATAATGGACTCCTGCAGGAATGGGGCTGGACCTACAGGCTGGGTCCTATTGATTTGGGCCTATGTGACCTGTGGTTAGCAGCTATCTTCTGCTCAAGGCATATCCAGGGACAATGATCTGGTCAGACAATCCACCCTTTTCATATTTTCTGATCAGGGTGACATTCTGATCAGGGTGTCTCTACTTGCTGGGTGGCTTCTTCTGGAATACCTCCTTCTTGCCGTATCCCAGACTTAGTGCCTTTACAGCAAGTGCGCAGTGAATAGTGGAATTCTTCATTGGCCCTATTTCAGTGCTGATGTTATCAGCACTACCTCACTCTTATGTTCTCATTATTTCCATAGCTTTTCACCATTTTGCCCTCAAAACCCCCTATACCAGAGAAGTGACCATGCTACCAACACATTTGTTGCTAGATCCTGTCTATTCTGAGTCTGTGTGTCCTCTGTTCTTTCCTTTCCCCAGCAGGTCAGACTTTAACCACTAAATCGTTACCAAAAAAAAAAAAAAAAAAAAAAAGGTCATTCCAGACTGTTCTCATAGCATAGGGGTTTGAATCCAGTTTGGAGGGTTTGAGACTGCATTCAAATCTCCCCCTGCCCACTTGCCAGCTGTGAGACTTTGAACAAGAGTTAAAGTTACTTGGAGACTTCAGTAAGGCTCAGTTTTATTATCTTCAGTCAGAAGTGATGTTAAGTGGTCAAGAATAGTTGTGAGGATGAAATGAAATAATGTATACAAAGACCAGCAGTCTGCATGACACAGAAGTTCTCAGTAAATGTTAATTATGATTAAGAATACATTCCTGGGGGTGCCTGGGTGGCTCAGTTGGTTAAGCACCAGACTTCGGCTCAGGTCATGATCTCACGGTTTATGGGTTCGAGCCCCATGTCAGGCTCTGTGCTGACAGCTCGGAGCCTGGAGCCTGCTTTGGATTCTGTGTCTCCCTCTCTCTCTGCCCCTCCCCTGCTTGCACTCTATCTCTCTCTATATATCAAAAATAAATACACATTAAAAATTGAAAAACAATACATGCCTGTAGAGAATGGCCATTTTCCATTAACATTATCAAAGTGGTTGTCAGTTTTAATTCACTGCATTACAGAGTATTGTTCCAGGATCTTCTCCTTTCAATGCTAGGCAAAAATTTCTCTTATTTTGCAGGACTTAAATCTGGTCTTTGAGGGGCCAGGTCCATAGCTTTATGGAACACTAAATCCTGATTGCTTCCTGACCCACCTGACATTCTTTTTTTTTTTTTTAATTTTTTAAGTTTATTTGTTTATTTTTAAGAGAGAGAATGGGCAGAGAGAGCGGGAGAGAGAATCGCAAGGAGGCTCTGCACTATCAGCACAGAACCCGGCATGGGGCTGGAACTCACTAACATCGAGATGACAACGTGAGCTGAAATCAAGAGTCAGATGCTTAACAGACTGAACCACCCAGGGATCCAGCCGTGACATTCTCTGTAACAGAGGATGGGACCTCTGTGGGTTACAGTTTACCTGCTTCATCTCCCATCCCAACCTTCTATCCTACGCCAGTCACAGAACAATGGTTGTGTGTGCCTGTAAGGATCTGATACTTTGTTTTTAGTACTGCAAACAGCTGTACTACCTCCAGGCCATACCCTATCAACTCTTCCCACAGAGTTCTAAGACTGAAGTAACTAAAGTCCTTCCTGACTCTGAGCTTAGCATTTTGAGGCATCTCCCTTTCTTTCTCCTCCTAAATCATTATCAGTACGAATGTGGCAGGGAGAGGCAGATAAAGGTCCAGTGAGTCCTTGAAGTCTTACAAATAATCCAAGTTTCCACAGTGGCATTTCCCTGCAGATTAACCTTTCTCTCTCTTGCTCCACAGAAGTTTTCAAGTTTATTTTCTGCAGTTCCTTTCCACCCTGCTTTTTGGAGTAATTTCCTTAGCATTAACAAATCCATGTGTGTGTTTAATCATTTGATTTAAATTCAAAAATGGATATGTTCATCCGAGGTATCAAATGCCAATTCAAATCTTAATAATTACAAGGCCGTAAACACCAAACCGTTAGCAATTTTGTTTACTGTGGAAGCCCTCTTATTCAGGATTCTTTCACACTGCTTATTATCTCTTCTCCTCAAGGGAGGCGCATCCTGAGTTATGTGCCAGCAATAGGGTCTGGCTATGGTTGAAATTTCTCCCCTTCAGCCACTGTCATCACACTATCTGGGAACTCCTATGATTTGAGGACCATGTTGGTTCTATCATGGGCTTATGAAAATTCTACCAATTTTTTGCCTATTTGGAAGTTTTAATCTAGTCTTCTGGGGATCCTTCTCAGGAATGAGGTCAGGGTGGACACCCTCCTTTCTTCAACAAGTAAAAAGAATGGGTAAGGAAGAAAAGAAAGAAGGAAGGGAAGAAGGAGAGAAGGAAGAAGGAATGGGAGGAAGGAAGGACGGCCCAACTCCTAGGTTATGGTGATTTTAAAAATATGCCTACAAATTCTTTGATGTGCCACCCCAAAATTGGAGTCCAGTTTCCCTCCCCTTGAGTGTGGGCTGGACTTAATGACTCACTTTTAACAAAAAAAAAAAAAAAATAGAACAAAACGACAGTGTGCAATTTCAAAGACTAGGCCTTTAACAGACACTATCGTTTCCACCTTGGTTGCTCTGTTTCTCACTCTCTCTTGAATCACTTGCTCTGGGGAAAACAGCTGCCATATTGTGAGCTGCTCCAAGGAGAGATCCATGTGGCAAGGAACTGAGGAAGAGCTTTGGCCTTTGTCAGCAAAGACCTGAGGACCTTGGTCCAATAGCCAACAAGAAACTGAGGCCTGCCCACAGTCATGTGGGTGAACCATGTTGGAATTGCATTATCTAGCTCTTATCAAGCCCTGAGATGACTGTGGCTCCATTTGAGATCTTAAGTGAAACCTCATGAGAAACTCTGAGATAGAACCCAGCTCTTTGACCCTTGGAAACTGTGAGATATAAGTATTTGTAGTTTTAAGCTGGTATATTTTAGGTTAGTTTATTATACAGCGAGAGATAACTTAAACATAACTAGTAATAGTTGCCAGAATACCCAGATAGTACTGAAATTTAATTTGGATTCAAAGGAAGATAATCAGTACATTTTGATCAAGTAATTTCATTTCTAGAAATCTGTTCCAGGAACTATCACCTACATAATTACAAATTTATATGCAGTTACTAGGGATTATTACCTTATATAAAAATTTCAGCAATAAGGGATTGTGAAATAAATTATATTCTGTCAACTTACAGTGATTTTTAAATAATGCTTAACAATAAGTTTAAAGAGTTTATAATGCAATATATATAAACAAAAACAGAATATAAAACATACATATATTGTAATTATAACTCAGTAAAAATCTATACATTAAAACTCTAGTTACAAAGTGTTACCTTCGCTCCAACAATAGAAGTAAAGTCTCCAGGGGCTGTATGTCTCTAGCAATTGAAACTGTAAATGACAGCCAGGACTTTCATTTTCATGAGCATGTATTCCTTAAACACTCAAAGAAATACAAACAGAAAGGGGAATTCTTACAGGACTGGATTCTTTCATCCCTGGAGACTGACTGATTGCTAGATTTAGATGTTTGTGTGACTTCATTCCTACCCACTTGCTGGTGAGATTAAACAACATTAAAAAATTATAATGAGTCCTACCATTCACCAATCTTTTATTATGTGCTAGATTCTGGGCTAGGAACTTTTATGATATCTCAATTAATTCTAGCATTAAAAAAAATGGTCCCACTTAAGCCAGAACTGAAATTTATACCTGGCTGTTAGATGGCACCATGGTACAGATTAGGTATAGTGCATGATATACCTTCCACAGTTTTTATACAAGTTAAACTAACCTACACAGAGGCAGAAGGAAGCATCTGGTAAATGAATTCACCTAGTGTCTGTGGTGGGGGTTCATTTATATACACTTGCCTGGGGGACTGAGAGGGGACTCTCAAAGGGGATAGTTGGGCCCCTGAAACAAAATTCAACAGAAGGAAAGAATGAGTCTGGAATTAAGACGTTGGATTCTCTGACAGCCCCAGAGAAATGTTATCTTACAGGACAAAGACTTTCCAGGTGTTATTAAATTAAAGACTTGACATGAGAAGATTATCAAGGATTATCTGAGTGGGCCCCAAATTCAGTCATAAGTATTCTAATAAGAAAGAGGCAGAGAGAGATTACAAACAGGAGAAGAGAAGATAATATAACCATGGAGGCAGAGTTTGGGGTGATGCAGCCACAAGGTGAAGAATTCAAGCTGCCTTCAGAAACTAGAAAAAGCGAGGAATGGTTTCTCCCCTAGAGCCTCCAGAGGAGCCCTGTCCTGCTGACACATGACTTTAGCACGGAGATACTGATTTCAGACCTCTGGCCTCCTGTACTGTGAGATAATAAATTTCTGTTGTTTTCAGCCACCATGTTAGTGGTAATTTATTAGGGCAGCCATAGAAAACTAATACAGTAGTTCTCTTGAAGACTTTTGTGTCCATATTTACATGGGATATTGGTCTGTACTTTTCCTATGATCTCTTGTCTGGTTTTGGTACCACATTAACCCACACACTGGAACATGTGCCCTTAAAGTCCATCTTCTCTTCTATTAGCCAAAGCCAGTCCTGCCACCTAGAATTAGATCACATCTCCTGTGGTCTACTAAAGGACAGGCAGTAATTCTTCCCTCTTTCTTCTGCGTCAATATTTTTTTCCTTTTCCAATTCCCCTTATCACCATGCAAAGATGCTATTATTTCCCACCTCTTAAGAAATAAAAACCTCTTTTGACCCCATTTAGCCCTTCCACTCCTGCCCTTTTCCTCTTTTGTCCTTACCCCAAAATTCTTTAGTTGCCTGTACTCACAATCTCTGCCTTATCTCCTCCCATTTCCTCTTTCATCCACTCTGGTTGAGGGTTTGCCACAACCAAGCCTGTGGACCAGCTTTCCTTAATATTACTAATGACTCCACATTGCTAAATATAACAGTCTCTGTTTATGTGATCATCCTGGCATTTGATATAATTGATCACGTTTTCTTCCTCCAACAATTTTGCTCATTTCGATGTCAGGCTACCACACTGGTTACCTTTCTAAATTTTGGCCATTCTGTCTCTTTTGTTGCCTCCTTTTCATTTCTTGAACTTCTACATGGTAGAAGTCCCCCAGGCTCAGTCTTTGGTCTTCTTTTCTATCAGCTTTTCATTTTACCTGATCTCATCTAGCTCCTTGTCTTTTCTATCTACCATCACCTGCTACATCTCATCTAGTATTATGGGTTTGAATAACTGTATGCTGATAACTCCAAAGTTACATTTATCCCTTAGACCTCTCTTGTGAACTCCAGACCATATATTCAATAGCCCACTTTTATATCTCTTGGATGTCTAACATGTGTTTCATAATGACATACACAAAACAGAATTCCTAATTTTTCTCTTAAATTGGTCCTTTTACAGTCTTTTCCATCGCAGTTAATAACAGCTCCCTCCTGCTAATGGTCAGGCCAAACATCCTGCTGTCTGTCAGCAAATTATATTAGTTATACTTTTAAGATATATTCAGATATTAAACTCTTTACATCGTCTTCAGTTTATTCTTCGAATGTCCAGAAAAGTACCTGACACACAGCAGTCATGCAATAATGATTTGTTGAAAGAATGAACAAAGTCATTTATGTCATATCCCTGCTCTTTATCAATTCCTTAGCACAGCTTGGCCCATAATACCTTGATGTGCTGTAATGGGGTCCATGTGTTCGTCTCTTCTTGCACATTTGTTTTTGTTTTTGTTTTTGTTTTCTGTTTTTTTGTTTTTGAGAGAGAAAGAATGAGTGGGAGAGAGGCAAAGAGAGGATCCCAAGCAGGCCCTCCACCATCGGCACAGAGACAGATGCAGGGCTTAAACTCATGAACTGTGAGATCATGAACTGAGCCAAAACCAAGAGTCAGACACTTAACTGACTGAGCTACCCAGCCACCCTGCATGTTTTGCCACTAACCAGCAAGCATCATCGCTCCAATTATAGTGACCTACTTAAAGTTTCCCCATTTATAATGCTCTTTCATTCCTCTGTGCCTCCCACAATGCTGTTCCCTCAGCATAGAACATTCTTCTGCTTTAACAGTATTTCAAGAGTTATCTTAGCCAAGAAAAATCTCCTTCTCACCTAAATACTTCTTGGCCTACCTCAGCACATGCACTTCCTTCACTATACAAACCACACTCTACAGGGTTTGCTTGTCTTCCCATCAGAATTCTAAGCTCTATGTCTTGGTCATCTTGCTTTGGTATTTCTAAAGTCCAGCACAACACCCACCTTACAGAATGCAATGAATGTGAACAAGTAATGAATGAAAGGACTCCTCTGTGCATTATGTTCATATACAGAACCATAAAACAAGAGTTAATATAAAAATATGTTCTTTCACTATAAACATGAATGAATTATTATTTGGCAACAACACTTCACACTCATCTCTAAGGGAAGGATGAATCCGAATACTTGCTTTGAGGGTGGTTTATTTTTATTCCTCCACACTAATCTAAAGGCAAGCTAACATTTTTTCCCCTGGTAAGTCATTCTTTCTCTTAAAAAAAAGTTATTGTATTGCGATAAAAATACTTAACCTGAGATCTATTGTCTTAAATTTTTAAGTGTATGATAAATTATTGTTGACTATATGTACAATGTTGTAGAGCAGATCTCTAGAGTTTATTCATCTTGCTTAACTAAAACTTTATGCCTGTTGATTAGACAGAAGAAAAATTCATTAAATAAGCATTCTCTAATTTTACTGAAAAATATATTTTTTTAAAAAATGTTTATTTATTTTTGAGAGAGAGAGAGAGTGCGTGCAAGTGGAGGAGGGGCAGAGAGAGAATTTCAAGCAGGCTGTGCACTGTCAGTGCAGAGCCCAATGCAAGGCTTGAACCATGACCTGAGCCGAAATCAAGAGTAGGATGCTCAACTGACTGAACCACCCAGGTGCCCCTGAAAAAAATATTTATCATACTTCCATGTGCCATATATGGAACTAGAGGAATTATTTTCCACTTTTACTACCATGCTCTCGCTGTCTTGCTCTCTCTCTCAAGATTGAAATCAGCCACTTCTCAAGTCTAACCAAAATTGTACTGTAACAATACAAAGAACACAAAATGCTTTATTATCATAAGACTGCAACTATAAACAAAAGAATGTGTGGGCAGAGACTGGGAAAGTAATACGAAATGCAGTTCACTGACATTTACTGAACACATACTCTGACTCACACAGTATTCTAGATGCCATTATAAAGAAGGAACAGTCTTCCTGGAGTAGTCCACGCTCTCACAGCATTTATGCGAATTGCTGCAATCCCTTTGATAAGTAACATCAGTGGCACCTGTCATGTCTCCACTTTGGAGGACACCAATGTGTCACAGGAGTCAAACTACTGCGGTGCTGGAGGCCCAGTAGGGTTTATGGAACCCTAGAGAATTACTGTGGAGAATGTCAGCTGTATCGGTAGTGGGAACTAAGGTTGTTATTGAGGTGGAAAGGAAAAAGAGTTGTGGTGTGTAAGAAGCAGTAGATGTCCTCCTCACATGGTTACCAAAAAAAAAAAAAAAAAAAATCAGTTGGTGTCTCTGAAGCACAATAACTGCAAGGGTTCTATTCAAAGAGCTAGTGCGTGGGGGCAAATTGACCATTTGGCCTAGACTTCTGGGATGGTTCTTGGAGCCTATATCCTCTCTCCAGGCATGCACTGATATATTCATAGCCATCCTTCCCCACATTTGCCAGTGTAGCACCTTCTCCCAGAACCAGTCCCTGGAAGGGTTAGTCCATCAGCCACCTCACAGCCAAAGAGAAGTGAAGTTTCCAGTGCCCCTCCTAAGACCTAAAACACTAGAGGCTTGTTGTCTCCCTTTCAGAAAGAGTCAAGACCTGAGAAGCACAAAGGCCTTTTTACCCCCCTTGATAAGAAACAGCAATACCACTTCCCATTCCTTCTGGATACGTTAGTCTCTATGAGACAAGGAGATTCTTTGTATTTCTAGATTCAGGCTTGCAAAGTGGTGAAAAACAAAATGTGTGTTAGGTCAGAAACACTTTCCCAAAAATCTATAAAAAAGAGATTGTGTGTGCATGTGTATACATGGTTTTGAACTTCTTGGTGGATCAAGAGGTTTAAATGATACCATCGGGGCTCTTTCTCTCTTCTCCCTGCATGTTTTGGCCCTGCTTTCTTCTGTGTGAACATCTGTCTCTCAGCCCATTTCAGAACAGCAACCCCCCCACTCTCCCTCCCTCATCCTGCCCTGAGGAGTCAGAGTTATAGTGTTCTTAGTACCCGAAAACTCAGCAAGAGAAAAATCCTTTCCTCTCCAGAGTCTCTGGGAAGGATTCCAATGGGCTCTGCTTGGTCACATGCCCCTCCCTAGACCACAGCTAAGTCAGGCAGATGAGATACTATATTGACTAGCTCAGGTCACACACCCACGGCTGCAATGCAGAGGATGTGAGTGAAAGCCCCACCAGATAATGCAAGTAACAATGTGTAAAAGGAAAAGATGTTTAGCAGACAAAACAAAAAATAACAACAACCAAAAACACCAAGAATAGGTTGTTACTACATTGCAAGGGAATAGTCAAGGTTGATTTCCAAGCTTTTGATACTAGATGTTTAGCGATGATGATAGAAAATGCAGAGGTAGGAGCAGTTTGAGCCCATACGGAGAGTTGAGGTTTTACACGTTGAATTTAATGTGCCTGTGGGACATTCGGATGAGGTGATCTCTTGGAAATAAAGAGTCAGGAACATAGAAAGATATATGTTTAAAACGTAATTTTAAAATACAAGATTGATTTGTGTCAGGGTGCATCTTAATGCGCAGTGGGAAACCCATTACAATTCTTAAGTGGGGAAGTTCTTTAGCAATAAATCTATAATCTATGTTGCCTATTTTAGACACCTCCGTATAGTGTCAACCCCCTCCCTCTAGAAGCTGAACTTCTTTGCAGTTATCTCTCAACTCTCACCGCCTGGCGTGTGTTTGGGACCGCCCTGGCCGAGCCTCCTTGGCCTGTGGATCCAGGCGAGGTGGCCCCGGACCACAATTCCCGGCGTGCCTCGCGAGGGGCGGCCCCTGGCGGAGGCGGGGCCAGGAACAGCCACCCCCGCGAGTTGTCGGGCGGGGAGATCGGGCGGCGCCGAGCTGAGGTAGCGAGAGAAGAGCTCCCGGATGTGGAGAAGCTGGGGAGAAGGCGTGGGAGGAAGATGGACTCGGTGGAGAAGGGGGCCGCCACCTCCGTCTCCAACCCGCGGGGGCGGCCCTCCCGGGGCCGGCCGCCGAAACTGCAGCGCAACTCCCGCGGAGGCCAGGGTCGAGGTGTGGAGAAGCCCCCGCACCTGGCGGCCCTAATTCTGGCCCGGGGCGGCAGCAAGGGCATCCCCCTGAAGAACATTAAGCACCTGGCGGGGGTCCCGCTTATTGGCTGGGTCCTGCGTGCGGCCCTGGACTCGGGGGTCTTCCAGAGGTGCGCATGTGCGAGAGTGGGCGGCGCGGCCTGGGCGGGGGTCGGGACGGGGAGCCGGGCCGCTGGCAGAACTGGGGCTCCCAGGGCAATTGTTATTAGAAGGGGTGTGCAAGATCCGGGCTGTCTGGGCCCCGGTTGAGAGCCCAGGGAGGAAGTGCTCCAGCTTCTTCCTTGTTCCGTAGCTGCTAATAGTCTTGACCTGGGACAGTTCCTGTCCCTGCCCTTGAGAATGCCTTGCGTAAAAGGGGAGATTTCCCCTTTTCAACCGTATCCGCCGCCCTGGTTGACTCACAGGGTAAAGGAGGCCACCCCTATGAAACGTCTGCGGTAATATGTGAACTCTTGTAGACAGAGGCCATTGGGGTTCCCCTGGTGCTCAGCCTCTGATAACCGCTTGGTGCCGATCGATTAGGGAGGCATCGGGTTCATGAATGGAGTGAGGTGTCAAGGCTTTCGAGTTTCAAGCTCAGCTTGGAGATCTCTTTATGACCTTTGAAAAATACTCCAAGCTATGTGCCTGTGAGTCAGCACAATCTGAAAAGCTACCTACATTTGTACATAGGTAAGAGATAGTGAGAAAACGTACAGCAGGCTGTTTTATGATATGCTTCTAAATGGTTTTTATCATATCTTTGGAACCTCTCTGCCCTAAAGACAGTTTTAATTGTTCATCATTCAGAGCCATTACCATATGCCATTTTGGTCAGGAGTTACAAGCTGATGTCATTCATAAAAGAAGATAGAATTCAGTGTCAGGAATGAGTTTACACATAGTAACTTCACGCTAATTGTGCTTCAGTTTGTTACCGTGGAAAGTAAATTATTGTAACTTCTTGATGCCTGGGGTTTTGGTCTTTAAAGAGGTGATTGTTTTTGGAGCAAATTAATTGCCCACATTAATATGTGGGTAAATGATTTTCATTAAACTAGCCTTGTTTAAAAAAAGATACTCCCAAAGTAAGAATTTACGAATTTTTTAAATGTTTTAATCCAAACGAAGCCCTGGGTGGAGCAAGGTAAATAGGGGCAGGCACCCAGATGATAACACTAATGTAGTAGTGTAGTAGGAAGTGTGCAAAGCAGAGATAGGGAAGGACTTGGGGATTTGGTTCAATTCAGGAAACATTTACTGAGCCCTAATTTCTGCCATAGACACCTAAGGAAACACCAAGATGAAGTGACATGGTTCTTGTCATTGGGGAGCTCACAGGCTTTGGACATTTTTTCATCCCTACAAAGAGTGCACACTGGGGGAAAAAAAGAGGACCGAGAGAGGGTGCATCCAGACAACAGCGATACGCCATTTCTGTGCAATGAAGTAGAGATCAAAACTTACATTCACAGTAGATTAAGAACAAAACTCATTTACAACTCTTAGGTAGCATGTCAGGAAACTCCTTTCAACCTGGCTTAACAAAAGGTAAGGCTTGTTGCAGGTACAGTGAGATTCAAAGGCAAAGAACGATTTATTCATTCAGGAAATATTTATTGACTACCTACAGTGACAGGCACTGTTCTGTGTCCTTAACCAGAGGTTGTAACACTAGCAGCAGTGGGTTCAGTCCCTAGTCTCAAGGAGCTTGCATTATAATGAGAAACAGGCGGTATACAAACAATATATACCATATTGGGTGTCGCTAAATAGTTTCAAGACAAATCAAGCAAGGTAAGGGAATGGTGCCAGTGCCCTCCATCACCAGAATCTTCTATTTCTTGGTCTTCTGGATAGGCTCTCCCTTTATGGTGTCAGGTGGCTATGCTGAGTACCGAAAAACAACTTGGCGCGGAAGAACTTGTTTGAACTCTAGTATGGTTTCTAGCAGCTTAAGGCCATGTTCCTAGGATAATCCCAGCCCCCCAACCCCCTTAAGATGGCTGAGAAAACTCAATGCTGCCAGGAGAATTTACTGTTTGTTCCAGGGACAACCTGGTGACAGGCAGGGAGCCTCTGAACCCCCTCTCAGAACAATTACTTTAGAAAGTTTTCAGTTACAGCCCTCTTCACCATGCTTCAGAATGTAAATCTACCATCCAAAACTGTTTCCTCAAGGACCTGAGAGCTCTTTGAAATGCAAACATCCCAGTAGGTAACTCTCACTCCCTCCCAGTCCCTGTGGGAAAATTAAGGGCCTAAATTTGATGGGCACCTTGCTTCAATTTGCACCTTGCTGCCCATCCTAAAGTTAGAAGTGTGCTTCTGATCTGGATAAGCACCAGTTGACAAATCCAGATGGTCTAGTCACAAGGACTGACCTCCTTTAGCCCCGACACGATACCTTTGCCTTAACACACCCGCCTTTAAGAAGTCTCCAGCCTTTGTTTGGGAGGAATTTGAGTTAGTTTATGCCATCGTTAACAAATTAAACCTGACCTTATCTGCATTAGTGTCCAGCTTTGTCTATCCCCTTATTTTACTGTTCCTATCCTTCCAGGTTTCAGTCCAGCCGAAAAGAGCTGCCCTCTTTGCAGCTTTAAAGTCTCTTTGGGTCATCCTTGAGCCAGTCACTTTGGCTAAAACAACGCTTGTATTGGTACAGTTTAGTGGCCCCTTCCACTCTTGGAGCCGGTGATGGAGCGCCCCCTAAAGCACCATGTGACAGTTTCATCAAGAGAGAAATTGGAATATGATCACCAAAGGGCAATAGATGGTGGGAGTCAAAACCCAACAGATAGCCATTATAGCAGACATAGGGGATTTTGCTACGAAATTATTGGAAATATATGTATATATTAAGCAGCGATTTTCCTGTTTCCATTTATTAAAATGCATTTGTACAAAACTCCATGAAAGAATAAATGATTCCTGAGAACTTTTTCTGTACCAGTTTTATGTAATACATCTAGACTAGAGTATAATCATCTTGACAATAGGAATGGTATTTTATACTTCCAGCCACCTATGGTATCTGCTACTGTACTAGTAATAGAATTTGAAGACATAAAACCAGTATTTTCCTTAACCAGCAAAATGAGCATAATCTGACTCCTGCCTTCTCAAACTTACAATACTATATAATAATGTGATTTTACTGTTTAGTTCACATAGCTGTCTGCTATGTGGCATCATTTCTAGGGATCTGGAAAGTTTAAAAAGGTAATAAAATGGAATAGCACTACTTCCTTACTGAAGCTTTTGCTGATCCCCTCAATGGAAAGTAACTGTGCCTTTGTTTTCTGCACATAGCAGCATTGTTCATACCTTCTTTAGTGTGTGCACTATTGCAGCAAAGTACAGTCGTAGACCCTAGATTTGAATTCCTAGCTTTACCACATGTTAACTGGAACTTTGGGTAAATCACTTAACATCTGTGCCTCAGTTTCCTCATTTGCAAAATGGACTTAATTATCTGTCTCATAGGCTTGCTGAGGGAATTAAATGAGGTAGTGGTATACACAGCCCTTAGAATAGTGTCTCTATATAGTGTGTGATCCATCCTTGACGTTTTCCCCTTGTATGGAGGGTTTTTACAATCTTCATCTCTTCCATGAGCCACAGTTACCTTACTTGTAAAATGAGAAAGTTGTAATTATCTTCAGAATTCTTCCTAATACTAGCATGCTTTGACCTTGAAGAATTAATGGAATTGTGGCTTTATTCTATTTCAGGGGTCCACCCAACTTTTCCTGTAAAGGGCCACATGGTAAATAATTTAGGCTTTGCAGGTTGAATGGTCTCTGTTGCTCAGTTCTGCTGTTGTGTGTTGTGGAAATAGCCATAAATTACATAAGTGAATGAACATAGCTGTATTCCATTAAAAGTTTATTAACAGAAGTAGGCAGGCTGTGAGCCAGATTTGGCCTGGGCTGACCCTTTCTTTAACAGGTTGAAGAGTTTCTTGTGAGCAGGCACTCATTTGTCTTGGTATGCTTAATGTATTAGAACCTCAATTAAAGTGTGTTAATTTGGATTTAATTGATTTATTCTAAAGCTACAGTCCCAAGTTTGGAGCAACCTTGCTGCCCCTGACCTCTACTTTCTTTGACAAATATTTACCCTAGGAAGGAATTGAAGAAAATTATAGCTGCCTGATTGTGTTTTTCAGGGCTGGAAGATGCTTTGGAGATTATTTGGTTCAAAACCATGATGTAGTAATTGAGGTAGATTTTTCTGTCCTGCGCAGAGTCAAAGTTAACGATACTTTCCAAGTTACTAACTTTGCATACAAATTTGGATAATTAGCAGTTGAGGAAAATGCTGAGATAATTTTTCAGTTAGTAAAAAGTTATTGTTTGAGATGAGTTTATAAGAGCCTGATTTTCAACAGTGGTCCAGTGCTGTGTTAGTAAACCTCAGAGTAAATAGATTTTGTAAATGTTGCCTAACATACTTGGGAAAAAAACAAACATGAAGTTTCATTTCTAGGATGTGGATTTATGATTAATGACAGGCCTGTGCTGTATTGTCCATGAAATGGCAGTTTATGATTTGAAATAATGTACGTAGGCTTCAGGGTTGATATTCCTGTTCATCCTGTTAGATGTTGTATGACTTCATTTGAGGCTAAAGCCATTAGCATTAGGCTTTGACATTTACTCTGTACTGGTTTTAAATTTTATTAGGCCTTTATTCACTTGCTCATTCTTTCTTTTTTGCTCTCCCTCTTCTGATTCCCTTAAACCAAAAGAAAATTATCTGCTTACGTAGTCCCTTTAATAAATGATGATCATTGTATTTTAAGTCTACATATGGGATGCTATTTTCATACATACAGATTAGACATTTGGACCTTTGAAGTTGTAAAGGCAGAACTTCAGTTTCCCTTTCCAACAGAGCCAGTGTGAGGATTAAATGAGACTATGTAGGGGCGCCTGGGTGGCTCAGTCGGTTAAGCGTCCACACTCCACACTGACAGCGTTGAGCCTGCTTGGATTCTCTCTCTCCCTCTCTCTCTCTGCCCCTCCCCCACTCATGCTCTCTCTCAAAATAAATAAACATGAAAAAAAATGAGACCATGTAGATGTTCCTTTATTACCATTCCTATTTTATTATACCAAATAGCTAACATTTATGAAATATTTATTGTGTGCTGTGGTTTGTATTAATTGTCATAACAACCATATGAGGTAATTACTATTATTACACCTGTATTTTTTTTTTTTATATCACCTGCATTTTAGTGAAAATCGAGGCTGAGGGAGATTATGGGTTTTACCTAAGGTCATACAGCTAACATGGTGGAGTCAGGATTTGAACCCATTCCTTCAGATCCCATGCTGTTGACCATTTCTTGTTTAATTTATTAACAAATATAGATTGAGCATGTTATGTAGCAGGCACTATAAAAACACTTTGTAAGAATAAAGCATTGTAGAGAGGTTGGTCATTGCTTTCTTCTCTTTCCCTGATGGTTTAAAGGGAATTTGAGTACTGTGTTGGCTGCTGTCTCTACCGATAGGTTGAGAACTGAAAGTTTCTTAAGAAAATGGACTGTTATCTCCTGTGTCCAAAATAGGACCTGAAACATAGTAGACACTCAGTAAGCATTTAATGAATGAAGAAATGAATGAATGATAAAAGGAAGAAAAGAAAAACAAGCAAACCTCTTCCAAAACCTCTACCATTTTTAATTTATCTTTTAAGCATTTCAAAAATATCATTGGAGTCTGTGGTGCTGAATTTTCATTACAGAAAATCAGAATGATAAAGTAAACAACTTTAGTGATCTATTTCAATTAGTGACATAAATTAGATTTCTTTTGCTTTTCTTGTTCACTTCTTACTGTATTTACCATCTTATTTTACCTTCACCTTCTCTAATTTAAAACTAGGTTTTCATTGGTACTTTGTTATATACTTTTGACTGTGACATTTCTCCAGTAAAAATCTGCCTTCAAATATTTCAGATTTGAATATGCATTTGGGAGATGCACAGAGTGACATCAGTAAATGTGAGACACCTGACCCCTAGCCAGTGGCTCATCTTGTTTACTAGGCTAAAGGGAATAACTGATATTAATAAGTGAAATCTGGAGATGTTAGAAATTTTTCTTTAGTTTGTCACTTTCTTTTCACTCTTGACAATTGAGGACAGACATTTGAAACATGCAGTTCTTCTTACCCCCAGTAGATGTTGAGGGAAGGTGATAAAAGAAAAATAAATGCATATGCCAAAGACTGTAAGTCGTTAAACTATATTTGTTTTGTTTTAATGTTTATTTAATTTTGTGTGAGAGAATGAGCAGGGAGGGGCAGAGAGAGGGTGGGGAGCAGCAGATCCGAAGCAAGCTCTGTGCTGACAACAGAGAGCCCGAACTCATGAACCATGAGATTGTGACCTGAGCCTAAGTCACACAACTGACTGAGCCACCCAGGCGCCCCCATTAAACTATCTTTGTATAAGATCACTATTAAAAACATTGTGGCTAGATTAATATTCACATCTTTTGTTTCTAGCAAAGGAAATTTGTAAAAGTCCAGGATACTTAACTTCAATAGAGACTAGCACATTTCCCCAAAGTAGCATTTTACCCCTAGTCATCATCTTACAAAGTTTAAATGGGGAACTGTGTAAGAAGTGGTTAAAGGAGCAGTTAAGTTAAACTTCCCAGAGTCCATTGAGTCATGTTCCCATGTCTGTAATTGTTGTCAATGGGTATAACTCAGTTGATTGTGTATTCCTATTTTTACAGTATACCCATTGTTAGTTGGCAAAACAAGAGAGTTGGATTGCCTGATTATTTTGAGCCTAGACTTGGGCCTTTAGTTGCTTCTAAGCTTGAAATTTTTTCAGCTTCAATGTTTGGCAAAGCCAAATCCATTTTTTTCTTAGCAAGTATATTAAAATCCTTCACCAAGTAATTTGGATTTGAATGAGGAATAAGAAGAAGGTCTTCTTTATTTCCTTTAGATTTGAACTTTACCACTACTGTTTTACTTAATATACCAGTAGCCTTAAAAATACCAAATATCACTTTTTTCCAATTTTATAAAACTAAATCTAGGGCTATATAAATAACATTTATTTAAATGATATGCATAATACAAATATAAATATTTCTATATGTAAACAAATATTTCCATTAGTGACATAAATTTTGCTTTTACTGTTCTCTTTTTACTGTCTTTACCATCTTCTCATCCTACCTTCACCTTCTCTATGTTAAAACTAGATACTGCATTTTTATTCAGACATTTAAAGTTTATATACAAAATACTTTATAATTCTTTAAATTTTATAATACTTCAGCTCTGCAATTATTTTTTGATGGCATAAAAACTACTCTCATATTACATAAGCTGTATTTTGGGGTTGCAGAGCTCCTTTTTATCTTTAGTGGTTACTTTTAATGATTTGGCTTTTTATATTTATTTTTTAATATCCATACAGTGTGTGGGTTTCAACAGACCATGATGAAATTGAGAATGTGGCCAAACAATTTGGTGCCCAAGTTCATCGAAGAAGTTCTGAAGTTTCAAAAGACAGTTCTACCTCACTAGATGCCATCATAGAATTTCTTAATTATCATAATGGTATGAATTTGATAGTTTATTCAAGATGTTATGTAATTTCTAACTTGCTAATTGTTTCATAAGACTTGTTTTCACATTTGAATTTAAGATCTTTTATTTCTCGCAAAGAACTTTGATGTTCTTTTCATTTGTTTTGTCTTTTTAAGAGGTTGACATTGTGGGAAATATTCAAGCAACTTCTCCGTGTTTACATCCCACTGACCTTCAAAAAGTTGCAGAAATGATTCGAGAAGAAGGATACGATTCTGTTTTCTCTGTTGTGCGACGCCATCAGTTTCGATGGAGTGAAATTCAGAAAGGAGGTAATCTGTCATATCAGTCTTTATTTTAGCTTTTATGGAGAATCAGCTTTTTCATAGGTAAATAATCCTTAGGCAGGAGGGGAGCAGTAAAAGAGACCACGTGATTCTTAACTGTAATAGGCAATGACATTTATAATCAGTTCTAAGTCTTGTGATTATTGAAACAAGACAGACCAAATTCTTTGCTTTAACTTTTTATAAATGGACGTTTTAACAGTATTTGCCTTTTGAGGCAGGCAGGCATGTCATTTTTTTCTAGATGTGAAATAATTCTTTGTCCTAGACTTGCTTGGTAAATTCCTAAATTATATTAGAATCATGGGAATAGAAATCAACCAAAAAGTTCTGGAGGACCTTAAGAATGAATTGTAGAATTACTTCTCAAAATATGTAACTCCTGTATAAGAAGAATTCCATAGTATTTAGCTGGAGCCAGATTTCTAGCTAGATAAACTAGTAAAATATGCAATAAAGAATAGGATGAACAACAAATAGGGAAGTGTTGGAACATGCGTAAGGAAAGGCAGTGTGATTTCTGTTAGGTGCCCTGACATTTGTTGAATATAGGAAAGCTGGCCTAATTGTCTCTAACATGTGTAATTTAAAGGAGATAGTAAGGAAGATGCAGTGAAACTGGAGACAGTGCAAAAACAGAGCAATCAAGAGGATAAAGAAGGACTGAAAATAAGACTCTTCTATCTCAACATATGAATGTTATCCAAACCAATAAAATGTACCAGTAAATATACTTACTGATTGACTTCATTCAGTATATGTTTATTGAGTATCTTCTCTGTGCCAGGTTCTATGTTAAGTTATATGTATAAAACTTTGAACTTATTTACCAAATCTCATAAATTCTTACTTCTTTTTTTAAAAAATGTTTTTCTTTATTTATTTTGAGGTTGGGGAGGGGTAGAGAGAGAATCCCAAGCAGGTTCCACACCATCAGCACAAAGCCCAATGCAGGGCTCGATCTCACAAAATGTGAGATCATGACCTGAACCAAAATCAAGAGTCGGATGCTTAACTGACTGAGCCACCCAGGTGGCCCAGAAGTTCTTATTTCTGAGGAAATAATTTCTAGGAAGAATCTATTAAAGCTTTAAAACAAGTTTTTGAAGCAAATCAAGGAAGCCCAATGTTAAACTGAATATTGAGATTCATATGCTATATGATTAAAGAAGTTCAAGAAATATGTACATTAAATAGATGACAAAGCCATATAAAATATATCCATAAGTATTTTTAAGAAAATTAGAAATGTTTGAATAAATATCTTTTAACACTGAGACGTGAATGTTAGGGATAAGAGCTTTGTCTTTGTCATATATTTTCCTAGAACCACTGTAAAACAGAATGCTATTAAGAACAAGGATTCTAATCTAGAATGGTATTTCTTATGATTCTGTTCTTATGTTCCTTGTTTATTAAATCACTACTACTAAACATGCTCCTGGATTAATCAATATTTGAAAAATCCTTCTATTTCATATTGTATAACTTTTTGTAATCTTTTTTGTTGTTATCATGCTAGAACCTTACCATCTAATATAGTAGCCTCTCGTGCTGTCAGCACTTGAGTGTGGTTAGTCCAAATTGAGATATGCATTAAGTGTAAAATACATACTAGATTTCTAGGATTAGTATGAAAGAAGCATATGCAACATCTCATTAATAATTCTTATATTAATTACATGTTAAAAAACATTTTAGATACATAGGGCTAAATTAAATATACTATTACAGTTAATTTCACTTGCTTCTTTTTACTCTTTTTAAACTGTAGCCATTAGAAAATTTAAAATTATATATGCGGCTCACACTATATTTCTATTCAACATCACTCTTCTAGAGATTACACTTTGTACCCTCAGTTTGTTATAGCCTGCCTGAATTTGTATTTTCACAAATAATTAAAAACCTTACAAAAGTAAATTTCTATTTAGCCCCTGCTGTTTTGTACTATTATTGTTACATATAATTCTCTATATATTATAACTGCACAATACATTGTGGTTGTATTTATTTTAAGCAATTAATGGTATTTTAAAAATTATTTTAAAATTATCATTTATCTCCACCTGCATATTTATCTTTCTCTGTTATTCTTCATTTCTTTCTACTTATCTCTGCTTCTATCTTACAGTGTGTACCTGTTAGTAACAACTTCTTTCAGCTTTTGTTTGTTGAAAGATGTCTATAATTCATCCTTATGTTGAAAGGGTACTTTCATTGAATATAAAATTTTGATTTACCTTTTTCCCTTCAGCATTTTAAGATTGCACTTGTAAGATGTTATCCTTTTGAAGATGCATCTTTAACGTTTCATTTCATTATTTCCTACCATCCATTGTTTCTTTTAAGATATCAGCTGTTTTTCTGATCATTGTTTCTCTAAATATAATGTCTTTTTTCCCTTTCCCCTGCTTTTAAGATTTTTTCTGTATCTTAATTTTTCAGAGTTGACTCCCAATTTGTATTGCTGTGGGGTGTGTGTGTGTGTGTGTGTGTGTGTGTGTGTGTGTGTGTGTTTATCCTGTTTAGAATTCTTTAACCTTCTCATGTTTATAGGTTGATATCTGTCATCAGTTTGCAAAAATTCTGCACCATTATCTCTCCAAATATGTCTTCTGCCACATTTTCTCTCTCCTTTCTTTCTGGGACCCAGATTTAAGTGTATTTTAAACAATTTTAAGCCTGTCTCTCACAGTCTGTTCTGTATCGTTTGTTGATTTTCTCTCTGTGCTTCATGTTAAGTAATTTATGTTGACATATTTGAGTTCATTGATCATTTCTTCTGACTTATGTAGTACACTGTAAATCCTGTCCAGTGAATTATTTCAGATATATGTTTATAGAATGTACATTGGAGTTATTTTTTAGAGATTACATTCTCAGTTGAAATTCTCCATCTTTTTTTGTTTTTCAATCTTTTCCTCTAATACCGTTAACATATTTATGATATTTATTTGAAAATTCTCAATTGCAGGTTCCAACATCTGAGTCATTTATAGTTCTGTTTCTACAACTGTTTTTCTCTAATTATGGCTAATGTATTTGTGCCTCTTCATCATGACTCAAATTTTGTTATATGCCTGACATAGAGACTAGAGTACAGTTGACCCTTGAGCAACACAAGTTTGAATTGCACAGGTCCACTTATACACAGATATTTTCCAATAAATACAGTACAGTACTGTAAATGTATTTTCTTTTCCTTATGAGTTTCTTAATAGCATTTTCTTTTCTCTAGCTTATTTTAACAGTACAATACATAAGCAGAATATGGGTTAATTGACTCTTTATGTTATTGGTACAGCTTCTGGTAAACAGTAAGCTCTTAGAGCTAAGTTTTGGGAGAATCAAAAGTTGTATGTGGATTTTCAATCATGTGGGGGATTGGTGCCCCAGCCCCAGCATTGTTCAAAGGTCAACTGAATATATTATTTTCCTCCAAAAGGACACACCCTTTCTTCTATCAGGCAGATGGAATATGGAGCTAGCCACTTTGATCCAGTTAGGAGTTGTGCTGGATTCAACCTTTAATTTCCCTTTACCTCTTAGTGCAGGTATCTTGCCAGGAGATAGATCTTGTATGTATTGCTAGTAATAACCCCATGCTAACAGGACCTTAGGATCTAAGCACCACAAAACCTCTAAGCCCAGCCTTGCAACCCATCCCTAGCTTCTTGTGCTGCAGTACACTCAGCAGAAGTCCTGTAGGGGAGTAATTGGGTAGGAAGAACCAGCTCTGTGTTTGGGATCCTACAGAAGACAATCTATGATTCTAGTCCAAAGGGCCATGACAAACCTCTGGGTTCTCCTTACCCCAGTAGAGCTCCTCTGCTTATGCCAAGCTTGATCTTTCTCACTTCTTCAGAGTCCGCAAACATCCCTAGGGAGAAAACAGCCACTGATCCTTGTTCACTTAAGAAAGACTTGCCCCTCTCATTGCTTTTCTTCAGACTGCCACTTGAATTCTCTAGTCTGTTTATTGCCTGTCTCCACCACCAGACTGCACACTCCAAGAGAGGAGAGGGAGCCATATTCATTGCTATTTATACGCTGCCTATAAAACTATACTATATGTAGCTAGCTATCCAATGTATATTTGCTGAATACTTTTCATAGATTATATCAAACACTGATGGGGTAGAATTGAACAGAGGATGGTTTAGTTAAGGAAGTAAGTGGAAGTTGTTTCTAAAAGCCGTTACACAGATAATGACAGCCAAAAGTAAAGAAAGATTCTGAGGAATCGCCAGCATTAAACTCACAATCATGATGCATATCATTACACATCCATAAACACAGTTTTGGGAAAAATACAGTGAAAAAGCAAGAGGATCCCTATTTCCCAGTACTGAGGGCTCCATCTGTAACATCATGTTATAATCACTGCTGTTGATATTGCTGAGCCTTCATTACCAAGGATAAGAATAAGTAAATAGTATTTATTATTATGTTTAGTATAGTTTTTAACTCTGGTAAGAGTAATATACAAACATTTTTATCAACATAAAAGTATTAATAATTTAATGAGGAAATCTTCAGTTTTCTATAATAATTCTATGAAAGTAATTTCTCAACCACATTATATAAACACATACATTGTATTTCTATAGAAGCAAATAATGAGAAATAGATTAAAGCACTCCTATATTAAATAAGGATATTTTGTGGCAAGTTCAGCCCTTTTGAAGCTACCTTAAGGTTGCCTTGATGTCCTCCCAGAATATTATATTAGTTTTTTTTTTCTTAAATCTTTATTTATTTAATTTTGAGAGAGAGGGAGAGAGAAAATCCCAAATAGACTCTGTGCTGTGAGTGCAGAGCCTGATGCAGGGCTCGAACTCAGGAACTGTGAGATCATGACCTGAGCCAAAACCACGAGTCAGATGCTTAACTGAGCCACCTGGGTGCCCCCCAGAAAATTTTATTTGTGTAAATGCCTTAAAACCTCAATTATTCAGAGTTCATTTATAAAATACTTTATTTTTCTATGATTAGATAATAAGTAGTATAAAGTAATTATAATTATTACGTATTGCTTAATAATTATCAAATATAATTAGCAAAGATAAATCATCAGCATTATTAGAGATTTTGTTCCTTTAAAAAATCTATTTAGCTATTTATCAAGATAGAAAAATATTTTACATTTTCAGGTTTTTTTTTTAATTACTAAATGAATATTCAGTATTCAAAGGAATGTAGACTTACTATAGCTTTTTGCTTTTAGTTCGTGAAGTGACTGAGCCTCTGAATTTGAATCCAGCTAAACGACCTCGTCGACAAGACTGGGATGGAGAATTATATGAAAATGGCTCATTTTATTTTGCTAAAAGACATTTGATAGAGATGGGTTATTTACAGGTTTGTGTCTTCATTTTGCAAAGATCTTTTAAATCATTTTGTATGTATACCTCCTCAGTTCTAAGGAAGAATTACGGCACAGTTCATAAAGAAAAGTATCAATCCCCAGAGGAAAGGATATAACCGATAAGATTTATCTGAGGCATTTATCCTGTAGGTTTACGCTAAAGTAATCTTTGGAGTCCATTCAGTAGATATGCAAGGAACTCTGCTACAACTGAGAAATGAATCAAATATTAAATGTTGTATATGTGTCCCAACTTCCATTTTATTCCATTCAAACTCTGTTTTTAATCCATGGTTTGGTTACTGTCACATTGGTTGTACAGTTGAATAAAAATCTATTGCTTTCAAAAAGAGACAAAACAAAAAATATATTAGATATGGAAGTGCACCAACCTGGGTGTCAGGAAAGCCAGATTATAGTTCTCTCTTTAACTGTGTGGCTTTGAGTGTACATTTTAATCTGTTCTGAGTCTCATTGCTCTCATTTTAAAATAAAGGGCTGGGAACGTCTCTCATATCTTTAGAGCCTACATGGTTACATCATATACCATTTGTTCCTTTTAGTTAATAGCAGTTATTTATTCAGCACTTACTGTGTGCCAAGGACTATACCAAACACTTTATATAGGTTATCTCATGTAATCTCCATAGCACTGGAATAGAGTAGACATTCCTGCCCAGTTTTACAGAGGAGGGACTGGCTGCTTGGAAAAGGAAGTACTTGGCTCAGGGCATAAATAGGTAGTAAGTGGTACTATTGGGATTTGGATTCAGGTCCTTATGTTACTCAAAATCAGCATTTAAAAAACCCTCTACTCTCTGTAGTAAAAATTCCAATGTGACTCATGCTCTGAGGTAAAAGTATTTTTAACAGTCTCCTGGCAGTATCTAAGCAAACTGTAGACTGTTTAGTTAAGTTTGAGTACTCAGGAAAATTAGGTTTGACACAGGTAGATATCACCCTTTCCAAACTCTTTGCTAAGGGGACTGTGTTTTGACCCTTTCCTAAAAGGTAGAGAACAATGAAGTGTCTCATCATCATAAGATTTATGAAGAGACTGAGAATTCTAAAAAATGAAATTTCCCGGTAATTGATTTTGACATTCAAATTATCACAGTCATAGGAAAGGCCTCCCTCCTTGCCCCCAGATCCCAGAATTAGGAAACTGTCCCTCCCTTTGCCCACGTGTGATCCAGACAGTTATTGTCTACCCTCCCTGTAGTTCAGGGATCTAAGACAATTCTGTACAATAGATACTACAGTTCTTTTTCCTCCATTGTCTTGCCACTCAGTTGCAAATTGGAACATAAGTTCTGAGAACATTTATGCTGCTTTTGGATGATGACCGGAGAGACTGTCAGAAAAACGGGATACAGTTAGGGGGTTTCTAGAAAATTCCTCATGGTCAGAATATTGGAAGATGGGTATTTCTGCTTTATTCAGTCTTAAAATAGAAATCTACTTAAAGAAAAATGGGAAGCTTGCACTGTGTACATAGAATTTGAACAATATTATAGTGTATAGTTTGAATATATAGGAAACAAAAAGCTTTTCCCTGAGAACAGTTATTTATTGTAAGTCACTGATTTCACTGGGTTTTTTTTTGTCAGTATCATAGAAATGAATTCATTGTTCTAATTAGAAGAAACTTTCTGATATGGTGAACGAATGTTAAAAACAGTACTCATGGCATTTATACTATCTTTAGGGTGGAAAAATGGCATACTACGAAATGCGAGCTGAGCACAGTGTGGACATAGATGTGGATATTGACTGGCCTATTGCAGAACAGAGAGTATTAAGGTAAAAACAAGACTTGCATAGCCTTTGCACTGGACCCTGACATATTTTTAGTAGATACGTTGAGTTGTGCTTCTAGACATTAATTTCTGGTACTCCAGACATTTTAGGATCTTTGCAATTAGTTTGCTCATGTGAGGAAGACCTACACGTAAAGTATACTTATAGTTGGCTTATTCAGTAACTTGAGAAACACATGGTCTGGTTAGACCACTGTACTCAAAGTTCTTGCACTAGAAGCTGAAGTGTACATGTGAAGGGTAATGTTTGAATGAATGGGAATGGTTACTACGTTTACTGGTATTAGCCAGTTGAGAGGGAGTAATTAGTATTGTACTTGTACTCAGAGGTCTATTTTGGTTTCTTTTAGATATGGCTATTTTGGCAAAGAGAAGCTTAAGGAGATAAAACTTTTGGTTTGCAATATTGATGGATGTCTCACCAATGGCCACATTTATGTATCAGGAGACCAAAAAGAAATAATATCTTATGATGTAAAAGATGCTATTGGGATAAGTTTATTAAAGAAAAGTGGTATTGAGGTATGTGCTCCCTGAATATAGTGATGTTTTTTAAGATGATGATTCAGGGTCAAAGAACGTGTGAGGGAAATAAGAGATTTAAATTTTTAATATTATCTATTAAAATATCTGAAATTTAGCCTTCACATGACTAGAAAATTATCATACTTTTAGATGAATAAAATTAGAAATTTGTCAATCAACAAATAATATTTCTTATTTATTCAGTAAGTATAAACATATTATTTTTAAATAGGAGCTATCTAGTAATTCCCATAGGATCTTTCACTAAAAAAAATTTCAGAAAAAGTAAGTTATCAGCATTAAAAAAAAAAGCAAATATCTTGTGGATTTTTAAGATGTAACCTATTCTTATGATTGATAAATTTGAATTCAAAATAATTTAATATTTAGTATATTTGTAAAAACGAAAGCTAAAATAGTTTCTAGTAAGATTTACTAGAAATCTTTCATATGTGTTCCTAAGCAGCACAAGAGACAAGTTATAGACTTTCCTCTGGGTAAATCGAATTATAGGAGAATCTTAAATTAGTGTCAGACAATGTATGTTATATTTTTTTAACCAACAGATAGGATCCTTTCCACTGTAAACAGTGTCTTTATTAGACTATTAGAAATACAATGTTGTAAAGATTCATCATTTTAAAATATCTATTGATTTTACTTAATTGGTCTTTCAGGAGACTACTCATTTGTGACTTATATTATTTACCTGGTGTTATTTTATTATGAAATAGTTGATTTCTTTTTTTTCTCATTTTGCCCTCCTTTCTCTCTTTCTTTTTTCTTTTAAGGTGAGGTTAATCTCAGAAAGGGCCTGTTCAAAGCAGACACTCTCTTCCTTAAAACTGGATTGCAAAATGGAAGTCAATGTACCAGACAAGCTAGCAGTTCTGGATGAATGGAGAAAAGAAATGGGACTGTGCTGGAAAGAAGTGGCGTATCTTGGTTGGTGTCTTATATTCAGCCATAATAAAGTGGGCTAGGGGTTTGTTTTTTGGGTTTTTTTTTTTTTTTTTTTTTTAGAAATAGAGAAATAATGGGGCGCCTGGGTGGCTCAGTCGGTTAAGCGTCCGACCTCGGCTCAGGTCATGATCTCACGGTCCGTGAGTTCGAGCCCCGCGTCGGGCTCTGTGCTGACAGCTCAGAGCCTGGAGCCTGCTTCCGATTCTGTGTCTCCCTCTCTCTCTGACCCTCCCCCATTCATGCTCTGTCTCTCTCTGTCTCAAAAATAAATAAACATTAAAAAAAATTTTTTTAATTGGGAACAATCTTTCTAGAGGTTTGTTTGATAGTATATATCAAGTGTATCCTAGTAGAATGATTACTAGCACATGCTTTGGAGTCAGACCACACTGCTGACTAGTCAGTTTTGGTAAAGTAAGCCTTAACTTCCTCACCTGCAAACTGGAAATGCCAAGAGTACCTATGTCATAGATCTATTATTGTAAGAACCAATGAGATAATCTGGGCAAAGTACTTATCGGATTCCTAACATATAGGAATATGAGATACCTATCCTATCCTAACATATAGAATACCATGGATAAGTTTTGCTCTTTTAAAATATATCTACTGTTAACCCTTAAATTCCAAATCTAGGAAGGAAATTGGACAAATGTGCCAATAGTGGAGGAAAAAAAAACCCACTTAAATACCCTGCAAAAAATAGAATATGCACAAAATGGAATAGTGCATAATGCAAATGGATATGATGAGATATCACAAGATTTTCACTTCGGCATTTATTAAATATACCATGTGCAGGCTTGATTGGTTGCTGGGACTTACTGCTTACAGAGCATGCAGTCAAATGTCTAATTTTAGATATTACTGATGACAAGTTATTAAAATACATATAACATAAGCCATGTAAGAAATAAATATTTACAAGGGTAATATGGGCCTCTAAAGAAGAAACACAGAAATGCTGTGGGAGCATGTTATCTGAGGACTTCAGGAATGGCCTTTGAAGCACATGTGACAATTCAGTGGAGAAGAATACTACAGAATCCTTGATAGAAAATGATCCAGTTTTTGTAAGAAGAAAACAATTTTAGTGGAACGTATAACAGATTCTAGATATACTTATTATCTGCATGACCTTAAGTGAGCTTCTCTAAGCCTTGGTTTTCCTATTTATACTATATAGTATATAATATAAACACAAATCAAACTTTATAAGGCCATTGGGAAGAAAATTGAAGATAATATAGAATGCCTATTATAGTACCTGCAGATAGTAATAACAGTGTGTATCATTTATGTGAGTAAATTGTGGAATTATATATGTGATAATATAGTGATTATCCATAAATACTGGTAAGTAGGATGATACTGATTTGTTTTATGCCTTTATTTTAAAAAAATGTTACTACCAAGAAAATGCATTACTTATGTAACATTAAAAAAAAAACTATAAAAAACAGAGGTTAGAAAACAAGAAAACAGAGAATGGACTCCAAATTTTAATTTTAAAATCACTATTTTAGGGGCGCCTGGGTGGCGCAGTCGGTTAAGCGTCCGACTTCAGCCAGGTCACGATCTCGCGGTCCGTGAGTTCGAGCCCTGCGTCAGGCTCTGGGCTGATGGCTCAGAGCCTGGAGCCTGTTTCCTATTCTGTGTCTCCCTCTCTCTCTGCCCCTCCCCCGTTCATGCTCTGTCTCTCTCTGTCCCCAAAAAAATAAATAAAACGTTGAAAAAAAAAATTTTTTTAAATCACTATTTTAAATATTAGTGATTTAAAATCACTATTTTAAATCACTATTTTAAAAGCACTATTTTGTATCGGTCACATAAATGTATAGAAACATATTCCTTAAAAATATCAACACTTATGTAAGTAAATTTTAATAAATACATCTTTGTTTGAAGGGTTACACTATGCAAAGAAATGCTAACTTTAATTTTCATCATCTTTCAGTGAAAAAAATTCAGATTTCAACATATTTAATAACTTTTAAAATTTCAGTAGATAAATGTGGAACAGATTTAAAACAAGTAAACTCTTTTTTAACCAGCATTTTATTAGTGTAGTTGGATGTAGTAATAATTATACTCAGAATGGTGAATCTAACGTACTGGGAGCCTGTGAAATTCATCCTGTCAATACAAAAGAAAGGGAGAGAGAAGAGCAGGCAGGTTGAGAAAGGATGTAGTTTTGTCAGTGTGATGGTAATTCTTCAACAAATGAGTGATGTACAGGGGTAACTGGGTGGCTCAGTCAGTTAAGTGTCCGACTTAGGCTCAGGTCATGATCTGACAGTCCATGGGTTCAAGCCCTGCGTCGGGCTCTGTGCTGACAGCTCGGAGCCTGGAGCCTGCCTCGGATTTTGTGTCTCCCTCTCTTTCTGCTCCTCCCCCACTCATGTTCATCTCTCTGTCTCAAAAATAAATAAACATTTTTTTTAATTTAAAAAATGAGTGATGTACAAATCAGAGGGAACTATTATAGATTAAAAGTATGTAAAAATACATATCAACAAAATGCAGTATGTGGACTTTGTTTGGCTTCCGATTGAAACAAATCAACTATAAGAAAATTTGAGACAACTGGGGATATTTGAACACATACCAAGTTACTAGATGATACTAAGGAATTGTTGATATTGTTAGTTTGATGATACTGTGTCACTTTTTAAAAATATATACTTATCTGTTAGAGAAATATATACTTATGTATTAGAGATAGATGCTGAAGAGTTTTGGGGTAAAACATGATGTCTATGAATTCCTTAGCCCTCTCTCTCTAAAAACGAAGGAGTGGAGAAAAGAGAAAAATACCGATAAATAGTCCAAAACATTGAAAAGTATTCCACATGAACTTGGGGTTCTTGCATGTGTTTAGGATTTTTTTAAATAAAAAATTTAATTCATAATTTGTATATAGAATTTCTAGTAATTCTAATGTGCATGGCAATCAGAAATTATAGGCCATTCTTTTTTTAACAGGTAAGAGTTTATTTTGAAGTGCTTAGGAAAAACCTCAATTACGCTTGTAAATACTTGAACATATTTGTTCCACCACACCCATGGTATTCTTACATGAGTGCTTGAGGTCTTATTTAAGTTACCAGAAGTACTTACTGGTTGCTTTTTTGCATTAACAGAAAGAGTATTCTTTGTCTCCTTGAATATTCAACTGGTGTTTCTTTTACTCAATAGGAAATGAAGTGTCTGATGAGGAGTGCCTGAAGAAAGTGGGCCTAAGTGGCGTGCCCGCTGATGCCTGTTCCACCGCCCAGAAGGCTGTTGGATATATTTGCAAATGTAATGGTGGCCGCGGTGCCCTCCGAGAGTTTGCAGAGCACATTTTCCTACTAATGGAAAAGGTTATTAACTCATGCCAAAAATAGAAATTACTGTAATGTTAGGAAAGAAAGTATACAGCCTTCTTCAGCCACTTTTATTTTTGATTAAGTACAATTCCATGTTGTAATGTTACAGAGAGTGTGATTTGAACTGTGATGTATCTTAATATATTTTAAAGCAAATTGTCACTCCAAAACATTCTGAAATAATTGTGCTCTACTTTTCTCCTTATGCAAGATAATTATTTAGAGATTAATACAATCTTTCTCAGATTTTTAGTAAATGCAAGTAAGAATATCATCAAAATTGACTTTGTATTGTACCCTGTAAAACTGTGTGTTTGTGTGCTTTTAATGATGCTGAGATTTTATTTATTTGGGGACAGTGTGTCTGGTAAGACATGCCCTTCTATTAATTAATAAAATTACATTTCACAAACTTGATGAAAACTGTCTTGTTGCTATAGAGGAGACTTGCCAAACATTCCATGATTTCCTTTAAACACTGACCGTGCAATCAGCACGAGAAACAAGCCACTAAACACCTGACATAAAGCATCTGATCGTACTTTAGGTATGTATACGTATAGTGTGCACTACATGCAAATAGAGATATCCAAAAAAATTCATATATTTGTGAAGATTGTATATTGGTTTGGAGTAAACCATTTGCAGTTACCTCTGAGGTCAGGATCATTTTATATACAAAATTTGACTATCACCACAATTTTACAGCCACCACAAAGTACTCTCCTATTTGCTTAAATTCCGAAAGTGAGGCGTCATCTCATAAATGTGGACTTTTACCTAATAAACACTAACCACTTCCTGTGGAACATTTACATCTATTTACCCTGTAAAAAGAATTCAATTCTGGCAAGAAGCAAGTCATTCAAGCCAAGTCACACAGGAAGCTCTTTTCTTCTGTCAGGACTGGGTGTATTTGTACAGTTCAGAGTCTGACCTTACAGGCCAGACGTTGTTGGGAGAAAAAATGAGCCTCTTCTACCCTAATTTCCATTGTATCTTGTGCCAGTTTTTTCTCCCATCTTTCTGGCTTTTCCACTGCTGACTTTATTTTCTCCTCTCCCCTTAAATGTACACATTCTCAAAGATTCTAGCCCCAGTTCTTGTTCTTTCCAGAACCACATGTACATTCAAAGTTTAAGCTGTAGCCTCCATGCAATGACTCCAGAATCTAGTCTCTGCTGTAAGTTCTGACTGCACCTCAAATTCTTTGTTTCATAAGCCAGATCCCTGGACTGTACCTCTCAAATTTCATGTCATAGCCTTTCTCAATGTCACCTTTTCATGTCTTGTCAGATACCAACTCTTAACCTTGATACTACTAGCCCAGTGTCCTCTCAGTTTATCCAATACTTTTGCCAGATTAATTGTTCACATGTTCGCTGCTACCCTTTACAAAATCTTTTAGTGACTCCATGCTGACCACAGAATTTGATAAAACATTTCCCAGTCCAAATGTCCTCTGGACACAACCTGATATTTCCAGCCTCATTTCCTACTGATTCTTGTGGGTTCCTCCACCCCAATCGACTAAACTATTCTGTGCAATTCTCTAGCAATGCCTCTGTTAGCCTCTTCTTCTCAAGTTCTTCCTTTCATCACCACACAAATCATTCATTCCTGAAACTCCTGCCAGAGTAACTCCTGAAGTAAATACTTTGCATAAGTATTGTGCATAGTATATGATTATAGTACTACAATTATTCTGTGGTCCCTGTTTCATTTTGGTGACCCATAGCCAAGTATAAGGAGACAGTTCAGTCCTCACCAAACTACTTCCTATGTTCCCAATAGTAGGGAATCTTAGTCAAGGAAATAAACGTTCAGCTCTGATATGTAAAGGACGTAGAAATTACCAGTCCCTTCCTTAGAGAAAGACTGGACAAATTGAAAACCAATGACTTCTCTTGGACCTCTCAGAGAACTGAGGTCAAACAGCAAACAACCGCTCCAAAATCTGAAGAAATGGACACAGCCAGACAGATACAGCACCTGATACTTATGTACCTGGAGCCAGAGCTGCTGGGTGCTTTAAACAAATATGAACACTTAACTGGTAATTTTTTTTAACGTTTATTTATTTCTTTTTAAGAGAGACAGAGACAGAATCCCAAGCAGACCTCATGCTGTCAGCACAGAGCCCGACACGGGGCTCAAACTCACAAACTGTGAGATGATGAAATGAGCCAAAATCAAGAGTCAGACACTTAACCAACTGAGCAACCCAAGTGCCCCACTGGTAGTACTGAATCTCTGGAGGTTAAGTATCGACGAACATGAGAAGGAAAAACTGCTGTGGGTCACAGTCATGGGCAGGGGTTGGGGGTGGAGGTGGGAGTGGGGCACACTTTTCCTCCAGGAATGCCAGTAGGTTCTCGCAGGATGGATCTGAGGATCCAAGAAAGATCCCACTCTGACCCTGGCAGGAGTAGAATAGTCTACTCCTTCTATTCTAACCATCCCAGAGCTTTCTTCCTAACAAAGGTCTACTCTGCAGTAGAAAGCTTTGGTGTAATAATACTGCAAGCTTACCCCAACTGGGGGAAGGGAATTCCATTTCACTCCAGCTCATTCCAGCCTCCCCATGCCACCTACGAGGGGTAAAACCTCATAGTCAACAGGAGAGAAGACATCAAAGAAATAGAGCATAAAAGCTACAGGTGGGAGCACTGGGAGAGAAGCTGTACCCATGGAAGAGGCACAGAAACCCTTGTGAAAGCTATATTCCCAAGACGAGCCCACTAAAAAACCAAGACTTAGAAGATTTTAGAATGCTCCCTTTTTTCATACCTTCACACCACAGCAATAACTCACCAGTTTAATAACTGGGTTATAGCTGAAAAGGCTTTAAAACTCAGACTTTCTCTGAGAAAGCAATACCAAAAGAAGTCCCAAAGCCAAAACAAGGACACTGAAGGAATTTGAAGTCTCGTACATATCTAGGTACAAGAAGCATTAAATACAGTCCAACTCCCAACAAGATTAACATACATCTTCACACTAAAGATCTGTTTGTCTTGCTACCAATTACTTGGTAACATATCTGACTTTCAAGAACAGAAAATTATAAGGTATCCAAAAAGGCAAGAAAAAGCAGAGCCCCAGGAGACAATGCAATCATCAGATCCAAACTCAGATATGACACAGATGTTAGTTATCAGATGGGCAATTTAAAAATCTGTGATTCATTAAGGAGGACACCTGTTGGGATGAGTCCTGGGTGTTATATGGCAGTGAAGGATCACTGGATTCTATTCCTGAAACCAATACCACACTGTATGTTAACTAACTTGAATTTAAATGAATAAACCTAACAACTAGAAACAAATAAAAAGCTGTGATTAACCTGTAAAGGGATGTGATAGAAAAAGTCTACAACATGAAAGACCAAATAGGTAATGCCCATACAGAGATGGAAACTGTCAGGAAGAATCAGAATGAAATGCTAGGAATGAGACATAGTGACAGAAATGAAGAATACCTTTGATGGGTCAATCATTAGACTTGAAACAGCTGAGGAAAGAATGGGTGAGCGTATATATTGGCTTACTTTATTTTTTCTCTATACATCTGAATTACATATGTTACTTTTTTCCGCTTTATCGAGATAGAAGTTGACATAAAACATTGTGTAAGTTTAAGATTTACAACATGATAATTTGAAATATGTATATGTTGGGAAATGATTACCCCAGTAAAGTTAGCACATCCATGACCTCATATAGTTGCCATTCCTTTCTCTCTCTCTCTCTCTCTCTCTCTCTCTTTCTCTTGGTTTTTGGTTTTGTTTTGAGAACATTTAAGATTTACTGTCCTAGAGGAGCACCTGGGTGGCTCAGTTGGTTAAGCATCCAACTCTTGGTTTTGACTCAGTTTGTGAATTCAAGCCCTGTGTTGTTGGGCCTGCTTGGGATCTGTCTCTCCCCCTCTCTTGGCCTCTGCCACACTCACTCACACACACTCTCTGTCAAAATAAATGAACTTAAAAAAAAAAGGATGCTCCTCTCTTAGCAACTTTTAAATATATAATAACACTGTATTATTAACTATAGTCAAAATGCTGTATGTGGAATTTACTCATAGCTGGAACTTTGGACTCTTTGGTCACCATCACATATTGCCCCTGGCAAACACCAATGTAATATCTGTTTATTAATTCATTTATTTCAGAGTTCACGTATAAGTGAGATCATACAGTATTTGTCTTTTTCTGACAAACTTTAGTTAGCATAATGCCCTCAAAGGTTTTTTTTCATTATTTATTATTTTTAAAGTTTTTTTTTAATTTATTTATTTTGAGAGAGAAGAGAGAAGAGAGAGTGCACAAGGAGAAGGGCAGAGGGAGAGAAAGAACATCCCAAGCAGGCTCCTTACCATCAACATGGACCCCAATGCGGAGCTCGAACTCATGAACCATGAGATCACAACCTGAGCCGAAATCAAGAGTCAGACACTTAACCAACTGAGCCACTGAGGCGCCCCATAATGCCCTCAAGTTTTAACCATGTTGTCACAAATGGCAGGATTTCCTCTCTTTTTGTGGATTAATAATACACACACACACACACACACACACACACGATGGGACACATGAAATGTACAGCTACACATGAAGCAATTCCCTTTGAAATAAATTAAATAATTGAAATAAATCCAGAAACTAGTGAGCAACTCCTCCACACCAGGCAACTGAGAACATAGCCACATTGAAACTGTTAGAGAAGGCTGAGGCACCCTGGCCTGGCTATAAACCCCATCCCTGGTATAGTGTCATACACTCATCAACTCCCAATGGCCAACTCCCAACTTCTCCATAAGGAGTGAAGGATTTGGACCCCACATTTAGTGCCCCCAATTTTAAGACTTCCACCCAAAGGAAAGGCCCCCAAAACACCTAACTCTGAAAGCCTACGAGGCTGGTATACACAAGACCTTTTAAAAGACTATATACAGAGCAAACAAGCAGTTATTGATAGGCACACAAACACATATCCAGCTATCCCCCCAGGGCTCAGTGCAGAGGGAGCTGGCCAAAAAAAAACCCCATCTCAAGTTTCTCTCCAGAAGAGATTTTACATACTTAGCCAGCTGCTGCCTGAGAATCCAGTCTTAGAAGAACGTATATTTCTGGGAGTGTATCCATTTCTTCCAGGTTGTCCAATCTGTTACCATGTAGTTGTTTGTAATTAGTCTCTGACAATCTTTTGTGTTTCTCTGGTGTCCACTGTAACACCTCCTCTTTGACTTACAATTTTATTTGAATCCTCTCTCTTTTTTTCTTGGTTATATAGTTAACGATTTGCTTAGTTTTTGTTTTGTTTTGTCTTGTTTTGTTTTGTTTTGTTTTGTTGCTTTCAAAGAACCAAATCTTAGTTTTATTTTTTTTCTATTGTCTTTCTAATCTCCATTTCACTTATTTCTGCTCTAATGTTTATTATATCCTTCTTTCTGCTAATTTTGGACTTTGTTCTTCTTTTTCTAATTCTTTGAAAAATAAAGATAAGTTGTTTATTTGAGATCTTTCTCTTTCTTAATGTAGGCATATACACCTACACACTGCACACCTTTCCCTCTTAGAACTGTTTTTGCCACATCCTGTAAGTTATATGTTATATTTCCATTTTCATTTGTCTCAAGATATTTCTTTCTTTACCTATTTGTTTCTCAGGAATGTGTTTAATTTCCAAATATTTGTGAATTTTCCAGTTTTCCTTTTGTTACTGGTTTCTACTTCCATACCATCATAGTCAGAAAAAATACTTGGTATGATTTCAATATTCCTAAATTTGTTAAGGATTGTTTTGTGGCTGAACTTATTATCTCTCCTAGAGAATGTTCCACATATTCTTGAGAAGAATGTGTATGCTGCTTCTTTTGGATGGAGTGTTTTGTACATATTTGTTAGGTCCATTTGTTCTATAGTTTATTCAGGTCCAGTTTCCTTATTGGTTTTCTGTTTGGATGATCTACCCAGGGTGATTATGGTCAAAGTGAGGTAAGTTGCTGGCTATCAAGCCCAGATCAAGGCATCAGGAGATAGTCTACTTCCTAATGGGAGGAGTTCCATTTTTAATGTACTACGTATGTTGATATGTCCGGGTTTGGGATTTGAGGAAGCTGGAAAAAGATCTGTTTGAGGGTTGTTATTGTAATTATTAAACATTTTGCACTTTGGGCAAGTTAGCCAACCTCTCTGTGTCCTAACTTCTTTAGTCCAATTGAAGCTAAGAATAGTATCATATCACGGGATTGTGAAGATTAAATCAGCTGATATAATTAGCATATTTAGAGGAGTACCTGGCTAATGTAGGGACTCTAAATGTTGTTGCTGTTGCTGCTGCTGATTGATTTAGCAATTAAGACGTTTGTATTTTAGTCACAACTTTGTTGCAAACTAGCTAAGTAACATTTTTCAAATCATTTGACACTGTGAAGCTGGTTTATTTGACTGTGAGCTGAGGGGTTTATAATACACTGCCTCTATGGTGTTTCTGATTCTATAGTTGCCAAATGCACTGATGTTTAGCTTAGAAGAAGAAATATTTTACGTAGGAGAAACGTATGCCATATTTATGATATATTTAGGTATTTAGGGCTCTGGGAACAATTGGTTACAAAATCATAAGGCAGAAATCTTCTAATTTCTTATTACATCAATGAACTGAAAAGAACATACTCTTTTTACTTTTTGTTACAGTTATTTATTTATATATTTTGAGAGAGAAAAAAAGAGAGAGAGATGGGGAGGGGGCAGAGAGAGAGGGAGGGAAAGAAGCCCAAGCAGCCTCCATGCTGTCAGCGCAGAGCCCAACATGGGGCTCGACTCCTTGAACTGTAAGATCATGACCTGAGCCAAAATCGAGAGTTGGACACTTAGCCGACTGAGTCACCAGGTGCCCCCAAAAGTAAATACTCTTGATTAGACTCTATAGCTCTTTGAAGGAGAAAAGCTATCAATAAAGAAATTTTATCTGTGAGGGCTATTTACATTGTTTTCATTCAATAATGAAGGATCTATCATATTAAAGATATAGTGAAGAAAAAAAAGGTAAACAAGACACAAGTTCACCACCTAAGCTGGCAGACAAATATAGGGGATAGGATGAGAGATGAGTCAACAGAAATCAGGTCATCTAGGGTCTTGTGAGTTACATTAAGTATTTTTTTTACTCTAGTCTCAGAATAAAGGTACAGGGACTTTTAAAGGGCTGGAAACAGGAACAGTTTTTCAAGAGGAAGTGAAACTTGAGGTGGGCATTAAAGACTTCAGAAAATTTCATTGATGTCAAAGAATAATAGCAGAGAAGTGGGGTTCACATACTGTGTTCAGAGAGTGGGAGATGTCCATTATACACAGGACCTACAGGATCTAGAGGGAAATGGTCAGAAATGAGACCAGAAATTTAGGACCAAATTAGGGGTACCTTTGAAAGAAAATGCTTGATTCCTGTGTTGACATTAAAATACCCAGTGTCAGGGAGTCTGGGTGGCTCAGTCAGCTAAGCATTTGACTCTTGATTTGGGCTCAGATCATGATTTCACAGTTTGAGGGACTGAACCCCAAGTCGGGCTCTGTGCTGACAGCACTGAGCCTACTTGGGATTTTCTCTCTCCCTCTCCCTCTCTGTCTCTCCCTTGAGCACGCTCTCTTGCCCTCTCAAAATAAATACACATTTTAAAAAAGAAAGAAATACCCAATGTCTTTCCAATTCCATCTATTATATTAACAGTGTTAACTGCCTACTTTGTGCTTGCTCTTCCCTTCGTAAAAACTTATAGTGATGCCAAACTGCTCACAGAATAAGGTAAACGCTTCCCAGCCCAAGTGTTACCACTTTCCTTTTTATCCTCCTTGCCCTTCTACTGTGATGAGGAGACTAGCAGAGAGCTAAGCATTAGCCTTCCTCTCTTTATTCCATCCTTGCTAATTATTCTCTTGAAGCCCAGTCTTCCTTCATAGTCCTGAGTTTTTGGGCGTTCATTTGTTTAATGTGTATCTTTAAGTTCCCCAAAGTCAGAAAGCCTGCCTGTTTTGTGAGCATCATGCAGTTTCAGTGTAGCGGGTGTTGTGATGGGCCATGCAGATCACCATCGAGATTGGAGGACTTATTCCTCTGTGGGGAGTATTGTCAGCAGACAAGCCTCAGCCGGTCAGCCCTCTGCAGAGCTGCTTCATCTAAAAGACAGTTGTTTCATCCATGGGCACTGCATTCCCAAGGATAACCCTCATCCAAAGACTGGATAGACAGAGGATAAAGATCCTGCCTTTTTGTCCCAAGACAACACTGAAGGGCCATGTTAGCTTCAGAGCTCCCTGTGGGGTCAGCTGAGGCTCCCATCTCTTCCCTCTGCCTGATCCTCCTTTCTTCCTTTCCCTCTACAAACATCGCTCCAAAAGCTCCCACTCACAATCCCCAGTGTACTAATCTCCCTCTTAGAGTCTGCTTCTCTTGAAATGTTTCCTGAATGAGTAAATGAGTAAACGGAATACACCTTATACCAATTTGGGATGATAACTAGGTAAAGTAATTACTGTTGTTCATTATTTCCTAATTTTAAAGTGCCTGGTATGACTATTGTGAAGTCTTAATAGTCTCTTAAATTCTCCTGTGTCTGGTCTTGTTTGTTTACTATGTACTGATACGAATCCCTTTATCCAAGCATGAAAGTAATGGTTAGGAATGTCACCTTCAATGACCTGGTATGCTTGTCCTTCTGAACTGGCTGGGAAAGTTCTACTACCAGAATAGTACTAAAGAATTTTGGCTTGCTCACACTTCATTGATGGTATTCCTAATGCAGGATTATTTCATGTTTTTGAAATGTTTAAAGACCAATTAGATGCAGTGTTCAGTATTTGTTATGCTGAGAAAAAATACTTCATTTTAAAAAATCTCAGTGGTTAACATTTTGGCCACTGGGTGTCATCACAGAGCTAGCTTAAAAAAAGATGGCATTTTTAACCAGCTGATTGGAAGTACCTGAGTCTAGTAAGATTTAATAACATACTTTCATTGTTCAACCTTCATACATTGAACATTAATACCCACTGGAGGAAGTTCTTTGCAAAGTACAATTTCTCTATTTTCTAGTCTTTCTTCACAATAAACCATACAGAAATAAAGTTTCTTCTAACAGTGTTTTGGCATGTCTTGAGTGAATGGGGAAATGGGGCAGGAAGGCTAAGGTCTAATGAAGATATGGAAATGGTTGAATTACTGCTGTCTTAGAGAACCAGAGCTAACTAAATAGAGAGTCATAAACCCAAAGCTACTCAATTTGGTCATCTGATTACCTCAAGCCATAAAAGACCTCTGTTTTAACTTCTTTTATTTTACTTATTTTTATTATTGTTGTTCACCCTAAAAACCTTTATAGAGCAAGGACTTTTACTTACTCCATTTTACAGATGGAGAAACTAAGGCACAGAGAAGTTAAGAACTACCTAAGGTCAGATACAAGGTGGCCGATTAAACCTTCAGTGAAGGCCTAGACAGTGTTATCAAAGTGTGGTGGCCCCTTGACCACCTTCATCAAAATTCTGTATAACAATCACTAAATATAATAATTGTTAACAAATATATTCCAGCCACATGCAAGCGCTTGATGTGAATCAGGCACAGAATTCAGTAATCTGCTAACTCCAGGGTTCTCAACCCTAACTACAGACTCAAGTCACTGAGAGAGGCTTTAAAATCAAACAGGTGTCTGGAACTAACCTAGACCAATCAAATCAGAAGTTCTAGGTATGGGGTCCAGAGAAGAGATTTTTTTTAAGGGTTTTTTTTTCAAGTTATTCTCCTGTGCAGACAGAGTTGATAATTCTTGTTTGTGAGCAATAGTTCTCAAATAAAATCTTGAGCAAGTAACTTAGAGGTGATGCTCATCAAATTCTGTAGAATACTCTTTGAGAAACTGTCTTAAATAATATGAAGGTAGGGCAGGGATAATAAGCCCAAGGGAAAAAAAATTAAGTTAGACTGAGACCCTTCTAGACAATATGAAAGTACAATTTCGGTATTTTTTAGTCTTTCTTCTCAGCAAATCATATAGAAATAAAGTTTCTTCTAACAATGTTCTGGGTATCTTGAGTAAATGGGGAAATGGGGCAGGAAGGCCTAATGAAGATATGGAAAGGGTTGAATTATTGCTGTATTAGAGAACAAGAGATAACTAATGGAGACATGTTCTGAAATCTACCCAATTGGGTCATCTGGTTATCTCAGACCATAAAAATGACCTCTAAAATAGCCATAAGGGCCATTTCCCACATCTTCCCCTGCTAACCTCTTAGAAAATTCCATCTAGGGGTGCCTGGGTGGCTCAGTTGGTTGAGCATCCGACTTCGGCTCAGGTCATGATCTCACGGTCCGTGAGTTCTAGCCCCGCGTCAGGCTCTGTGCTGACAGCTCAGAGCCTGGAGCCTGCTTCCGATTCTGTGTCTCCCTGTCTCTGACCCTCCCCGTTCATGCTCTGTCTCTCTCTATCTCAAAAATATATAAACGTTAAAAAAAAAATTAAAAGAAAATTCCATCTAGGTCTGTATATTTAGAAAGAGGATCAATAATTATTTTATTAAACTGAATTAAAAATAAATAAAACTCACATGAATGTTATTTAAATGCTACATTATTCCTCTTTGACGCTGATAATTAATATTTTATAAATGTGTGGATGAGCTGTTAGAAAACAAGAAAGTATCTCTATTTTACGATTGTACACATTATAAGGAAACAACTATTAAAAAGTAAGGTTAAAAACACACATACATTATGCAAATGCCCACAAAGGTCTCCACCAGATTTATTTACCCTGTAGAAGGGTGACAGCTACAGGCTATCTTTCTCATTTATAATTCGTCGTTGCTTACCTTTACTTTTGAAGGAAGATGGATAAGGTCTTTCATTACACACCAAATGGATTAAGAGATATTAAAAAGCAAGAATCAATAGTATTTCATAACTGGTTTGATTTGGAAAATGGAGGGAAAACAAAGAATTAAATATGACTGTAAGCATTCACACTCAAGCAGATGAGCAGGTAGAGAGACAGAAAAGTGTCCATTCATTCTTTAAATCATTCATTCATAATGGAATACTACTTGGCAATGAGAAAGAATGAAATCTGGCCATTTGCAGCAACGTGGATGGAACTGGAGGGTATTATGCTAAGTGAAATAAGTCAGTCAGAGAAAGACAGATACCATATGTTTTCACTCATATGTGGATCTTGAGAAACTTAACAGAAGACCATGGGGGAGGGGAAGGAAAGGAAGAAAAAGTTACAGAAAGGGAGGGAGGCAAACTATAAGAGACTCTTGGATACTGAGAACAAACTGAGGGTTGATGTGGAGTGGGGGAGAGGGGAAAGTGGGTGATGGGCATTGAGGAGGGCACTTGTTGGGACGAGCACTAGGTGTTGTATGGAAACCAATCTGACAATAAATTATATTAAATAAATAAATCATTCATTCATTTATTATTCCATTCAGCACATCTTTGTTGAACAATTTCTGAGGGCAATATGCTGCATCAGTCACCAAAGAAGCTACCTATGGCCTCTCTGGAAGGGTATGATAAAATTGGAAGGGAAAGACTCACATACTGTGAATAGTTAAGTAATAATAGAAGAGAATGTATGATCGAGTTGAAAAAAAGAACTGACTAATGCAGACATGAATTAATAGGGGAATACAAAAATAAGATCAAAATGGGTGGCCGTACCGGAACTGAGGTTTTTGGAAGGTGTATAATTAAACTGATCTGTGAACTCAATTCCCAGTGAACATTTGTGAAGCACCCACTATGAGTGCTGTACCAGGCTGGGTGCAGTGGAGGAAACCAAAATGAACAGAACATGGGCTTTAACTGGCAAGAACCTTACAAACTGGAATAGGAGACAGACATTTACCTCATAAGACAAAGCTCGAATGATTATGAATGGGAAGGGAAGGGTCTCTGGAGGGCCAGTGAAGGAAAATGCCATCTAGTGAAATCTTAGAATCACTGGATTTAGTTAGCAGTTACTTACTGACTAGAGAAGAGGGGCAGAGAAAAAGAGGAGGAAGAAGAATGAAAAATCAATGACAGATGAATCAACTGAGGGATAGTGAGAGGCATTTGGATGAGGAAATGTGTATAAGTTATTTTGTCTGCTCCAAGGAAGTGAAAAAACAAAGTGGGGAGGTCAGAGTTCAGGGGGAGAGATCCAGGATTTACTTTTGAAAAAGGGATGGGGCGCGCCTGGGTGGCTCTGTTGGTTAAGCATCCGACTCTATATTTTGGTGCAGGTTATGCTAACTAACATAAAAATGAAGAAAGAAAAAGTGAAAACCTTGGGGGCATGGGTATCAGGGCAATTAGTCCCCAGCACATCCTCAGCTATTGCTATCACTATGCAGATACTCCTCTCCATAGTGCTCTGTAACCCTCCTGAACTGGCTCTACCTCCCACCCCACCCCCCACTGGGTCCCAGGGAACAGCACAATGGTCATCAGAGATTCTTCTCCCCAATAAATTACCTAGGGTCCGATAGACATTTCATATAGCCTTAGCAGAAGTCTTGATCCGTAGTCCCCCAACAATCCCCCCAACAAAATCATTCTGCTGTCAAGCCTTGCATCTGAATAAATGCTACCCTCAGATATTCAGTTGAGTAGCCAAAAATCTAAGCTTCATCTTCTATTTTTCTGTCTTGCATGCTTGTATTATTAGGTTAACTGGCTCAATATTCATATTATATCCTGAAATTGTCCATCTCTCCATTGCATCTTCTACAGCCACTGCCTGCATGCCCCTCTTCTCTCACCTATGCCACTGTAATAGCCATTTCTCCCTGCCTCCTTCTTTGACCCCTGGGTCCACCCCTATCTAGTGGTCCGAATGATCTTGTCAAAGTGTCTGTAAGGAGGTCTCAGCTCTGTAGAAAATCCCCCAGCTAGCACAAAATCTAAACCCTTTGCCATGCCTCCAAGCCCAGGGAGCCCACTCCTCATTCGTGCTGAAACCCCTATGTCACCACCTCAGAATCCCTGGCCCAACACCCCGGCTAGGGAAGCTCTGCAGTCACTGTCTCCTACACGCCTTATGTTATCTTTTTTATGGCACCTATTGGTCTTGCCAGATCTCAAAGGTTTCCTTTCTTTAAAAAAAAAAAAAATATATATATATATATATATATACACACACACACATATCTACATGTAAACATGTATATTTATATATAAATAATATATGTTATATATAATATATAACATATAAATTATTTATATATAAATATATAATATATTACATATAATATGCAATATATATAATATATAAATACATTATATATACATATATAATGTATATATACATATATAGTATATATACATATATATGTATATATAATGTATATATACAATGTATATATTATATATATATATATATATATATATATACACATTATATATATAATGTAAGCATCTTGAGAGAAGGGACTCTTTCAAGTTCATCATGTGTCCCTACAGTCTAAGGCCTGGAACATAGAAGGTGCTCAAAAAATAATTTTGACTGATTAATAATAATCCAGGAATTAAGGCTCTTGTTTACTCCCTTAGATGATTGACTTTAAGCAGTTTTCTACCAAACTGGATTACAACGATCCTGAAGTTACCCTACAGATCTAAAATACTACAATCAAACGAAGTCCTAGGTCAGTTCTTTCCATCTCAATGGTCATTTCAATCTTGTGCAAAGATGTTATAGCCTCATAGGATTTGGAGCATTTACCACCACAGTCATTGTCTTCTGCCCTTGCTGTCTCATCAGATCTTCTTGTCTTGCTTTGATGATTTCGTCATTCTCTGCACATCAACAACAGGGAAAGTTACGTGTGATTTGAACTCCAGCATGAAGATGAACCCTTGACCAAGATCACACCTGATTGCCTCTCTGGAATACATTTTATTTGTAACAAATATGTATATATAGGAGATTTATGATTATCTAATGCTTACTGAATTGTGATAAACCTGATACAAAAGACTTCAATAGATTTGTTACTAAAATATAGGATTAACAATACACTGAGGTACAAAAGCAATGTGTTTGTCTGAGTTAACTCACTCAATCCATCGCTTTGGGTTCATAGCTCAGAGTCATATACAATATGCAGTTTTGATTTCTCACCAAGCCTCGAGTTAGATATTATGGCACGTATACAAACAGTATGATGTAGATGTTCATAAATGATGTATTGTCATTTAGGTAAGAATTATGAACTAAATTCACTGAAATTTCATTACAGTGTCTTCTAAGCTAAAGCTACAGAACAATACTATCATAGGAGAGAGACAAAAATAGAGATTGAATTAATCTTAAAATGCTACTGGGAGAGCAGGATGCCTGGATGGCTCAGTCTGCTAAGCAACTGACTCTTGATTTTGGCTCAGGTCATGATCTCAGGGTCATGAGATCAAGCCCAAGTTGGGCTCCTCACTGAGTGTGGAGCCTGCTTGAACTTCTCTGTCCCACTCTCTCTGTTCCTCCTCCATTTTCACTCTTTCTCTCTCTGTCTCAAAAAATAAAAGTACATTTTAAAAAATGCTACTGGGAGAAAGAATACATATTCAAAATACTGGAAAAAATCATAAACACTTCATATTTTTCAAAACTACAAGATAAGACATTTGTAATTTAAAACTTTTTTAAAGTTTATTTATTTATTTTTGAGAGAGTGTGTGCACAAATGAGGAGGGGCAGAGATAGAGGGAGAGAGAGAATCCCAAGCAGCCTCCTCACTGTCAGCACAGAGTCCATTGCGCAGGGCTTGATGTCACAAACTGTGAGATCGTGACCCGAGCTGAAATTGAGTCACATGTATAGCTGACTGAGCCACCCAGCACCCCAAGAAATTATGTAATTAAATGGCTTTATAAAAGATAAAGAAAATACTGGAATGCCATGCCAGTGTTACTTTAATGTGAAAGAGTATCTTTTCATTCTTCATTTCCACCATGTACCAGATTGGGATCATTTGATATAATCTACCTAGTAGGTATTCCATCTTAGTAAGATTATGTTTGTCATTGTTATGACACTGGAGAATATTTCTACACAGACACCAGGTAATGTTGAAATGAAAATGTTTATTTAGAAGTCCTAATGTCCAAATAGGCAGAAAATAAATACTTCTCAGACATTTGTTATTTTACACAATCCCTCTCCACTTTTGTTGTACATTAATGCAGTTTATAGAACACCCACAGTAATATGTTCTCCCTGAATAGAAATAATCTCCTTTCCTTGTGAATATCGTGAAAGCAGATATATAATTCAGCCATTCCAAGATTGTAAACTTCCTCTTGTTAATAATTCTCTGCTATCACCAAATATGTTAATAACAGTCTCTCATACATGAAACCTTTGACACATTCATGAAGTGTCCGTTTCTCACTGAAAGAAATATCTGCTTTTCACATTGGTAAAATATATTTATGTATTCCCCAAGTACTGCATCACATAAAATGGAAAGTGGCTTCATTTTCCATTTATATTAAGAGGAATCTTCAAAATGTCTTGCTAGTTCACTGTGTTTCATTTTCTCTGTGAATAGTTCATCAAATACTCTCTTCTGCTTTGAAGTAAAGTAGTTTATCCAATCACCCACCGCTCCTGGAAAAAATTGGAAATGTATCAGAGAAGAACCAATGTAAATGTACAGCATTCACAAAAGCAATCTGTCAGATTTATAATAAAATACGAATGATTTCATTTCTTGGTGATAAGAAGATGGGGGTTATTCTTTTCTTCATTTGTTATGTGTTGCTTTTAATTTCCACAGTAATGGTTGTATGTTAATATTTACAGTTTAAAAAGTTGTTTCTTAAAAAGAAAAGAAGATTAAAATATATAAATAACCTAGGTTTTACAACAGCAAGCCAAGAAATGTCTCGCCTAAACTTAGTTGAAACATAAAAGCGACAAAGTGGACATGATGTCACTTCTTTCCCTGTCCTGTGCACCTCTGAAGCGGTAACTGTGCTAACATACCACAGGTCCGCGTAATTGCTCTCTCTCTCTCTCTCTCTCTCTCTTTTAAATTCAAGTACACTTAACATACAATGTGATAGTGACTTCTGGTGTAGAGTATATTGAGTCAACAACTCTATACATTATTCAGTGTTCATGACGATTAAGTGTACTCTTAATTGCCTTCACCTATTTCATCTTAATTGGTCTCCACTGGGTTCCACTGAGCATCAAAACTTCCTCATTTCTCATCATTCTCTGTATTATAATCCCTCCCAATCTCTCTTTCTCTCATCTCTGCTTGTTTCACCTTCCTTCACACATCCTTTTCTAAATTCTTTGTCTTCCCTTTATCTTCTCTCTCCCAATCCTCCTAATCTTTTTCTTGACCCTCCCATATCATCTTGCTCTTGTCCTCCATTTTCAAACTTCTTGGAAGAGTGGTCCTTATTTGCTGCTTCCTTTCGTTCTCATCTCTTCAATTCCCTTAATCTGGCTTCCACTGACACCACTATGGAAGACACTCTCAGAATTCATGAATGATAAACAAACAGCCATGTTTGATCCTGGCCTTCTTTGGAATTCTAGCTGATTTCCTTTCTTGGCTTGTCTTGGGCTGTTTCATTCCTATTGATGTTAGCGTCCCTAGGGCTCCCCCTTCTAACCCTTTCTCCACAATCCTTTCCAATCACCCTGAATAATTTTACCTAATTCCACAAACTGCTGATGGCTCCTAAACTGACTTCTGAGTTAAGATCCATCTGACCGTGGCTCATTGCCACTAGCCAAATTATGCCCCTCAGTGTTTTGTACCTGGATTATTACAATAACCTCTTACTGGACTTTCTGCCTCTGGTTTCACCCTCTTCTAATCAACTTTCCACCTGACTCTATTATTTTCAGGTCCCTTCTTAAAACAGCAAATAGACAGGAATGGGGTGGGGGTAAAGGACCCCCTCATAATGTCCATCAGAGCTTTCGTTCTCTGGCCCCAATCTTTATCTCCCTCATTCTGCTCCACACATCATATACCACTCTCGCACAGAAGACTACCTGCTCTTTCTAGAAAATACAATGCAATTCCATAGTGGTTCTGAGATATCCTTCTTGCTGCTAGCTCTTGCTGGAATGTATTTCTTCTCTGTTATTTTCCTGGCAAATTTTTGCTCATGATTCCAGTCCCCAATCCAATGTCATCTCCTCACCTACTCTGCTAGGAAAAAATTCTCTCTCCCTTACTCATGTTGCTATTCATATTTGTTTATACTACTGGTATAGCTGTTATAACCTTGTATTACTGTCTAGATTATGATTTTCTGAGGGACAAGACTATTTTATTCAATTTTTGAATCTTAGCACTTAGAAAATACTTATTAATAAATATTTGCTGAATTAAGTTCTCTCCTCCCTCTCAGCCCTGGTTTTGTAACTATAAGAAAATAAAAAATGAATCACCAAAAAAGACAAAAGTAATTTGCAAACTTAAGGCAATATCTGATCCATGTGAGTTAGCAAATATTTGCTTTAGAATGAATTAAATTCAGATGAACCAGAAAATGGAAAACACACCTTTGTGTTTTCTAGTAGGAAATCTGAGTACCTAAACACAGAAAATTTTGCCATTATAAGTTATGAAAATTTTGAAAAATGTTAAAACATTTTTCTCCCATATCTGGATTAAAACTCACATGGATTTCATGTCCACCTGGGTGGCTCAGTTGGGTAAGTGTCTGACTTTGGCTCAGGTCATGATCTCACAGTTCCGAGTTCAAGCCCTGCACCAGGCTCTGTGCTAACAGCGAGAGTGGAGCCCACTGTGAGTTCTCCCTCTCTCTCTCTCTCTGCCCCTCCCCTGCCCCTGCTCTCTCTCTCTCAAAAAAATAAGTAAACATTAAAAAATATTTTTTAAAAACTCATGGATTTCAAAACAATTCTATATCCAGATGTACCCAAACTACTTTTAAGTTAAATGTTAGGAATTAGTGGAGAAGATTCATTTCCTTCTCTTTGGGTTTTCATGCAGGGGAATGTCCTTAGATAACACTTCCAGCTTCTCTGTACACCCCTGACTGGTGCAGGGTAAGTTATTTGGTGAGTTTGGAAAAATGCACTGTCAAAACTCATTAGCTCCCTTCTCTCTTCTGAAGAAAACATGTGTCACATACTGCTCTCTACCATGCACTAAATGGGCTGCTTCAGTGCAAGGACAGAACTGCATTTGATTGTGACTAAGCAAGCATGTTTGCAAAACTTAGGATAAGTTGTTAACAAATGCACTAGGCTGCAGACCTGAGGAACATTCTTCAAGCAACTTTATTATTTCCATCTGTTTGACACCTGTGTCTCTCTCAACTGGTTCCTAACTGGGCATGGAAATCTCAATGTCTAGAAATAATGCAATTTGAGAACTTCATTTACTAAGTGTTCACTGAGGGATAACGATGCACAAATCCATTGTGCAAGAGATAGGGTGCACGATGGTGAAATGAGAGATTTTTTTAAAATGGTAAAATGGAACTACTTCCAAATATAAGCCCAGGCAAAGCACCACATCCCGTTATGACTTACCTTTCCTAAATACCAGGTTCCTATTAGTTGTGAGGGCACAGATGGTATGATTTGGATCACAGTTTTCTTTGGCTGCATTATTTTTCATTTCACTGAATGATGTTTTCCGAGTAATCTTATTAATTTCACTGTCACTCACATTTATACCAAGGAAATTAATTATTTTCTTTATGCTTTTAGAAAGATCCTGAGCAATACGGAAAAAAAAGTTTTTTAGAAAGTGTAACTCATCAAAACACCAAATTAATTCCCTGAAAGCTGAAAACAGAATTTACTGATTTCCTGTTTTAACTTTACTTGACTTAAATTTTGATTGTTGAAATATTAGAAAGGACTTACTTTCTTCATTTCTTCATAGAATATAATTAGAATGTTTTTGTCATTTTTGTGTTCTTCCCAGCTTAAAACATGATCAAACCAGGATCCATATACAACTAGAAAAAAAAAAGTGAATTGTGTTAATATTAAGCATCGTGACTTGGTGTCCCAGGGTCTTCCCATTTCAGCAAAGTATGCAAAGTAAGGCACACAGGTATCAAACTTTCAGGTGAAAGAATTTTACTTAAGAATTTTTGAACAGTGGTCGCCTGGGTGGCTCAGTCGGTTAAGCATTTGACTTTGGCTCAGGTCATGACCTCACAGTTCATGAGTTTGAGCCCTGCGTGAGGCTCTGTGCTGACAGCTCAGAGCCTGGAGCCTGCTTCTGATTCTGTGTCTCCCTCTCTCTCTGCCCCTCCCCTGCCTGCACTCTGTCTCCCTCTGTCTCTGTCTCTCTCCCACACACACAAATAAACATTAAAAAAAAAAAAAAGAAAAAGAAGAAGAATTGTTGAATGGGGGCACCTGGGTGGCTCAGTTTGTTAAGCGACCAGCTCTTGATTTCGGTTAAGGTCATGATCTAACAATTTGATTTGTGGGATAGAGCCCCACGTTGGGCTCTGTACTGACAGTGTGGAGCCTCCTTGGGATTCTCTCTCTTTCTCTCTTTGCCCCTCCCTACCTTGTGCACACACATACTCTCTCTCTCTCTCTCTCAAAATAAATACATGTTAAAAAAATTGTTGAATCACTCTATTGTACATCTGAATGTAATATAATGTTGTATGTTAACTACACTGGATTTAAAATGAAAAAAAAGCTAGTTATATATGTTAATACCATGTCTTCTTCAGTAACAATGTGTCATTCATTATCTATGAAGAAACTTACAATTAGGTTTAATAACATTAACTCAATAATTAAAAATTAAATAAGATCTTAAATATTTTTTAAAAAGTTTTCCTTAGAAGAGCTCAAATTAAACAGAAATACTATTTCAACTAAATACAATATTGTGAAATGAAGCTGGGTTGCTATATCTTTTAATACGGTTGTGGTGTTTTTTCTTATTTTTGGTAAACATCTTTTTATAATCAGAAAAAATGACAGCAGAAATGCAGAAATACACATTTTCCCAATAATTGTGTTCTGATAACTACTTTGGATCTTGAGGAAAATAAAGAAACATTGAGAATTTATTATTTTATTCCTGTAATGTCACAGGCTTTTTATAAGTTCTTAGCATAAAACGTTTATACACTTCCTCAAAAAAAGGGGGAGGGAGAAAAGAGTTCTATTTACTCGTCTGAGTTTAAGGCTAAAAAATACAGTGTTAGGGATTTATCAGTAGTTGATACTATCTCTTTACTGCTTTGCTAATTTTACAGTCCTAAAAATATCTCCAGGGCTTGAGACTAAAATATTACCATGCAAAATAAATGATCAGAAGCAGTGATGATAAAAAACAAAACGTGAGCACCTTGTTGTCACCACAGAAAGTTGACTAGCTTGACAATCTAAAGTGTGAAACATTGTAACCTAAAATATTACATATACATCTTTCCATGCATCCTTATTATCCAAAGATTTAACACTAGTTAATGCCCAAATTATAAAAGAGCCACTCTACTAGCAATTTTCTGAAGATCTGATGACTATTGATTCATTTAATAAGGATTTATTAAGCCATTAGTGTCTGCCAGATATTGCAGTATATACATTTTGAACATTAAAGTTTTGCATAAATTGAAGTCTAATTAACTCCAAACTAACTGCAATTTTTCATGGCCTCAGTTCCCAAGAAAGTTAAGGGCAAGAAAATAACCATAAGGCATTCTTAAAACAAGAACTTCTGGGACTGCAATAGTGTCATTACAGTGTCAGCCCAGTTTACTACCCCATTGGCCCAGAAGGCTGTACAATAAGAATGGGTGTTTAGAAGGACTGTCCTGATACATCAGTTATCAGCATTCTCACTGCTATTTCAGGGACTTGCGCAATACTTGATCTTAGAATTACTCAAATTACCATATCAGTTTTAAGGAGTTTTCTTTTCTTCTCCTCCTCCCCCTCCCCCTCCCCCTCCCTTCCCTTCCCCTTCCCCTTTCCCTTCTTCTTCTTCTTTTTCTTCTTCTATAAAGTAGGCTTTATACCCAGTGCAGAGTCCAAGGCCCAAGGTGGGGCTTGAACTCACGACCTGAGGTCAAGACCCTGAGGTGAGATCAAGAGTCAGATGCTCAACCTACTGAGACCCCCAGGTGCCCCAAGGAGTTTATCTTCTAAGGATGGCCAACATTTACCCAGGAAGAAACACATGGTGGGATAAGATTGATTCTTCTCTTATTCAAATTTAAGAAGTTAACTACTTTCTAGTACCCCAGACTACACTCACAGACTCAACCTGCCTCACCGCCTCCTCTCAGCAGCTGCAGCCCATCCCAGCCCTGGTGGATGACATCACCACCTAGAGTTGCTGATGCTATGGAAGCCCTCAATGCTGTCAGGGGGAACCTAGGCTTGTGTGACTTGCAGGCTGGACAGGAAAAGAGGCCTGGTGTCACATCTGGTGGTTATGTGTAATTGACTTGGCCCATTATGGCTTTTCAGCAGGAAATGCATTCCAACATACGCCAAATAGATTGAAGAATAATCTGTTGGATCATAGCCTGATCATTGTTTGAGAGCAGCTATGCTATTATTAACTAATTAATTTATACTCCATCTTGTTCCAGAAAGACTTAAGCCAGCCAAAATTGTCTTAAAGAAGTAAGCTGTCATGCCTTCCTTACTAATATAGAGAATTACACTTTTCATTAATTCTTTAATCAGAATCCTTATTATCCAGACCTATGGCCCTAAAGAAAAAATAACTTCTGAAACAGAGATGTAAAGTATTTCTTTTATGGGAAATGTTTTTCTCCACATCCTCCACTTAATTACAGAATTATACCACCTCCTGTCCTTAGGCATTCAGCATCCAGTCTCTTAATTTTGGTTCAGTTTATGATCTCATGGTTTGTGAGATCAAGCCCCATGTCTGGATCTGCACTGACAATGCAGAGCCTGCTTGGGATTCTTTCTCTCCCTCTTTCTCTCTGTCCCTCCCTGCTTGCTCTCTCTCTCTCTCTTTAAATAAACAAATAAACATTTTTTTAAAGTCCCTGAAGAAAATTCCTGAAATACAGTCACATATATTTAACAGAAAAACAGACAACCTTATCTTATAAATAGTAAAAAGTGAGGCTACTCTTCCCACCCAAGTAAATAAATAAAAGCTTTAGTGATTCAGTGACTATCCCCAAGTGTCAACAGGATTTGCCCAGGCTAGATTATCCGATTGTATAATACTTACATGGCAGATCCCTTTGCAATTAAAAATCTTAAAAATCTATTAACATACCTAATAAGGCATACAAGAATCATCTGGAACCTTTTTTCCATCTGCACTGCCCTTCCCAGTGTACTCAGCTATGACTCTGGATAATGTTATAGCAAAGGTAGATGCCCTATGACAGCTAGTTTGCTTCCTTGCATATGGATGGGATTGCCCTCTTTGTGGCTACACTCACAGAAAAATAATCTCTACAACAGGAGCACTAATAGGCCTGCTTTTTCCTGCCCTAGTGAGGCCATACCCAGAGGATGCTTTTTGTCTTCTAGGTGCTGCAAAACAATAGAGATGTGGCCATATTAGAGCTCATGCAGCAGTGAGAGACGTAGTGAGCCCCAGTTCATAATAACTGGAGACAAACATGGCTTTTCTTTTCTCGAGAAAAAGCAGACTCAAGATCTGTTTTTTTTTAAATAATTTATGTATTTAAACTCTGCTTATTCCAAAAATGGAATTGAGGCAGAGTGAGGCATGCTAACTATCTTCAAATATTTAAAAGGCTATCATGTGGAAGAAGAATTAATGATGAGGGCAACAGCTTTCTTGCTTGATGAGTTATGCCACAGCGCTAAGAGCAAAGATTTTGGAGCTGACACCTGAATTTAAATCTGGGCTCTGCTCCTTAGTAGATATGGATCTGGACAAGTTATCTGGCTTCCCAACATCTGTACTTTCCTCACCTGTAAAATGAAGGTCACATCTAGCTCCTGTGTCCTTGTGAGGATGATATGAAATCGTGTTGCACTGCACTTAGCTAAGTGTCTAGATCACGTAGTAAGATTTTTAAAAATTTTTAACAGTATTGAGATGGAGTGTGTTGTTTGGGGGCAGGAGCTGGGGGTGTGAACCCGTTGTCCAAGTTAAGAAGTTCAAGTTTAGCCTGCAATATTCTTGGGGATACTACAAAGGTGATTCAAACATCAGGTGGGTGTTTCAATCAAATGACCTTTAATAGACCTGTCATTCCCAAAACTTTATGATTCTACTAAATGTTTGCAAAAGAGGAGCTGAAATATTGTGAGCATAGCATATTCTTCCATAGAGAATACAGCAAAAGGAGTGTTACACTCTGTTGCTAGTGAGTTCCCTAAGTCCTCATGTTAAGGTTATACTTTCTGTGGACTCTCTTAAATTAACAAGTAAATGCTTAACAATTTGCAAGTGAAATAGTGAAACTAACAATTAAGAAGATTTACCTCCAACCCCCTAGAGAGGTAAGACCCTGTGGGCACACACCGTTTCTAAATCATGCCTCTTCTACATTCTGCACTGTCTTGGTATATTATTTTGGTTTAATGAAAGGTTTCGGAAGTCAGGCTTAGAAACTAATGTGTGCGCGCGCATGCGTGCGTGCGTGTGTGTAAGTGCTCTAGACACCAATGAGTCAGGGAAAAAGGAATAAATTCAAAGGTCATTCATGGTCATGCAGAACCGACATGTACTGCAGAGCTCAATCAAATGACGTATCATTGTAGTATTTTCAGGAGAAATTGCTTCCTGTTCATCTTTATAAAGACAAGTATCAAGATGGCTAATTCATTTGTTTTATTTGGGGAATGTTTTTTCCCTTTTGCGGGGAAGGGGGAGTTTAGGATTTTTTGCGTGTTGCTTCTGTTGTTTTGGATTTTTTTTTTTTTTTTTTTTTGGATAGAGCGCAAGAGGGGGAGAGGGCACAGGGAGACTGAGAATCTTAAGTAGGCTCCACATTCAGCATGGAGCCTGACATTGGGCTCGATGCAGGGCTCATTCCCGCAACCCTGAGATCATGACCTGAGCCAAAATCAAGAGTCAGAGTCCCCAAGCCACCCTGGTGCCCCTATTTGTGTTGTCTTATTTTCCATGTGTGTATACATAAGGCATGTTTCAGACTGCATGTCTAGGCTTCAGCTGTATCTTGCTAAACTCCAATTAATGCATAATTATTTCACTGACAAGACTGACGGTATATGCAAAAAGAGTGATACTTGATCAGAATTAATCTGTTTTCAAAACATTTCAACCAGCTCAATAAGTAATTGCAAATACGTACCACCCATGGGTGATAACAAAGACTGAGGAAGCAAAGTGAGAAAGAATGGCTTAGAAGCAAAAGAATTATCTATTCAAGTGTATTTCTGAAAGCAGGCCATTAGGGTCCATTTAAACTTTTGGAAAATGCTTTTGTGTTGAGTGGAACTGTATATTTTGAATAGAAAATCATTGTTATATTTACCATCTCCTCTTAGGAAAAGCTCTAGAAATCCAGCCCAGGTTTCAATGCCAGGGAGATTGGGATTATCTCTGTAGTAGTGGAATAAAGAAACGGCTGTATCCTTTGGATTCCTGACAATGTAGATAATCTGTTAAAACAAATTAGTTTATTTTTAGATGGAATAGCCCCAAAACAAAGCATTTTCTAAATGAAAGCAACCAAATCTACCTGTACAAACCACAATTTTTTGCTAGTTTACTCAGATTATTAAACATAGATTCAGGCCAGTGTTTCTAACTTAATGTGTGTACCAATCATCTGGGAATCTTGCGAAAAAGCAGATTCTGATTCAGGGGATCCAGGATGAGACCCGGCATTCTGCATTTCTAACAAGCTCCCAGATGACATTGGTGCTGCCAGCCACCGACCACACTTTCCCAATTTATGTGCTACATGTGGCCTTATCTTTTTAGCAACGGACATGAGACACCCTCTATTAATTTGTAGGACAAGATTACTTTTTTAATATAAAAAACTTCTAACAGAAAGAATTTTTAGTAGTTTTGTAACATGACTTAAATACACTAAGATTTCTTATAGATTGTCTATTCTTATTTATAAGAAGAATGATGTTTTGGAATTGCATATTTCTACAATTTAATCCCCCACAGAGTAAGGAATCTGAGCTACCCTCCTAGTTGACAGAAATGCTGCAACTGCAATCTAATTCAATTTGATAAATATTTGTTTGGTACCTCCAGTAGACCAGGCGGAGTGGAAAGTTCAAGGTCTGAGAAATATGACTAGTAAGACAGAAACACTACCAGCTTTCTCAAAACTTGCAGTGAGGTGAAGGAATGCAGTGTTATGAAAGATATAATAGGGACATACAGAGTGCAGTAAGAGCTTCTGAAAAACCTCAGGAAACCAGTGCGAGACACTGGCTATAATAGGACTATCTTCGATCATAGTTATGAGTATCAGATGTCCCACTTGCTCTTAAATTCATAATCAGGTGTATACATTTTATGTAGGTTATGAAGTGTTTACTGAGTTATGCTGAATGTAGCTATCTTTCTGTACTGTGTCCATAGTCCAGGTATTATGTAGCTATCTTTCTTTCTGTAATGTGTTCATAGTCCAGGTGTCGTGTAAGATCCACATGAAGAACACCTGCTCCTCTTTACATGAGAGATGTGCAAAGGCCACCGTGCACAGAGATGAAAAGCCACCTTTACCTCCCCTTTGCCCCCATTATCCTCTCTTCATCTCAAGAGATAATTGAGGAGTAACTCAACACTTCAGGCTTTCTTTAATTGCTCTCTGCATCCTGAGCAGATTCACAGAAACCCAAGGCTCTGAAAGCAGTTTAAAAATCCATTCACTGCCTTAACAAAAAGAGATAAAGTGGCAGAATCTTAAGCCTTAGCCATCCGGTTGGAATTTTTTGTTTGTTTGTTTTGGTAGAGAGAAGAGTATTTTAGGGTCTTTGGAGAATACCCAAAGTTACATGTCAGTATTATCAGTGGGAAAGGCATGCAAGCTATTAATACATAATACATATTTTAAAATAATGTATTCTGGGGTCACTTGGGTGGCTCAGTCAGTTAAGTATCTGACTTCAGCTCAGGTCATGACACGGGTCATGAGCCCCGTGTCAGGTTCTTTGCTGACAGTTCAGAGCCTGGAGCCTGCTTTGGATTCTGTGTCTCCCTCTCTCTCTTCCCCTCCCCCACTCATGCTCTGTCTCTCTCTCAAAAATAATTAAACATTAAAAAATATTTTTAAAAAAGAATGTATTCTGTAATTATGTGTAGTGACACATGTTAAGTAGAATTATTGTGGCAATGATTTCACAATATGTAGTAATATCAGGTCATTAAGTGGTACATCTGAAACTAATACAATGTTATATGTCAGTTATACTCAATAAATACACAATATTCTAAGAAATATTAGGGGGTGGCTAAAAGATATGAAGGGAAGGTAGAATCGTTCTCTGAAAAAAATTAAATATTAATTAATATCATGATATGAACTAAAAGCATAAATTTCATGTAAGAGAGATTGGAAACAAAAAAAGGGGGGAGACAAAGATAAGGAACAAAACATAGGAGTCTAAGTAAGATTGAGAGTAGAGAAACATGGCAAGAAGAATTGACTATCTGACAGACCCTGCAGGAGCACGGAAAGTCAGCATCAACCCTAAGCTCTCAAGGCTAGGGAGGTGGCAACAGAGGACAGGTAATCATCTTGGGAAACCAGGTGCAAACAGAGACTCTCACTTCCCATTAGGGATGAAAGTGACAGATCAAGAAGCCAAGCCCAATTCTATGGTACTCTCAAGCCTTTGCCCTTACCCACTGATCTTACCTTGCATTGTTTTTGTTTGATATTCATAGGTAGCATGTTGTAGCTCAAATGTGTTGGAATAACTCTTCTCTTACAATACATGTTTAGCTCTTCAAATTTAGAAATATCTCCCAACTCAATAGGAGATGTTAGACTCATGCTAACATTGGGAATGTTCTCAATGACCTCTGCAACCCAGTGAGTACCTTCACACAAAAATAAAACAAAATGCATTTTTAAATTAAGTGATACTCTTGATGAAATAAATATAGAAAATTAGCATGATTTTATAAGAGCTATGAGTGCATTAATTTTCCTATAAATAGTTATTATTGTTTCTTGACACTCACTGAAACCTGTTTGAACGCTTGAGACGATAATTCACTTTTCAGGAAGAATCACACTTTAAAGAGCACGAAGAAACCTTAAAACTGCATAAGCCATTTCCTCAGCTTGAAATACTCTTCCATGCTACCCTACCTCTAGCGCCTTCTCCAATTTGCAAATACACAGGTCTTTCCATATACAGTTCCTACTGGTCCTGCAAGCTCATCATCTTGCTGTTTTATATACTGTCTTCTGAGTCCCTGCTCCCCTGGCACAATTGTTTACTCTCTCTATCCCTCCAAAGTAGCACTTACCAGAGTAGAAATGTCATTGCTTATATTCATGTCCATCTCCCCACTCCCCCCTGGAAGATAGACACTGGATCTTATTTTTGTTTGTGTGCAAACACAGAGTAGTGGTGTAGACAAAGCATTTGAACAAGGAGCAAATGCTATATTCAAATATCATAAAGACACAATCCTATGCTACCATGAAGTCTAGAAGGAATATCACTTTATGTTTATGTGAAGCAAATATGGATGTGCTCCAACATTGTGGACAACAGTAAGCTGGAGCCCAGAAGTAGAAGTTTGGTAGGGAGGATGCTTAGCTAATTTGAAACCAATGTTTCTAAAAAGTTTAAATCAAGCCAGTGTCCACTTATCCCACTGTAATTCCAGCTCCAAATTTGTTACGACATTAACTAATCTATAGTTGAATAAATATTTAGAACTTAAACGTGGTTCTCATTTGCACGATATGTTTTAAATTAAAGACTATTTTAGATTATAATGTTAATAGGTCAAATATTTATAATATTCATATAAACATGACTAATATAGTAATGATATTTCTATCATTTTCAAAAAGTGTATTGATATATTCTGGCGAAGGAGAGAGAATACAGTTTTGTGCTGCCGAAGAGACCTCCGGACCTAGTGAATGATGCCCATTTACAGGCACCAACACGTACAGTGGAAGCTTTATATATGGTTGTTTATACAGAGTATAAACTAGCCACTTGCTCAAAGAACTTTAAAAGTCTCATAAATTACTTTCTGAACTAACATATCAACTTAGGGTAAGGTATATTTATTCACAGAGTGACCTGCTACATAGAATACTGAGATTTTCTGGAGGCAATCATTTAATTTCCATTTGCAGCAGTATTTTCCAATAAAAGAGTTATGTATGTGATTTATGTTTATTCTCAAAAAACACGCCTGGAAGATCTGGCCCTATGTGAACTCTGTGAGGGCCTCTTGGGCCTGACAGAGGTACGTGAACTAAATGCAAACATAATTGGAAAGGGTTTAAGCTCTTAGTTGCTGACCCATGCCAGCAGGTGTATGCCCCTCTGCACATGTCTGGAAATCGCAGCTAGCAGTTGGATATTATATATCCTGGTCACCTCTCAACATTAAAAATAATATCGAATTAATTTTGACTATTCCCAGGATGACATTATTCATTATGGTCCTTTCTTTCATGTGTGTAATATGTGGAAATAAACTTTGAAGAATCAGGCATAAAATTTAACACTAAAAACACTTACATTTGTTTTTATTAGCCCAGGAGAAAAAATTATTCATTTATAAACCAATGATTAAATATGAATTGAACTAATACTATTTGTCACCATGCCTGGTACAAATATGAAGAGAACTTTATAATGTTACAGATATTATGCTTATTATATATGTCAATATCTGTACGCTTTATCAAATAGAAACAAGATCATAGTAAAAGCTCTAATTCCTCCAGTTGAATTTTCTCAAAACATAGTTCTCAATGTTCTAATGTCAAACTTTTTCATTAAAATAAGCATTTAGGGTCTCTTGGGTGACTCAGTTGGTTAAACATCTGACTTCAGCTCAGGTCATGATCTTACAGTTTGTGGGTTCAAGCCCTGTGCAGAGCCTGGAGCCTGCTTCAGATCCTGTGTCTCCCTCTCTTTCCACCCCTCCCCTGCTTGTTCTCTCTCTCTCTCTTTCCCTCTCTCCTCAAAAATAAACAAATAGACATTTAATAAAATAAATAAATAAAATAAAGTAAGCATTTAGGATACTTAAATGTCCTATGAAACAATTCTGAAAAATAAATGCTTTATAAAAATATTATTATATTTCTTCTTATTTCTTACATTTCACATATTTAAAAATGTATTTATACATTTAAAATACATTAAAATAAATTTTACCTGATTTTGGGTAGGACACCAGAAACACATCATCTTCTCTTGCATTGAAAAAATCCAGGGAATTTAGAAGTTCTTCTGAACACATAGTAGAATAGAGGATCCCCTTGAATTTATGAAGAACACTTGACTGCTTCTGGAATGGCATCTTTCTTCAAGTCAATCAAAAAGTATTTACTAAACACTAACTTCACACAAGGCACAGAACAAGGATGGTCCTTGATGTCAATCCTAGCTCAGTGGCAGTGTAATCCTAGAATTACTAAGCTAGAGGAATCTATATATACGCTTTGCAGCTCTTCACAAGAGTAATTTTTAAACCATAACTAAGCCAAAGTCTACTGCGAAAATAATATTTTTCTTGATAACACATGTTACAAAATATTTTCTTGATAACACATGTTACAAAATATTGCCTCCCAACTTGACATTCAGAATAGTTTACAAACAAAGCTATCAAGATCTCAGAATGTAATTATTAAACAGACTAGAGTTATTCAAATCCTTTTGCTTTAATAAGGAAAGACTTATAGTGGCTATCATGGATTACGTCACTGTGGAAAGGACTAGAAAAGTTGAACTTCGTGTTAACATTAACACATAGTAGAGGAAGTAGCTAATATGTATTGCGCTGCAGGAAGAGGAGAGGAGTGGTGCAAGAAAATATAAATTTTTCTTAGAATTGGCAGATAAATCTGTGGCTAAAAATAAACCTTGCAGGAAACACTTTAGGAAAGATAACACAGAAATCAGGAAACCCAATCCAGAAAAAAGACATCTTGAGCTTTGATGTATACATGCTGAAATAAACAAATTTTTGTCTGAGTCATTCTTTGCTTTTGTCACTAATATTGTTATATTCTGGATTAGATTAGATATGGCAACAAAGTGCCCAATTACTTCTGTGACCCACAGTTGAATCTTTTTTGTTTACTTTTCTAATCATCAAAAGAAATGTATATCAACAAGGAAATGACCAGCATTTTAATTGAGCATAAAAAAGTAGAGGTCTACTGTGAAGAAATAATTGAAGAAGAAAGATATTTATGATAGTGGCAGAAATGAAATTCAGAATAATCATACACATAGAAAATTCCAAAGAATCTGCAAACAATTAGAATGAATATGTAAATTGAGCATGGTTGCTGGATTATGAGGTCAATACTTGAAACTAAATTGTATTTTTATATTCTAGCAAAACCAACTGAAAAATGAAATTTGAAAAACACCACTATTTATAATAATATGAAAAAAACCTCAAATCTCTAGAAATAAATCTAATAAAAGATGTGCAAATCACTGAAAACTATAATTACTGAAACTGGTTAAAGAAAACCTAAGTAAAAGGAGAGATATACCTTGTCCATGGACCAGAAGACTCAATATTATTTAAATGTCAAATTCTCCTTATGGATCTATAAAGTCAATTCAGCTCGATCAAAATCCCAACAAGTATGTGTGTGTGTGCATGTGTGTAAATTGACAAACATTTATATGGAAATACAAAAGCAGAAGAATAGCCAATGAAATCTTAAACAAATCTGTAAGACTTAAATTATCATATTTTAAGCTTACCATAAAGCAACAGTAACTAAAACAGTGTGGCCTGAGCCCAAGGATACATAACAGATAAATGGAACAGAATGAAGAGTACAGAAAAAGACCCACACATAAATTGTCACTGGATTCATAACAAAAGTATAATTCAGTCAGAAAAAGATGGTCTTTTTAATGAATAGTGTTTGTTCATTTGGATCAATATGGGGGAAGAAAAAATCTTACCATACACCATATTAAAGAAAAATTCAAGATATATCACAGAATTAAATGGGGAAAAAAAGCTTCTAGATGAAAATATGAGGTATATTTTCATGATCTTTAGGCATATAAAGGTTCTTAAATATGATACACAAAAGTGCTAACCATTAAAGAAAAAGTTATCCTTGTGATTGATTAAATTAAGAGCCTCTATCAATTAAAGGTCACTATTAAGAAAGTAAAAAAGCAAACCACAGAACTGGAAGAAAATAGTGTAATTACATATATTCAACATTGTACTCATTTCCAGACTCCTTAAAGAACTCTTAGTAATCAATAACAAAAAATCAAACAACTCAACAACATAAAAAAAGCATACCCCTGAGTAAACCTTTGGAAAAGTGTTCCACATCATTAGTTGCCTGGGGAAATGGAAATTAAAATTAGCATTATGGGAAGATCCACTCTCACACTGTTGGCATGAGAAGCTCTGTGGACCCTCTCCCTGAAGAAACAACCAGAAATGATGACAGTTCTTTTAAAAGTAAAATAAACATTTAAAATCTGTAGAAATGGGGGTGCCTAGTTACTCAGTCAGTTAAGCATCTGACTTCGGCTCAGGTCATGATCTCATTGCTTGTGGGTTCAAGCCCTGTGTCGGGCTCTGTGCTGACAGCTCAGAGCCCGGAGCCTGCTTTGGATTCTGTGTCTCCCTCTCTCTCTGCCCCTCCCCCACTCATACTCTCTCTCTGTCTCTCTCTCAAAAATAAATAAACATTAAAAAAAATTAAAATCTCTAAAAATGGTTCAAAATCAGGAAGCAAATGAAGAAACATCTATTCAGGAAAATATTTGCAAATCATATATCTGGTAAGGGACTTGTCTCTAGAATATGTAGAGAACACTAACAAGTCCATAATACAACAGCCTTATAAAAAAATGTGTAAAGTCTACACTGTTAAGTATGAGTATAACACAGGCCCTGGGAGAGGCTTACAGAGAAAGGCTGAAAAGTAAAGGTAAAGGAACAGGCTGCATCTTGGAAGGCCTTTGCACTGAACTAAGAAGTCTGAACATTGTCCAGAGAGCTATGGGAACGATCAGAGGTCTTAAGCATTGAGTGAGGAGATCAGATTCCATATTAGAAAGACTCATCTGATAACAATATGGAGGTGGGCTGCAGCTGATCCACACCGAAGGCAGAAACTGAAGGAGAAGCAAATGGAGATGAGAAAATAAGAGCAGATGCGACAGTGCTTCCCAGGTAGAATCTCTAGGAATTAGTGGCCAATTAGATAGAATGGATGAGGGAGTGAGTAAAATCACAAATGTGGCAATCCCACAGGCCAGCTTCAGTTTGCAGATTTTGTGTTTATTTTGCCATTTACAAAGTTACATTTGAACTGTGGTGGCTTGTTCAATCCTGTTTGCTTCAGTCCTCACCACTCCCTGTTCTCCACGACCCTGCTGGACTTTACCCGCCTGGTTCCTGAAGTAATGACTTTCCTAGACAGTCCTTTTTTTTTTTTTTTTTTTTTTAATGTTTGTTTACTCTGGGGCTGTTAGGAGACACATCAGATGAAGAAGGACAAAGGAACTGTGGGGTGGGTGACTTCATTCCTCTCCTCTGACACTGACTCTGCCACTGTTCCCAGCCTCCAATCACACCCACTGCCTTCCCCAAGCTTTCAACTGACTTTTATTGGTTTTTCTGCAGGAAAATCAAGAAGAGAGGAAGAATCTAGACTTTTCCTCTCATAGATGCCTTGAAAACATTGAGAAGCTATGTTATATATCTACTAAATTCCATGTCAGATCTAATCCTCATTGCAACATGGCTGGAATGTAGGATTACTTTTGCTGTACATATGAGTAAACTGAGGCAGTTTATGTAGGACAGGTTGCCAATATGCTTTAGAATACTGCATTGAAGTTTCTTTAAAAAAAAAAAAAGATCATAAACCATGGCCTCATTCTTTTCTGAAGCCATTTGACTTTTTTTATAACCTTCATTTAATTTTATGATAGATTCAGAGGTATATTCACCAGAATTTCTGACCAGCAAAATATAGGAATTACAGTTGATTCATAACTTTGCCAACATATGGTATCATCATAGTTTACTGGTAAGAGTATATAAATTGGCTACAAGCATACTGGAAAAACTGTTTGACAGTATCCTATTTGTCTATTGCTGGTTATAAACCATTATAAAATGTAGTGATGTGAAAGCAACAATTTGCTTTCTTTCACAGTCCTGTGGGTTGACTGTGCTCCCTTCAGCAGTTTTTGCTTCAACCTCTCAGGCATTATGCTCATCACCCCACTGATGGTGTGGAGCCTGCTTGGGATTCTCTCTCTCTCTCTGCCCCACACTGCATGTGCTCTATCTCTTTCTCTCTCTCAAAATAAAGGAATAAACATTTTGTTAAAAAAAATCCTGTTGCCTACGTATGAGGTCTGTGAGGCACACACAAGTTTGGTTTGACAGGCCATTGCTGACCAGTGGTAGGAAGTAGTGGATTTTTCTGAAGACCTGACTGGGCCTGACATGCAAGAGAGCTTGATCACATGGCTAGTGTTGATTATGGGTTTTTACACTGAGCTGAGATGGAGCTCTCTATCAGAGTGCTTATACATGTGGTCTTACAGTCGTCTGGTGACTATTGAAAGGGAGTATTCTGAGAGTAAGGGTTCAAGAGACCTAAGCAGAAACTGTTTCTTACAACCTAGTGTTGGGAGTCATGTGACATCAGTGACAGTCTATATACTCAGTTATACAGGGTTAGCCAAGACTCAGTGGGGGAAAGGACCACACAGGGCATGAGTCCTGGGAACTGTAGCTGACTGGGGGCCATTGTGCAAAAGTAGCTCTTGTAGTCTTTTCTGATTTCCAGTGTTTCATTTTCCTCCTAGAAATAAAATGCTCTTGCAACCTTCCCAAGACCTTCAGGTCTCACTCCATTTGTTGTCAGGGTCAAGCTTGAAGTCTGTGATCTCCTTTTCTAAACCAGGTCCAGATATCAGTGGAGGTCCTTGGGTCCTGTCCCTCTGCTGAAGCTCCTCGAGCACAGCTACTAGACTACGATTCTCCCAACCTATAGACTTGTGAGTTAAAGTGACAAGTTTCCTTCTCATATACAAACAACCAACATACAATAGTAGGACAGGAACAAGGTACAAGACATTTTAATTTAAAAGACAATGGACAGGAAGCACATGGCTGTCAGAGAACAACAGAAATTTTATTGAGTCTATTCCTCCTCCCTACTATGGCTCTAGTCTCTGTGATCTAAGCTCTTGGTTCTGCACTCTGAGCCATCTTTCCTCTTCATTCAGAAATAATGCTTCAGGTACTAACCTGATTCCTATGACTGACTCATGACCTTATAGCTTTTTTCCTGTTGATCTGCCTCTTTCCCTAGAAGTCCAAGCACTTGGGTGTATTTGTTTATTCATTGGTCTGCTTGTTTAAAAAACAGTATTAGGTTTTCTGTGATTATGATTGGTGCTCTCTCTATGACATAAAGGCCACACCCATAAATATCTATGATAGGGTACCTTCTCCTTTGGGATCAGCATCATGGTGCTCAGAGATTAATGTGTCTAAGGTTCTTGGAGAACTTTTTTCTAGCAGATAAGGTCTGTGACATGTGCCCTTAAGATTTCTTTGTCCCTTAAGATTTTTAAAGGCCTATTGGTGGGGAGCCTCAGTGGCTCAGTCAGTTAAGCACCTGACTCTTGATTTTGGCTCAGGTCATGGTCTAATGGTCATCAGATTGTGCCTCACATCAGACTCCCTACTGATGGTGTAGAACCTGCTTGAGATTCTCCCTCTCTCTGTTTCTCTCTGTCCTCCTCTCCACATGCTCTCTCTCACTCTCTCAAAATAAATGAAGACATTTTTGCAAACTACAAGTCCTGTTGCCTATGTATGAGATCTGTGAGGCACACAAAAGTTTGATTTGACAGGCAGTTGCTGTCCAATGGTAGTAAGCACTGGATTTTTCTGAAAACTTTACTGGGCCTGACATGGAAGAGAGCTTGATCACATGGCTGGCAGTTGATTCCAGCTGTTTACTGTGGGCTTAGATGGGGTGTTCTATCAGAGAGCTTATACATGTGGCCTTTCCATGTGGCTTGATCTTTTTGCAGCTGCCTATTTCAAGGGAGCATGCCAAGAGTGAGGGTCCCAGGAGACCAAAGCAGAAACTGTTTCTTATGACCTAGTGTTAAGAGTTATGTGACATCAGTGACATTCTATACACCCAGTTATTCAGGGTCAGCCCAGACTCAGTGTGGGAGAGGACCACACAGGGCATGAGTTCTGGGAAATTTTATTGACTGGGGGCCATTTTTCAAAAGTAGCTCTTATAGACTTTTCTGACTTCCAATGTTTCATTTCCTCCCTATCAGCAAAATGCTCTTTCAACCTTCACAGGACATCCAAGGTCTCACTGTATTAGTTGTCAGGGTCAAGCTTGAAGTCTGTGTTCTCACTATCTAAATCAGGTCCAGATATCAGTGGAGGTCCTTGGGGCCTGTCCCTCTGCTGAAACTCCTTGAGAACAGCTTCTAGACTATGATTCTCCCAATCTATAGACTTGTGAGTTAAAGCAACAAGTTTCCTTCTCATATACAACCAACATACAATGTAAGACAGGACAAGAGTAGAAGACATTTTCACTTAAAAAAGCAAAGGACTGGGGCGCCTGGGTGGCTCAGTCGGTTAAGCGTCCGACTTCGGCTCAGGTCATGATCTCGCGGTCATGTTGGAGCCCCGCGTCGGGCTCTGTGCTGACAGCTCAGAGCCTGGAGCCTGTTTCAGATTCTGTGTCTTCCTCTTTCTCTGACCCTCCCCTGTTCATGCTCTCTCTCTGTCTTGAAAATAAATAAACGTTAAAAAAAAAAATTAAAAAAAAAAAAAACAAAGGACTGTGGAGCCTGTTGGTTCAGTCAGTTAAGTGTCCAACTTTGGTTCAGGTCATGATCTCCCGGTTCATGGTTTCAAACCCTACGTCAGGCTCTGTGCTGACAGCATGGAGCCTGGAGCCTGCTTTGGACTCTATGTCTCCCTCTCTCTCTGACCCTCCTCCACTCACATTCTGTTTCTCTCTCACTCAGAAATTTAAAAGAAAACATTTTAAAAAATAAAATAAAAAGACAATGGACAGGGAGCACATGACTGTCAGGGGACAATAGAAATTTTATTGAGTCTACTCCTCCTCCCTACAAGTGATTCTCTATGGCTCTAGTCTCTGTGATCTAGGCTCTCAGTTCTGCATTCTGAGCCATGTTTCCTCTCCATTCAGTAATAATGCTTTAGAAGCTAAACTGATTTCCAAGACTGACTCATGGCTTAAAGGTGACTCATGGCCCTATAGCTTTCGTCCTGTTAATCTGCCTTTTTCCCTAGAAGTCCAAGAACGTGGGTGTATTTGTTTATTTGTTGGTCTGCTTAAAAAACAGTATTTAGGTTTTCTGTGATTACGACTGGTGCTCCCTCTATGACATAAAGGCCACACCCATACATGTCTCTAGGAATGGATACCCTTTCCTTTGGGATGGGCATCAAGGTACTTGGAGATAATGCCTCCAAGGTTCTTGGAGAACTTTTTTCTAGCAGATAAGGTTTGAGACATGTGCCCTTAAGATTTCTTTGTCCCTTAAGATTCTTAAAGACCTATTGCTGGGGACCCTTAGTGGCTCAGTCAGTTAAGCATCTGAGTGTTGATTTCGGCTCAAGTCACAGTCACAGGATCATCAGATCGTGCCCTGTGGTAGGCTCCCCGCTGATGGTGTGGAGCCTGCTTGGGATTCTCTCTCTCTGTCTCTCTGTTTTTCTCTCTGCCCTTTCCCCTGCATGTGGTTTCTCTCTTTGTCTCTCTCAAAATAAATCAATAAACTTTTTTTAAAAAAACAAAAACAAAATAAAAATAAAAACAAAAAAACAAATCCTGTTGCCTATGTGAGATATGTGAGGCACACACAAGTTTGTTTTAACAGGCCATTACTATCCAAGGTAGGGAATACTGGACTTTTCTGAAGGCTTGATGGGTCTGACATGGAAGAGAGCTTGCTCACAAGGCTGGAAGTTGATTCTGGCTATTTACTGTGAGCTTAGATGGGGCTCTCAGAGTGCTTATACACATGCCCTTATAGTATGACGGCTGACTACTGAAAGGTAGCATTCAAAGAGAGACGGTTCCAAGAGATCAAAGCAGAAACTGTTTGCTTCTTATGACCTTGTGTTGGGAGTCATGTGACATCAATGGCATTCTGTATATTTGGTTATCCTGGATCAGCTCAGACTCAGTGTGGGAGAGGACTACACAGGGCATGAATTCTGGGAAGTGTAGTTGACTGGGGGCCTTTGTTCAAAAGTAGCTGTTATAGTCTTTTCTGACTTGCAACATTTCATTTCTCTCTTAGAAGCAAAATGCTCTTGCAACCTTCCCAAGAGCTCCAAGTTCTCACTCTATTAGTTGTCAGGGTCAAGCTTGAAGTCTGTGATCCTGCTATCTAAATCATGCCCAGATATCAGTGGAGTTCCTTGGGACCTATGCCTCTGCTGAAGCTCCTTGAGAACAGCTTCTAGACTACAATTTTCCCAATCTATAGACTTGTGAGTTAAAGTGACAAGTTACCTTCTCATACACACCCAACAAACAATAGTAAGACAGGAACAAGGGTACAAGACATTTTCATTTAAAAAGGCAACAGACAGGAAGAACATGTCTGTCAGAGAACAATAGAAATTTTATTGAGTCTACACCTCTTATCTACAAGTGATTCTCTATGGCTCTAGTCTCTGTGATCTAGGCTCTTGGTTCTGCACTCTGAGCCATCTTTCCTCTCCTTTCAGAAATAATGCTTCAGGAGCAAATTGATTTCTAAGACTGAGTCATGACTGTAGAAGGTTGACTCATGGCCTTATAGCTTTTTTCCTGTTGATCTGCCTCTTTCCTTTGAAGTCCAAGCACATGGGTGTATTTGTTTACTTGTTTCTCTGCTTGTTTAAAAAACAGTATTAGGTTTCCTGTGATTATGACTGGTGCTCCCTCTATGACATAGAGGCCACACCCATAAATATCTCTAGAATAGGCTGCCTTCTCCTTTGGGATGGGCATCAAGGTGCTTGGAGATGATGCCTCTAAGGTTCTTGGAAACCTTTTTTCTAGCAGATAAAGTTTGAGACAGGTGCCCTTGAGATTTCTTTGTCCCTTAAGATCTTAAAAGCCTATTGCTACATATCCTCAGTGGCTCAGTCAGTTAAGCATCTGACTCTTGATTTTGGCTCAGGTCCGTCCGTGTCTCACAGTTGTCAGATCATGCCCCACGTCAGGCTCCCCGCTGATGGTGTGGAACCTGCTTGAGATTCTCTCTCTCTCTCTCTCTGTCTGTCTCTCTTTTTCTCTGCCCCTCCCTTGGATGTGCTCTCTTTCTCTCTCTCAAAATAAATGAAGACATTTTTGGAAAAAAACAAAACCTGTTGCCTACCTATGAGGTATTTGAGGCACACACAAGTTTGGTTTGACAGGCTGTTGCTTTCAAATGGTAGTAAGTACTGGATTTTTCTGAAGACTTGACTGGGCTTGACATGGAAGAGAGCTTTATCACATGGTTGGCAGTTGATTCTGGCTATTTACTATGAGGTCAGATGGGGCTCTCTTTCAGAGTGCTTATACACATGGCCTTTCCATGTGTACACATGGCTTGATCTTTTGACAGTATGGAAGCTGACTATTGAAAGTAGAATTCCAAAAGTGAAGGTTCCAAGACACCAAAGCAGAAACTGTTTGTGTCTTATAACCTGGTGTTGAAGGTCATATGACATCAGAGAAATTCTATATATCTAGTTATACTGGTCAGCCCACACTCAGGGTGCAGAGGACTACACAGGGCATGAATCCTGGGAAGTGCAGTTGACTAGAAGCCAAGTTTGAAACTCGCTCTTATAACTTTTCTGATTTCCAGTGTTTCATTTCTCTTCTAGAAACAAAATACTCTTACAACCTTCACAAGACCTCCAAAGTCTGACTCTCTTAGTGTCTAGGTCAAGCTTGTAGTCTGTGATCTCAATATCTAATTCAGTCTCAGATATCACTAGAGCTCCTTGGGGCCCATCCTTAGCTGAAGCTCCTTGAGCACAACTTCTAGAGTATGATTCTCCCAGTCTTTAGACTTGTGAGTTAAAGGGCAAGTTTTCTTCTCATAGACAACCAACATACAGTGGTAAGACAGGAACAAGGTATAAGACATTTTCATTTAAAAAGGCAAAGGACAGGAAGCACATGGCTGTCAGGGGACAATAGTAAGTTTATTGATTCTACTCCTCCTCCCTACAAGTGATTCTCTATGGCTCTGGTCTCTATGATCTAGGATCTTGGTTCTGACGATGAGCCATCTTTCCTATCCATTCAGAAATTAAGCTTCAGGAGCTAAATATATTTCTAAGACTGAGTCATGGCTGTAAACGGTTGACTCATGGAGTTATAGTTTTTTTCCTGTTGATCTGTCTCTTGAAGTCCAAGCACGTGGGTGTATTTGTTTATTTGCTCTGCTTGCTTAAAAAACAGTGTATAGGTTTTTTTGTGATTATGACTGGTGCTCCCTCTATGACATAAAGGCCACACCCATAAATGTCTATGATAGGGTACTTTCTCCTTTGGGATCAGCATCATGGTGCTCAGAGATTAATGCCTCTAAGTTTCTTGGAAACCTTTTTTCTAGAAGATAAGGTTTGAGACGTGCCCTTAAGATTTCTTTGTCCTTTTAGATTCTTAAAGGCCTGTTGCTGGGAATCCTCAGTGGCTCAGTCAGTTAAGCTTCCATGTCTTGATTTCAGCTTAGGTCACAGTCTTAGGGTCATCAGATCATGCATTGTGTCAGGCTCCCCACTGATGGTGTGTAACCTGTTTGGGTTTCTTCTCTCTCTCTCTCTCTGCCCCTTCTCTGAAGGCACTCTACCTCTTTCTGTCTCTCAAAATAAATGAATAAACATTAAAAAAAATATTCTTTTGCCTAAATATGAACTCTGTGAGGCACACACAAGTTTGATTTGACAGGCAGTTGTTGTCCAATGGTAGTAAGCACTGGATTTTTCTGAAGACTTGACTGGGCCTGACATGGAAGAGAGCTTGACCACATGGCTGGCAGTTGATTCCGGCTGTTTACTGTGAGCTTCGATGTTTACATGTGAGCTCACGTGTGTAAGCACTCAATGAGGGCCATTGTTCAGAATGCTTATACACGTGGCCTTTCCATGTGGCTTAATCTTTTTGCAGTACGGCAGTTGACTATTGAAAGAGAGCATTACAAGTGTGAGTGTTCCAAAAGACCAAAGCAGAAACTGTTTGTTTCTTATGCACCTAGTGTTGGTTGTCATGTGACATCAGTAACATTCTATATACCCAAGTTATACAGGGTCAGCCCATACTCAGTGTGAGATAGGACTACACAGGGCATGAATCCTGGGAAGTGTAGTTGACTGGAGGCCATTGTTTGAAACTAGCTCTTATAGTCTTTTTTGACTTCCAATGTTTCATTTCGCTCCTAGCTCCAAATTGCTCTTGCAAACTTCTCAAGACCTCCAGATCTCACTCTACTAGTTTTCAGGGTCAAGCTCGAAGTCTGTGATCTCCCTTTCTAAATCAGGTCCAGATATCAGTGGAGCTGCTTGGGTCCTGAACCTCTGCTGAAGCTCCTTTACCACAGCTTCTAGATTACCATTCTCCCAACCTAAAGACTTGCTAGTTAAAGTGACAAGTTTCCTTCTCATACACACCCAAAAACAATGGTAAGACAGGACTAAGGGTACACGACATTTTCATTTAAAAAGGGAAAGTACAGGAAGCAGAAGAGTGTTGGGGACAATATTAACTTATTGAGTCTACACCTTCTCCTTACAGGTGATTCTCTGGCTCTAGGCTCTGTGATCTAGGCACTTGATTCTGCATGATGAGCCATCTTTTGTCTCCATTCAGAAATAACACTTTAGCACTGATCTGATTCCTAAGACTGACTCATGGCTGTAGAAGGTTGACTCATCGCCTTATAGCTTTTGTCCTGTTGATCTGCTTCTCCCTTGAAGAGCAAGCATGTGGGTGTGTTTGTTTATTTCTTGTTCTGCTTGCTTAAAAAATAGTATATAGGTTTTCTGTGATTATAACTGGTGCTCCCTCTATGACATAAAGGCCATACTCATAAATATCTCTAGGAATGGCTACCTTTTCCTTTGGGATGGGCATCAAGTTGCTTGGAGATAATGCTGCTAAGGTTCTTGGAGACCTTTTTTCTAGCAGATAAGGTTTGAGACATGTGTCCTTAAGATTTCTTTGTCCCTTAAGATTCTGAAAAGCCTATTCCTGCAGAGTCTCAGTGGCTCAGTCAGTTCAGCATCTGAGTCTTGATTTCAACTCAGGTCACAGTCTCAGGGTCATCAAATCGTGCCCTGCGTCAGGCTTCCCACTGATGGTGTGGAGCCTGCTTGTGATTCTCTCTCTCTCTTTGTCGCTTACCTGCATGTGCTCTCTCTCTTTCTCTCTCTCTAAATAAATGAATAAAAATTTTAAAAAAGAAAACCTGTTGTCTACATTTGATGTGTGTGAGGCACACAAAAGTTTGATTTGACAGGCAGTTGCTGTCAAATGGTAGTAAGTGTTGGATTTTTCTGAAGACTTGACTGGGTCTTCCATGGAAGAGAGCTTGATCATAAGGCTGGAAGTTGATTCCGGCTGTTTACTATGAGCTTAGATTGGGTTATCTTTCAGAGTGCTTATACATGTGGCCTTTCCATGTGGTTTGATCTTTTTACAGTACGGCAGCTATTTGAAGGGAGCATTCCAAGAGTGAGGATTCCAGGAGACCAAAGCAGAAATTATTTGTTTCTTATGACCTAGTGTCGGTAGTCATGTGACATCAGTGACATTCTATATACCCGAGTTATACAGGGTCAGCCCAGACTCGGTGTGGGAGAGGACCATGCAAAGCACGAATCCTGGCAAGTGTAGTTGACTGAGGGCCATTGTTCAAAACTAGCTCTTATAGTCTTTTCTGACTTCCCATGTTTCATTTCCCTCCTTGCAGTAAAATGCTCTTGCAACCTTCACAAGACCTACAAGGTGTCACTCTATCAATTGTCAGGGTCAAGCTTGAAGTCTTTGTTCTCACTATCTAAATCAGGTCCAGATATCGTGGAGGTCCTTGGGGCCTGTCCCTCTGCTGAAAATCCTTGAGAACAGCTTCTAGGCTACGATTCTCCCAATCTATATACATGTGAGTTAAAGCGACAAGTTTCCTTCTCAAACACATCCAACATACAATGGTAAGACCAAAACAAGGTACCAGACATTTTCACTTAAAAAGGCAAAGGATAGGACACATAGCACATAGCTGTCTACACCTCTTGTCTACAAGTGATTCTCTATGTCTCTAAGCTCTGTGATCTAGGCTCTTGGTTCTGCACTCTGGGCCATCTTTCCTCTCCATTCAGAAATAACACTTTATGAGCTGAGCTGATTTCTAAGACTAACTCATGGCCATAGAAGGTTGACTCATGGCCTCATTGCTCTTTTCCTGTTAAATTGCCTCTTTCCCTTGAAGTCCTAGCACATGGGTGTATTTATTTGTTGGTCTGCTTGTTTAAAAAACAGTATATAGGTTTTCTGTGATTATGACTGGTGCTCCAACTATGACATAAAGGCCACACCCATAAATATCGCTAAGATAGGCTACTTTTTCCTTTGCGATGGTCATCAGAGTGCTTGGAGATGATGCCTCTAAGTTTCTTGGAAACCATTTTTCTAGCAAATAAGGTTTGAGACATGTGCCCTTAAGATTTCTTTGTCCCTTAATTTTCTGAAAAACCTATTGCTGTGGAACTTCAATGTCTCAGTCAATGAAACATCTGACTCTTGACTGCAGCTCAGGTCACAGTCTCACAGTCCTGGGATAGAGCCCCACATCGAGCTCCCCGCTGATGGTGTGGAGCCTGTTTGGGATTCTCTCTCTTTCTCTCTGTCTCTCTGTCTCTGTCTCTCTCTTTGCCCTTTCCTTCCATGTGTTCTCTCTGTTTCTGTCTCTGAAAATAAATAAATAAACATTTTAAAAACCTTTTGCCTACCTTGGAAATCCATGAGGCATAAATAAGTTTTAATCTTTCTGAGGTATCTAAAAAGGATTTTATGGCCACATCCTTGACTTCATTTTACCCTGAGACCATGTTTTGCTGGTCTTCTCATGGGTATGGTCTTTGTTCTGGGGTCATCTCTTACTTTGAGACAATTTTGCTAGCTGGAAACCATCATGCATTCTATTTTCACTAGATTCCAATTAAAAACTGGACAGGTTTTTTGTTTGTTTGTTTGTTTGTTTGTTTCAACTCTTTCTATTTTTATTTTAGGCAGTAAAAGATGGCAGTTATCACTTTGAACATTCTTCCTGGAAATCTCCTTAGCAAAGTAACTTGTTTCTTAAGGACTCTTTCTATTTTCAACACATACTCTGGGGATAGTATTGCTAATGATTCTTCCATATATGACTGACATTCTTCTCATTGAGCCTCCAATAATCACTTCCTCATTGTCCTTCAAGAATTTGGAAACAGTTTCCTGATGGCTTGTCAAGCTTCTCCTCATTGTCTAATCCCAAAGTCAATGTTACATGTGTAGGCCTTTGTTACAAAAACACCTCACATAAAGGACAAATTTATATTTTATTCACTATAAAATAAAATGGTGGCTCAGTCAGTTAAGCGTCTGACTCTTGATATCAGCTCATGTCATGATCTTGCACTCTTGAGATCAAGCCCTGTGTTGAGCTCTGCACTGAACATGGAGCCTGCTGGGGATTCTGTCTCACCCTCTCTGTCTCTCTCTCTCTACCTCTCAAAATAAATAAATAAACATTTAAAAAAAGAAAATAAATAATAACATTTAAAGAGATTCTATTAATATTTAAGAATATCTATTAAAACCTTTTAAAAAACCTTTTAAAACAAAAGATTTAGAATTACAAAATTCAGAGAGTGAATCAAAGGAGAGTTTGGTGATGGAATATACAATAGGTAGCCTATAAGAACTACTGAAAGAAAAATCACAAAACACAGAGCAAAAATTAAAGAAATAAGGTAAAAATAATATAAATGGAAGACAGATCGAGGAGGTTTAACGTTTGAATATAAGACATAGAAAAAGACATATTTAACTGGATAGAAAATAAGAGTTTAATGGGAATAGATATCACAAATCAAAAGGTAAATGAAAATTGTGAAAAATATTTGCAGACACTATGACAGGTAGTGTTATTATTTATAATAAAAAGATTTAAAAACTGATTTTAAAAATAAAAAATGATAAAAGGTTTTGAGACCAACTACATGTCCAAATGGAAAATAAATATACAATAACACCTTGGATTGTGAGTAACTTGTTCTGCGTGTGTTCCACAAGACACGCAAACATTTCTAATAAGTTTTAACTTGATAAAGGAGCGATGCCTTGTAACACGAGTAGTACGTGGTGCCAAATGTCACATGATCACAACTGAGACAATGGTTCTTGAAACTCACTTTGATATACAAGTGCTTTGGATTACAAGCATGTTTCCAGACTGACTTATGCTCAAATACCAAGGTTTAACTATATACGATTTTCCTCATTTTACAATGACTATGCCCCAATTAACTCACCATAAGTTGAAAATATTGTAAGCTGAAAATGCACTTAATATGTGTAACCTACCAAGCATCACAGCTTAGCCTAGCCTCTCTTAAACATGTTCAGAACCTTTACATTAGCCTATACTTGGGCAAAATCATGTAACACAAAACCTAATTTATAATAAAGTGTTGAATATGCCATGTAACTTGTCAAATACTATACTGAACAAGAACACAGAATGGTTGTATGCGTACAGAATGGTTATCAGTACTGGTTGTTTACCCTCGTGATGGCGTGGCTGACCAGGAGCTACCTCTCGCTGCCACTGCCCACATCACGAGAGAGAAATGTACTACATGTTGCTAGCCATGGAAAAGACCAAATTTTTAAATTTGAAGTATGGTTTGTATTAAATGCATATTGCTTTCATACCATCATAAAGTCGAAAAATCATAAGTTGAACCATCATAAATAAATTGGAGATCATCTGTAAAAGATGTCTTACTTCTATCAATAAAGAAATGGTTGTATAAATTTGGATGCAGGCATACGGTGAAGTATTATATTACCATTGAAAAGATGCATTGAAGGTATAAGCAGCATACAAAGAAAGTGTACATGATATGATCCTGTTTTTATAATTTTTTTAACATTTATTTATTATTGAGAGACAGAGACAGAACATGAGCAGGGGAGGGTCAGAGAGAGAGGGAGACACAGAATCCGAAGCAGGCTCCAGGCTCCGAGCTGTCAGCACAGAGCCTGACGTGGGGCTCGAACTCATGAACTGCGAGATCATGACCTGAGCCGAAGTTGGACGCTTAACCAACTGAGCCACCCAGGCACCCCATGATCCTGTTTTTATAAAGCAAACAGTACCCCCAAAGTCTTTATATATGTGTGTGTATGGCACACTATGTGCACATGTGCAAATGATAATAGAGCAAGAAAAAGATATGAATATTTGTGACACGTGAATATTATAGATGTGTGCAAACAAAGAAAGGAAGAAAAAGGCAATAAAAACAGAGAACAAGATGATTATTCCTGACAAAATAGCAAGCATGATATGATATAAACTAGGCAAAATTATATATACGAATAATATATGCATATGCATGTCTATATGCATAAAGAGTCACAAGAGAGAAGAAGCATTATATTTTAATGGTGGTTGTCTCAGGATGGTGGGATTTCAAGTGTCTGTTTCTTGCTTGTACACATGTTAATGATTGCTTGAATTTTTTTTACTGGGAACATATATTTTTCCTCAATTATGAAATTAGTTTCATTGTAAAAAATGGAGACGGGAGATGAGGGCTAGATAAACTTTGAGTGAACACCTCTTGAGATGGAAGAGGGCTGAAGTGATGCCTGGTTGACCATCGAGAAAGAAAGAAACGTAGAAGCAACACTGGATGGCCCTGTGAGAGAGACTTGGTAGCTCAAGAATCCAAAAGGTTGCCAAACTAGCTCTAATGGTATGGAAAGGAAACCCCTTCCAGCACCCCTTCCTAGGAGTGCTTTTCTCCTCTCTGAAAGAGATGTGGGGACCCCCATGGGTGTGGCAACTGAGCCAATAGAAGTACCAGCATGTGTGGAGGGTTTCAGCATGTGTGACAGTGATGACTGAGAAATGACAACTGCCATCAGCAAGTAATGCAAATGAAGAACTCCTCCCTCTCTTTTTCACTTTCTTCCCACAATCCTCTGGGGCCAGAAGGGGCAGACTCGTCACCTTGATCTTACTGTCTGGACCCCCATAAAAATAACTAACATTGAAGGCCTGGTTAGGAGGTTTAAATGCTAACCTTGATGTGTTAAAAAAAAATTAAAAAGGTAGGGGAGTGAATATTAAGGAAGTATTTATTTTCAATTTTTATTTATTCATTTTTGAGAGAGAGAACAGGGGAGGGGCAGAGAGAGGGAAAGAAACAGAATCCCACACAGGCTCCATGCTGTCAGCACAGAGCACAATGCAGGCCTCGAACTCACAAACTCAGATCATGACCTGAGCCGAAATCAAGAGTTGGAGGCTAAGGGCCTGAGCCACCCAGTACCCCAAAGAAGTATTTAAATCCTCTCTCAAAATGATAATCTGGTTTACTAGGATATGTCTTGATGCATAATTCTACTTTCAATATAGAAAATGATCTTTTATTCCTTTTCTGTTGTATAATTGCTAATTCCCTTTCTCCACCTCTAGCAGTTTTGAGGTAAAGTTCCTGTGCTTGGAAAGTCAAAAGAGGACAGTATATTATGTTAAAAATATTACCCCTCTCACAACAGGTACTAATTGTAGTGAACTTGTTACAAGCCAGGTATTGTAGTGTTCTATGTGCCCGTCTTTATTTAATACTCTCAACACTATATAAGAAATACTATTAAGCTCATATTTTTTAGTGATACACACAGACTCAGTAGGATTAAGTAATCTACTTAAGAATACAATTAGCCAGACCACCATAGTCAGTGGCAAATATTAACTTGAAAGCCTACGTTCGTGGTCACTATGTGCCATCCTCCTGGCTGTCTCTGTACAAGGCCATGTTTGCGCGTGTATGTGTGTGCACACATGTATGAGTAAAATGTCCTCAGTAATAAATCTTTAAGTATGAGAATTTTATATCTGCTGTCTAGTCCTAATAAAGAAATCTTCTTCACTCGCCTCCTTTTCTAAACATGTTATTTGCACCTTTGAGGCCTTCCAGAAACCTAGGCAGAATCCCCAGTGGGAAACAACAAAAGCCGAGTGAGGTGGAAACACAGTGCTATGGGAGTTGAGGAGAGAAAGAGCACATCTGATGAACAGATTAGTAATGGCTCTTAGGAAAGGTGGCCTTTGACAAAGGATTTGAAGATAGGAAGATTTTCACAGACGAAGCGTAGGTGGGCCATGATTTCTGAAAATTGTGTGGGGGTGCTGTAGGAGAGAGATTTTAGGCCTCACGGACAGTGCTTGAAAGTTCAGCTGCAACTTTGGTTGAAGATAGAATACAAGAAGGTGAGGCTAAAAGATCAGAGTGGGTCTCTGCTGTGGAGTGTTCTGGATGCCAGAGTGAAGGGTCTGTTCTCAGTCTGGAATATTACAGGGTCAGGTCACATCCACAGAGGCCGGGGAGGTAATGTAAATAAGTGAAGAGGGCCAAGTGAAAGAGACAGACATATACTTTTTTTTTTTTAATATTAAACACTTAGAAATTATCTTGGCTTTCCAAAGCAAATATGTTGTCTTTCATTCATAATTTAAATATGTAGCTTTTCAGGCTTTCATTTTCTTATTCTTGAGAGAGAGATGGGGATAGAGAAATATTTCCCCGTGTGAAAAGCAACAGCTCATAGCAATTTGATTTATAATGGCCAAAAATAAAAACAACAGCAACAAATATCCATCAGCATGTAAATGGATAAACAATTTATGGTATATCCACGTGGTAGAATACTACTCAGTAAAATGTAATGAACATGCCACTACATGCATGCATCTCAAAATAGTTTTGCTAGATAAAAAAATCCAGAAAACAGAGTATATTCTGTGTGATTTTATTTATACAAAATTCTGAACAATGTAAATGTGTCTATGATGACAGAATTACAGATCAACGGTTGCCTGAGGTTCAGAAGAAGGTGGGAAGGGGCAGGAAGGAGAAATACAAGAAATCTTTTGGGTGTGATTGATAGGCTCATTATGTTGACTGTAGTGATGACTTTTCAAATGTGTCCATATGCCAACTACATACTTTATCAACTTTATTTTTTATTTTTTGTATTTTTTAGAGAGAGGAAGCTTGAGCAGTGGAGAGGGGTAGGGGGAGAGAGAGATTGAATCTTAAGCAGGCTCCACACTCAGCACAGGGCCACACGTGGGCTCAAACCCACAACCCGGGGATCATGACCTGAGCTGAAATCAAGAGCTGGACACTCAACCAACTGAGCCACCCAGGTGCTCCAATGTTTACAACTTTTTAAATTTGATGGTTCTTTTAAGGTAAAATTTTTGAATAAATAAATAAGACAGCTGTAAATAGCTGTTTCTCCATTAAGAAGGTAAGCCAAAATGAGAAATCAAATCATTTTTTTTGCCTTGGGCTCCTAGAACTGAGTAAACCTCTTGAATTGTTGAAAGAAACTTTAAAATATCCCCAAGGCTATAACTTTGGGTGGTCTACGAGTTCAGAAAGTGAGACCATAATGTGGTCTGGGTAGGAAGTGGGCAACAGTGAGTGAGTGTGATGGTAAAGGTTGGAGGCCAGTATTTCTACAGCCCTGCTTCTGCTCCTGCTCTACTAATTTGCCTCAATAATTCAGACAGTTATGAACATCCTATTGCAATCTGCTCAACTTTAGAAAATGCAGCAATATTAGTGAGCAGTCTTGATGGCCACAAAATTTTCCGGGGGAAAAAAGATATCCCAGAATTTACCTTGTCTGCAAGGTTAAGGCTATATATTAGAGTAGCTGTCAGGTCATTATAGTCTGGAATATTCCAAGAAAGAAGACAAAAAAAGAAGGGAAGTCTATGAAGAAAAGGGAAGGAAGGAGAGGAAGAGAAAAGTCGGTGCCCGCAGCGTCAACACGCATGCGCCACCTAGAGGGCACTTGCAAGGTGTGGCTGCCTGTGTTCTCCCACAAACCCCGTTCAGGAGGATCCCTTGAAATACAGGGTGTGGCCACTTCATTAGGGAGATGTTTAAATTTTTTACCACGTCAAAAAAATTTAAACTGATACAAGTGAGAATTCACTACTCCTTTGACTTTTTACAATTCTTTGTTTTTGTTTTCCAACACTTTCATGCCTCCCTTTATTTTAACTTTTATGCATGCTTTATTTCCTTTACCAAATTGTAAATCTCCTGTAGGATGAGTACAGAACAGGCTCATTTTTATATTCCTCACTCTTACCCTAACAATTTATGCTCAGTAAATATTTGTTGAGAAAACTTTTTTTTTTAAACAGGCTATCAATGTTTTTATTTGACATATTGTACATTAGAGCCCCCTAGTGTGCAAAAACCACTGTCTGAAGGAGCCCAGATGAACAGGAATGTGAACAAGTTTTCAAGGGAATGATCTTTGACTCCTTTAATTCATGGTCCTTTTCTTATATCTCTGATTTATTCTTCTGAGGGGAAAGACCAGTTGCAGAATATTAGAACTCATTAATTCTCCATTGCTGCAGCACTGACCTGTGCTTCAGCCTGCTTCCAAATTGCCTTTTCTTTCACCCCAGCAATGGAGGATAAAGTGTCTTATTGATTCCAAGAGACACCTTTTCACATTTTAACATTTCTGAAATCAAACCACATCTTACACTTGATGCCTCTCCCTATCACTCTTAGTTATGTGGTACTCATGGCATCGTTGTCATTGCCCACACATGTGCAAACTTGGTTATAGCACTTCTCAATTCCACATCAGCTGAATTACAGGCTTTGCTTGTACCGTTTTTGTTAAGTTTAACTGCCATTTCAATACTTAAAAAAAATCTATATTAAGATACACTAACAACTACATATCTATACATATAAATGTATATGGAGAAAGCCATAATTTGGCATAAAAACATAAAGCTATTATGTATGCCAAATGGCAGGAAAATCATGCAGTGGGTTGTAAATTGATTAGTGTGAATTGAATATTTTTTGGAATGATGATCATATTCCTAGACTGTGCTACAAAACAACTGAGTTTTCTACAAGACCTGAGAAGGTCGATAGAGCTATATTATATTCTATTATTGAGATTCATGCAAAACGATTGCTTATCAGGTACCAAGAAATGAAACCAGAGATGGGAAATTTTGCAGGTGCCCCTCTGATAATTCATATAATTACTGATGACTGAAAAATATCTCTATATATTTAATTTTAAGCTACAATATGAAACCTAAGAATGAGATCTTTTCTAAAACTCCCATTCTTTATAAATGGCAAAATAGCTGGATGATCAAGGTTGAGTTAATGATGTACTGGATTAAAGTCACTTGGAATTGGTAGCCAACAACTTCACATAACCCACATTGTAATTTGATTTTCAACACATCTCATGCCCATGTACCTTAACAATTAAAGGAGAAGCTCACTGATACTATAGCAACTTGGGGTGTCTTGGCTATCCTTTTCCATATAAATTACAAGTTGAGTTATACAACAAACTCTATAGGTCTAGATCAATGTTAGAAATAATGAAATCTTTAAGATATTGAATTTTTCTGCTCACGAATATAGTGCATCTCTTCACTGATGTACATGTTTTTTACTCTTTCAATAAATTTTATAATTATTCCATAAAATATCTGTGCATCTTTTATTGTGTTTATTATGGATTGGCATTTCATTATTTTTGTTGCTGTGGTAAATAGTTTTGTTTTTCAAATTGTATTTTCCCTTTATTATTGGTGATATAAAATGAACTAGACTTTCATATGTTGATCTTATGTCTGGTAGCCTTGATAAATTTGTGCATCAACTTTACAGATTTGTCAAATTTTGGTATATGAACTAGATGACAATTTTCAATTTTCAAAAAGAAGAGTTTTGAATTTCTCTTTCAAATTCTTTTATGTTTGTTTCCTTTTAGTTTCTTATTGTGCCATCTAGATCCCTAAGGACAATTGTTGAGTAATATCACATCCTACTCTTGCTCTTTATTTTTAAAGGCATGTTTCTAATGGTTTACCTCTAAGAATGGCTTTTGCTATGCTTTTTTTAAGGTAAATACCATTATAATGTTATCCCTCATGAGCACAGAAACAAAACCCTCTCTGAAATATTAGCAAACCAAATCTTGAAGCACATAAAAGCTTTAAACAACATGAGAAAGTGGAGTTTATTATAATAATGCAAGATTGGTTTAATACCTTAAACTTGATTATTTTATTTTTCTAATGTCTATTTATTTTTGAGAAAGAGAGACAGAGCATGAGTGGGAGAGGGGCAGAAAGAGAGACACAGAATCTGAAACAGGCTCCAGGCTCTGAGCTGTCAGCACAGAGCCCGACATGGGGCTCCAACTCGGAAACAGCGAGATCATGACCTAGGCTGAAGTCAGACGCTTAACCAACTGAGCCACCCAGGCGCCCCAAAATTGATTATTTTAATACACCACATTAACATAATAAAGAAAATAAAGATGATCAATTCAAAAAGTTCACAGAAATGCATTAGTGAATAACGGTCATTCATGATAACAACTCCCAATAAACTAGGAATAGAAACCAAATTTCTCCTTTGGATAAAGGGCATACACAAAAAAACTACAGCTAGCATTCTACTAATCCAGAAAGATAAAACATTTTTACTTAAGATCAGGAACAAGGCAAAGATGTTCATTCTCAGCATTTCTATTTAACATTGTGTTTGCAGTTTTAGCCATTTTAGTAAGGTAAGAATAAGAAGTGAAAGGCATACTTATTTAAAAGAAAGAAAATTATGTGTCTTCATTTTTAGATGACATCAAAAGCACTATCTTCATGGAAAAACATGAAATGAACTTCATTAAAATGAAAAACTTGATTTTTAAGAGATACCATTAAAAAAAGGAAGAAACAATTCATAGACAGCAAAAAATATTTGTAAATATTATACCTGGGAAGAGACATGTATACAAAATGTATTGTTTAAAATTTAAGAACTCAGTAATAAGAGGAACTCCACCAAATGTATAATGCAAAAGATTTTAATAGATATTTTACCAAAGGAGATATATAAGGGCACCAAAAACATACTCAACATCATTAGTCATTAAGGAAATGAACATTAAAACTAGAGACATCATTATATCCTCTCTAAGATGGTTATTTTTTAAAAGACCATCAATACCAGTGTTGTTGAGAATGTGAAGAAACAATCATACATACATTCAAGGCAAGTGGTGCAAAATGGTATGGTTTCTTTGCAAAACAATTTACTAGCTCCTTAAAAGGAAAATCTTGCCATGTGAATCATCAATCTGCACACAAATTTTTAAAGCAGCATTATTCAAAACAGCAAGCATTTAAATAAACCCAAACGCACATTAACATTAACAGTTGAATTAATAAGCTAAATGTGTTAACTGCATACAATGGAATACTATTCATAAATAAAAGGGAACAAACTACTGATACATGCAAACTTCACGTAGATGAACTTCAAAACATTAGATTTAGATTAACTTCAAAACATTAGATTAACTTCAAAAACATTTGCTAAATGAAAGAAACCAGAGATAAATGACTATATATTGTATTATTCCACTTACATAAAGTTTCCAGAAAAGACACAGCTATAGAGAATGAAAGCAGATCCAGAATGTTGGGCTGAGAGCAGAGATTGACTATACAATGGAACTAGGGAACTTTTGGGGGATTATAGAACTTTTATAAAACTGGACTCCAGTAATGGATTCACAACCATAAATTTTACTAAAAATAAGCAAACTGTACGTTTACAATAGGTGATAGGTGAATTGTGTGGAACATAAACTATCCCTAAATAAAGTTGTTAAAATTTTGTTATCACCCCAATTCCACTTTAATTAAAGTATGATGCTCATCTCCTACACAGATATTGGGTAGCTTATTTATTGAAGGAGAAAAAGAAGGAGGAGGAGGAGGAGGGGGAAGGGAGGGGCAGGAGGAGCAGGAGGGGGAGGAGAAAAAGAAGAAGAGGTCAAGCTATTGGCAATGGGAGCAGAAGGGACTGGAAAAATCCTCAGGTGCGACAGTAATTTACTTGACCTGAAATCACCCTCTCTACTAAACCACCACCAGTAATGATTTTGATGTGAAAAGGTTACTTAAGAAGGACTTAAAACACAGGAACTCACAAAAGTTTACATATTCTGGTGATAGCTAGAACTAGGGACCCTGCTACTGCTAAGTCCAAAGCAGAAACCTCTGTCAAAGTGCTGAAAGCCAAAGATAAAAAAAAAAACCTAAAAGAAGTTATCGGGTGAAAACAAACAAACATTTAATACAATCATAGCTTTAGCAAAATTTTTGTCAAACACAAGACAAACTAGGAGAAAATGAAATGACATATTTAAAATGCTAACAGTAAAAAACTGTCAAGCTAAAAGTCTATATCTGGTAAAATATACTTCGAAACTAAAGACGAATTATAGAAATTTTCAGGTAAACAAAACGTGAGAGAATTTACTATCAGCGCGACAAAGAAAGCTAAAGGAATTTTATCAGGCTGTCAAGAGATGATACCAGTTCCGCATGGAATTAGTACCTGGGGTAAATATGACAAAGTACATTTTTAATATCCTGTATTTTGTAAGATACCTGCCTACTTAAAGTAAAAACAATGGTATATTTTCGGGTTTATAAAATACATGGTAGTAATATACAGGATGTCTTCATGTCAGTTTGGGCAGCTATAGCAAAGTTTCATAGACTGGGTGGCTTATAAACAACAGAAATTTATATCCCACCTTTCTGTAGGTCTGAAGTCCAAGATCAGGGTACCAGCACAGTCAAGTCTGGTGAAGACTCTCCTCCAGGTTTCAAACTTCCAAATTCTTGTTGTATACTCACATGGTAGGGAGTAGAGAGAGGAAACAAGCTCTCTGGTCACTCAGCAGTGCATTTATCCCATTCATGGGGGCGCTACCTTCATGACCCTCATCTAATCCTGATTATCTCTCAAAAGCCTCACCTTTCAGTACCATCACATTGGGGGGTAGGCTCTCAACCTATGAACATTGGGGCAGGGGACACAAACATTTTGTTCATAACACTGGATAATAGGAGAAAAGGAAAGGAGGGGTAAAGTGGCTTATCCTATTATAAACTTTTATGGGGGGTGGTATAATATTAATTCAAGTTATACGGTGATTAAAAATGCGTATTATATAATCCCTAGAGCAAGAACTGCAATGAAAGCATAGATTAAAAGCTAACAGATGAAATACTAATAAAATACATGATTAATCTAAAAGAAAGCAAGACAGTGGCATGAAAAGAAAAAGGAACACAATGAGTAAAGAGAAAACAGCATGATGATAGACCTAAAGCCAGCTATATCAGCAACTGTGTTAAATATAAAGGGGTTAGACATTCCAATTACAGGGTAGAGATGGTCAAAATAGACACAAAGCTAACCAAGAGCCAATATATGTTGTTTACAAGAGATGCGCTTTAAAAATAAATACAGTAGAGGGGAGCCTGGGTGGCTCAGTTGGTGTCCGACTTTGGCTTGGGTCGTGATCTTGCAGTCTGTGGGTTCAAGCTCCACGTCAGGCTCTGTGCTGACAGCTTGGGGCCTGGAGCCTGGTCCGGATTCTGTGTCTTCCTCTCTCTCTTCCCCTCCCCCACATGCACTCTGTCTCTCTCGCTCTCTCTCAAAAATAAATAAACATTAAAAAAAATTAATAAATACAGTAGGATGAAAGTAAAAGGACAGAAAAAGATATACTATAAAAATATTAAGCATAAGAAATCTTGTAAGGCTTTGTTAATGTCAGACAAAGTAGACTTCAAAACAAGGAATATTCCAGAAATAAAGATATTACTTAAATATTTATCTTTATATTTATTTATATCATAATATTTATATTGTTACAAATGTAATAATAAAGGGTTAACTCATGATCAAAATGTAATGGTCATGAATGCATCTTTCAAGCAATCAGATATCAAGGTGGTCAATTAGGACAATGAGGCAAATTGAAAGTAACAATCAAGCCTTTATTCACTTACTAGGACATTGCAAACAAGAGGCAAAAACAGGCACCGGTTCCTAAGGATTTCATTTTTTCTCGTGGAGTAGCACTGGTGGAGAGATAGGGAGATGCAGTGCAAGTGGGGGGATTGTCTCACTGCCAAGGAAACCTGAGGGCCAGATGCGAGGGAGGGAGGAACTAGGCGTGGAAAAGTTTTGCGTCAGAGTGGAGAAACATTCCTTAGTGTAGACCCCAGATGAGGTCTTCAAACTGAGGTGTTAGGCTAGAAATGCAGTGTGGGCAGGACAGCTGCTCCCCAGGCCTGCTGGGCAAAGCCTTGCCATGTATGGTTTGGTATGATCAGCATAGTTGTTTGGCCTGGAGTTACATTCCTCAGTGTATATTGCAAAGAATTGCAAAGTACATAAAGCTAAAATTTATAGAACTAAAGGAGAAGTGGACATATCACATATGGAGACTTTAAAACTTCTTTTTCCATAACTGATAGAGCAAATAGATAAAATGTCAGTGAAGATATACTTGACCTAATGAACATTTTTAGTATACTCTTGATAACAACTGTAGAATGTACCTCCTTTTAAGGTAACCATGGAAGCTGAGCCATAAAACAAGTCTCAGTATGTTTCAAGAAGTTAAAATCATGCATAGTATATTTTCTGAGCATGACAAGATTAAATGCAAAAAAGACAACAAAAGATACCATTAAGCACCCCCCCCATATATTTGGAAATTAGAATATATACTTCTAAAAACACATGGGTGAAAGAAGAATCACAAGGTAATTAGAAAGTATTTTGAATTAAACCATCACAGAAGCACAACATATCACAGCTTGTGGGAGTCACTCCTACTTCCCTTCTTTGGTCCCCAGATCCAAATAGTCTAAATGTGATCCAAGTATCTAAATATGGGAAAAACTGGTTACTGTCCAAAACACACATCACATCTTATAAGATGGTACCACAACCCCCTAAGATATTGTCTCTCAGATGATACTTAAAATAAGTCTCTGTCAGGCCTTGCCAATGTTGTGTTAAGCAACTGCTTGTAGATCAGCATTTCTCTAACTTTTCTCATTAACCCCCCCAAACCCTGCCCCCAAAGAAACTTTTAAGTTTTTTTCCTCTGAATCATTATAATATCTAACGTCTTTTTGTCCCTTAGAACAACTTTTGCTTCTTGTGGAGGCAATATTGCTCCCATTGAGAATGAATGTTCTTCATGATATGGTAAAGAGTAATACTCATTAATTCCATATACATAAGTTCCTTTCTATACTTCTTTGTTGGCAAATGTGCTTCCTGGTCATGTTGTATATAATACCAATATGATAAATAATTCATTTGGTAGGTTCATAGATGGTGGTACTGGCAGAAACATCGAGGAAAGGAAAGGCAAATCCAAAATAAATATCTATTTCAGTGAGAACAAAGGTTGCTGCATGTACCATGATGGGAAGCACTGATAATCACTCTTGGCCTTTCAAGGCATTAACTGCCCTACCTTTATAAAAAGTGCAGACAAAATGGTATGCTAAATGGATACCAGTTCATCTCTTCTCTCAGTTACCCAACTACTTTGTCAATGGGCTGCTATACAAAGCAGGTTTGGTAGCAGGTACAGAAGTTATGCATGGAATCAATAACCTGGCTTCCACCACTGCTGAGCACCCTGCCAGTAATAGCAAAGGCTGACATTGAGCACTCAGTAGAACACCATTTCCCACGAGATCAGGAATCCACCTGATGGGAAGTTGATGAAAGTGACCCACGAAATGAACACTCATGTTCTATTCTTACTGTCTACTCTTCCTCCACACCCAAAGGTTGGAATCTTCCTGATTAAAGTTTGTCTTGAGATCAATAAGCTCTTGATTGCCTTTTAATCTAACTTTTGATTGCATTATTTACCACAAAAATGTTCCCAAATACTGATTTTTTAATTCATGCCTGGAGACCATGACTTTGTGGGGGAAAGAAACAACTTTAATTCTATATAAAAGAAATAACAAAAGACTTGTTTTCCCATATTCTCAAAATCTTAGAAACTAGATAACAAACCTAGAATTATACATGTTAAGTATAATTAGATATGTTCTCAACTTCATCCCATGTTCTCCAGATCATTCACAATGAACATCACAAGATTCGATTCAATAATCCTACATCTTTATATCAACAAGAATCTGTATCTCCAAAATAACAAGTTTTCAAGCAAAAATCTAGTCTGTGACTTGTAATTACCTTCTTTTTAGGTTTAGAGATTCTTGAGTAATTAATGCTTTGGATTTCTTAATATCTGTTTTTGAATGTTCTTGAACTCAGTAATATCTAGATTTTCCTTTACTTAATGATAGTTGGTAAAAACAAGTTAAATCTGTTTTCCTCATATGGTCTGAGAATAGGTTAGGGTAACCCACATTTATTTCAGAGGCCTGCCTTTTTTACCCCTGAATGATTCAGCTAAACACCATGAAGTTTTAACATTAGGTAATAGAATGACCTTCTTAAAATAGCTGTAGCCCAAAAGTCTGTTGTGTGCCTTGAACTCAAGAGAGTTAATAAGGAGATCTGTACAAAGCACCTTGATCAATTTCTGAGGTGAATGTATGATAAAGGATGGACCAAGGTCACTTTTCCTGATGTCCATCTTGTTGAGAGTGTCTGGCAGAACCCACTAGATCCCAAGGGAAATGGGAGTTTGAAGCAATTATCTAAATAATTCAGAGAAGAAGTCATACCCAGGTGTTTCAAGGTCACCCATATGAGCAGAAGGGGAATCTAAATATTTTGAATCTTGTTAGAAATTTATTAAAGAACTCTAGGACACACATACTGATATTGATTCATCACATAAAGGGAAAATCTTATCACTGGAAAAAAATAGGCTCATGTACATATATCACATTAAATAAATGCTCAATTTTCTTTCTACTGTGCCCAACAGAGAATGCCTTTCACCTGCATAAGAGTAACAATGCGTTCTAAATTCTATTCATAGCGTTTATAATTCTGTATTTCTAAAATAATTTTCTCACCAAGCAGCATGAGTTTTCATCTAGAAGGAAAAAAATCAGTGTAGCTGATATAGATACAAAATAGAAGGAAGAGAAAGGAAACAGAATTACCCATACGCTTCTGGGAAATAAAAAGATTTCACACACTATAAAAAAAATCATTTTATTCACAGGGTACATTTCCAAATTTTCTCCAAGTAAGGGAGGTAGAGAAATTGAGACTTACTGAATCTTCTCACTACCAGCCATAATTACAATGAACACACCAAAGAAAAAGACATGTTTTTACAGCAAACCTCCTCCTATGACATTACATTTAGATTCTGTGGAAACCGCTCAGTAGAACCAACTGAGATAGATACTTTTTTTTCAAGTCACACTATAAAAAGTACAAGTTAAAGTTTTTTCTTACCTGCTACATTTTATATTAAACTTAAAGAAGAAATGAAGAGCATTGATTTTCCCCACACCTCCTGCCAACAGAATTTAGCTTCATTAGGAAAAAGTAATTCCATGTATACTTCAAAGATTATTTCAGTTTTATAGTCTAATCTAAGATCTTTTCCAGAATTATTGCCCCCATGGACCAGTAATCAAGCTACACTGTATGAGAAAGAATATTTGAATTTCTATTTTTCTCTTACTTCCAATTTGCAAATATGCTAGTTTTTTAAGTTTATTTATTTATTTTTAGAGAGATAGAGAAAGAGAGAAGGAGAAAGGGCAGAAAGAGAGAGAGAGAGAGAGAGAGAGAGAGAGAGAGAATCCCAAGCAGGCTCTGTGCCATCAGTACAGAGCCTGATGTATGGCTCGAACTCACGAACTGTGAGATCATGACCTGAGCCGAAATCAAGAGTCGGACACTTAACTGACTGAACTACTTAGGCGCCCCTGCAAATTTGCTCTTGAAAAACAGTTTTCACATATGTGGAAGAATATATAAGGTGCAATAGTCAACTTAAAGAGACCAGCAAGAAACTTTTTCAAAACTTTTTAGACCAACTATGCTGTGTGGTAGAATTCTAATAATGTTCTAGACTTTTAAAAAATTAAACAAGCTTTTCAATGGAGCTTCTACTTGTCTGTTCTCTCCCCTTCCCTCTAGTGTCTGACTCTGATGTACCCCTGTGACCATCAATCACTACAAATTGTGAATCCTGTATGAGAGGGATATCTATAGTAACTTACGGACAAGAAAGCCCAAAGAATTGGTGCTTAAGAGTGAATGAGAAACAGAAACAAATTGTTTCCTTGCTTCCATGAAAGCTAGTATTTGCTGGAGAAACACATATTTGAATCTAATCATCTTAGTTCTCCTGTAGCTATCACCTAAGGAGCTCTTTATGAGAAGGCTCTACTACTTCAACAAAAGATATTTACATACAGTTATCAGACATCTCCAAGGCCTATATACTATTGTGCATTTATATAAAATAGTCACAATCACTACAGTTATAAGAGTTCTTGCTGATGGTAAAGATACAACTTGGAACAGACATAGCTACACCTCTAAAGAGACAGGTACATGAAGGAAATACAAAAGGAAGTGGGAGCCAAGCAGAAAAAGTTAAGGCACCCTCTGCCACCTAGCCAGACATTTTTCTCTTTTCAATGGGCATAAATAATGCAAGGTGTGTGTGTGCGTGTGTGTGTATGTGTGTGTGTGTGTGTGTGTGTGTGTTTACACTAAAACAGAGAGGAGAAAATGCATCTAAATCTTTCTAACTCTCATCATGCATATGGTGACCATGTTTCAAAGGGTCACCTTCACTTCCTACCATTGCTGCCTCATCATGACAGGAGACCTAAATAATAATCTTGCATATGTGTCAAAGGGGATATGAAAATGGCAGCCTTTGTATATCCCAACATAGACACCAAGGAAAGCGTAACTCGAAGAGGGGCAGAAGGGTCCAAGTAGGTAAACAGGTGCCACTCTTCCATCTTCTTCCCTAAGTGTCTCACAACCTGGTTCTCACACTGCTTCTTCTAGAGTCTTTTCATCATGAGCCATAACTACCACATAACAATATATTTCCTTTAAAAGGTTTTGGAACGTTCTATTCTTGGGACTGCGCTCAAGGACAACAGCCTCTGTGCTCTGGGCTTAGCTTCAGACTAAGATCCCTGTCAGTGGTCCTTCACAATTAAAATCCCGATTTCCTCTTTCTCTTTTTCATTTTGGTTAAACCCTTCTTTATTACAATTTTCCATTTCGCTTCCTATGCAGAGAAAAACAGACACATCTGACTCCCAATTTCTCTGCCCTGGATAAAAATCACATTTCTTAGATGTTTACTGGTATCATGTGACACATACACTTTTAAAATGACAAATAACTGGAGAAAATCTAATTATGTAGAAGCAGAAAGAGACATGATCAATATATTTGGATATTACTCTATAAAACTCCCAGGCAGCTTTGCATCATTGATTATATCCTACAGCTTTAACAGAAAAGCAAAGTTAGAAGGGATTTTAGCACAATGTAGGGATCAATAAGAATACACAGGAGGTGGGCAAACAAGTGACCATAAAATATAATTCCTCTCTTGTGCTTTAAAAAAGTTATAGCCATGGGCTTTAACAGAAATATGTACTTCTTCCGTATTGTGATGATGAGCAGAGGCCAAGTTATGTTTGAATGAGCCTTCCTTCCACACGTCTCTTTCGATCCCTCACCTCTAGGATGTATGTAAAAACTGCAAGAGAATGAGGGTAAATTCTTGGCTGAGGGTAAGCCAGTAGTATCCATTTTCTTACGATAGGAAGGAAAAAGGCTACAGCAACTGTAGCTTCATGTTAAGTGTCTTTCTTCTTACAACATAGGACTCTTATAGTGTTCAACCTAAATATTCTGCCTTCACGGTTAGGAGTCGCAAACAAACATTCTAAGCTTCTGGATTCTTTTGGATCAGTGTCCAGGGCTTTTAAAGAAACTATACAAGAACCGGTGGAAAATAGTTGACCCCTGAACAATGTGGGATTGGGGTCCCAACCCTGCCGTGCAGTCAAAAACCTGCATACAGCTTTTGACTGCCCCAAAACATAACTACTAATAGCCTATTATTGACCAGAAGCCTTACCAACAACATTAACAGTCGATTAACACATATTTTATGTTATTTGCATGATATACTGTTTTCTTACAATAAAGTAAGCTACAGAAAAGAAAATATTAAGAAAATCATAAGGAAAATACATTTACAGTACTGTACTATATTGGAAAAAATCCATGTATAAGCAGACCCATGCAGTTCACACCTGTGTTATTCAAGGGTCAGCTATACTTGATATCTCCCTGGCTTCAAGAACTTAGAAAATTCATCTGCATGGAGAAAAAAAAGCTCCATTTTTAATAATCACTGACAGGGCCATAATTAGGTCAGGGTGACTAGAATTCTGTCACAGGACACCCAAATTTAGAAAGCACAAGTTTAAGAGGAAAAAAAAACTGTTTACAGCAGTGTAAAATTTCAAGCATCTTAGCAAATTTCCACACCAATTCTCCAGTCACAAGACTACAAGCTTGACCCCAGAGACAAGCCAGCTTCCCTGGTAGTCAGCAGAAATAAATAGTGCTGGAAAGCCAAGGTCAAGGGCAGAGACTTCTCTGACTTACGTACTGAAAGCTTGGGAGTAGGGTTGTCTCCTCCTCTCCACTTGCCTCATCCTCTCCCTGGCACACGGTGGATTGAAACTGCTAAAATTGCTGGTCATGCTTAGTTATAGTTACTACACACTTTGCTGGGGGCTTGATCTAAGTTTCAGGTGTCTTGTAGCTGTTTCTTGATGCGTGCTCACTAAAAGTCAGAGTCTGAGAGTCAGCCTCTACCCTGGGAAGATGAGGAAATAAAAAGCACAGTACTGCTCTCAGTCCTTACTCCTCCCCATATTTTCCCTCAGGTTTTCGCAAAAGTCTTTACAGCTCTTGATCTCTGGAACTCTAAACAGAGCAGATATTATTACCTGGTTCTGGTGGGAAAATTTTCATAGGAATAAGAATTCCCTAAAGTTTTTGGTGGACTGTGACCTTTTAGGTCTCACCTAACAAGGATTTGTCGGTTAAAATTTTCACAAAGTCAACATTTTTAAATATAAAAATTAAAATTACAGATGGCTGATTTTTCAAAGAAAGAAATGGAAAGCTATCTATAATAAAATTACAAAACTATGATAGTAGGTAACAAGAAGAAACGTCATTGATTTTTTTTTCTATTTGGGATAGTTTATAACACTTCTGTAGAGCTTCTGAGAATGTTTTTGTCAAATTCAGAATCCTGGGATTTCTTCCATTATTTTCCATGTAGATTGTTAAACTGTGTTGCCCATTGCTCCAGGTATAAGTTATATGTATCCTAAAGAAAGTTTGTAGCCAAGAGAAGGTCATGAGACATCAAAAACTCCAATAAGTATTGTCTGAACATCTGCCTTTTGGGGTCATTTGTATCATTTTGGAATACTACCTTGTTAAAATAACAGTGAACTACATGGAAGCAAAATCCCAGGGGCACTCCTTAACTTCATGTGTTAGTTGCAGTTCAGATGCACAATGTTATATAAACTGTTGGTCAAATACTCTATATAAAGCATATGTATCCACTGTCCTCTTCCATATAAAAATATTTCATATAAAAATCACTTTTCTATCTTGGAGAATGACTTAATCCTTCACCCATCTTAATTTTGCTAACGTGTGATTAAAATTAAACGGAGGTCACACTTACTCATGATCCTTAGCATCAGTGTAATTCTCAAACTGGAGCTGATAAAAGTTAAAAACTAGTATCAGGTACCCATTTTCAGTCTCTTCACCCCCTCTCTTGCCCCCATGGAGCAACCTAGTTTTCGTCAATAAAAAGCAATTTAAAGATTAGAGAGGTTGACTCCCTCTTTTGGCAGATGCGTTGAAAGTGATGAAATATTTTCTTACTGACTGTGTCTACTATAACCTGAATATCTTCTCAGCTAACCTTAAGGGTCAGCAGTATTAAAATGTCATTGACCAAATTTGGCAAAGTATGAGGTCCAATTCCGAAGTTCTCAGTTTCAGATAAAATAATAGGTGCTTAGAATTCAACTTCTTAATAGTAATAGAGTATTCCAGACTATTCTGAAAGATAATTCTGGAGAGATCCTCACTTAGGGACACATGTATTTCAAGAAGGACAGATATGTATAGCCTATGCTATAATGCCCCTATCCACACACACACACACACATTTCTAAGTTTAGATACATCTATCTAACCACAAGAAAGGGAATATGGATGGCATACCTATGCATTGTCAGTATAAAATAATGCCAACTGCAATCTGCTCTAAGAAAACATTCTCGTTCAATGGTAGTCATACTTTGAATGATGTGAGCATGTATATGTATCCTTAAGTGAAGAAAAGTTGGGGCAGTCAAAGTATTCTTTTGGTCTAATCCAGCATTTTCAACATTGACACTATTAATGTTCTAGAATGGGTAATTTTTACTGTGGGGGGCTGACCTCTGCACTGTAGAATGTTTAGTGGGATCCCTGGCCTCTGTCCAGTAGATGCCAGTAGCACCTTCTAAATCATGAGAATCAAAAATGTTTTTAGACCTTGCCAAATGTCACCAGATAGGGGAGGGGAATTATCCCAGTTGAGAAGTACTGGTCTAAATAAACATTATCATCTCAGGCCATTTCTGTTTGCCTTTCCAAAGCCACAAATGTATAGACTAAAAATTGCACACTATATTATATAAATCTATCCCAGAAATCATAACAAGATGTGAAATTTCCAAATAGCAGTTTCAGTGGAACTATGACGTATGGGTTTTAGGGAGCTCATTAATTACATTTTAACAATTTCATCAGTTAAAGTACTAATTCGTGTGACATATATGTTTTTCATTAGCCCTTTTACCTTTGATGAAGTGTATAGGTACAAATGTATTCCTTTCTACGGTAATTATCAAATAATAATAGGTCTAAAGAAGAAATAGGTGTAGGGTTTCACATATAGTGCATATTTACTACAACTCACTCATAGTACAGTCTCATTACCTCTTTGCAGCAATATAGAATCAAAATAGGAAATCAGTTCTACAAGATATCAATACTCTCAAATTCTTAACTTTCCAAATATCAGTATAATCTGTGTTATGTCAACCAGTCATTTTTTAACAGCTGATTTCTATAATAACCTCAATATTTACTCTTATTTAGAAATTGCCTATTCCAATGATGTTGAATTTTTCCAAGGGCTTCATTGACTCAGTATCTTTTAAATTAACCCACCAAAAACTGTCACCTGTTTTAATTTATGTAGTATACTAAGTCTCTACCATTAAAAATGAAGCAGAACTTTTTGGCGTAGTTTGCTTACATTCTGGTGACATTTAAAAGAATGAAAAGAGTGATTTCTAGTGTCTCCCTTTAGATTAAGGCATTCCAAAGCACAAAGACAACGAGAGGCCTCTTTTATCTTCCTCTTACATGTAAACACATTTGGCTGCTTGTAATCTGTCAGTAGAGTTTGTTTGCAGTGTGAAAGCTGATGTAAAAAGCTTTCGGAGTAGCCTTACCTGCTACTACCAGGGGAATCAACATCTACAAATTCACATCCCTTTACTTGTATGAATCATGCCTTGTGTCACCACCCTCAACACAAGGTTCATTCATGAGATGTTAGGGAGAGTCAGAATGAGTAAAACAATTCTGCTCATTTGGGGTAAGCATTTGGGGGTGACGCTGGTGTGAGCACTATGAGAAGCAGCAGTAAGCCGGCCTGTCTTTTATCAAGGTGAGGTGGGTAGTTCATAATATACATTTGTAGCTCTTTGACAATGGGACAGATTTTGCCATACTAGGTCATGTGGGTTCAGCTTTCCTACTTGTATGGGAATGAGCTTTGTTTACCTGTGTGTATGTGTGTGTGTGTGTGTACATAAATATATGCATGTTTTGTTTGCATGTATCTTGGAGTGAATAATATACAATGGTAGATAGAAAAGGGATGTGCCCTCCAGTCTGTTTCCAGACTAAACCTTACATCATTGTGCTTTACTTCATCTCTGAGCATTAAATTAGGAAGACGATTATGCCAATTTGCAAATAAATAATGCACTCATATTTGCAGCCTTTTTGCACTGAAATAACATAATAATACAAATAGGCTTAAATAACGCAGGCCTAAAATGGAGTTTATGCCCTCAATTCTGAGGAGAGAAAGTATCTCACATTATCCAGACTATGAACCAACACAGTCTAAATTCTACAATGCTTCATTCACATTGTCTAAGTAGATTTGACAAAAGGAGAGGAAGCAATTCTTATTTAACATTTTTTAAATGGAAGGAGACTAAAGTTAACATAGACTTGGTTCAACAAATCACAATAATTAGCTGTAGTGTTTCGTATCTTTATTACTCAGTAAGGTTTTTTTTTTTAATCTACCTCATCACCCACTCACTGCCCCTCAATAGGGCAAAAATAAATATTAATTTTTTAAAAACCTATGTTCTATAATATATGATAGGTTTTTTTAATCCAGATTGTGTTGATAATCAGTAACACTTTGCCCTGGCATTTCCTTTACTCTACCTTGATTAATTGCTCAGCCTCAGCAGCTAGAGTTCTGTTTTGTTTGTGAACTGCACCTTCTAGATCAGAACCATGTAAATGTGTTTCACCAACATTACTCCATACTCCATCAGCGTGTTACTAGTTGCAAATCCACAATCTGCTACAAAATATTTCATAGGATGTTTCATTTCTTGTTTGTCTTCCAAGCCATCATCAAAGTAGAGTTTCTCTTGGGGGTTTGTAGTTGTTTTGTTTTGTTTTTCCAAGTGGCCCATGTGAATCCATGAAACGACTTGACCATTTCCTTTTGGAGTCATGTAAAAAATCTAACAAAAATACCCTGGCTCAGTTCTTTCTTTTCCCATGGTCCCTAGGAAGTGGGCTGGAGTGGAGTGTCTTCACATGGGTCTAGCTGCATTCTCAGTGCACCAATTTTATGAAGATACCAGAGCTGGAGAAATTCTTCTGGCATGGCATGGAAGCCAGAAAAGGGCAAGACATTATCATAGTAGTGGTGGCTGATGGGCTGTTCATGCATATTCACAGAGAAGGGCCAGAAACCATAGATGGCTACCTCTTCACAGAGGCCCAGAGCTGCACTCACCAAAAAAAGTCCTGTGGACAGGCGCTTGGCATGGATTCCCCTACTCTTCCAGAACTTTCCAATGCTACGCAGAAAGTTGGGGTTGGCAAAGAGCACTGTTTGATTGGCACCAACATCTGACAGTGTATAATAAACCCGGAGGGATGGCTCTGTTCCTGTTTTCATAGAAAAAGCAGGCATGTAGATGTAACTGTGGTTATAGATTTTCATGTTGTCCACAAATGTCTTCCTGGACCACAGCAGATTCTGAAACCTATTAAAGAGAAGAAGTCAATTAAACCTGAAGAAAAGGAACTCATCAAAACCCACTCTATTCTTCTGATGGCCCTGATAGTTCACATTATCTCGGCAGGAGGGAGGCAGAGGACATGAAAACGATGAAAAATGCTTCACTTGTATTTAAAATCCTCCTTGATCTGGGTGCCTGGGTGGCTTAATCGGTTAACCATCTGACTTCAGCTCAGGTCATGATCTCACAGTTCGAGCTCCAGGTTGGGCTCTGTGCTGACAGTGTGGATGGAGCTTGGAGCCTGCTTTGAATTCTGTGTCCCCCCCTCTCTCTGCCCCTCCCCCACTCACATTCTGTCTCTCTCTCTCTCTCTCTCTCAAAAATAAATAAAAAATTTAAAAAAATTAAAATCTTCCTTCATCTTACCAATTATCTCTCATCAAGTTGCTTGGCTTCTGCCAAACCTAACATCTTAAATTCTGATTAAGATTCCTTACCAGAATTCCCTCTGAACTAAAATGCACTGTATATTTTGTTCTCCCAGAATTTTTTGCCTGGAATGTAAAAATGGTTTAATACTCATAAATTCACAAAGGGTTTTGGTTATTGGATAGGATTTGGATAAAAACTACTTGTCCAATCTGATATAAGCACAGGACTGGTTTCCTCATCTGCAAATCAAAGGAACCACCTTGAAGATACTTCTTCCCATTGAAATTCTATGATAGTAGAATTATTCAGATTAACTGAAATATTATAACTATAATTTTACACTGAAAAAAGACTCGTTACTACTATCAAATGATGCTGACAGAGTTGACCACATTGCTTGCTCCAAAGAACTCTTTTTTCCTATGTTCTTTCAGTTTGGGTTCAATAAAGAGAGGACCTCTGGTTCAAGTGCATTCAACTAAAATTGATGGTATACATCCTATGGGTCAGGTACTGGGGAGTTAAAAATTTAATGACCCAATTTTTGTTCTCAAAAAATTCAAGTCCAATTGCAGGAACAAAAATATAAATGAGTGCAACATAATGTGCTAAATGGAACAGTTGATATTTGTATAAAGTACTGTGGAATACAGATGAAAAAATAATTAATTCTGCCTTGGAAGAGGAGTGGAGCCTGAGAAAGCTACAGACAGGGGATGACACTGAGTCCCACACCTCCTGTGGGGAACAACATGAAGAATAGCAACTAAACTAGAAGAAACACTTTGGTCACAGGCAAGGGTAAAAGTGTACTGACACAATAATGAGGATTCTGTTTCCCTGGAAGGTGGGAGATGGGAATGGTAGAGGTAGTGGTTGAAGATAAGACATGTTGCAAAAAACCTCATGTGTCTCTAATTTGTTTGGACTTCATTCTGCAGCGATGGGGAAACTTTACAGCAGTGAGTACTCACAGCACTTACTATTTGCATTACAAACATTTCATCATTTGTGTAGTTGTCAGTCTGTGTTAAAAAAGGTAACTCTGGTGATCTGGGTAAGGAAGAGGCTGGTGACTTGGAGAGCAGTTAGGAGGTTGTTGACATAGATCAAGTATAAAAAGAGAAAAAAGACAATGAACTACACTAGGGTCTTGCCACTTTTGTTTTCTTTCACACAGGGCAGTCACCCATCTCACGTTATGTGCAGGTAGAGCAGAAGCATCTAAGAATAGAATGGAACCATAACATGTTGGCAGGCTTCATCATAAACACGTGACATTAAAATTCTGAGTAAATAAATCCACAGGATTTTATGTGCAATCAGTGTCATTAACTCTGCCTGCCAAGAAAGGAGTATTCCTTAAGCAATTTTCCCAAAGGAGGAAAATTGCCCAAGTTTTCCTCATGTCCTTGATTCAGCAGCATGTTTTAGCAAATTTGTCTAGGCCCTGACAAACAGAAAAGAGGTAACAGGGTTTGTAAGTGGAATCACTCTATCCTAGAAGAAACCATGGAAGCACATTTAAACATATCCTGGAGCTGGACCAGCCTGACCAACACAAATTCCTCCCTCCCAACTCTACTAAGTTGTGCTTAGTAATTCTGATGAGAGTGACCCAGGATGCTCACTCCCTGGTGATTCTGATGCAGGTGTCCTGTGGATAGACTTAGACCAAAGCCATCCGGGTAAGCTGTCTGGCTCTCTGCATCTATCTTCAACATGTCTTTCTTTACATCTTCTAATTTTATCCTTATTGCAATTCTAACAGGGAGAAGAGCTCCCTCTTCCTTTCTGTGTCTTGGGACAAACCGTTTCATACTTTCTAAAGAACTCATGTTCTAAAGTGGATCTCCCCTCTTTAAAACATTTAATCTTTCTGTCTCCACCGAATTATTCCCTTCTATCTTCTAAACATGGTTAGAACTTAGTATGAGACACTTCGCCATATGCTTGTACTGGTTCCCAAGCTAGATTCTAGATTTTCATTTCATCATATCAACATTCTAGAGCAATTAGTCTACTTCTATCGGTTCCCTTTCTTGCTTCCATTTCCTCCTTATTGCTGTGCAGAATGGGTCCTATTCCACATCACTCTGCTGGCTAATAGAACTTATCCCTATCTTTGTAGTGGACTACACACTAATGAGAATTACAGACAGCTCCAATAAAATCAGGGAAATTGATTTTGTGTTCCCTGCCTTAAAGCTGACTGATTATTCTTGAAGAGGGCAGTCTTCCTTGAGTTTTAACTTTGAAAAAGAACACACATCTTGAATTTACTATAGGCTTAATTTTTTGTCAATGTTAAAGAACCAGCCTACATGTACCATTTTATTATTTTTACCTGCCCCATTCTTCCACAAATGACATTATCTAAGAACTTAATTCAACTCAATACTAATTTATGGTACACTTAATATATTTAATGCTATCCTGATCAAGAGCTTAATAAGGGTGGCTTGAATTTTACTAACATTAAAAAATGCAACTAGAATTATAAAGAGTAGTGCTCCAGCTTATCTTTCCAGCCTCATACTCAGATTCTCTCTATACCCTCACCCTATGCTCCAGCCATCCTTGTACGTGCACCTGTCCTCATTTTTTACAATGACAGTTTCCTTTTGGCTCATCCATTCATTGCCTTGGTGAAGTTCTGCTTAAGCATCAAGACTCAGACTTCTCCTTCTAAAAATTATTCATTCCTTCCTTCCAAGTTAAGCTTTCAAAGGAGTCTTCTTGGAACTTCTAGTATGGACTGATTCTACCCTCCAAGACTGTGTCCTCCTTGAAGACAAGTGAAAATCCTATTCATCTTTTGATTTTTACAACTTAGCTCACAAAGTTGTGTACTATATAAATGGAAAACTGTTAAATTGAAAAAAAGAAGAAAATGAAGTGAGATTGGCCAATGAATTATTAAAAATAGAAATGATTAAATATATAATGAATATGGGCATGAAATAGAAAAATGTATCAACAAAAATACAGCATTTTATAAATAAATTTAATACATGATAATAAAGCAAAAATCATTGAAATTTTAAGCAATTAATATCAACTAACTACTTAACAATTTGAAATTTTAAGGGGGAATAGGTTCATATTTGACAAGAAAATTCAAGATAAGTAAGATAAACATTTAAAGTTTATTCACAACTGTGAATTTATCAGCCATTTGCAAAATATCTTTCTACAAAGGAAAATATTGACAAAATTGATTATGTCAAGATGTGAAATTTCATCACCATGAAAATAAGATAACTAAAATAAAAAGGGAATGATGACACTGGGGCACTTGGGTGGCTCAGTCAGTTAGCATCTGACCCTTGATTTCAGCTCAGGTCATGATCTCATGGTTTGTGAGATCAAGCCCCACATCAGGCTCTGTGCTGACAGCACGGAGCCTGCTTGGAATTTTCTCTCCCTCTCTCTCTCCCCCACCACCTCAAAAATAAATAAATAAACTTTAAAAAAGGGAATGACTCTGAAAAATATTTTCAACAAATAGAAATATAGAAGCTCAATACTGATACTACTATAGAGTCTGATGATATTGATATACTGACATGAAAATGGACAAAAGCATAGATAAGTAATCCAAAGGGAATTGCAGGTAATGAAAAGGGTTAAATTTGCAGCTTCAGTTTTAAACTGAATAGAATAAGGAAAGCTAAGGGTCCAGTTCTTGCCTCTTACAGCAAATCTCTAGACATGAAAGAAAATATATTTTTAAAGATCTGTATCCACCTTGAAAACAAAAAAGGAAAACCTTCAATGAATCCCCAAATCTGAGTTACCTCTGAAAAACAAAGTGCTTATAGAAAGAAACCAGGGCATAAGCTAATTTGCTGAGCATTGCTCTAAAAGGTAGCAGTGCCCCATGCCTAAAGGCAGAAAATACTGAGAAGTTGAGTGTCTTGGAAAAATCAACAAGGTTATTATTGAGATTATGCGCACTAGCACATTCAAGTAGATTGAACCCTAAAATCTTGCACTGGTCAACTATCACTGTGGGTAGCATGAAGAGAATATGAGCCTCTTGGGAGAAACAGTGACTCTGTGCCCAGAGCTGGCCCAGCCCAGGGGAAACTGAAGATTCTTTTCAACTCATACAATATTGGTAGTCAAGCTTATAGTTCCTAAGTAGAATATTGACACTGGTCCAAGAGAAAAGACATATAATGACATTTGGGCATCACCCAGAAGAAAACCACCTTGCTACCCTCTCAACCAAGGGTAAAGCCTACCTGTGATAGGTTCAGTCTCTGCATAGAGCTTCCAGTTGTTAAACAAGAACAGATAGCTAAGATCAGAAGATACTGAAGGAAAGACTCCACTATGACAGAGAACAAAATGGAAGAATAAAAGAACTCACAGGAAACCAGTATCATTCAAGGGACAGAAGAAAACTCTTAAGATCTGTAATGGTTTGTTTAGTAATATTAATCACTTACTGCATTCATTAAGACTAGGATGCTACAAAACGAAAAACAATATTTAGGTAACAAGAAACAGCTATTGGCAACTTAAAAAGATAATTAATGAATTCTGGTAAAGGAAATCTTCAGGAAAACAGCTACAGAGCAGCCCAGAAGCCTATCAATCAGATTCTAGTGGAAGGAAAAAGGCACTTCCTGAAAGAATGTGTCAACAACAAAAAAGTGCCTCTGATAGACTTACATGTTGAGAGTAATGAAAGAAGATTTATAGCTCTAATGGGAGTCTGGAGATGAATTAGTGACTGTTGAGTGGAAAGCCTTTCTTTGCTTTGGAGAAAACTTAACAGGAAAAAATTAGGAATTGAGCAGGATATCAAATACTCATAAAATAAACTTTTTGTCTCAGATGTGAACAGTAAAGTAAAGTAAGCACTGACTATTAAATTAACTGTGATAAATCTTAATTGAGAGGTTAGGAAAGTGTAAGTATGAATGGAGGAAAATGCTGTGAATGGCACTTTAAGAGAGAGAAATGTTTATTTTTCCATAAGAAATCAATAGATAAACTGAAAAGTTAAAAATTGTAGTTAAGCACATTGCTTTAAAGTCCAACAAGAAACATATGAAAGTCAAAATGCTCTAAGTTTTTGAAACAATGCTGACTTCATACAAGAGACAGTCGACTTTCATATATTTCATACTTTCTCTTGGAATTTTAAACTAATTACATTTTTCTACAGTACTTTGAAGCATAAATTTAAAATATATATCAATAAATTATTATCTTTCACTTGTGCTCAAAAAAAAAAAAAGTAAAACACAACAGGAGAAAAATCAACTAGAGAATATGAATCTCTTAGAACATTACTTGAGAAAATGTGAGACAAGAGTTTCCTTCTTTCTATGTTAAGTTTTGCCACACTAATTGATTTTAAAACTATGTACATGTATAATTTTGGTAAAAATGGGAATTAAAATTTTTTTAACATTTATTCTTTTTTGAGAGACAGAGAGAGACAGGGCATGAGCAGGAGAGGGGCAGAGAGAAGGGGAGACAGAATCCGAAAAAGGCTCCAGGCTCTGATCTGTCAGCACAAAGCCCAATGTGGGGCTCAAATCCGTGAACTGTGAGATCATGAGCTGAGCAGAAGTCAGATGTTTAACTGACTGAGCTACCGAGGCGCTCTTAAATACTGAAGGAGAATAACAAACTTGGAGGACTGACGCTACCCAACTTCAAGCTTCCCTATAAAGCTACAATAATCAAGACAATGTGGTTCTGGCAAAAGAATAGACAGATCAATGGAACAGAACAGAGAACCCAGAAACAGACCCCATAAATACAATCAATTGATCTTTGACAAAGGAGCGAAGGCAATACAATATAACAAAGATAACATTTTCAACAAATGGGTGCTGAAACAAGTGACTATCCACACGTAAAAAGTTGAATCTAGACACAGACTTTATGGCCCTCACAAAAATTAACTCAAAATGGATCATAAACTTAAATGTAAAATGCAAAACTATAAAACTCCTATAATATAAATGAGAAAACTTAGGAGACCTTGGCTATAGCAATAACATTTTAGATATAAAAACAAAGGCATATAATTAAATATATATGAAAGATATAATTCATAAGCTGGAATTCATTAAAACTAAAAACATCTCTGTGAAAGACAGTGTCACGAGAATGAGAAGACAAACCATATCCTGGGAGAAACAAGTGCCCAAAAGACACAGCTGATAAAGAACTGTTATCGAAACTATACAAAGAACTCTTTAAATTCAATAAGAAAACGAACAACTTGATTAAAAAATGGGCCAAAGACTTCAACAGATGGCAGGTAAGCATATGAAAAGATGCTTTGCATTGTGTATCCTTAGGGAATGCATATTAAAACAGCAGTGAAGTACCACTAGGTATCTACAAGAATGGCCAAAATCCAGAACCTGACAACACTGCCTGTGAGGATATGGAGCAACAGATACTCTCATTCACTGCTGGTAGGAATGCAAAATGGTACAGCCACTATGGAAGACAGTTTAGTGGTTTCTTACAAAATTAAACATACTCTGATAAGATCCAGTTATCATGTTCCTTCGTTTTTCCCAAAGGCACTGAAAACTCATGTCCACACAGAAACCTGCACAGGCCTGCTTACAGCAGCTTTCATAACTGTCAAAATTTGGAAGCAATCAAGGTGAATTGCTAAGGTGAGTGGATAAAGAAACTGTATTATATCCATATAATGGAATATTATTCAGCACTAAAAGGAAGTGACTTATCAAGTCATGAAAAGACACAAAGGAACCTTAAGTGCATATCACTGGGTGGAAGATGCAAGAATAATTCAACATTTGTAAATCAATCAATATGATACACCACATTAACCAAATGAAGAATAAAAACCATACGATCATCTCAACAGATGCAGAAAAAATATTTAACACAATTCAACATCCATTTATGATAAAAACTCTCAAAAAGCAGGTAAAGAGGGAATGTACTTCAACATAATAAAGGCCATATATGAGAACCCCACAGCCAATATCATTCTCAATGGTGAAAAGATGAAAGATTTTCCTCTAACATCAGGAATAAAACAGGGATGCCCAATCTTACCAGCTTTATTCAATTTAGTATTGGAAGTCCTGGCTAGAGCAATTAGGTAAGAAAAAGAAATAAAAGGCATCCTAATTGGAATGGAAGAAGAAAAACTATCACTATTTGCATATGACATGATATTACATAAACCCTAAAGACTCCATCAAATAACTGTTAGAAATAATAAATAAAATCAGTGAAGTTGCAGGACACAAAATCAATATACAAAAATCTGTTGCATTTCTTTACACTAATAACAAACTATTAGAAAAATGTTAAAAACAATCTTATTTAAAATTGTATCAAAATGAAGGGAGTATCTAGGAATAAATTTAACCAAAAAGGTGAAAGACCCGATATTGAAAACTACAAGACATTTATGAAAGAAACTGAAGAAGACACAAATAATTGGAAAGATATTCTGTGCTCGTCGATTAAAAGAAATAATAGTTACAATGTCTATACTACCCCCAAACAACATACAGATTCAATGCAATCCCTATCAAATTCTAATGGTATTTTTCACAGGAATAGGACAAATAATCCTAAAATTTGTATAGAAGCATCAAAGACCCCAAGAAGCCAGGGAAATCTTGAGAAAGACGAATAAAGCTGGATGCATCACGCTCTGATTTCAAAATATATTACAGAGTAATTAAAACAATATAGTATTAGCATGAAAATAAGTACCTAGATCAAAGAAACAGAATAAAGATCTCAAAAATAAACCCATGCATAAATGTTCAATTTACAACAAAGGAAGGAAGAATATATAGTGGTGAAAGAACAGTCGCTTCAATAAATAGTGTTGGGAAAATTGAACAGCTATATGCAAAAAAATAAAATTGGACCACTATGTTACACCATACGTAAAAATAACAGATAACGAATTAAAGACTTGCATTTAAACCATGAAACTCCTAGAAGAAACCAGGCAATAAGCTTCTTGACATAGGTCGTGGTGATGATTTTTTCAATCTGTCACCTAAAGCTAAAGCAACAAAAGCAAAAATAAACTGGTGGGACTACATCAAACTAAAAAGCTTCTGTACAACAAAGGAAGCCATCAACAAAATGAAAAGCAATTTACTAAATGGGAAAGCATATCCGCAAGTCATTTATCCAATATGAGGCTAATATCCAAAATATATAAAGAACTTATAAACTCAGCACAAAAAACTTCTGATTAAAAAATGTGCAGATCTGAATATACATTTTTTCAAAGGAGACTTACAGATGGCCAACAGGTACATGAAAAGATACTCAACATCATTAATTGTCAGGGAAATGAAATCAAAACGAGAATAAGAAATCACTTCACATCTGTTAGAATGGCCATTATCAAAAAGATAAGAAATAACAAGTGTTAATGAGAATGTGGAGAAAATAAAATTCTTGTGTACTGTTGGTGGAAATATAAATTGGTGAAACCACTATGGAAGACAGTATAGAGCTTCCTCAAAAAAAATAAATAAATAAAAATAAAAATAGAACTACCCAGCAATTTGCCTTTGGGTATTTATCCAAAGAAAACAAAAACACTAATTCAAAAAGATATATGCACCTCCATGTTCTTTGCAGCATTATTTATAGTAGCTAAGGTATGAAAACAACCTCAAGTGTATATCAATGGATAACTGGATAAAGTAATTGAGACACACACACACACACACACACACACACACACACACGCATGCACACACATAATAATATATAATTTAGTCATAAAAAATGAAACCTTGCTATTTGAGACAACATGGAGAGATCCCCAGGGCATTACCCTACGTGAAGTAAGTCAAACAGAGACCTTATATGTGGAACCTAAGAAAAACAAAATACAAAAAACCCAAGCTCATAGATATAGGGAATGGACTGGTGGTTACAAGAGGTGAAGGGTCAGGGATGGGAGAAATGGATGCACTCGTTGTTTGTTGGTTTGTTTGTGTTTAGTTTAAATACATTGAATAAAATTTTTTAAAGATTGACAACATAAACCAGAGTCATGAAACAAAATATACACAAAAAGAACAGGCAGATTTAATAAAGAACCAAGTGGAAATTCTGAAACTGAAAAAGACAGCCTTTGAAAATAAACATTTTATGAAAAGATTAAACAGTAGATATTATAGAATCAAAAAGAGATGGGACACCTGGGTGGCTCAGTTAGTTAAGCATCCGACTTCTGCTCAGCTCATGATCTTACTATTCATGGGTTTGAGCCCCACATCAGGCTGTGTGCTGACAGCTCAGAGCCTGGAGCCTGCTTCAGATTCTGTCTCCCCCTGTCTCTGCCCCTACCCCGCTCACACTCTGTGCCTCTCTCTGTCTCTCAAAAATAAATAAAGGATAAAAATTTTTTTAAAAAAAGAATTAATGCATTGAAAGATAAATCTAAAGACACTACCCATAATGACCTGGATGGAAAATATGAAGAGACAGAGAAGACAGTATGAAAAATTTCAAAACATGTGTATTAAGAGTTCCTAAAAGAAGAGAATAAATGGGAGAAAGTCAATATTTAGAGAACACATATGTATGTCTTAAAATCAATGTAAAGAAAGTACTGATAAAGAAAGTGAGTTGGAAAGTGAGATGGGAGGTGGCAGGGGGATGGGTTAAACGGGTGATTGGTACCAAGGAGGGCACTTGCGATGAACACCAGGTGATGTTCGTGACGAATCACTAAATTCTACAGCAGAAACTGATGTTACATTGCATGCTGACTAACTGGAATTTAAATAAACAATTTGGACAAAAGTAAAAATAAATAAAAAATTTTTTAAAAGTCAGTTATGTCTAATACACACACACACACACACACACACACACACAAAAGTGAGATGGTTATTAAGAACCAGTCTCTTGGGGTGCCTGGGTGGCACAGTCGGTTGGGTGTCCAACTTTGGCTCAGGTCATGATCTCACGGTTTGTGGGTTCAAGCCCTGCATCGGGCTCTGTGCTGACAGCTCAGAGCCTGGAGCCTGCTTCAGATTCTGTGTCTCCCTCTCTCTGTGCCCCTCCCCCACTCACACTCCGTCTCTCTCTCTCTCTCTCAAAAATAAAGATTAAAAAAAAAAAAAAAAAAAGAACCAGTCCCTTGACTCTCTTTTCTGGCACAGTTAAATAATAACACTGAAAAAATTAATAATAGACAAATAACACAAGAGAAAAATGGACAATGCCACAGAACTGTCAAGTCTGAGAAGAAGAAATTCAAAGGGTCAATATACATATGAAAATGTGTACAATCTCACCAGCATTGAGTTATAAATTTATGCTAATTTTTAAAACTACACCAATAAAAGCTACAGCAAAATAACAGTTTTCCACATTGGTAACAATGTGTGATTGGTAAAAATTAAGGAACATGAGAATAAATAGTAGAAAGAGTATGAGAAATAGGTACTTTTATGCTTCAAATGGGAGCAAGAGTTATTACAAACAGTTCAGAAAATGTTTTGGCATTTTCAATATGGATACCTTCTGACTCAGCACTTTCATTTCTCAGCTGGTGCCTTTGGTATTTGCCAAACAATCTCTTAAATCTTGGTTTAAATAACTGCACCTCAGAAAAGCCTTTCCTGACCATCTCATATGCCACCTTTGTTGCCTTTCTTCATCCTAGCTATCACTATATGACATTTTATTATATATGCATGTCTTTTTAAATTATTTGTGTCTTCTTGAATGCCCACAAGGAGGATTTGGTTTTGTTTATTGCTAAATTCACAACACCAAGCATGGTCCCTGGCATATGGCACCAAGTAAATATTCATGAATGTTTGCTGAAGTATGCAGGAAATTAAGAAAAACCTAAATGTCCACCACAAATAATGTTATATCTGTACTATAATATATGGGAATTCTTTTAATGACATAGCTTCATTTGTATTGAAATAGAAATATTTCCAAAATAAAATGTTATACAAAAAACAGAAAAGTTTCAGAATTACTACTGTAATTTGTATCGTGGATTATCACACAAGATAAAGATATATATTTTCTATGCTTCAATCTATGTGTGTAAGGGCATGGGAAAATGTTGGACAGATACACATTAAGCCGGAAACAGTGGTTATCTCTAGGGAAGGTAGTGGCTATGGGGGTGCAGGTAGAGGGTCAAGGGAAACTTTAGCTTTGTCTGGAATGCTTTCATTCTTTAGAAGGCGAAATATTTATGTGTTACTTGTGTTATTAAACATTTCCTTTGAAAAGGTCAGTCTCCTTAGTGATCACATAAATGTAAAGTAAAACAATCATGAATTGCTAGTTCACTCTTTTCAACACAACAAAAAGTTAGGAGTGTGGTAATTTTATTCATTAAGTTTTTAATATTATTATAATGTGCCCTGTGCAGTACAAAACACATTTGTAGAAAAAGTCACAAATGTTCAGATTAATTTCACTTGAGCTTCTTTCATTAAAAGTCCACTTCTTTTACACAGAATATTTGTTCCAATTTTTCTCTGTATAATAATTTTATTTGAACACTTTCCTTATTATTTACTTCCTGTTGAAATGTTTCAGCGATTTTCCAGTAAGTTAACTCATTTCCTCATATTATTTACTTGCTTTTCTAATATTTTGGACCATTTGCCATGTTCGTGGTTATTCACTGTCATTTTTCTCTCTCTTTGTGCAGCTGTTTGTTTACCCAGCTGTTGCTTCCTTTTCCTTTGTCAATGAATGTTAATTTTGTGTTGATCCACAATACTTTTCTCCTGTGTACCTTCTCATCCTATGGGGGTGGCTCTTCTACAGGAAAATATTTTACCAGATTGCAAACAATGCATCATACCCAGCTATTCCATTCTCTCATAGTACATACTAAAATATGCTCTAGGAATGCAAACTTTTAAAATATTTGCCGAGTTAGGGTTCCCAACCTAGACTGGGGATGTTGCTAAGAAGAGAGTAATTTAGGATAGGCCTTTCAGAGATGGATATATCTGAACTGAATTTTGAAGAATGAGTGGAAGTTAGCTATGTAAACAAAGTTGAGGAAGATAGAGTATTTTTGTCTGACGTGGTGGTGTATGCAAAGGCACATAGGTGAGAAAGATGGGAAATGTAAACAAGCTTCTGGTGAAGCTTTATAGCCTTAGGAACGGCTAGAGATGAGGCACAGGACAGGATAAAAGAATGACCTACAGTTGATCAAGGTTGAGATTTTACCCATATGGGAAAAGGGAGTGTAATTAGTCCATGGCGGAAATCGTGAGGGAGGGTCTTACCACTCAGCTTTAGGGAAGGAAGGAAATGTTGGCTTTGGTGACTGGGACAAGCAGGGCTGATCTTTGGCTGGAAAGCAATGGTGAGATATATAAAGCAGTGCCCATTCTGATTTGGTGTGAATTCTTCTGTACCAGTTGTTAAATATGTATCCCAACTAGGTGTGAGAGTGGTTTTAGTTTTGGGGGTTGGGTGGGTTGGACTTCTGGTAGCTCCTTTCATGATGATATGTAACACATAGGAGAAGGTAGCTTTAAAGGTAATTATTACCTATTATTACCCAATATTGGACATGTTGAACCATGAGATCACCCAGAAAAGCAATGCGACAACATGCAAAACACTGAAAAATTGTATCATCTAAATGGTAGGCAAAGGATGTAGCAAAGGGTAGGCTGGCAGAGAGGTGAGAGGAAACCAGAAGAATCTTCAATAACAGAAGGAGAAAAACGTTATAGAAGTTTATAAACAGTGATCAAAGACAAGAAGACACCAAGTGAGGTAAAGACAGAAAATGTGACCTGGAACATTTAGTAATATGGAAGTATCCTGTGGCATGAGCTATTTTAGTAGAAATCAATCTAGATCATGGGTTGAAAACTCAATTGTGTGTAGGGGCCAACCAGACTGGGAAAATATGTGAAGGGGCCAGGTATGAGATATAAAAATGTGGATCTGAAAATGGAATATAGATGTCTTATCTAAAGGATTTTCAATTAAAAAGGAAAAAAAAAAGTAACAGCCAGGTAAAACAGTTATGGCCGCCAGGTTTGTCCTGTTGGCAACAAGTTTGATGTCAACTCTCAAAAATTTTTCAAAATTCCAAATGAGGATGAGACCATGGAATCACAAATCCCTTTGAGGCAGACCAAAAAATACATGACCTCTTGTTGATTTATGACATTAGCAATAGTATGGGATAAGAACAAGAAGACCTATAATCAAATTACAGAAATAATCAATAAATTCTATTATAAGATTCTTGTTTAGCATGTTATTTAAGCTTTGTGTGACTCTGTGAAGAGGGTATTATCCCTTTTCTGCTGTTGAGGAAATTTAGGGTAAGAGTGGTTAAGTACTCTAGCAAAGTTTCATAGCTCCAATGCAGAATGTAGATTCTGGATTCCAGCTCAGCTCAATCTGAGTCTCTATTCAACACTCTTTCAATTGTACTGTGTAGCTTTTCTCTGATGGGAAGACAGACCTCTCCTGTCTTGTATAAATTCATTTACCTGTGATCTGGGATTCACCCCTTCGCACCTTCAGAGATCACTTTATCCTTTTTTATTCCCTGTACCTTCATCCACTCCCTCTCCTTGGCCCTTTCCCCAACATGGGCACTTGCCCAAGTCTCCCTAACCAGAAATAAAAAACTAGCAACAGACAAAAATTTCCTTAAAAGTACTCCTTTTTATAGCTACTTCCTGACTTCTTTCTTTCCATTCATAGCTGAATTCTTCTTCTCTTAATTGTCCCGTACCCTCTGCGAGATTTGTTCACTTTCATTACCTACACTGGGACTCATACTGGTAGTGGGGTGGACAATATTTTAACAACAAATACCAGAGTTCCTTGGGGAAAAAGAATTCTCTTTGTTTAGGTGTAGATGTTGCTTGATGTGTTGATGGTGAAATCCTAAGAGCACATCCTGGGAGCAGAAAAGGAAATAAGTGATAAGCAACCTCTTCTGCATAAGTTGTTAACAGGAATTTGGAGGCAGGGAGAACTGAAGGGTGAGATGAAGGGAGAAGGAGAGAAAAGAATGAGGAGTAATGACACCCTGGGAAGTTAGACTTAGATGGCACACAAGTGGGACATTCTCAGTGACAGGGTGGTAAACATTTTTAAGAACAGGGATGCCTGATGTGCACTTTTTATATTCTTTGCTTGATGTTTTTCAGTGACTCCCCTCTTACCTCAAACCTTCTATAAAGTTTGCTACATATCCATAATGCCTTTAGAAATGGTATTCTGGGTAAATCAAGGAGAGGGAGTTTTAATCTATGTCTGCCTTGGTGTGGAGCAGACAGAGGGGAACAGTCACAGGAGATGAGATGAGGAGACAAGTAAGCTGAAGGCAATTCAAAGAAACAGTAACTGGAATAAACAATGATGATGTAAATATAAGCTAATGAAAATTCCTGAAATATTACAGAGAACATTGAATGTTTTGGCAGACACAGAATAAGAGTTCCAAGTCAATTTTTTAAAAAATCTCAAGGACAGGCTGATCTCTATTCACATCTAAATTCATACTAATGGCTTCCTAATTTCCATGTCCAGTCTAGCTATTTAACGTTCATGGCAGAATAGCATCATGGTTAAAATTCTGAAGCCCTAACACCTACCCAGATTTGAATCTCATCTCTGATATTTACTAATATGAGTTTGGTCAAGTTTCTTAGGCTGGATGTACTCAGTTTCCTCATCTGTAAAATAGAGGAGACACTAGTTGTATCTAGTTCATGGGAATTGAATTGGTACTTGAATAGTATTTAGAACAGTATCTGTCCCTTTGTAAGCACTCAAAAAATATTAACACTTATTATGACAACAGACTTCTGGCCATTTCCATTTTGATTCAATGACACACTCAATAACGATTTATTTTATACCAATCATGTGCCAGGCATTGTTCTACACACTGTGGGAAGTAGCAGTGAAAAATACAGATACAGTCTCTGTTCTCTTATAGCTTTCATTTGGGTAATAACAGACAGCCAATAAACAACAACAACAAAAAGGACAATATGTGGGGAATGCCATGAAGAAAATCAAACAGAGTGATAGGAAACGAGAGGGTGGGGGATACTGCTATTCAGAGTTATATTTTAGCAGAAGTCTTACAAAAATAAGCGAGCAGGTGCTAGGGAGAACAGTGGGAAGTATCTTAAACTCATCCTCTTCCCTCCAGTATCTTTTGTAACAACCACAGTCTGAACAAATAGAACAACCATCCACCAATGATTCAACCCAGCTACGAGTCTTCCCTTTCCTGAAGTTTGTACACCCAGTTCATTACTAAGTTTCCCTGTTATAACATCTTGATTCTACTTTCCCATTTCTCAGTCCTAGTACTTACAGACTGAACCACACGAAATGGCAATTCTACAGGTCAAAAACAGTTAAATATTGGCACGTGCTCACCAAACCCAGTTTGTTTTCTTCCAAGGCATGCACAAGGACTACTTCCCAGATTCCCTTGTGGTTAGGTAGAGCCATGTGACTAAGTTCTGGACAGTCACTGTAGGACACTTCCAGCCTGGACCCTACAATTTCCCCCTGATATTCAATATTTGCTCTAGTCCTTCCTCTGTCAGCAACACAAAATAAAGAGGGTACAGTCAAGGATTCTACAGTCCTAGAAAAATGGTGGAACCACAAGATGGAAGAAGTCTGAGTTTGTAAATAACAGCATGAAGCAAAACTCTTTCCCTTGCCCATACACCCTCACTGTATGTGAATGAGAATACTTCATTGTATTTAGCCATGATGGTTTGGGGTAGTTTGTTACAGCAGTTAGCCCACCCTAACTAATACATATCTTCAGTGCCACGGTTTTATTTCAGATCATCAACCTTCCTGTGTGTCATAACAACAGCATCCAAACTAATCTCTCAGTTTCTAAAACATACTTCTCAAGGCTCCCACGTAATTGTTTCAAGTCCCAATTTGATTGCATCACTACCCATTAAAAGGCAGTTTTTCTATGGCTTGTCCTCAGCTTGTCTGAGCAATCTGGATACTCAAAACCTTTCGTGACATAATCCTGCCTACAACCCCAGCCTCTCTTTTTGATTGCTCATCAGTACTCTCTACCCTTGCCACACCTAATTACTTGATGTTCCTCAAACAGGTCATGCCCACTCATGCCTCTAAGCCATTGTACATGCTACTTTTTCTGTCTGGTGTGAACACCACCTTTGCCCCGCTAAGTCAGTAATCTTTCAGGACTCAGCTCATGGCATCTGTTTCAGAAAGTTTTCCATGGCACCACGCCTGGGTTAGGTACCTAACTTGTATTGTTTTAGCATTTCATTTTTATCAAGGTACTTATCACCTTGTTATGAAATCATCTCTTTAATTATCTTGGCTCCTTTACTGAATTCCTTCAGAAAAGGCTAATGTTCTTTATTTTTGTGTTCCCTAATATTATGCCTGACATAGTGTAGCCATTCATTGTGTAATGAATAAATACATACAGGAATGAATGAAGTTCTAAGCATTTTTGCATCTTTGTCACAAAATGCATTTAATTCATTCCAAAATATGCAATAGAAAAAAGCACAAAATTCTCTCCATCAAGAATACAAAGATAATATAAAAGATACTTTTGATTGCATTCATATCCGTCAACATTTTCTTTCACTGGTTTTTATGCAAATTATTCCCTTGCCTTAAACCAGAAAATGGATAATTAGAAACTGAATAGCATTCTTAAATACACATCTCTCATTAGACACCAGTTCATCTTCCTGTAAACAGAATATGGTATTTCTGACAAACATCAACCCTCCTAGAATCATATAATCATTTTTAATCTCAGGAATCATTTAGAAAAATCTCATTTTTTTCTAGAACAAATAAAATTGTGCTTGCTGTTTTTCTGACCATAAGTGTTCTTTTATGATTTCACCCTTTGTAGTTCTTCTTATAATAGCAATTATATTTATTTCTGTAAATATTAGTATAAAATAAAAGCCACACTGAACTTTAAAAGCAGCTATTGATTCATTTTGAGACATATAAAATTACGTGAGTTATATTCTAATTGGCGGAATATCACCATTTAAGTAAAAACAATTATGACAATGTTGGCACAAAGCAATAATCTTATATTTTAAAAAAATAGAATGATTTTAGAAGCCCATTGGTTTTTACATAATTGTATCTTTAAAAAAATTTCTAATATAGATGATGGTCTCACATGTAACCTTCCAATTATAGAGAAGGTACTTTGAAAAGAATATTCAGTCTCTTCCACAGGAAAACTGTGCAATCTTAAGCAAGATACTCCATCTTTTTATGACTCAATTTTCTCATCTGAAAATATAGAGATAATAAGAACACCTAGTTACAGGGTCACTGTGAGGACTATGTGAGTTCTTATGTGTGATGCACTTAGAATAGTGCCTGGCACACAAAAATTCTTTTAATTTTTAGCTTTCATCATGATCATCATCACCATCACTATCACCATCATCATCACTAACATCACCATCACATAATCATCATCATTATTCCTCTTCTCTTTGCAAGGACAAGTGATGAGAAAACTATGCTTTAAAAAACCTCTAGAAAAATAAACACCAGCTCCAAGCAAGCAAGTTAGCCACTTCCTAGGCAGGATATGGCTAGTATGTGTGTGCACAGACATTTTTGGAATACTGAGGTACATGTAATCATATGTTCACTTGTCATTTTTCATTCTTTTGTGGAAAAATCTAAATATATTACTGATATTCCAAACTGTCACTGAACACTTAGAAATAACAAAGAAAGAATAAATGTGGGGTCAGTGAAAATGGTCAATTTCACATAGTTTATCAGAGATTTATTTAGAGTAGGAAGAATATCAAAGAATCTCTCTTTTCCATAGTCAAAAAGAAAAAAGCTAAATATAAGAGAATGAGATCTCTCCAAAATAGTATAAAATGCATCATCTCTATTTTACCATAAAGAATTTGTCCTCCATAACGTAATTGTTAAAGTAATTAATGGAACCATTTGCATTTGCATGAACATTTTAAATATATTTCACATTTGTTTTAGTTATCGCATGTAATTAATGATAGATTCCATTATTCAATTCATATTTAATTAAAAATTTTTGCCAATAAAATCTTTGTCATAAATCTAAATAACATAGCATATTCATTTTATTGTATTTGTAGAGTTAGAGTCTATTTCCTTGATTATTTCTCAATTCAAATATTAGAAAATAAGCTGAATTACTTTTTTGTGACATAAACTCATCTCAAAATGGAAATGCAGGAAGAGTGTGAAGGCAGGGATCCTTCTCCCCTCAGTATCTATAGGAGTGAGGAGGTGGTCAGCTACACAAAAGAGTCAGCACAGCATTGAGGGCAAGGACATTTGATATCACTGTACAGCCCGTGACTAAATCTGAAGAAATAAAAGAAGACAATGTTTCACCCACCCAACCTTTAGCTGGATGATTTGGCAAACTGAATGCTTGCTATTTCAAGCCAAAAGATGCAACTAATCTGGGGAGCTTCTTAATGAGAAATTTTAAAAATGAAATCATCATTAATCAATCGTTTACAAAGAGCAAGAGCTACTAGAGAATGTATTTGATAGCTGTGGGAAAGCAAAGGGAAATATCTCATACTATGTGCCACTTCTAAATGGCAAAGTCTACTTTTGCAGGCTGTCACAGCCATGTCAGGGTGTCTGTGATCCATCTGCATGGATACATTGTTTTTGGCGTGGTAAATCTCTCTCCTATAGACAGAGATTATTTTTTTCAAAAACAGAATCAACTACCAGATTTGACTTCCACATGAACCCTTCTAATCCATTTTGGGCTAATCCATTTTGGGAATGATCATTTGGTATCCTAGGGTATGATGCTACTGGCAAGCTTGTTCTACTTCTGAAGATCCAAACAGAATGCAGGTTTGTATATATTCACAACATGGTAGGTCTAAAATTGTGAATGAAAGGTTTACATGGGAACTAAGCTCTGTATAAGCTCTACAAAATGATTCCTGAAAAGCTTGGATTTTATAGTTAACCAATCTTGAAACATATATTTAGAAACAGAAGTCAATTCCAAGACCTGGTTTACAATTCACATAGTGGGACATGTATCATTCAAATGCCACAATAGGAGAATCAGATAGACCTTATTTTAAAATAATGTTTAATTTTATTTTTTCCTCTTTACAAAATCAAATCATAGTAATTGTATAATTGTACATAAATTAGGAAATACAGATGAACACAAAGATGAGCACTATGTGTTTGACACATAGTAAATGTTCAATAAATGTATGTCGAATGATAGAGATAGGGAAGAAAAAATGAAACAATAATCACACAACCATTTCACCATTCAGAATTGACCTTTATTAACACAATTATTTCCATCTTTAACATACACCTCTAACATCAGGATTGAAGTCTGCACACAATTCAGGAAAGTCTAGCTCCTCCCACCCCCTGCCTTGCCTTCACTTTGTTCTGAGGCTCCCATTCTTACTAATGGCTTAGTAAGATTTATCAATTACCTTAGATTTATCAATTAAAAGTAACTCAGTGTCTCTGGAAGTAAATCAGTCTTTGGGTAAATACTCTATCCATTTAAAATGCAAAATTCCAGGGCCCCTGGGTGGCTCAGTTGGTTAGGTGTCTGATTTTCAATTTCAGCTCAGATCATGGTCTCATGGGTTGTGGGATTGCTTGGGATTCTCTCTCTCCCTCTTTCTCTACCTCTCCTCCACTTGTGCTCTCTCTCTCAAAATAAATAAACAAACATTTTAAAAAAAAATAATAAAATAAAACGCAAAATTCCTTCAGAGCTGGTTTTCCCCTCCCAGAAGGTCTCTCCCTGCTGCTCCCCCTTCTAGATCCTCAGAAATGGTGGATCCTTCAGCTGTCTCTAAGGTGTGATCTTTATCTGGTCCTTGGGGTATAGAGCTGATGTTTGTGAGGTGTAGCTGGTACTTTTGGTTCTTTTGGACACCAAGCTGGTGTCCACTACTCAAGTCTGTGGTTCTTTCTGGTGTCCTAATAATCCATACTTGCCTTTTTGCAACCTTGGGCTTCTCTTAGTACTTCTAGTGTTTTTGTATCATCCTACTGGAAATATGGAAATGGCATGATTCCCAAAATATCACATGCAGGCTATGGAGAACTGGAGAGGAGATATTATCTCAAGCCCGCCCCTGGGCACAACTATCTTCAGCCCTTTTTAATTTACCTCTCAGCATCAAACTGGATTTTACTCAAGATGCCAGTCTTCCTGGAGAAGTACACAGTCCTTTCAGACACACACGCTGCTAATCCATGCTATTAATATGGTCACTTTATACCATCACTTAGAAAAAAGAAGAAAAAGAATGAGGGCAAATGGGGGAATAAAGGAAAAAGACACAGAGGACAGAAGAATGGGGGGGGGGGGAAGGCAAGAAGAAGAGGAGGGGAATAAAAAAAATATTGCCAAAAAAAAATGGAAAGACAACATCAGGCAATCAAAAGCTTGTGTGACATAGAGTTTGAGATACAAAGAGAGAAAAGAACAAAAATCACTTCCTTCCCTAGTACTGATCCCATTATTTATCTGCCATGTTGAACAAAGATGGAGAGAAATAGCAAGATGAATAAAATAACAAAGAAGAGGAGGTGAGAAGGTGTGTCTCACACTTTGTCTTCAACTTCAAGAACTAATTATACACTCATTTCATCTCACCTCCAGTTCTTTCAAATCATGAACTGCAAACAGCCTCAAACAAAACCTCAGTAAGCTGCAAAAACAGTTGATTCTGTGGCGAGGTAAAAACAGAGCCTAAGAGTTAATTATATTACAAGTTGTTGCAAAGAGAACATCTATTTTCATTTCATGTTGTGATTCACGTGTTAGTGAATTATGACAGCTTTAAAGTAAACCATTTTCACTATTTACACCTATATTAGATGCAGGGCAAATAGCAGTTTCTTCCATTTTTGTCTTTTGTCACTGCCTGTGCTAATCAAGAATTTTGAGTAACAAGTTTTACCAATAATTCTTCTATCTCTCTAAAATATGGTTAATACCACCATTCTTCACCCACTGTTCAAAAAATGAGAAAGTTAAAAAAAAACCAGAACATCGCATAATTGTAATCATTAACAGTCTGCCCTATAATCTCAATGTGCGAGGATAAGAGACCAAATATATTTATATTAAGAATGAATTTGGAGGAAAAAGTTAGTTTAATTTATATCTGTTATTGGGTTCATTTTATTTTCATATGTTAGTCTATACCTTTTAGCATCTCCCTGAAAGAGGTCTCCTGTAATGAGGTAAGGCAGTTAAGTCAGAATCTCTGAGGTAAGTCTTACTCTACATCGTATGCTGAGCTGGAAAGCAGGATAAAGATAGATGTTTAGTAACAGAAGCTTCCTCTGTACAAAGGAGAATTGTACAAAAAAAAAAACAACCCTTTTTGTTCTACTTGGATAGTTTTATTCCAGGAACTGATTTACATTAGAAAAGCTTTAATTTTCCAAAAACAAAACCTCTAATATTCAAAGGAAGAGAAAGAAAAGACACTGAAGAACTTACGATTTTTGTTACAGTTGATAAATAGTAAAAATTATCCATTCAAAATACCAATAGAATTTTAATTAAAGGCAGCACTTTTGAAAGAAAAATAATACTACTGCTAGTTAACTAGGAAAAGACCATACACATTGTATTTCTGAGCCTAATATTTTTGCAAGCAATTATTATACTTATTTATGTATTTATTATTGATAAATTAGTTTATATATTAATATGAAAAAAGGTTCTGTATATTTTGATGGTTCATTGTATGGGTCAACTTGACTGGGTCACAGGATGCCTGGATATTTGTTTAAATATTACTTCTGGGTGTATCTGTGAGGGTGTTTCCAGATGAGATTAGCATCTGGAATGATAGACTAAATAAAGCAGATAGACAGCTCCAAAGTGGGTTGGTATTATCCACCCTTGAGGGTCTGAGTAGAACAAAAATTCAGAAGAAGGGAGAATTTTGGCTCTGCCTGACTGCTTGAGAAGAGATATCAGTCTTCACTTTCAGACCAGGATTTACACCATCAGTTCTCAGGCCTTTGAATTTGGATTTGACCTTATACCATGAGTTTTCCTGGTTCTTAGCCCTTCAGACACGGACTGGAACTACACTACCAGCCTTCCTGGGTCTCCTCCAGCTTGCAGACAAAAGATGCTGGGACTTCCCACTTTCCCTAATTGCACGAGCCAATTCCTTATAGTAAACCTCTTTATATAAAAATTTAGATAGATAGGTCTGTATCTCCTATTGTCCTGTTTCTCTAATGAACCAAATACAAAAGTTATATACTTCAGGGTTTTTTTTTTAATTTATTTAAATCCAAGTTAGATAACATATAGTATAATAATGATTTCAGGACTAGAACTTAGTGATTCATCACCAAAAGTTATGTACTTGAACATAAATATTTAAATATTATATATAAATATTTATTTACTTATTTATTACATAAGACAAATATATACACACCTAAATTTATACCTAAATGGCTAAACTGTGTTATCTGTACTATTCTATAAGCAGCCACAACTCATGACTGCTGTAAAAAAGCCAAGTTTAAAGGGAAATTAACAAGCTTTTTCTGGATTTCTTTATAAACACTCAAACCACAAACTAAATAACAATGGATATTTATTTTTTGTCCATTTGTGTCACTAACTCCTGCATTTAGTTAACAAACATTTGTCTGCTTGTTTCAATGGAGGATGAGGATTATAAAATTATTTTATGATCACTGTAGAAAAAGTAAAAGGTACACTTAAGTAAAAGAAAATCTCCCATAGTCTCATGCACATTTTAACACATTGGCATATTTCTCTAGTGTTCTGTCTCCAAATACTTTTCACATAATTAAGATCGTACATTATATATGCTTCTATTTCCTGGGGGTTTTTTAATAAAAAAATTAAGCAGAGTATTTCCAAAGTCATCTAAAGCCATTGAATGCACTTCCTTTATTTTGAGGGTTTAGAGTGCGGCAAATATGTGGATTGGACCACACAATATCCATTCCAACCCCCTTCTGTATCTTCCTCTATTCAGAAGCTGGAAAGCTAAAACTGCATTTCCCAGACTTCTTTACAGCTAGGGTTCCAGCTTTGATGTAGGTTCGGCCAATGAGATACCTATGTGTCTTGAATTCTGAACGGAGTTAAGTGAAGACAGAGATGGGGTCCATTTGTGAAGTCAGATTCTGACTAAAGTAGCAGAAGTCTGGGGCCAGCCGCTGGAGTGGGGCCCCCCAGGGTGACAGGGGCTTCCTGATTCTGCACTCTCTCCACTGCAGCCAGTTCTGTTGCAGGGGGCTTTGGAGTTGTTCTCCATTCCCTCATGTTTCATCACCCTCCCTGACAACTCAAAATCTATTCAAATAAATCCCTTAATGCTTAAACCAGCTAGAATGGATTACATTCTCTGCAATAAATCCTCAACAATAGAGCACTTGTAATTGTTCAAGATGATACTGAATTCTTTGATACTTTGTTTGACTTCTACTTCATTATGCTTTATACATTTGAAGATTATTACTTTCAGACTGACTTTTAGAGATGTTATTACTAATTCAAAAGGCAGGAACATTATTAAGGTTCTTGATACATGTCAATTCTTTTCTTTTTCTAGAAGAAAGGTTGCACTAATTCATTCCCCCATTATTCCCCCGTGAGACTATACACCATCATTATTATCTTTTCTCTTTATTTTTGCCACTTCAATAGTTAAAAATAGATAGTGTGCTGCTGTTTTAATGTAAATGTATTTAGTTATTAATACGGTTGAACACTTACTAATTTCAGGAGCCATCTGTATTTTTTCTTTGTGACTTTTCCACCTTTATATCCAATTATCTCCTGAGACTGTAATTTTATATCTATTTATATACTATCTTTATATATGAAAGACATTTACCCTTTTAGTTTTATATCTGATGAGTTTTTCCCAAATAACTGTTGGATTTTCACTTTTGTTCATGTTTTTGACAAGAAGAAATTAAAAATTTCTGGACTCAAATGTATGAAACATCTTCCTATGATTTCTTCCAGGAGAAAGTAGTGCATCCTCATAAAAAAATAAGTATTCAATCAATGCTATTTTTTGTGTGGTTTCTTACATTTTGTGTTAATCCTTATACTGGGTTGAAAAGTGTGTAACCCCACCCCCACCCCCACACTCCCAAATACATGTCCACTCACAACTTTAGAATGTGACCTTCTTTGGAAATAGGGTTTTTGTGATGCAATTAGTTAGACTGAAATTAGGTCATAGCATATTAGGATGTGGCCTAATCCATTGATTGGTATCCTCATAAGAAGAGAAAACAGGCACATACAGACACAGAGAGACAGAACGCCATGTAACAATGGAGGCAGAATTTGCAACAACATGGATGGAATAGAGTGTGTTAGCTGAGCAAAATAAGTCAGTCAGAGAAAGACAAATATATGATTTCACTCATATATGGAATTTAAGAAACGAAACACATGAACATAGGAGAAGGGAAGCAAAAATAAGATATAAACAGAGAGGGAGACAAACCATAAGAGACTCTTAAACACAGAGAACAGAGAGCTGCTGATGGGGTGGGTGTTGGGTGGAGGGATGGGCTAAATGGGTGAGGAGCATTAAGGAGACACTTGTTGGGATGAGCACTGGGTGTTATATGTAAGTGATGAATCACTAAATCCCATTCCTGAAATCATAATTACACTATATGTTAACTAACTTGGATTTACATAATAAAATAAAAATAAAAAACAATGGGGTCAGAGGTTGAAGTAATGAGTCTATAAACCAAGAAATACCAAGGATGGCTGGCTACCACCAGATGCTAGGAAGAGGCAAGGAAGGACATTTCCCTAGAGACACAGAAAGAGCATGCCCTTACCAATACCTTGATTCCAGGCTGAACCTCCAGAGCTCTAAAACAGCAAATCTCTGTTGATTTAAACCACCCAGGAATATGTTGTAGCAGCCCCAAGAAGCTAATACAATGAGTTTATAATTGATTTTGGTATATGGTCGGAGATGAAATTTAAAAGTGTTTTCCCCAAAATTGTGAAACTGGTCCAACTGAAGCCGGCTCCTAAAGGCACGTGAAAGTCCATTGTGCACATTTCTTCCCAACTCCACGCTGACATCACGTTGGTAGTCTGAAGTCAGCCCTGATGGCAGTACTCACTCCATAGATGTCATCAAACTACAAATCAGGTCTTTCTTCTCCACCCCTAGAGCTGGTTTTAAAACATTTACCAGCACATCACTGTTTCAGTTTCTGCATTTTTAATCACTTCTAAATATTACTATTAGTATCTTATACTGCAAATTTCTTATTCTTGAATAGTTGCCTCTTAGCTATATAGTATAGCTGTACTTTAATATATTAAAGCATTTTAATATCCAAGTAATTCAAGAAGGGTATTTGAGAAATGTATTTTGTGAACCCTTGTATTGTATATAAATGACAACTTGGCTCAATAGAGAATTTGGCTCCTCAAATCTTTATAGCTACTGTGACATTTCTGTTGAAATTTAATGATGTGAAAAGTCTGAAGCCACTTTGATTCTTACTCCTTTATAAGTAAACCATGTTTTTCTAACAGAATACCTGTAGAATTTTTTCTTGTTATACTTTAAATGTAAAAATGTTGTTAGAATATGTCTAGTGGGGGTCTTTTTCCCATTAATCTGACCTGGAATGTGACAGGTGATTTTAATCTATGGACCTGTTTCAGATCCTGTTTCAAAAATTTTTTTAAGTTTTTTAATATTCTTTTAAATTGGGTCTCATGAGTGCTTAATTTTTCCTTCTTGATTTTTCTTAGGAAAACCTGTAACCCATAGGTTGGATCTCCTTTCTTTTTCTCAATCTTATGTCTTGTTATATCCATTTTTGCGTTTTTTTCCCTCTACATTCTTAAAGTTGAAATATTGCAAACTTCACTTTCTGCACTCTAATTCTGCTCTTTTCTGTGTCCAGTGTGACATTGAGTGTTTTCTTTGCAATTCTGCCTGCTTCCAGTCATCTCCCTCTTCATCGCCACTTTCAGCTCATTCTCTCTTCTCCTCAACATACTTGCCCTGAATAGGTCAATTCATATTGAATATATCAAGCTAAGACTTTGGAAGTTTTTCTTTTATTCCCTCTGGAAAAGAATTTTTATTTGTGTATTTTTTCCTCTGGGTCTTTAAATTGCTTTCCCTTGTGATGCAAAGTGTTTGGGTGATCTATACGAAATTTTTAAAATTATTTTTCTTAAACAGTAAACACACATCCACACCCACCTACCCCCAAACACACACACACACAACACACACACACACACACACACACACAACCATAAAAGCTGATCCAGAATAATAATAATATTTGGCTACAGAATGGATGCATGGTGTCCTCTACCCTGCAGTTACTGATCAGGTAGGGGATTCTACATTTTCTCTCTTGGATCTAGACCTACAAAGAACACTGAAGTGCTGAGCTCTGAGCCTGATTTCCAGTGTCTTACAAGCATTCATTTCATGTTTCTGCTGGATCGAGGGAGGATCTTTTACTCCAACTGGTCTGATTCCTGGGGAATCATACGTAGGCTTCAGTTCTTCTTCAGCCAGTGATGGAGGTAAAAATTGCACCGCCAGCTAGACTATTCTTAGGGCTCTTCCTCACATCTTTCCTCCTTGAACATCTTCCTGAAGTTCTTACACATCTTAGTATGCAAAGTACCACTGCCTCTCTCTGTCACTCTCTACCCATGGCAGTTGTATATATTGTGAAGTAGGGTACCCAAGTGGATGAAGACAGAGAAGAGCTGATGGGGAGAAGGAAAGGCATGACACTATCAAGCTAAGAAGAGTTGACATGGCTTTGGGATTTTCTGTGTTTCTTTGCCAGTGGATAGAGTGGGGTTGACTCATAGTCTTTTCCCATCTTCTTCCCAGATTTCTGTGCTATTCTGGTTCAGCAGTCTTAGTTTAGGATTATGACTCTCAACTCAACTCCCTCCTCACTGCAGTTAGTGGAAATTCCCTGCAGATTCTAGCGTCTGATTTTCTCTTATCCTTATTTGTTAGTCCTCTTGTGATTTTTTGGTCATTTTTTTATGGTGATTTAATTTAAAAGTTGGGATAGAGCATTTCACCAGAATGGGACATATTAACCCAGTTACTTGCTGAAGGCTGACTCAGTGTCAAACATAAAAATAAAAAAGGTAGAGTCTAGCATTTTGAGAGCTAAGCCTAATAAGGGACAATGAAGAGGGCAATTTAGGCAGAAGGTATCACATATATGCAGAGGTCATGGTGAGCACAATCTTTGGGGAGTGGTGAGTGATGCTGGAGTTTGAGGCAAACGAGAGGGCAGCAGGGATGGTGGTGATGGTGATGAACTGACACTTATTTAGAAAGTAATGGGGAGCCAGGCAAAATTTTAATTTTGGATTTGAGAAGACAAATCTGTACTGTAGGGGGAAAATACATTGAAGGAAGATCCTAGGACACCATTTGACCTCTGGCAAAGAATTGTTAAGTTATGGCCTGAAGAAGGGCAAGGGCATGACAGTGGAAATAAAGAGACAGTACAAAAGGGAATGAATAATGTCAACGTTATATTGACAGTTGAGTAGATACAGATGATGGAATGAAGAGGTGCGAGGGTGACTTGAAAGTCAGTTGCCTCTGACTGGATGGATGGTGCTAATCACCGTTAGAGGACAAGGGAGATTCGATGAGAATGATAATTATTTCACTTTGGGGACATACTGGAACTGAGGAGCTTCTAAATGGAGACACCCGGTAGACACAAGGCTATCTGAAGCACAGAGGTGAACCAAGGCCCAGGACAGATCTGCACTACTGGTGGTTATGACTGAGGATAAAGGCCATGCTTGTTTTCCCCAAGGGAAAGCCAACACAAGAAAAAAGAGAGCTGAGAAGTAACAGTGGGGAACACCAACATTAAGGGGATAGATGAAAGAAAAACCAGCAAAGGAAGCTAACAAAAGAGGTATGTTGGGAAGCAAGGGAGAAAAGACTTTCAAGGAAGCCAAAAACAGCAGTGTTAAATGCGGCAGAGTTCAAGAAGTATAAATACTAATAACCCCTAGTTTCAATCTGCTAGGGCTTTAAATCTCTATATGCAAACATTTGGTTAATAAGAAGAAATGTGTTTAAACAATAACTGAAAGCTCTTGCACAGTAACACAATGCTGCTAATCAGAAAACTTTTCCATCTAATGAGAATTTGTGTTATGGAAATTCTTCTGCCTTCCTGACTTTTTACTGATATTAGGCACAGGTATTAGCCAGCAAATATTTGAAAAAATGCAGCCTATTTACTTCACAAAATTTGCTGGGACGATGAGCTGAGACGGAATCCCAAGAAGCAGACAACCTTCTAAGAGCCTCTGGTGTTAGCGGACAGAAGTAGGTGGGACTTGCAATTCTGAAAAATAGAGTCTGTTTCCCATTAGTTTTCTGAAAGCTGTCATTAATCTTGTGGCAGCAGGATAAGCCCTAGGAATAACCAGCCATACAAATGTTGTGGCAGAAGCAACACTGAAAGATTCCTTTCTAAGTCTTTGCCTAAAATGCCTCCCAACACCCACTCCCCAAGATAGTCAGTGTGTCTGCAGTTCCTTAGGTAAATAATTTTTCTAATTTGCTAATGCACTTAGTTTCCTCCAGGTAGTCCCAGTAAAACCACTGTTGGGGGGGGGGGGCAATAGCACATTATCACCAATGAATACTTTAAAAAAGATCTGCTCATCAAGTGATTTGTTATCATCTTAAGCAGAAAAGATAAGGACTGGGCACTGAGAAGATCTGAATTGGACTCTTGCAACCAATGAACATCACATCACCTGAAACAGGAGGAAGGGTACCAAAGTAGGGGAGAAGGCCATTGCAAAGCAGAATTTCTCAATTTTTTTAACCCAAATTTCTCTTTAACAAGCATTAAGATCCCTTGCGTCACTGCCTTTCCAGATTCTCATGTTCTTCCCAAGGTGTGTGTGACCCCTCTTAAGAATCACAGATCTTCAGGGTGCCTGGGTGGTTCAGTCGGTCAAGCGTCTGACTTCTGCTCAGGTCATGAATTCATGGGTTCGTGAGTTCGAGCCCCACATTGGGCTCTGTGCTGACCATTCAAAACCTGGAGCCTGCTTCATATTCTGTGTTTCCCTCTGTGTGCCCCCTCCCCTTCTCACACTCTGTGTGTGTATGTGTCTCTCAAAAATAAATAAAACATTAAAAAAAAAAAGAATCACAGATCTCCTACAAATCCCAAACAACTGAAAAAAAAATGTTGCTGAGGTTGGGCTTCCTATAATTTGAATTGCAAAAGTAATAGGGAAATGTCTTAAATTTTTCAAATATAAATATTTAAATATATAATTAGACTATAATACTGCATATGCTTTTCCAAAGACCCCATGCCCTGCTGGGGATGTGACCTGACATTCCAACTGGTCCATCACCAGCCCTGTCATTAACACATTCACACCTGGACAGGTAAGAGATAAACAATTGATCACATTAATTAATATTTGCCATTTTTCCCCCTGAGCTGCAGAGTATCACAAAAAATAATTGTTATGGTCTAAACCAAAAATTCAAGGGAGAAAACCAAGCTCATGTGGGAAGAGAATGCCTGAAAAAAGAGGAAGGAAGCATAAGGGTTTGAGATGGCCACATATAAACTAATTCTTCCACTTTGTGCTAATGTAACAGGCTATAATGTTCAGATTGGGTTGCTGTGGTACTACAAATGCCAAATGATTAAAAGTCAAAGTAAGAGTTTTATCTGTGTGTCGACTGGTTTGAAAGTGTTGGAAAAAAACAGCCAACTGGAATCAGCTACTGCTCTGGAAAAGAGCTGCTGCTAGGGCGACAGTCACAGGAGCCACAAGGAGACCGGAAACCCACAGGATGCCAACAGGGAGGACAAAGGGCCCTCTTCCTTCTCCAGCCTCTGTCTAGTGCCTCCTATTGTGAAGCTTCATAGGGAATCAGCTGGCAAAGGAAAAGTGTGAATCATAGAGTCTTGGTTCTAGCATCACCAGATTATAGAAAAGTGGGATGTAGCTGAGAGATAAGCTACTAAATGGCACAAGTACTAAGGGTGGAGGCATAAAAATTTGTTGGGTGACTAATGCAATAATTCAGGAGAGAAATGATGGAGGCTTGGACCAGGGTAGTGGCAGTGGAGAAGGTGAAGGAATGGCTACAATGCTTGAAAGTAGTTTCCTCATAATCTGGCAGTGGATTTAATCAAATGCGAGGTGTGAGAAAAAAGATAAGCCAAGGAGGACTCCAGGGTGTTTGAACTGAGAAACTGGAAAAATAGACTTTCCACTTTTTGAGATGGGGAAAATGACAGAACACATGGGCTTTAGAGGGGGGGATTTAGGAGTTCTGCACTGATAGTTTCATATTCATATTAGATATCCGAATGGATTAGCCATGCTTAGAGTTGGGCATATGAGTCTGGAGAATAATTACACAGATCCTAGATGCAGTACAAATTTAGGAGTCATCAGATAATAGATAGCATTTGAAGCCGTGAGACCAGAAGAAATCCTGTAGAAAATGAATAAACAGAGAAAAAGAGAAGTTAAGAGGATAGATTCCTGGATCACTCCAATGTTTACAGGTTTAAGAGATGAGAAGAAGCCAGCAAATCTACCAAGGGGTAATGGTTTTTGAAACAGCAGGAGAATCAGGAGTATTGACTTGGAGGCTAAGTTAGAAAAGTGAATCAAGAAAGAGAGAAGGATCAAATGTATCATGTGGAGCTAACAGGTAAAGTACGGTGAGAACTGAAAATTGACCATTGCAGTTGACAATGTGGAGTTAAAGAAATAACTTACGTTTTTTTTCTGAAGTGGGAGGACATGAACTTGCAGATTGAAAAGATCCAGTGAGTACCAGCACAATGAATAAATCAGGCCAATAATAAGGCACACCATTATAAAATTTCAAAATACTGAGATGGATGGTTAAGGGGAAGGGTATGTGGGTGGGAGTAAAGAGAAGACCAGTTTGGAATGCAGGAAGAAACAGAAATCCAGGTCATATCCAAAACATCAGGGATCAAAATGACATCTGTTTTCTCAAAAACAACACTGGAATCTAGAAAACACTGGAGAAATGTCTTCAAAATGCTAAAGGAAAAGGATTTCCAAACTAAAAATAAAATCCTACTAAAAATACCAATCAAGTATGAGTAGAATAAAGATAATTTCAGACATTCAAGGTGCCCCAATTTTTAATTTCCTTATACCTTCCTGGGAAGCTATCAGAGAATTGGCACCACCAAGATGAAAACCATAATCCAAGAAAGAAGATGACACAGGTTTTGTGAATTAGGAGATCCAAAACGGGTAAAAGTGAAAGGAATCCCTAGTATGATGGTAAAGGAAGATTCTAGGATAACAACCTTGCATCAGGTAGATATTAGAACATATAAGAAGATTCCAGGACTGGAATTCATTGTTGATACTGCTGAATGCCATTTAAACAACTGGGTAAGATTTTAGAAGTTTTACTACAAAGAGGTACATTTAAAAGGAGAAGAAACAAGACATGTAGTAACTGTCTTGCATTCATACGGGGAACCAGGATGCTGGGGTGAGAGCAGGCTTCCTTCTTATCACTTCTGTTTTCTCAGGGAAGTAGAAAGCAAGGTTAGAACCTGGAAGAGATGGATGAGGAGGAGGTGTTGGGAGTCTGAGGAAGGGGAAGATATGGTACAGTCGTCTGGAAGTGGGCAAGTAAATGGAGTTGAGAAATGCTATGGGATTGCCTATCCATTGGTGGGCAATTCTCGGTGGTATATGAAAGAGCCAGCAGATTGCCATCTCTTTGGATTGTAAACACATCTAACAGCAGGTGACGGCAGCAATAAAGAGCAGAAACTATTCCAATATGAAGAAAAAAAGCCACCAAGCTGAGAGTGTGGGTCATAAGCCTCATGTGGAAGCTTATGAAGAAGAGTGGAGGTCCACACCAGTGGAGAAATGGCAGGAGTAGTCTATAGGAGGAGGGGCCCCATGACATTGGAGAGGTGGCTTGAAAGAGAGGACGATGACTCAGCCCCTTTGAAGGAGTGTAATTTGAAGAATTTAAAGAATATCTCACAGTTAAAATATCACAAGATAATTTAGCTGTGAGAATTGATTATAAAAGCGTGGAAGGTTACAGAAGCAGAGAACCTGGTAAGGGGTAACCACAATTTATCCTGGAAACAAGTACTTGCCTTTTATCCAGATGGGAAATGGTTAGGGGTTAAAGCTACCACTACAAGCAGTTATTTTGCGAGGAGGTGCTTCTGTTTTACATAGCTCCAAAAAACAACTGGAAATAGGAGATATTGTGAATTATGCCTTCATCAAAAAGCTTCCTGTATTAACTTGTAGTGGCCTGTGGTCTTTTTCCTGCTGGTTCATCATGTTTAAGTAGTAATCTTGTGGCTTCCTGTGGTGTTTTTTTGAAACATTTATTGAACATGTATTCTTTTACTGTTTCATATCTCCTGTTGCAGGAAGAAGCTTTGTGATATAGTGTTATGAAGTCAGAAATCATTCTTTTTTTTTTTTGCCTTCTCAGGAGTTTCACCCAATTATTTCTAAATCAATAAATCCTCCCTTTTCTTTTTAATAAATGGTAAAGTCATTTATGGACCTCGTAGAGTTTTCTCTTGTCGCATATTCAGAACTATCTAAGCTGCGATACCAACTATAAACCCCTAGGTGGTGTCTCTCCAAAGACTTCCCAAGAAAAGAGAATCCAAAGCCCTACCTCCAAGCCAGTTCTGCCACTTAATATCTGACCGAAGCACATCACTTAACTTGTCTGTCACAAACGTTCTCGCCGAAAAATCAGAGCGGTGTGACTACCTATGTCACTTGCCTCTCCTTCACCAGTTGTATGTACCTAACATTTACACACCACTTGCTATTCTCCCTTTCACATGGCCTCTTCCTCCAAAGAGGTGCCCTTTTCTTTTCTAACTGATCACCTTAATTTCTGAGTAACAGGCAGGTCGTGTATATTTAAAAGAAATTTTATTTCATCCCATATAAGATGCAGTCATATTATTTACCGATGATACAGAAAAGAAGAACACTGCCCGTAAAACTAGGACTCAATGTTTTTTCCAATAGTGCTACAGATAGTCCTGTACCAGCCTGTACGTGTTTTGACCTCCATCGTGGATTCTAAGGAACTGAAAGATTTTTCCTGCGTTCACTTGCACCCTTTGGCGTGTGACACACAAGATCATTTTACATCCATCTTAGTAACTGCTTCTAATACACTTGCATCTACTTGTGGGTATTTTCTCCCCTCTTATTCTGCTGCTTTATAAGAAAATATAGAATTGCCTCCATGATTTCTCTGAAATAATAATTCAGTTACAAATCAAACTGGCACCCTTCTGTTCTGTTTCTATGTCTTTTTTTTAAGTTTACTTATTTATTTTGAGAGAGAGAGATGAGAAAGCATGAGTGGGGGAGGGGCAGAGAGAGAGGGAGAGAATCCCAAGCAGGTTCCTCACAGTGCAGAGCCCCAGGTGCGGCTGAAATCACGAACCGTGAGATCATGACCTGAGCCAAAGTTGGACACTCAACCGACAGAGCCACCCAGGCGCCCCTCCATGTTTTTTTAAATACAAAATAGAGATATTTTAAATGCCAAACAAACTCTATATATACAGTACTAACAATGCACAGACATCAATGAGATGACAGAATGAGAGCATCTATGACCAAGGTCCTCCTTGCTCAGGTAGCATCAACTATGTTTCAGCTTCTGCCAGGTCAACAGAGGCTATAAAAGGCAGCTCTGCCTCACAAATACTAAAATATAAAAAAATTGTACGTCTCATAATCAATAAAATATGTAATTGTATTTTGTGGGTATGGTATCCCTTCCTTCTGCCTTTCCCTTCATTAGTACTTAACAATAGTATTTATCAAATATGCCATCTGTCCTGTCAATTTATATTCTGCTTCTGTCCATTATTTATACCACAACTCTGAGTTCTAAGATGCTCTCCTCCTTGGTTGTTGCTATGTGTGCAGACGTGTGTCACTGTGTCATATAGAGAGCCAGATAGGAAAGTTAATAATGGAAACTTAAGTCAAAGTGCATATCATGACTTAGAGATCTAGCCAAACAGTAAAACTCTGATTTAAAAAAAGTCTTTCTAGGAGTGCCTGGGTGGCTTAGTTGGTTAAGTATCTGACTTTGGCTCAGGTCATAATCCTGCAGTTTGTGGGTTTGAGCCCCACATTGGGCTCTCTGCTATCAGTGTGGAGCCTGCTTCAGAGTCTCTGTATCCCGCACTCTCTGCCCCTCCCCTGTTCACATGCTCTCTCTTTCTCTCAAAAATAAACACTTAACATGCTGACAGCTTGGAGCTTGGAGCCTGCTTCTGATTCTGTGTCTCCCTCTCTCTCTTCTCCTCCCCTCCTTGCACTCTGTCTCTCAAAAAATAAATAAATAAATAAAAATAAACATAAAAAAAATAATAAACACTTAAAAAAATTAAATCTTAAAAAAATCTTTCTATTGAAAAATTAAAGCAATTTAATAATAGAAACTTAAAGAGACATGTTTTTATAATTCAAGTTAAGAAGTAAGCATTTTTCAATAAGAATATGTAACTGATTTTAACCAATATATAATCAGATACAATTATAATTAATAATTTCCAAAACTATATTCTATTTAACCCACGTAGTTCATATGCTCCAGTAAAATTAATTACAAATATAAATTTAACAATAAAGTAATTTTCACAGAGACTATAGAAATATTCATATACATACTAATAATTATTACTATTTTACCCTTTTTTGGTGAGGTTAATTAGTAAAATTCATTAATAGCTGAAAAATCTTAAATCACTGAATATATAATCAACTCCATGAAATAGAATTCTTCACAGATGGACCCCCACCGTCTTGTCCAAAGAAGCTCTTAGCACGTATGGAGTTTGGTAAGGTAATTAGCCAGTTTCAGACTTTACATTTAAGGTTGCCTCCCACAATTAAGCTGGGGCACAAATACCTTAGCTCTAAGGAAATACCTTTGTGAGTCAAGAGGGTGTCTCTACATTTCAAAGGGGGCATGCAGTCAATAAAAGTGTAGCACTTCCCAGAATTTCAATCTGAATATTCCTAGTAAAGTCACATTTTCAAGTTACATTTTCTGCCCCTAAGTGCCATTATTCAGAGCACAAATCATGTTGATTCCAGATGAAACAGTGCCTCCACCATTTATACACACACAAATGCATAGGTGTATCAGAAATCTGAAGAGTAAAAGAAGGTGAGAGGGAAGGTCACGGGGAAATAATATCAGGACACATAGTTTCTGAAAAACAATTTATAATTGGTTTTAGATATTTCAGTTCTTTCCTAGACAACGTGCCTAAGGTTCCCAAAGATTTCTCTCCTGCTCCTTACCACCTCTCCTTTTTCTAGCCCTTCTTTATTTCTTTTTCTCCTCTCTTCTGGCTCATCCCAATGGCTCTATACTTTTCTACTACTCATATTCAACTCTGGAATCAATACCACATCCTCCCTAACTCCCAGAAATTAGCAATAAAGAGTTTCATACACAACACACTTTCTAAACAAAATTCTGGTGCTGTTAACATTTTTCCTGCCATGCTATATGCAAAGTGGTTAAGTAACTTATCTCAGACCATACGGCCAACGCTGTCTTTCCAGTAATCTGCCTTCAATTTCTCCTTTCCTTCCACTCCAACTGAAACTCACTGACATTCTGCTGAACACCAAAAATATGCAACTGAAGTAAATATTAAAAAGAAGGTTGGGAGGGGTACAAATTTTTGGTACAGTAGTCTCAATATGTTACATGTCAATATAGATCCAGTGTAAAGATTCTTAAACTGCTACTTTTGCTGAGGCACCCCCTAATGTTTCATCACTGGCATGCAACCTATTCTCTCTCCATGGACCTGCATGAAATTGCCAGGAGAATTTAGGCTACTCTAAAATCTATTTACTAATGATGAATTAATGCTTTTAGAGTAACATTTGCTCTGACCTGCTATTTAATGCTAAAGGATTGGAAGATCACAGAGTGGGAGGGAAGGGAGGAAATAAATGGACACTGACATAATAACTACTCTGCCTCAGGGGTTGGGTTCCTGGTGCCATGCTCACTTCCACTGCCCCCAGGAAAATGTTACTAGAAAGACCAGAGAACGTTCTGACTTTCTAAATTCAGCACACAAAATGTGAGGTCCAAGCTAATATCACTTGGATCTGGAGGGACAAGAACACATACACACAAATCGGGGTTTTATTCATATAGTCTGCCCTTCTAACTCACAGGGAGGCTGTATCATCAAAATGAGTTCTTATTAAGAGAAAATATAAAATAACAAAGCTTGTTTTTAAAAATTTTTTAAATGTTTATTTATTCTTGAGAGAGAGACAGAGTGTGAATGGGAGAGGGGCAGAGAGAGAGGAGACACAATCACAGAATCCGAAGCAGACTGCAGGCTCCGAGCCTTCAGCACAGAGCCCAACACAACATGGGCCTCAAACTTAGGAGCCCTGAGATCATGACCTGAGCCAAAGTCGGATGCTTAACCGACTGAGCCATCCAGGTGCCCCACAAAGCCTGCTTTTTTAATGATTCTTTCCTATTATCAACTCTTGCAGCAAATTTTGAAAATGTTGACTTATTCCTTAGAGATTTTCTATGCATATAACTTTATATAATTAAAGCATATACATGTTTATATACTTATTTTTTCACCTAATACTCTAACATGAGCATTTGCTATTTATTAAAATTATTCATGAACTGGATGGTAGATAATTTTGTCAGTCAACTATGTGCACACAGCAAATACTGTTTCTTAAGCAAAGGTAATTTTTTATATAGTTGTAAAATTCCATTACATCCCATTGCCAAAGAAACATTAGGAACTTTGTATAACTGTATAAAAAGCAACTAATTCTTAAAAGAATTAACATTTTTTAAAGTCAGCAAAAAAAATGATTCATGAATGTTATTTCTAAATTTCCTTGCATACTATTCCATCAGTACAGACATATGGTAAGTTACAGAAACACTGGTGAATTTTTGTATGTTTAAAGAGTGTCATTGTTTTCAAATTATCCATAGCATGATATGTATATTTGTATACAGCAGGAGTTTTCCCTTTGTTTTTAGAATGGGTTTGTAGAAAAATAATGAAAAGGCTATTTTAAAATAATTTTCATTTACCACCTTTTCAAAAATTCACTTCAGACATTTCAAAAAAATCTGCATTCGCCTTTTTAATCCCCTCTGCTGTATTTTTTGGTTTTAGGTTATGCTTTTCTGGTTCCTGTTCTTGTTGCTACTTCTACGGAGATCCTGGGACTTTAAGTCGATACTGTCATGGGATGAGTCTTGGGGGATCCTCCGGGGGAGCTGAGTTTATTTTGAAAGTTCGAAGGATATGAATTGTTAGGCGTAAGGGAAGATTGTAGCAGATTATATTTTCTAAAGGTGATCATGACAATGTCTCCTATCATACATACTCTTCTAACAATGTGACTTTGATATTCCTGCTAACAAGAGGTGGATCTGTGCTAGGACTCCTCCCCCTTGAACCTGGTGGGCCTGTTATTGCTTCAAACAAGAGTATGATAGAATTGACACTAAGGGAACTAAGAAGCCACTTCTGATGTGAGGTTATAAAAATGTCATGTGCTTCTGGGGGTCTGTGTGGCTCAGTCGGTTAAGTGTCTGACTTCAGCTCAGGTCATGGTCGCACAGTTTGTGAGTTTGAGCCCCTCATCAGGCTCACTGCTGTCAGCACAGAGCCTACTTTGGATCCTCTGTCTCCCTCTCTTCCTGCCTCTCCCCCCCAAAATAAATAAACATTTAAAAATAAATTTAAATTTAAATTTAGGGGCGCCTGGGTGGCTCAGACGGTTGGGCAGCCAACTACAGCTCAGGTCATGATCTCGTGGTCTGTGAGTTCGAGCCCCGCATCGGGCTGTGTGCTGACAGCTCAGAGCCTGGAGCTTGCTTCCGTTTCTGTGTCTCCTTCTCTCTCTGCCCTTTCCCTGCTTGCTCTCTGTCTCTCTCTCTCTCTCTCTCTCTCTCTCTCTCTCTCTCAAAAATAATAAACATTAAAAAAAATTTTTTTTAATTTAAATTTTTAAAATGCCACGCGTTTCCACTTTGTTCTCTTTGGATACTAGCTTTGGGGGAAGCCAGCTACCATGTAAACAGTCCATCTGTCCTGAGGCTGTCATGCTGTGAGGGAGTCCAAATTAGCCCATGAAGAGAGACCCCATAGTGAGCCCTAAGACTATAGGGAGAAAGAGAGATGTCCCAGCTGCTCCCCAATCCTTTGCCATTTCAACTCCAGCCACTGGGTGAGAGGCCATGAGCCAGATCTGCACAGCCTAGTCCTTCCCAAACTCCTGACCCACAGAAACTGTGAAACACACTGAAAATGATTGTTGCTGTTTAAGCTATGAAAAGCGATGTGTTATTGTGCAGTAAAACTGAAACAAGAGTTTTAAAACACTTCAACTGTGATCTCACATTCCCAATTTATGTGATGTTATTTTCCAGTACTTTTGTTGTATCTTTTGTTTTGACACCATCAACCAAAATTGTATGCAAAGACAATGTATAATTATTATTTTATGCACATGAGGTTTGTTTAGATTCGTTTTCATATGCTTACCGATTTCTTTGCATACCAGCTTTTTCTTCTGAAGGAACATTCTTTTTTTCCTGAGATACATTCTTTAGAATTTCTTTTAGTGAAAGTGTACTGGTGATAAATACTCTCCTTGTCGGTTTTTCAGAAAATGCTTTTTTTCTTTTGAAAAATAATTTGCTGAGTACTCATCTCTATGTTGATCGTTTCTCCTTTCAGTGCTTTGAAGGTACTTTTCCAGTGCTTTCTCACTTCCATTTCTACTATTTGAGGACGTTTGCTTTTTAATTGATTACCATTCTTTTACAGGTTATCTGTCTTTTCTACCTGGCAGCTTTTTACAGTTTCTTGTTACCTTTAGTTCAGTTTTACTAAAATGGTCTAGGTTTGCATTTTTTAAAAAAGTTAATTGACTGTGTTTGATGCTTCGTGTTTCCTGTATTTATGGATTACATTATTTTTTAATTCTAAAAAAGTCTCAATCTTTACCTCTATTTTATAATTCCACAACTCTAATGTAGTCCCTTCTCATTCTATTCTCCACATTTGGTTATCCTGCCTCCATATTTTCTCCATCCTAGACTCCAGCTCACCAATTCTCCTTCAGCTATGTCTAATCTGATGTGTATTCATTTCAACAATCATACTTTTCATTTCTAAATGTTCTACTTGGCTCTTGTTCAGGGTTACGTAGTTAATTTTGATATTCTCTTATTGGCTTATTCCTTTTGTTCTATAAAAATTTCATTCTTAGTTATATACTGCATTCGACAATTCCAGTATATTCTCAGGCATTTGTATTTGTAATTTGTCATTTGCTCTTTGCCTCTGAGGACTCTCAATTTTAATGGCCTGTGTGCATTTCAGTGTTTGCTACATGAGCTTATATTTATTTGAAAGTGATATATGGGAATTCCAAGAGTTTTCTTCCAGAAGAAATATGTGCTTCTGTTGGAAGCTAGGGGCTGCTAAGGACATGGGATCACATTAAATCCCTTAACAGGGCTTTAATGTGGGACACACAGGAGCATAGTAGGTCCTGGGCTTGATCTCCAGCTCTCAGCATTGAGATCAGAATTTTATATCTCATAGTTAGTTTTAGTTCCCTAATTTTCTATTTTGTGGGGTTTTGTTTGTTTGTTTGTTTGGGGAGAGGTGTGCAGATACCCTTGGAGAGTCCCTAAATTTGATGAACCCAATAATACATTTGAAAATGTTTTATCCAAGAACAAAATGTATTCCATCAGGAGAGTCCTCCCGAATAGCTATAGTGGCTATCAGCCAGAACAGCTTCTACCGGACACAGTTTTATTACCTCATTTGTATCTCTCACTATCGTCAAGACAATTTTATTCTCACTTGACAGATGGGAGGTTAAGGAACTAACGTTACATAGCCAGCAAGTAGAAGCACTCGTCAGTACTGGCACCAGAATTTGAACACAGATCGGTTGAAAGCCAAACTTGTGTTCCTCGCCATTATGTATGTAATATTGCCTCCCAGACACAAACTTCATAAAGATCTCTACCCTTTTAGAAGCATCTCTGCTGTGTCTTCTACTCTCTCTAGTTCCAGTTTTAGTATCTGCTTTTTAATGCTCTTCTATCATGACAGACGTTAGACTGAGCGGCTATCAGTGACTGCCAAGCCTTGATGCAAACACTGATAAGCTGCTCTGAGTTTGGAGAGAAAAGAAAAAAGAAGTCATCCGGCAGAACAGATATGGAAGTTTCAGGAACACAATCTGAGACATGAGTCATATAGAATTTTAAAGAGAAACTGCTATAATCTTCTTTAGAGCAAAGTTATTTTCCTCTATGCTCAAATTATTTTTTAAAAGTACAGAAATAAAACAAGAATTGTTCTCCCTGCTAATATTGCTACACTCCCAATTGTCTTTAGCAAAAGCAGAGGCAATAACCATTGGATGAAGTCTCTTCCACTTGTATGGAAAGAGATTACCCAGGCTTTATATGATATTAAGAACCTCACAATAAATATTGGGGTCTCATATCAAGTCCTCCTAATGAATTAAAAGTTAAGCATGTACAAATTTTAAAAAGCTAATTCCACCATTCAGTTATACTCCATTTGTTCTAAAGATTTTATTTCCTAATTCATGTCAACTTTTTTAAAAAAAGAGTAAATAAGTCTTCCCAGTTAAGTATTCCACTAATACTATTTTGAAATATCTGTTACTAAAAAATTCATCTCCTCATCTTAAGATCATAAATATTTTAACCGACACCAAAACAAAATATTTTCTTTAAAAATAAGCTTATTTATTTTGAGAGAGAGAAAGAGAGAGAGAGAGCCAGGGAGGAGGAGAGAGAGAGAGGGAGGGAGAGAATCCCAAGCAGGCTCCTTTAGCCTGTTGTTAGTACAGAGCCCAATGCGGGGCTCAATCTCACCAACCATGAAATCATGACCTTCACAGAAATCTAGAGTCAGACACTTAACCAACTGAGCCACCCAGGTGTCCCCCCAAAATCTCTTTTTATAAGATAAATCAAACCACATTCAAATTTGATTTGTAAAATTTGGTTTCACGAGATTTTTAAAATATATTCACTTATTCATTCATTCCACAAACATTTACTCTGCATGTCTTGAATGCTAAACAACATGCGAGGGTCTAAAGAGCAAGGTGAAAGATTCTTGACTCCAAGCTGCTCACACCTGTACTACCGCCTCTCATATGCCTACCTGGAAACACACACACACTCAGGATCCTGATGCTCTTTGTTAGTGGCTGCAAATAATCATTTCCCAAGTTAGAGCTTCAAAGTTTACAAATGAATTCTTAATGTCATAATAAGACAATCAATTAAGTTCCAGTTTTTATGTATAATAATCATTTTCCCAAATACATACTGAACTCCTGTTGCAGGTAAATGGCTAATTGAGTTTTCAACTCTACTGAACAAACTGTATTGAAACAAGCTTTGAGAAGTCTCATCTCTATTTTTACATCATGTTACTGTAGAATGACTCAGGCTAGGCCAAGTAAATTTTAAATATTTGTGAGTAATGGAAACTATGGAAAATCTGATAAAAAAAATATGTGCACATACATGAAAGTTTTGTATAAATTTCAGAAGGGGTTCAGGGAACCCCTAAAACTCTTCAACAGACCATTCAATAGGATCATGGGAATATCTGCTGACTGTCAGCAACTCCAGGGTGGGAACTTCAGCCATGTGTCATTCAAGTTAGATAGTATTTGTTGAATGAACACCCTGGCAGCATTGTTCTTGTGAAGCTTGCATTTTTATCTCCTCTTCCCCTGTGAATTTCCAAGTTCCACTTCCACATATATCCTTTCCTAAAACTTATTTGCTCGAGACAAATCCAACAGCCTAGGCAACAATCTTTTTTCCAGGCTCTACTTTCATAATTCTCCCTTCTCCACTTCACAAAAGGCACACCTCCTATCACCCAAATATTACAATGATGCATTGTCTCAGAGGGTAAAAACCACTCAGGCAGGCAAACAAAGAAACATTTCCAAGATACAGTTTCTGAGGGAGTGTCCCTTGAGAAAGAACAAAAAGATCCTTATAAGAAATACAAAGAAGCTATACTTCATCTTATCCAGAGGATAAACTACTGGCAATCCCCATACCTTACTTCTATGTTGAGTAATTAGAATTCAGAAGTAAGATGATTATATGGGTTACATTTTAACACCTACTTGAATTAAAAGGTGGTCAGCCTTTTTCTTACAGAAAGACAATTTGACTTCTGAATTACTTCAACAAAGAACACTGACTTTGTTAGAAGGGCAGGTAACATCCAAAGAGCTGTATCTGCATTTCTGAGACTTGGCAATATATATTTAAAGCATATGCACAATATAGAATACACTGAAAGTACATACTTGGTGAAATATAACCTTATGCCAAAAAATTAGATAACTTAAAAATGATCAAGGAAACAATGATGGATTTTTAAAATACTTTTAAAGGATATTTAAACAAAACTATTTGAGGCCCAAGGAATTAGAAGCAGTATGTTGATGAAGGGGTAACCCCATGAACAGATCCTTGCTGTCATCTACCTACAAAACTCAGCAAAGAAAGGAAGCGAACAATAGCAGTGAATTTGAACATCCAATACACTCTGCTGCCATATTAGAACAACTTCTCTTCTCTGAGCCCATAACAAAGCACTCAGAAGGTAAGCGTGACTTCCTGCAAAGCCCTTTCTAACCTCGCGTCTCAACTGTCCTAACTAATCTCTTTGTTCTGGGTGCAGTCAAGAAGAATGCACTTTATATCCACTGAACAACAATTTGTGAAGAAGTCAAATCTCATGTTATGCATTCTTACCACACACACACACACACAAAACAGAAGCCCAAGGAAACTTTTGGAGGTGATAGATATGTTTAGTACCTTGAGTGTGGTAGTAAGTATCATTAGTGTATGCATATGCCCAAAATCATCAAATTATATACATTAACCATGCGTTATACCTGCAATTATACCTCAATAAAACTGTTTTTTAAAAGATAAGAATGCACTCTAAACAATATATCCTAACAAAGGCTACAGCAGAGTTCCTTGCTGAGAATTTCTTTTAAAGAAATCAATAATGCTATCTTCTCTAACCTTATTTTTGCTACCATAATTATGTGTCCTCCTATACATATATTTATTTTATTGAAAGACAATAAAAGTATTGTTATAAAAATAAATATTCACATGGATTGAATTTCTTAAATATGAAAAATGAAACTATAAATGCACTAGAAAAATACAAGATAATATTTTTTTATGGAGGGGATGTGGATAAGGAGGATCATCCAAAGAAAGATTTAAAAATAAAGCCATAAAGGAAAAGGAAATTTCATTGCATAAAACGTGGTAAATTTTGAAAGGACATAAGTTAAAAGATCTATGATACGCTAGAAGGAAATATTTGCTACATATACGGCAAACATATCTATAATATAAATAGTTAATATCGATCATACAAACCATTCCTATAAATCAACAGGAAAATATTTTTTAAAAGAAAAATCACACAAAACGAGCAAAAAATACAAGCAGGCAATTCACAGAGGAAATACTAATAATCAATACCCACTCAGCCTTTGTTGTATTCAGAAAAATGCATATTAAGTAAAAAGTAATATATCATCTCCCACCTAACAAACTGCCAAAAACTTAGAAGATGAATAGTACATAATGTCGTTTTTAGTATTGGGAAACAGGTAGTCTTATCGTTTACAAAAGAGAAAGTAAATGGTACATTTTAGAAGGGTGATTTCACAGTATCTGTCAAAATTAAAAATTGTTGGGTTGTATTTCTAAAGATCTATTGTGTGAGAATGCTTACTGTTAAACCCAAACAAGCAGGTGCAGCATTGCTTATAAAGTGACACACAGGTGCTAGTCACTTGGATAGGACTCCTTTAGATTACAACTGGCTGAGCCCACAACATCTGGGTATTTCAGTCCTAATTGCTAGTTTTCTGTATGGGAGAATATGAGGCAATGTTGGATTCCTCTTTTCACAGGGATTGAGTCATTCTCTATAATGAATAATCCTTGGAGAAACAGCCCATAGTGTACTGACCGGCTTCATCAACTAGAGACCAACCCACCGAAGCTTCCACAGCAGCTGTCAAGATCTCTAGAATTGATTTGGGAGCAAGAATTTTCCATCTGAGTTCCTAAATCTGATTGATTGTAACATAGTATAAGATCATCACATGATTAAAAATTCCTGTGCATTCTAACAATATTATTATGTTCATGCATACATGTACAGTAGGTTGGTCATTTTTTGTTTTTATTCTTTAACAAAACCAATATTAACTCAGTTCACCAATCAATGCCAATCAACGAGTTGGGACAAAAGCCAAGAAGTTGGAGAGTAGTAGGAATGAGTAAGCAGGCTACTGCTTCTTTTGAGCAAAACAATGAATTTTCATGTTATTTCTACCACCTCTAAAGGAAAGAAACGGAGTCCCAGAAGAAGCATAAAATAGTGTTTAGATTCCCATAATCCTGCTTAGTTTATTTACAATTCTCTCCTTCATTTTTCCTGCCTGTCCAGATGGGTTTCTTCTTTATTTCTCAAACTAAATTATGTTCACTGTCTTTAAGATGTTAAATACTTCAAAGGCCTTCCTCTTTAGTTCCTCACAAACAAAAGTCATAAACTCTTACCTTTGCCGAATTATGCTGGGGTTAGCTGTCACTAAATGACTTTTGGATCCAACATCTTTAGTGTATTCACTTGACAAAGGAGGAAGATTGCATCTAGAGAAACAAAAACATTTTAGAATGATTTACAAACTTTTAAATCAAGTCTGTTTTCATGACAAATGGGAATTTTACTAGGTCTAGCTCAGTTCAAAAATAATCATTTTTATCACCTCTCCCTTTTAATAGTCATTAGATGACTAACTATAACCATCTTCAAAGTGCAGTCATAAAAACTAGTCCTGTTTAGAAGAAAGAAAATGTCAGCTAGAGAGTTAAGTGATCTATTAAAAAAGAGACATTAACTATTCCATTCAAAATATTTTTGAGGCGGTAGGACAGGAATTATTAGGCTTGAAACTGGAACTCAAGAGGGTGTGGTACATGAAGGACACAGGACTACAGTGTTCTCTGTATACCCCAAAACCTCAAGACACAGGTAAGAATTGTATTTGCTTATGGTTTTTCTTTATTTTCCCAAATTCTAAATTTTACAATGTACATTCAGAGCAAACTCTGCCATCTAAATCAATATACGCCCAACGCATGTGTTGACTACTGGTGAACACATAGTGATTTGTTATCTAAAGAAATGCACTGATTCTCCACTGTCCCAGTTCAGCCAAGGGAAAGAGTACAGGTGACGGTTTCCTGGTGACAAAAATAACTCCCCTTCCTCACCACACACACACACACACACACACACACACACACACACCACCCCAGCAGCGCTGGCTGCTTTCCTTGGCCACAATGTCTTATGAATGTTTACAATGGAAAATATGGCAACTGCATATCCAAATTCCATGGCTTTCTACCAGGGGAACATTAGGCAAGTTAATTCATCTGCCTGGCCTCAGTTTCCCCATTACACAAAATGAGGATAATGGCTTTTCCTTTCTAATGAGGCTGTTCTAAGGATTACAGTAAAAAATGTGTAAGAAGTCCCTAGCTTGATACCTCACACATTGTAAAAACTAAAAAATATCATGTATCAGAAGTATATATACATATAACTAAATATATACATATTATTTATGAAGACCCTAAATGAATCTGTACTTTACATTTCTTTTATTACTCGTCCTACTTTCTCCTCTCCACCCATGGCTCTAACTTGACTCCTACCACATCAGGGCATGTCTAACTTGTCACTATTTCAACAAACTAAAACTTCATGTGTTTGTAGTGAACAAGAGCTCTGCCATTCCCCCAACTACTAAATTTGCCCTACAAATTTCCCCAGGGCATGGAATTGTCCATGCACCCACTCAGCTGATCAGCTCAAGTTCCTTGATGTTATCTTGTATTTGCTCTGTGACTCCTACCACATCAGGGCATCCTGGGTGGAACTTGTCTCAGTTGATTTGGAATGTTCCTTTCATCTGCTCTGCAGTAATGAGATATTGGGTTTTCAGGCAGCTACCCACAGATTAATTGGTCAGGCAGTTGGTGACTTTTGCTGAGTGCCCACTGAGAACAAACACAATGGTCACTGTAAGCGGGTGAAGGGGAAGCCAAGTCACAGGGCCTCCTCTTGAGATGTCTAGAGCCTAGTGGTCATACCACATCTCGTGTGGTTTCTGAGAACCCTTGTGGGGGAATGAGCTTAAGCATTACCAACCAGGCTCATCCAGCAATGGTGCTATGATCTTGAGATTTAACTGACCTTTGCAAAGATGAAGGTGATTTCAAGGATAAAACATAAGCTAGAATTTGGGCATTTATCTCGTAAGGAAGATTTGATCTTGATAACATTTTAGAATCAAACATGTTATAGAAAAACTGTAACCTCTGAATACCGCTGGGGAGTTCAGCCAACTTGTTTTGACATTATTAATGACACATAGCAGTATTTAATTCCCGTAGGTTGACCCATGGCTCCTATGTCTGGGTTCCTTTATACCTTCTGTCACATAGTAAAAGCTCAAGAAAAACTCCCGGATACTGATTGTCAAATCCTACCACACAGGGAAATGCTTAAAACAATTAAGATAACCTTTTAACATGCATTTCTGGAAAATAATGACACTGTATTTTGGTGTAAGTATCTGCCTTAAGTTCTTCTGGGTAAACTTCCTCTTCAAGTGCAAATGTCTGTGGCACTTCCTTATAGCTCTTTTCTTAGAAAAAGCACACTGTAACTTTAGCTCCTCAATTCCTAAATTGATAATTACATAGATTTACAAAGAAGGCATATTTAATACAAATTGTTTCTAATAAGGCTTAATTGTGTAAAAGTGTTTCAAAATTTGTATTATTGTTTGTTGGCACAATTAACAGATATTAATGGCTAATGTGTCTTGGTAACCGTGCTCATGATCCTGAAAGATTGACCACAGAATTGATGAGAAATGAATATTCTTTGAATTGGGGAGTAAAGTGGTTGGGTTTGGTGAAGAGGAATCTTTAAACAGAAAAAAATCATAAAAGTACTTTTAAAATTTCATACATATCATTCATCATCAGGGAAATAAAAATCAAAACTACAATGAGATATCACCTGACACCTGTGAGAATGGCTAAAAACAACACAAGAAATAACAGGTGTTGGCGAGGATGAGGAAAAAGGGGAACTCTCTTGCACTGTTTGTAGGAATGCAAACTGGTACAGTCACTCTGGAAAACAATATGGAGTTACCTTAAAAAGTTAAAAATTGAACTACCCTATCATCCAGCAATTGAACTGCAAGGTACTTACTCAAAGAATACAAACACACTAGTTCAAAGGGATACACCCTGATGTTTGTTATGCATTATCTACAACAATAGCCAAACTATGAAAACAACCCAAGTGTCCATCAACTGATGATCAGATAAAGAAGTGGTAATCATATACATAATGGAATATTACTCAGCCATAAAAAAGAATGAAATCTTGCCATTTGCAGTGATGAGGATGGAGCTAAAGAGTATTGTGCTGATGAAATAAGTGAGTCAAATAAAGAGAAATACCATATGATTTCACTCATATGTGGAATTTAGGAAACAAAACAATCGAGCATAGGGGGAAAAGAGAGAGACACAAACCAGGAAACAGACTCTTAACTACATCGAACAAACTGATGGTTACTAGAGAAGTGTGTGTGGGAATGGGCTGAATAGGCCATGGGGATTAAGGAAGGCACTTGTTGTGATGAGCACCAGGTATTGTGAGGAAGTATTGAATCACTATATTGTACACCTGAAACTAGTATTATAATGTATGTTAACTAACTGGAGTTTAAATAAAAACTTTAAAAAATGTTATACATAATTAAGTATGCAAAATACACATTTGAGCCTAATTCCAAGGTACCAAAATTATGTTACCCTCACTTGTATCTCTGAGCCACCCAAATCATCTCCAAGATGCAATTACCATTACCTCTGGCTTCCAGACCTTCCAGATAAATTTTATTCAACAATATTATTTTTTAAGTGTTGTATTGGGTTATAGAGCAAACATTTACTTTGAAAAACAAGAAATAGGGGCGCCTGGGTGGCTCAGTCGGTTAAGCGTCCAACTTGGGCTCAGGTCATGATCTCGTGGTCCATGAGTTTGATCCCCGCGTCGGGCTCTGTGCTGACTGCTCAGAGCCTGGAGCCTGTTTCAGATTCTGTGTCTCCCTCTCTCTCTGCCCGTCCCCTGCTCATGCTCTGTCTCTCTCTGTCTCAAAAATAAATAAACGTTTAAAAAAAATTAAAAAAAAAAAGAAAAACAAGAAATAAATTTTTAGCATTAGAAAATGTACTTGAAGAGGGCACTTGTGATAAGCACTGGGTGATACATATAAGTAATGAATAACTAAATTCTACTCCTGAATCCAATATTACACTATATGTTAACTAACCAGAATTTAAATTCAAACGTTAAAAAGTAACAAATAAAGTAAAATTTTAAAAATGCACTTGAAAATACCTAAGCGAAGAAAAGTGTGATATTGTTATATCCTAATACTGAAAAAACACTTTGAAGTAATGTGGTATATCCCTGTGTGCAGGTAAGGCTGTTTTTGGATCTGTTCTCTCACTGTAACTGTCCCTGCACCCTATAGTCTAATACCGGACATACTACATGCTTTCTAATCACATGTACTCACTAAATATTTAATTTTGAATGTATGATACTACCTCAATTTTCTCAGGGTGCCCAAAAATTGTGCGTGAAGCAACCATTTCTAAGTAGATCCATAAATGGTCAAATAAGAATAATTTATAAACAGATTGTCAACCTTTAATTACTCTCATATTATAAACCATAAATGAGGCTTTTAAAGAATTTAAGTGCATTATGAAAATGGCCCTATTCTTTGCAGGTGTTCAAGACGGTGTCATAGGAAGACCCCATACTCATCTCCTCCCCTGGGCACACCAATTGCTATAGCATTATAGCAATTATAGAGCATATCCCTAAGGAGAAAAGTACTTGAGCCCCAGATCATGCACCCCAACCCCTGGGACCTGCATCAGAGAGACGAGGCCCCAAAATGTCTGGCTTTGAAAACAAGCATGGCTTATACCCAGAAGACCCAAAGGACTATAGGAAACTAAGACTCCCATCTTAAAAGGGCTCGTGCACAGACTCATTTACCCTGGGAATCAGCATGAAAATGGCAAGTTGAAAAGCACCTTGACCATATGTGAATGAAATGCACGGGCTAATCTTAAAGCATCTGCCAGAAGGGCAAGGGTCTGTTGGAACTCTCTCTAGAAATGGAGGTGATTCCACGGGTTATTTTTGCACTCTCCTACCTTGCCGGCACCACTTTCCCTGAACTGGTGCTCCAATTCCCTCCTTTGATATAAAATTCCAAACTTAGCAGGCATGAATCCTATTGTTCTCTGCCCTGCCAAAGCCTGTGGAAGGACATGCTCCAGTCTGGCGCTGTCTTGTAGACCCGTGTCTCCAAAGTCAGCAGCTGCATGCAGGACACACAAAGGATGCCCCTCAAACACCTGGCTCTGGGCCAAGGGGAACTTGTGTATCTGGGCCCCACAGGTCTTAAACAATTAGAGAAACAGTTCCTGGCAGGCAACCAACCCCAGGTCACTGAACAGACAGCAAACTAAAACAGATCCCCATCTTCCTGTAACCATTCTTTGAGGACCGGGACACATAACTGTTTGACATAATACATAGACACAAACACAGAGTGTCAAGCAAAATGAGGAAAAGCGGTATATTCTTCAGTTGAAAGAACAAGATAAAACCCCAGAACAAAATCTTAATGAAATGGAGATAAGTAATTTACCTGATAGAGTTCAAAGTAATGATCACAAAGATGCTCACCAATCTCAGGAGAGTGGATGAACACAGAAAGAATTTCAACAAACAGATATAAAATATAAGAAAGTACCAAACAGGGGCACCTGGGTGGCTCAGTCAGTTAAGCATCTGACTCTTGATATTGGCTCAGGTCATGATCTCACCATCTGTTGGACTGAGCCCCATGTCCGGGCTCTGCGCTGGCAGCATGGAACCTGCTTGGGATTCACTCTCTCCCTCTCTCTCTGCCCCTGCCCCACTTGCTCTCTCTCTCTCTCTCTCTCTCTCTCTCTCTCTCTCTATCTCTCTCACAAAATAAATAAACATTTAAAAATTTTTAAAAAAGAAAATACCAAACAGAAGTCATAGAGTAGAAAAATACAATAACTGAACTGAAAAATACACTAGAGGGTTTCAACAGCAGAGTAGATGAAATAGAAGAAAGTATCAGTCATCTGGAAGGCAGGACATTGGAACTCACCCAAACAAAGCAGCAAAAAGAAAAAAAGAAAAAAAGAACTTTGAAGTGAAGATAGTTTAAGAACCTCTGGGACAACATCAAGTAGATCAACATTTGCATAATATGGGGGATACCAGGAGGAGAAGAGAAAGGGACAGAAAATTTACTTGAAGAAATGATTACTGAAAACTTCCCTAACCTGGGGAATGAAATAGACATTCAGATTTAGAAAGTCCAGAGAGTTTAAAAAAAAAAAAAAAGATACATCTAGAGACCCACACGAGGACACATTATAGTTAAAATGTCAAAAGTTAGGAGTGCTGGGTGGCTCAGTCAGTTAAGCACCCAACTCTTGATTTTGGCTCAGGTCATGATCTCATGGTTTGTGGGATCGAGCCTTGTTTTGGGCTCTATGCTAACAGAGCAGAGCCTGCTTGGGATTCCCTCTCTCTCTCTTCCTGTGTCCTTTCCCTGGTCTCTCTCTCTCTCTCTCTCTTTCAAAATAAATAAATAAACGTTTAAAAAATATCAAAGTTAAAGATAGAATCTTAAAGCAGCAAGAGAAAAACAACTTAATATATATAAGGAAACCCTCTTAAGACTATATTCAGACTTTAGCAGAAACCTTGCAGATCAGAAGGAAATGGCATGATATATTCTAGGTATGGAAAGCAAAAAACTGCCAATCAGGAAGACTGTACCTGGCAAGGTTATCATTCAATTGAAGGAGAGATAGAGGGCTTTCCAGACAAGCAAAAACTAAAGGAACACCACCAAACTGGCCTTACAAGAAACATTAAAGGAACTTCTTTAGGGCACCTGTATGGCTCAGTTAAGTGTCTGACGTTGGCTCAGGTCATGATCTCATGGTTCATGGGTTCGATCCCCACCTCACGCTCTGTGCTGACAGCTCAGAGCCTGGAACCTGCTTCGGATTCTGTGTCTCCCTCTCTCTCTGCTCCTCCCCTGCTCATGCCCTGTATCTCTGTATCTCTCAAAAATGAATAAACATTAAAAAAAATTTAAGGAACTTCTTTAAACTGAAGAGAAAGGGCACTTATTAATAACAAGAAAACATATGAAAGTGAAATTTTCATTGGTAAAGGCAAATATATAATAAAGGTAATGGACTAATCATTTACAAAGTTACCATGAAGGTTAAAATATAAAACGAGTAAAAATAATTATAATTACAATAATTAGTTAAAGGATACACAAAATAAAAGGATGTAAAACATGACATCAAAAACAAAACACGGACAGAGGACTAAAAATGTATGGTTTTAGTATGTATTCAAACTTAACTTACTATCAACTTAAAATAGGCTAGTCTAAATATATAGGCTGATATATGTAAGCCTCATGGTAGCCACAAAGCAAAAACTTACAGTAGATATACAAAAGATAATAAGAATGGAATTGGAACATAACACTGAAGAAAGGTATCAAACCATATGGGGGAGAGTACAAAAGAAGAAACAAAGAGGAACTAGAAAAAGCCAGAAAACAATGAACTAAATGACAAAAGTACATACCTACCTATACTTAGTTTAAATATAAGTGGACTAAATTCTCCAATCAAAAGACATAGAGTGTCCATCAGTGGATGAAAGGATAGCGACGCCTGGGTGCTCAGTTGGTTAAGCATCTGACTCTTGATCTTGGCTCAAGTGATGATCTCACAGTTTGTGGGATCTGCGCTGACAACATGGAGCCTGCTTGAGATTCTCTCTCTCCCTCTCTCTCTCTGCGCCTTCCCTGTTCTCTCTCACTCTCTGTCTCTCCCTCTCTCACAAAAATAAGTACATAAAAACTTTAAAAAATGGATGAAAGGATAAAGATGATGAGGTATATACATACAATGGAATACTACTCAGTTATAAAAAAGAATGAAATCTTGCCATTTGTCAAAACACAGATAGACCTTGAGAGTATTACCATAAGTGAACTAAGTCACAGAGAAAGACAAATGCTTTGTGATTTCACTTATATGTGGAATCAAAAACACAAAACAAACAAAACAAAACAAAATTCATAGATGGAGAAAACAGATTGGTGTTATTAGAGGGGACAGGGATGGGAGTGGGAGAAATGGGAACAGGGGGTCAGGAAATACAAATCTCCAGTCAGAAAATAAATAAGTCATGGGAGTAACATAGAGCATGATGACTATAGTCAATAATTACCCTATTGCATATTATGTAATTTTATATGGTAATGGGGAAATGAGACTTATTGTGGTGATTGTTTCAGCGCATACAAATAACAAATCATTATGTTGTACACCTAAAACTAATGTTAATTATAGTTCAATTTAAAAAAAGAAAATGGTGCTATTCTTGAAATTAAATCAAAGGCACATGCACACATCACTCTAACTCTTTGAATTCTTAGTCCTCACCTCTCCCATTACTCTATGAACATTATGCTTAATGCTGGGCTATGCACCCTAACCACAAACACTCATTAATTCTGAATTTGAATACAGCAATGTTGATGGCCTATAATGCAGTCTTAGTCTTGTTTATTTACAATAAATAAATATAGATAACCTCCTAAAATGCTTAGGTCTAGTCTTCAACACGTTAAGTTTAAAATATGCATCTTCCTAAATGTAGTGACACACACATATACACACTTAGGAATAATATAAAAATAAATTTATGTTACTGCCTCCTGCCAGATTATACTAAGTCCTCTTGAAATCACTTAAATTCCCTGAATCTGTGAGTATAATAACCACTCCTCCTTGTTCCTTACATAGTTTTTGGAAAGAGCAAATAAACATACTCAAGAGGAAGCTGAAAATCTAAACTAGACTACACAAACTGTTACAATTACATGCTATTCATATAATCACAGATAGAACCAGTTTCCACAGTGGAAAGGCTTGAGGAATTGTCCACTCCAACTCCCTCATAAAGACTGGCAAACTGAGCCCCAGCAAGGAAAAATGATGTGCAGTAGGTCACAGAGCTAGTTTGTGGCAAGGGCTTGTCCTCCCTCTTCCCCACTGTGCTCTTTGCTGGCTCCTCAGCCTCTCCCGAATGCCAGTGCATTGAAGTGGGTACCTGAGTTTGGCCCCAGGGCCTTTGCTCTTCCCATCAACCTAAACAGTGGCCACTCCCATAGCATAAATATCTCTCCAGCCTCATCTCACTGCACTGTGGCAGCATTTGGCATCTTTTCCACATTAAAGCCTCAGAAAGGCTCTTCCTGTCCCCAGGGTGAAATGGAGAGAGGGCTCACTCCACACACCACTTACCAGAAGGTTCCTGATCCCTCACCCTCTGTCTCTGAATTACCCCTATCAGAGCCCTAGCACATCTCTAGGTTCTAAATAAAAGACAGAATAGTTTTGGTTTTGTTTTTAATGTTTTTAATGAGTATTTCTTTATTTTGAGAGAGAGGGAGAGAGAGAGTAGGGGAGAGGCAGAGAGAGAGGGAGAGAGAGAATTCCAAGCAGGCTCCATGCCACAATGTGGGGCTGGAACCCACAAACCGTGAGATCAAGACCTGAGCTGAAATCAAGAGTTGGATACTTACACAATGGAGCCACCCCGGTGCCCCCAAGGCAGAATTGTTTAACGTACTGTTTCTAGACCCAGCTAAGGCCCAAACAAAGCAGGAGCTCAATAAATAGATGCTGTATTGACTTGAATTATGAGAACTACATTATTATTTTCTACATTTTCTTATTGTTTATATATATTGCAATAATAATAATAATTGCAATGGAGAGGAAAACATAGTCCTACACTGGAAAAACTATGGCAGGGCACATCCATGAAGGAAAGACAGATATAGAAGAATCTCCCCACTGTGCTACAGGCTTCACCAAAGATAAAAAGTTCTTCTAAGAAGCCCAACTCTCGTTCTCTGAGTGGGAGCTTGGCCCTCCCCCAGGTACATGGCTTCCCCTGAAATACTCACAAGGAGTGCTTTCACTCTCCCCTATTCCATTGAGCTCAGAGGTGGTTTAGTGTACTCTTAGCCACCTTTGACCATTTCTAGACCATTATTTATTTACCCTTAAACATGAACACAAAAACCAAATCCCATGCCACTGTTCCCCTTCCTTTACTCAGCTTCTTCCTTCCCTCTGTGTTGCTGTAGGCCTCCATCTTCCTGGCCCTGGAGCCCTCTGGCACATGGGTCATAGTTATTCCTACTTCAGGGAGACTTTGGGCTTTGGGGTCCACCTGAAAGAATCTCCACAATACAGCTTCAAAGTTCCTACACGTCTGCAGTTACATGTGTCTTCTTTTTCTGCCACATGTCCTATCATCCCCCAGACAAACTGAGTTCTGCCATCATATACTCCAGTGGGCCACTCTTTGACATCGGTTCTTATGATTCCATCTCTCCTTCATCTTTGCCACCACCCACTCCCTTGGGGCTCTGAATGACCCTGTCCTTTGGCCCCGTTTGGTGCCTTTCGTCTCTTGATCATGCTCCTCAAAGCCCACTTGCTAACCAGCCCAGACTTCAAGGTGTGTCACCTCACACTTTCTCTAGCCAGGATCCTCCATGTTGTCACTCCCCATTCTTCCTCCCTCTCAACCACACAATTGCAAACTCATGTTAATCCAATCACTTGCTGTCTTCACTCCTGGTCAAAATCACCCACAAGTGCAGGTTGGCACCACTACAGGTTGATGGTCTCTAGCCCTGGCTGGCTGCATCTTAGCAATTCTTTTACATGGCCCTGTAGAAGCCTCCTATTTTCCCCTCGAAGTGACATGTCACCACTCAGTCCCTTTACCAAGCTTCCTCCCTGCACAAAAGTTATGACCCCTCCTTCCTTCCAGTGTTCCTAGCCAAACACACATCATCAGATCCCTCTTCAAATCCCACTGGCTACTTACATTTTTTGTGAAAAACAGAGAAGAAAATGGTGTAGAGTGTAATGAATAAATGAAAATGTATATTCACAGTCAATTTTTAAATCAATTTTTAAAGTTTTTGTCACCTGACTGTATAATCTAACACAAAAGCTCAGTGTTTCTACTTTTGGGTTTCCCCATGACCTCTGAACCCTTCTTGGCTTTGTACTTTCTTGGGGCATGTTCCCCTGCTCCCCAGCCCTCTCCTAAATTCACTTGTACATGAACTTGAAGGGAAGCTAAAGAGCAGTTACAATTGATTAATCACAAGTGACTAGTTTTGAAAGGCCCCAGGGCTTGTGGGAGGTGTGGGGAAAAGGGGAGAAGGCAGAGGCCGCGCTGTGGGTGCTCTCTCTTACCGCATGACAAAATTTGCTTCATCTATTTGACGGCCACAGCCACTCTTCTTCAGAATCCCACCATTTCCCACCACCGCGCATTTCTTCAAGGGCAGCTGGAATGGGGTTGCCTAGCAACAGAAAACAAGGCGGGTTTTCACTGCAGAGAACACACAACTGCTCACAAAATCATTGTTTACAGCAGATCCATTGGAGGAATTTGATTGAAGACTGGGCAGAGCAAAAGAGCATGTGGAAAGAAAGATGCCAAGAAGTTTGTAAAGAATCCACTAGCCTGTTCCTTTGAAACTAAAAGAAAGAAAGGAAAGAAAGAAAGAAAGAAAGAAGAAAGAAAGAAAGAAAGAAAGAAAGAAAGAAAAAGGAACTTTGATTCCCTGAAGTGTTTTTAAATATAACATATTTTGTATCAAATTGACCATGTACATCGTGTTTCCTAGGGAAAATAGAAAAATCCAGGTCTATTTTTAATGGCATTAAACTGGGAACAAACTCAAATGAATTCTATCCCCCTATCTGAGTGCAATTTCATTAATTCCTACAATCCTCAATTCCCTCCACAAATGTTGCTCAGTGCTTCTTATGCTAACTGTCCAGGGTAAATACAAAGATACAAAAAATCACAGGCCTCAGACTCACAGCCTGGGATGTAGGGAGACTGTGAACATAAAAAATTATGTAACAGACCCTAACGTAATGCTGAAATTGTTGTAGAAGAAGTATGCTCTAAATGCTATGGAGAATCCCACACAGGAGGAAAAAGGCAAATTTCTGCCAAGCCAACTCAGGGAAGGCTTTCTCACTTGAGATGAATCTTACAGGATGAATAGGATTTTGCCAGGCAGAGAAAGCAGTATAAACAAAGGCACAAAGTATGCTGAAAGCACATGCTGTGTTTATGAGAAAATGTACACTTTGGGTGGGTCTGTCTAGAACCTGGGAGGCACTAAGGGACAAATGACTGTGCAAACCAGACGGCATGTGACTTTCCTCCTGCAAACATTGAAGTAGAATGTAAAGAAAATGTTCAGTGTACCTGAGTGTTCCCTGACATGCTATTTATAGTATGAGGGACTTTCAAAACCTAGCAATAGCCCCTGAAAGTGAAATGCGTCATCCAGTGTCTTTTAGCTGGGTCAGGAAGAAGCCCCAGGAAAATGATCTCCTGCTTACTAAAACAATGCCTAGTGGTTGGAGTTCTTTGGGGGAAGACCTCACATCTACATAACTGGTGCATAAAATAACTATTCTGATATTAAGTAGGCCATTTTGGGTGAATTCAAAGCAAATAATATGGACTATACCAAGAGAGTAAGTGGAATAAATACATGAATATAAAAGGGCTTCACATAGGCATAAAGTAATTAAGTCAGAAAAATAAAATCCCAGGCGTCTATGTGAAACTGAGGTAGGCACTTCATGCAGCACAAGAAAAAAATTTACTTCCTCTATTTCTGGTATGTAAAAGGAACAGCCAGAGCTATGAAAATATAGTTCATAAAGATACAGTACTTAAACTGTAAAGTCCAAGTATTTGCCAGCACACAATTAAGAACTCGCTACATGACTGCAACAGAGAACAGTCCACAGAACCCCAGAGCAGGATACAGAGAGGAAGGACAGACAAAGACCAGAACTCTAACACTTCCAGATTGTTCCAGGATGATACGTGCAATTTTTCTCAGTCATTCCTGAGGAGCATTTGAAGTCAACATTAGAAATACATTGGTTAGATCTATAATATGTTGGGAGTAGATTTAAGCAATTATGCTCAAATCAGGTATTCATTTATTCCACAAGTATTTACTGAGTACCTACTATGTATGTTCCAGGCACTATTCTGGGTGACAGGACATAAGTAATAACCTCTGTTCCTATGGAGCTTACATTCTAGAGGGTAAACAGATAATAAGTGAAGTCAAACGAGTAAAATGAACAGTATGTCAGACGGTGACACGGACTGTGGAGAGAAACAAATCATTGGCATGAGACAATCAAGAAATGCTTTTGAAGAACTGCAATTTAAATAGGGTGGTTGGGGAAGAACTCAAAGGAGACATGTAAGCAAATCCCTGAAGATGAGGTAGTGAGCATTACAGATATATCTGGAGGGAACCGCTGATGTAGACCTTGAGGAAGGTCTACATGTCCTATCATCCCCCAGAAAAACTGAGTTCTGCCATCATAATATACATAATATACATATATAATATGTATATTATTATTTGCATATCTATTTGTACCCCTCCTGGAGTACAAAAGGAAGAGCAAAGACCCCATTGTCTGGAGATGAGTAAGCAAGGGACAAAGAAGTGGGAAAGGAAATCAGAGAGTTAACTCATGGGGAGGTTAGGGAATAACTTCTGTAGGGTTTTGAAGGGTATGACAAAGACTAGGTTTTATTCTAAGATGAAAATCAAGTCAATGCAGGGCAAGCAAAGAAATGATGCTAGGCCATATTTTGGAACAACCACTCTGCCTCTGCATGAACAGACTATGAGATGTCATGAGCAGAAAGAAAGGGACCAGTCAGGAGTCTCCTGTAACAGTAGACTAGAGATTCTGGTAGCTTGGACTAGGGTGATGGCAGTAGGGATGATGAGAAGTGAGCAGATTCTGAAGATATTTTGGAGGGAGAGCTGACAGAATTTGCTGATGTAACAGAATTAGAGTAACAGAAAAAGAGGGATCAAGAATGATGCCAAGGGTTTTGGCTAGAACAGCTGTAAAGAAGGACTTGCCATTTGTTGAGGTATAGAAGATTACAAAGGAGCAGGTTTTGAGGAGAATGATCTGGAGTTCAATTTTAAATATGTCAAGTATGAAATCCCCTTTAGGAATTTGTTTTTAATTTTAGAGTGGGGGCAGGAGCAGAGAGAGAGAGAATCTTAAGCACACTCCATGGTCACCATAGAGTTGGATGTAGGGCTCGATCCCATGACCCTGGGATCATGACCTGAACCGAGATGGGGAGTCAGATACTAAACTGACTGAGCCACCCATGCGCCACCCCCTTTAGGCATTTAAATGGCAGTGTCAAGTAGGCAATTGAAATATGAGAGTACAGTCAGGGAACTGGTCTTTCCTGGACAAAGACAGCCGGGAGCGCTCAGCATACAGTATGTAGCTAAAGGTAGGAGACTAGATGGTGAAGAAGTGTAGACAGAAGATAGAAAAGGTCAAAGACCTGAATCCTGGGACATTCCAACAAGAAGTCAGGAGACTGAAGAGAAATCAGTAAAGGAGACTAAGGAGTAGCCAATAAAATGGGAGGAAAAAAAAACACAGGAAAAGTGTGGTATCTTGGAAGACAAGTAAAAAAAAAGTGTCAAAAAATAAAAGGAAAAAATTGCAGCAAATGCAATAGATTTGTAATAATAAATAGGTAGATTAACAAAAAAAAAGTAAGATAATGTAAGATAGATCTTGCAATAGATCTCTGATAATAAATAGGTAGATTAACAAATAGATAAAGTAAGACAACAGCTGAAAGTTGCCCTCTGGATTTAGCAACATGGAGGTCACTTGGTAACCTTAACAAGGATAGATTTGGTTCAGCAGTGTAGATAGAAAGCCTGATCTGAGTTCAGAGGGTTATACATGTTTATTTGCATATCTATTTGTACATAGTTTATTTGAAAAGTGTGAGCTCATTCATGCTCAGCTAATATTTAGTTTGCCTGCAAAAACCAGCTTAAACCCCCCTCATTGTTGTTAGAGTTTTTGAACCAGATCAACTGGCAACTCCAGGCTTCCGGTTAAGAATGTGGGCACAGAAGCAGCAGCAATAGTTGCCACAGCATAAAGTTAGGTGCCACCAACCTCCTCACTTCCAGTTTGTGGGATTGTGCGATGGTAGGGCAGGCTGTCCAACCCCTCAGTGTTCCCTCTTCAGAGAAGAGGGATAATATTGCACGGGAGTAGGTGAGATGATGTACATGAAGCATCTCATCAAACTACTGGTTCGGTGACCCACTCATCTTCCTCCCCTTCTTCTTCCATCCCATTCCTCCTCCCAGCACAGTTCACTGATTTGTCCAAGCCACAGAATACTGAGATTCCATGGGTTTGGGGGAACACAAGAAAATAGTTCTTTATCGAACTCTATCTTAACAATTAGAAAATGTAACTATTATATTCGTGTACTATAAAAAAAATTTTCAAAGTTCTTGAACAGAAGCCCAGGGATGGGGGGAGCCGTTTATTTGTTTCTGTTAATATTTGCTTGCCACTTCTTCATTTGGTCAACTACTAGCCCTCACACCAGCAATTTCATTTCAATAAATATTTCTCAAGTGCCTAAGTGCATACTCTTCTGGGCACTGGTAATACATGAGTGAACAGTAACAGCTCACCAAAACTTTACAGAAAGGAAAAACTTAATTGAGAAAATACTGTGGAATTTTTTTTAACTGAGATAATAATGTCATTATGCTATTTTAGGTACAGAATATCTAAACTTTGGCAATGGTCAGTGCTTACCAGAAGGATATGTGAACACGATGTACTCCTTTTGGAGTACGGTACATAGAAAGAACTTTTGGTCATACATTTCAAGATGAATATTACTATTTTGGCAAGTATTTTTTTTATTACGGCATTTCCTCCTTTCTTTTCAAACGTTATCTCCTTGCATCCCTGACATAAAATGTCCACTGGATCTGAGAATATAGTATACGGCTCCTCCTGCTAACCTTAAAAAATACTACTCCATTTCCAGCAATATATGAATGGATAAAAAAGTCATGGTGTATGTATATATATATATATACATACATATATATATGTATATATATATATATATGTATGTATATATATGTGTGTGTGTATATGTATGTATGTATATATGTATATGTATGTATGTGTGTGTGTGTGTGTATATATATATATGTACATATATATATATATATACACAACAGAGTATTACTCAGCCATAAAAAAAGAATGAGATCTTGCCATTTGTGACAATATGGATGGACTTAGAAAGTGTATGTTAAATGAAATAAGTCAGATGGAGAAAGACAAATATCATATGATTTCACTTATATGCGAAATCTAAAAAACAAAACAAACTACATAAACCAACAAACAAAAAGCAGAAACAGATCCATAAATACAGACAAGAAAGTGATGGTTGCCAAAGGGAAGGAAGGTTGGGGGATAAGCAAAATTGGTGAAGAAGACTGGGAGATACAGGCTTCCAGTTATGGGATGAATAAGTCATAGGAATAAAAGATCCAACATAGGGAATATAGTGAATGGTACTGTAATAGCGTTGATTAGGGACAGATGGCAATAGCATTGTAGAGGGACTCACAGTGATCATAGCATAATGTTTAGACTTGTGGAATCACTATGTTATGTCCTTGAAACTAATGTAACACTGTGTGTCAACTGTACATCAATTAAAAAAACAAACAACAACAACAACAAAATACTACTCTAAATGAAAGGATGGATTAGGCAGATCAACCACATGGATGAGTTCAAAATATTGCTGGACCACTAATTCACCTGAAGGATCTTTGTCCAAAGCTTTTTGCTTATCACTGTACCATCAATTAATGGCCATCTTCTTAATGACTATATTATATTAACTGTCTGGAATTCAGATTCTGGATTGCCCGTCCCCTCAAATTCCCAGTGCCTCACTGTAAGTCAGGCATGGTCATACCAATCCCATTTCTCTCCCAGTATGACTGTGAGAATTAAAATAATGTGAGGCATTGAACATCATCAGGAAACTCTGAAGTCCTATACATAGCCTTAGTACATTATTGTATACTAAAAAAATTAAATGCTCTGGGGAAAAAATGTACCATTATATTGCTAGACCACTATAATATATAGTTTATCTTTGTATGAAATACCTTCAATTTCAAAGAGTTATATAGACTTGAACAAAATATTTTTTGATTGGCCTTTGAATATATGTACTACTTCTATCAATCAATGAGCTTTTAAATGTACATTTTTGTGTGTGAATTGTTACAAGTTAGCAATCTTTTTTGCTCAACACTTTATATCCCAACCAAGCATGGAGCAGATAATCAACAATTCATTTAGTATGTTGATTATTTAATCAGATTTTTGTTGAACACCTAATCTATTTCAGCAGTACCTCGCCTAAAATGGAACTTTCTTAATGTCATAATGGATATATAATTTAATCTCCAAACTTCAAGAACATGGATCTGCAATTTTCTAAGAGTCAATTAATAAAGACATTCCAAATTTTGTTTTTTGAGATATCTCTTACCTTTATTATGGCCCATGGCCTACATTACCTGTGCCTCTTCTTTTTTTTTTTTTTTACATGTTTATTTATTTATTTATTTATTTAGAAAGACAGAGAGAGCATACATGACAGCGAACGTGAGTGGGGGAGGAGCGGAGAGAGAGAGGGAGTAGGAGAATCCCAAGAAAGCTCTGCACTCTCAGCGCAGAGCACAACATGGAACTTGATCCCAAGAATCACAAGATAATGACCTCAGTGAAATCAAGAGTCAGACGCTCAACTGACTGAGACACCCAGGCGACCCTGTATCTCTTCTTAAATAGACCTGATATCTAACTTGTCTTTTCACTCAACAACTATTTGTTGAACAAATACTATGAACCAGAAGCTGTTGTGAATGCTGAGAATGTGCTGGTGAGCAAAACAGACATATACCCCACTCATGGAGCTAACATGCTAATGGGAAAAACAGAATTTAACAAGTATGATAGGAAAGCACAGAGTGCTATAAGGTTACAGGAAATGTTTATGAGGAAGTGACACTGAGACTTCAAATCTAGCCTCTGCAATCAGACAACACGAAGAAATAAAAGGTGTCCAAATCAGCCAGGAGGAGGCCAAACTTTCACTCTTCACAGATGACATGATACTCTATACGGAAAACCCAAAAGATTCCACCAAAAAACTGCTAGAACTGGTTCATGAATTCAGCAAAGCTGCAGGATATAAAATCAACACACAGAAATTGGTTGCATTCCTATACACCAACAATGAAGGAATCAAGAAATCAAGGAATTGATCCCATTTACAGTTGCACCAAAAACCATAAAATACCTAGGAATAAATCTAACCAAAGATGTGAAAAATCTATACGCTGAAAACTATAGAAAGCTTATGAAAGAAATTGAAGAAGACACAAAATGGAAAAACGTTCCATGCTCCTGGATTGGAAGAACAAATATCATTAAAATGTTGATACCACCCAAAGCAATCTACATATTCAATGCGATCCTTATCAAAGTAACACCAGCATTCTTCACAGAGCTAGAACAAATAATCTTAAAATTTGTATGGAACCAGAAAAGACCCTGAATAGCCAAAGCAATCTTGAAAAAGAAAACCAAAGCAGGAGGCATCACAATCCCAGACTTCAAGCTATACTACAAAGCTATAATCATCAAGACAGTATGGTATTGGCACAAGAATAGACACTCAGATCAATAGAATAGAATAAAGAACCCAGAAATGGACCCACAAACGTATGGGCAACTAATCTTTGACAAAGCAGGAAAGAATACCCAATGGAATAAAGACAGTCTCTTCAGCAAGTGGTGCCGGGAAAACTGGACAGCAACATGCAGAAGAATGAACCTGGACCACTTTCTTACACCATACACAAAAATAAACTCAAAATGGATGAAAGACCTCAATGTAAGACAGGAAGCCATCAATATCCTCGAGGAGAAAGCAGGCAAAAACCTCTTTGATCTTGGCCTCAGCAACTTCTTACTCAACACGTCCCCAGAAGCAAGGGAAACAAAAGCAAAAATGAACTACTGGGACCTCATCAAAATAAAAACCTTCTGCACAGCGAAGGAAACAATCAGCAAAACTAAAAGGCAACCGACAGAATGGGAGAAGATATTTGCAAATGACATATCAGATAAAGGGTTAGTATCCAAAATCTACAAAGAACTTACCAAACTCAACACCCAAAAAAGAAATAATCCAGTGAAGAAATGGGCAAAAGACATGAATAGACACTTCTCCAAAGAAGACATCCAGATTGCCAACCGACACATGAAAAAATGCTCAACATCACTCATCATCAGGGAAATACAAATCAAAACCACAAAGAGATACCACCTTACACTTGTCAGAATGGCTAACATTAACAACTCAGCAACAACAGAGGTTGGCGAGGATGTAGAGAAAGAGGATCTCTTTTGCATTGCTGGTGGGAATGCAAGCTGGTGTAGTCACTCTGGAAAACAGTATGGAGGTTCCTTAAAAAACGAAAAATAGAACTACTCTACAACCTAGCAATTGCACTACTAGGCATTTATCCACGGGATACAGGTGTGCTGTTTCGAAGGGACACATGCACCCCCATGTTTATAGCAGCACCATCAACAATAGCCAAAGTATGGAAAGAGCCCAAATGTCCACTGATAGATGAATGGATAAAGAAGAAGCGGTATATATATACAATGGAGTATTACCCAGCAAACAAAAAGAATGAAATCTTGCCATTTGCAACCACGTGGATGGAACTGGAGGATATTATGCTAAGTGAAATTAGTCATTCAGAGAAAGACAAAAATCATGACTTCACTCATATGAGGACTTTAAGAGACAAAACAGATGAACATAAGGGAAGGGAAACAAAAATAATATAAAAACAGGGAGGGGGACAAAACAAAAGAGACTCATAAATGGAGAACAAACTGAGGGTTACTAGAGGGGTTGTGAGAGGGGGGATGGACTAAATGGGTAAGGGGCATTAAGGAATCTACTGAAATCATTGCTTCACTATATACTAACTAATTGGGATGTAAATTTTAAAAAAATAAAAAATAAAATTAAATTTAAAAAAAAGAAAAGTAGTTCAAATTTCTGGCCTATTAGATAATCTTAGGAAAGTTGAAAGAAAAAAAAAGGGCAAAAATTAGGTCTTTAATGTTTTATGGCATGAATGAAGGTGAAAAGATTTGTTACAGGCTCAAAGACTTTTTCAGAAACAAATTACAAATGCTACCTGCTAAATTATTCCTGGCTTACAATATGACTTCTGGAAGAATGCTGTTAAGATCTGAAGAATTTAAACCATGTTTTTTTGTGCCTTATGTAAATAGCTCTAGAGCATCCCAGAATGGTTTTTATAATTAAGTGAATGAAGCATTATTTACCAGAGTCATTTCCAAAGCCAGATGCCTCACTTCTTCCTCTTCATGTGCAATCCACACAAGACAACAAAGCAGTAAGGGCCAGTGACTTTAATCACTAACATGAGGACACTCTGTGCCTACTCATCTTATATCCCACTAGATGTCTTGAATGATAATTACACTATCTCTATGAGGAACTGAGTTAATCACCATCAGTCACTAACCATGTTAGAGTCTGAGCTTGTCTTGCTGGGAGGGGATGAGGTAGGAGGTACTCAGAGGAAAAAAAAAATGTAAAGCACTTAGTAGATAGAGAACTGGATTAAACAATGCTGCAGTAACTATTTTTACAGGAATATGCAACATTTTGGCAAGAACACCTCTGATACAAATTGTTACAATGGTCTTTGAGAGAGGCTATCTTTGAGGCATGTCTACAATGTAAAAAATTAGCATCCTGCATAGATACAAAATAAAAATCAAAGAATAAAAATTGTTCCATAGAACCACTGTAGGGCAAGATCAGATATTGGGGGCAGGCTGTAATGTCCCTACATCCAAGTTATAATAACTAACTAACCTTAAATCTGCTTCTTGGGAGCACCAGGGGGCCAAAAAGTTTAAAAGCCCGTAGTGGACCCACTTGGATTCTGTGAAAATAAATAAAGGAAAACCTCCTTCAAAACAGAGTCCAGAAGTCCTGAAGAAAGAGCTCTCAAGCATGTACCACTAATTGCAGCTTACTTTACATATCTTGGCAGGAGAAAGCTTATGTTACTACCCCAGCAGGAGGAAGAAGATTTTGTTCTAGCCCAGCAACAGCCCAGCCAATGAGAACTGCTACATCTTAGCCAATGAGAAGTCACCACAACCATGAACACTCTCCTTTTCCTCCAATGAACTCTCATTCAAAACCAACCACCGCCCCCCCCCCCCCCCCCCCCGGCTCAACTCCTCCCTTATCTCTCTAAAAGCAAAACCCTCTTTGTTCTCCAGACCTGTCTATAGTTCATTAAAGTTTGCATGTCCCAAACTGCAGTTGCTCTGCTGTTCCCAAATAGACTCATTTTGTTTATAAAATAACTGGCTACTTTATTTTTAAGGTTGACAATTCTGTCCATAGAGGAGCTCTGCTAGACACAACCTAAGCTCTGAACAAACAAGAGGAGGCTGTGCAGTACCCAGAATTATGAGAATTGAGTAACAGATTGAACCACATTAAGCAAACTAATGGTCAATTAAATAGCTTTAATTTCAAGAATTTATCTAAGCAACAAGCTAGTATTTTTAAATACTCTCTTGCTTTTGAAGATGGCAACAAAATACTCCATTGTTTTAAATGTAATACAAAATATATCAGATTACTATTATAATTCTCACCATAACTCACTGCTTCAGTGTTAGTTTCCAGACAAGCCAAATAACTTTTGTACCTACCTTCCTCTAGATTCTTCCTCCTCTGTCTTCTGTCTACCACTTCCTGATCCTGTTTCACCTGTAACCGACATTGCTTGCTTGGTTGCTTACACTTGGGGGGCAGGGTTGGGAGGGGAGAATTCCATAAATATTTCTGAATAAATATTTTATAACAAAAAAGTGAGGCTATCAAGCTAAATTTTGCTTATTTTGTTACACATGTAACTGTATGCTGATACTCTTAGCTAAAAGAGCTGGACTTTTATTTTCGTACTTCATAATTCAAAGGAAAATTTTTTGCCTGTTTGTTTTGTGCTGCTACTCCCTCCAAACTCTTGTCTTTGATAGGAAGGGGGAGCAAGTCTCCCATGTCTGCAGTTGTGTTTTAAAGCTAGAAAAATTACCAGACCATTTAGTATTCAGAACACCACCAAGTGCCACTATTAAGAAGAGGAATCACTGTCAGTGTTAGATGTGGGTCTCAAGTCTTAATAGAAAAGCATAGATTCTGATTTGCAAGCCTTCAAAGAGGCCTGAAAGGCTGTCACTATATGCCAGCTGCTATTAGTCATGATGTCAAAACATATGCTTGCCTTATTGATGAAAATCTCAAGGTTTTGTCCATTAGAACATGAACTTGCACTTCTAATTGTAGCCCAACCCATTCATTTCTATGTACCCTCACCCACATACCCACATGGACTCCCACACATAATTATGCTTCACCCACACACATAATTTAATTTCTCACCCATATGTTAATTATATCCTCAACTTAGGCATCTAAATACACCCCCTGTCTTACATCTAATTACAGCCCCCCTCTTATGAATGTAATTACACCATTCAGCCACCCATCTAATTATGCCCTCCTTGACATATTTAATTGCACTGCCCGCTCAAGGACCTAATTACATTCTAACCAGTGCATCAATTAAGCCCCCAACCCTCCAACAATATTCTTCAGATGCACATCTATCTGTACCCCACTTTATTATTTCAACTAAGGATTGACAACTTCCCATAAGTGAATTCCTAGTAAGCATAGTACCCAACTAACAAGCAAAATAATTACAAGATGCAGCTGAATCAAAAGCAGCTTTGTTCCTTTCCAGCAAAAAAACAAATATGTATTTGTTTTTTCAGTCATTTAACCAGCCCCTTGGAAGTCCAAATTAAAATTTCTTTTGTTTTCTTACTTTGCATGTGTAAGCATTTTTTTATGATGAAAATATCTAGTGATTAGTCAATTTATTTCAGAGACTAATTCTTCTCATTACAGACATTTAATTATTGAACCCTTTAAAACCATTATCCAAAACCTTGCCTGGGGACATATAAGTACTAATTATAGAATATTTCCATATCCACGCCACACAAAGAAGATTCATCATCCTTCAATTACATGAAAGTGAATTTCCAGAAAGCTGCCGCTAAGATTTGTATTCCTTATTCCATTAATAAAATTGTGATTTTAAAAAAGATAAACTCAGTGTTAATATTCTTTCTACACAGGATGCATCTCTGGAAATTGAATGACGTGATATATTTATATGTTGGGTACTATTTCTCCAGTAAAATTTTTGATTCAATCCATTATAAAGAATAACACGCATTTCAGAGAGTATTATGCATTTTTCACATATAATCTGTAGTCGGGATACAACCTCTTGGAGTCAAATATTACATCAGTTCATGGGACCATTCGGTAGATTTATTAAATGATTCATAATCAACTCCCAGTTAATTGAAATTTGTTACCAACGTTGTTTCTGACCCATGAATGCCAAAGCAGTGAGGAAGGCCGTACCTCTCCTTTAGGCCAGAGGTTGGCCACATTTCAAAAGTTCTCAGACCTGGGAGATTTTTTTGTGGTGGAAAGGAAAGGACTATGAAGGGCAAGGCCAATATTTCAAAGGTAGCGGCCAGTGATTCTAAGAAGAGCAAAAAATGGCAGCAGCAGCAGCAGCAGCAGCAGGAACCTTCAAGCTTCATGCCGTTACCGCACCTTGCATTCTCAAATCCCGATGTAGAGGTACCACCTCAAGAATCTTTCTCTGTAAATACAGTGCATCTTCCTGTGGACGAGCATTGCCCTCGAGTCTACCTGCCTGCATCCAAGCCCTGACTTAATGTTCCTTCTAGCACCACTGGTGACTTACTTAACCTCGGTGCCTTGGCGTTCTCATTCGTAATAATGGTACCCACCCCAGACAGTTGTTGTGAGGATTAAATGAGTTATGTCTGGCACAAAGTAAGTGATCGATACTGTTATTTTATTTTTAATGGACCAACATTTTCTCAGCAAGACAGCCTAGAAATCTTGAACTCACTGTTGCTCCTCTCTCAATATCATCACCCTATCACTTACCTCTGCAGAGACTATTCTGTTCTCCTTACACCTTCATTGCAAAATTGTTTAAATGGCTCATGACTGTCAGTCAGCTTCTAGTTCTGGCCCATCATCTATCCTTTCCTCTTACATGCTAGTTTTTCTCCAAAACAAAAGTGATGGTGTCACAGGTGTTTGTACATCTTCACACACATGAAATTATACACATTAACTATGTGCAGTCCTTTCTGTATCAGTTATCCCTCAATAAATCTTTAAATAAACAAAATCTAATGCAAGTCGCTCCCCTACAAAAGAAAAATGTACAAAATGTACTATGTTTGCCCCTCAACCACACACCAAAACATTTGAGATCTTCACTGAGGCACTCAGGACCCACCAACAAACAACCCAAACTCCCTGTTCTTTCTTTTTTCTCACCACGTCATCTATATTCACACTCCATATTCCCTCCACATCACTTTACTTACTGTGGTTCTCTTCCAACACAGCCTGAATTTCCTGTCTCCCTCTGTTGGTTGAGGCTGCTACAATGCCTCCTCCCCTTCTTCCCCCCACTCTCCCTACCCTACTATCTACCTGCCAAGTCATTTTTCACCCTTAAGACCTATGAAGTGACTGCAGGTATTATGTCCAATAAGATCCCCTGTAAGTTCAAGGATTGCTCAAAAATTGAAACAGATCGGAGGAACATTAGAATTCATTTATGCTCAATGAGTCATGAGAATTATATGTTAAAGCTGTGCACAGCAGCTTATAAATATATATGAAATTGAATCAAATCATTTCTTTAATACTTCAGAGACTTTCAAACTTATTGTTGATGTTATTTTGTCTGTTTCACAGTGGAAGTCTTCTGCTGTTTTTTAAATAAGATCTTATGCAGAAAATCTCCATTAAAAAACAAAAATAGAAAAATAAAATAGAAGACCTTTTGAGGTTGAGGTGGGCATCCTTCTTGGTTTTTCTCTTATTTCTGAAAGTGACACTTAGACACCCGAAGGAATTTGATGGTGCAGAAAACTACTAACCTAATCAAACTCTTTCTCCCTATCCCTGCCCCCAAAATGAAGAACTACAAATATCAAGCACATTTCAGGTAAGGACATGTGGCTAGTATTTACTGAGCTCCAACCAGCCATATACTAGTCACTATGAAGTACTGGGGCAAAAACTCTGACCCCCAGCTTAGTGTTTGTTACACTAAAAGATGGTTTGAATTAAGACATCTATTTTGTTTTCAACTATAAATAGTCTACAATTACTCAGTAATGCAGCAGAGTGTTAAACTGTTAATCCAATTCGATAAAGTACCTGAACAACAGGACCAGGATCAGTTGCTGGCTAATTAACTATTAAAGTATTAATTAAAAAAACAAACAAACCTAGCATTGTCTCATATATAACTATTCCATGGGGGGAAAAATGAAGCAATCAACCAGAGAATATTTTCTTTGAGAATAACTGGCTCCTTCTGCTTTCTCCCCTCCCAACTTTATAAGAAAAAGTATCTGTCATTCTTTCTTGTGAGAAAAAGGAAAAGAAGCTGTTTCTAAATCATTCCTTCTTTCCTGGCATCTCTCCCTTAATCATATCCCAGAACTAGCCCAGATAAGCCTCCAATCAGCTGTATTTCATAGCCTCTAAGTTCTCCACTCATACTCTTACCTCTGCTTATTTTACCCTATCTGCTTGAGTCATCTTCTCCCCTTTTTTATAGTGTTACCCACGTATATCAGAATCACCCTAAAATGCATAGTAAAGATGCATATCCTTGGTTCTACTTCAACTGTGAGTAGACCGTGGGAGGCTGAAGTTGCCCTACACAATTTGTGTGCACAATAAGGTCTGTGACCCGCCAGATCCTACCAAGTCTCAAATACAACCTGAAGTCTTCCTTCTCCAGAACTTTCCCTGACCTACCTTATTTCCTTATCTTCTGGGATCAACATCCACAATCCTACCCACTGCCACAAAAAAAAAAAAGAAAAACAAAAAACCCTACACCAATGTCACTCCCTTTAACCCAACACTCTAGACACTTGGCATTTAGTACTATTTGCTACCCATTTTGTATATATGCTCACCCTCCAGAAGTGGAGAATAAGCCCCTCAAGGGTATAAATCATGTCTTATAAAATCTAAAGCTCCAACATTATGTGCTGGACACAGTAAGTCCACAGGTGTTTTGATTAATTGATTGATTCACCCAGAAATGCCAGGAATATAAGCCAATGAAGCAAATCTGTTAACTTTTTCAGACCACTGGTATAAAGGTTAAGGATACACAGCTGAGCTAATAGAGTCTGTCACACGGAGTTCCAAAATCAAATGCCTACAGAATGCAAACAGGGAGCATAAGTGGAGCAGAAGGAATACAACAGGGAGTGCTAGGGACTGGGGCAAACAAAGGACATGTGACAAAACCAAAAAGATCATAGCTCATAGTCTGTTGATGGGCATAGGACCTAGTGCTGCTAGATATTCTAATTTTTTTTCTCTAAGTAATACTAAATTCTATGTGAAACCTCATTTTTAATGTTGGCAATATGCTTCTAATAATTTTTTAAACCATAAAAGCTGAACAAAATACATTTGAGAGCCACACTTGACTCTAGTATTTTAAACTCTAGAACCCAGGCAGGGTCCTAGCCATCTTACATGTATTCAGAGTGGGAGGTTAGAGATGAGTGTAAATCTTAAATTATTAAGAAAGATGTAGGAAAATGCACCTTTTAAGGAATTTTTAGCCCAAGATGGTGAAAGATTCTCTTCTTGCCAGGTCCACATGAAATAACAGGTCCTTTTTTAAGGCAGTTTGTGAAAATTCATGATTCCAAGAGACAGAAGGCAAACCACAGGTTTTTGAAGTCCCCTAATCTCCATTCAAAATATCATTGAGACTCAGATATTACCCACAGTGATTTCTCAGCCCTCTATGACTGAGACCTCTCATCCTAAACAGTTGTTTGTTTTCCTTTTTTTTTTAAGTTTATTTATTTATATTGAGAGAGAGAGCGAGCAAGAGAGAGAGAGAGCGCACGCACAAATGGGGGAGGGACAGAGAGAAAGACAGAGAATCCCAAGCAGGCTCCCTGCTGTCAGCACAGAGCCGGATGTGGGGGTCGAGCTCACAAACCGAGACATCACGACCTGAGACGAAATCAAGAGTCAGACAGTTGACCGACCAAGTCACCCAGACGCCACAACAGTTGTTTTTTAGCCAAAATGGGATCATCTTACTTATGCTGTTTAATAAAGTATTATGGACATCTTTCCATTATTCTTATTTTAATGCCAGTGTACTATTTGACTGGATAGATGGTTCAAAACTTAACCAATTCCTTACTGTAAAAAGTTTAGGTTGTTTCCAATTTTTCACCATGTTAAATAATGCTGCTATAAACGTCTTTGAATTGTGGCAAATCCAGGAGGGTGAAGATGGAAGGCAGGACCAGCCCACTCTATTTTTTCCTTTGGTCGGGACAGTAAAGCTTGCTTAATTTTATGTAAAGCATCGTGCAAGAAGCCTCTTCAAGTCCACCTTTCAATGAAATTGTTTTTTCCTAGCCCATTCCACATAGGATTCCTCATGCTGTCACTGACCTGACACATATAACCTTGAGCACTTGTCCAATTATATCCTTAAGATAAATCCTTAAATGTAGAATTGCTGGGTCAGATAATAAGCACATATTTAAGTCCTTTGATACACCTAACTAAATTACTTACCAGAAAAACTGTACCAGGTTCACTGGCCCCACTGTGCCTGAGAGCATGTTTGTCTCAACCTCTATATCTGGCTACCTTGAACAACCTGGGTCATATCAATAAAAGTTAGCAGGTGAGTACATAAGAAAAACAATGGAAATCTCCTTATATACTCACACAGCTATTTCAGACATACAGGGGAGAAACTTTATTGTGTTGTAATCATTCTATGATGTATTATTTAATCTGAGAGGAAAAGCAGTGTGGTTTCAATGGGTAAATTCACAGAGTTTGGCTTCAACAGGTCTGAGCACAAATTCTGACTCAGCTTGGAATCACAGTTTAGAACCAATTTTTAGCTAGGAGATATGAACAAGTCACTTAACACGTCACAGACTCAGTTTCTACATGTAAAATGGGGGCAATAATACAAGCCTTCTATGATAATGCATGCACAACATATAGCAAAAATTCTGGCACATAGTAAGTCCTTGGCAAACTATAGAAAAACTATAGCTTTAGAGTATACCCACACAACCTAATCAAATTACAAAAATGTAATGAACCCCCTCTTTAATTTAATTTTCTCTGATATATTTGATTTTTATTAATATTTCTTAGACATCTTACCTATAATGTTACATATTTAGAAACTGAATTAACTATTAAATGAACTTTATTATTTCTAACTTAAAATAAAAATGCTTTGGGGTGCCTGGGTGGTTCAGTTGGTTGAGCATCTGATTCTTGATTTCAGCTCAGGTCATGATCCCAGGGTCATGGGATCTGGCCCAGTGTCGGGCTCCACACTGAGTGTGGAGCTTATTTGGGATTCTCTCTCCCTCTCCCTCTGTCCCTCCTCCACTCATGCTCTCTCCCTCTCTCTCTCTAAAAATAAAAATAAAATAAAATATAAAATAATAAATAAATAAAATGCTTTGTTTCTTGAATTCTACATATGAGGGAAATTATATGGTACTTGTCTTTCTCTGACTGACTGACTTTGCTTAGCATAATAGTTTCAAGCAGTTTATATCCATTCATATATGTGCTTGTCATAAGACAATAATTAGTGAATTGAAACATCTTTGAAAGGTCATTAAAATATCTCTTTCCTTTGACAAAACAGGAAGGAATATGCAATAGATAAAAGACTGTCTCTTCAACAAATGGTGTTGGGAAAACTGGAGAGCTACATGCAAAAGAATGAAATGGGACCACTTTCTTACACCATACACAAAAATAAACTCAAAATAGATTAAGAACCTAAATGTGAGACCTGAAACCATAAAAATTCTAGAAAAGAGCACAGGCAGTAATTTCTATGACATTGGCCATAGTAATATTTCTCTAAATGTGTCTCCTGAGGTAAGGGAAATAAAAGCAAAAATAAACTATTGGGACTACATCAAAATAAAAAGCTTCTGCACAGTGAAGGGAACAATCAACAAAACTAACAGACAAGCTATGGAACAGGAGAAGATATTTGGAAATGACATATCCAATAAAGAGTTAGTATCCAAAATATATAAAAAAATCTTATAAAACTTAACACCGAAAAACAAATGATCCAATTGAAAAATAGAAGACAGGAATACATATATTTCCAAAGAAGATATACAGATGGCCAACAGACACATGAAAAGATGCTCAACATCACTCATCATCAGGGAAATACAAATCACAACTACAATGAGATATCACCTCACACCTGTCAGAATGTCTAAAATAAAACACACACACACACACACACACACACACACACACACACACACACAAGAAACAGCAAATGTTGACAATGATGTGGAGAAAAAGGAACACTCCTCATGCACTGTTGGTGGAAATGCAAACTGGTGCACCCACTCTTGAAAACAGTATGGAGGTTTCTAAAATAAATTAAAGTAAAAATAAAACTACCCTAGATCCAGTAATTGCACTACTGAGTATTTACCAAAGAATACAAAAACACTAATTCAAAAGGATATATACACCCCTACATATATTGTGCATTATTTACAGTAGGCAAATTATGGAAGCAGCCCAAGTGTCTAGCAGCAGATGAATAGATAAAGAACATGTGGTATATATATATGTAAGGGAATATTATTCATCCATAAAAGAGAATGAAATCTTGCCATTTGAAATAACATGGATGGAGCTAGAGAATATAATGTTAAGTGAAGTAAGCTAGTCAAAAAAACCCACAAATACCATATGATTTCACTAATATGTGGAATTTAAGAAACAAACCAAAAAAAAGGAAAAAAAAAAAAAGAACAGAAAACAGACTTAATTATAGAATTACCAGAGAGCAGGTGGGTTGGGGGGAGGGGTAAAATAGGTGAAGGGGGTTAACAGTACTCTTAGCTTGATGAGCACTGAGTAAGAATTGTTGCATATCTGAGACCAATATAACACTGTATGTTACCTATACTGGAATTAAAATTAAAAGCCTAATTAAAATTTTTTAAATATCTTTTTTTCTATTTATTTGGCCATATTCATTTGCATCCATTCTTTGTAGCCACCCTGTCTGTCTTGGAATTTTGGTAGCCTTTCACATGGACGTAAGTCCATGATGTCTACATTTCCCATAGATACATAGATTTCTTTTTTCTCTTTTGCACTTACCAGTAGGATTCTCAAGTAAATGAAGCTTTCATTGTTCTGACGGCAGTAGCTTTGACGGACCATTTGGCTCACATATCCCATAACTGACGCAGTGAGAAAAAAAATGTACATTCACAGGGTGATTTTGGAGGCTGGAATGATTTCCTTTCAAGTGTACTAAGTGTAATGCCAAGCCCCAAGGAGGAACTGGCAATAGAAAGTTCGGGGTTGGCCAATTTAATCCTCAACACTTCTCAAGCACTTTGCAGATGGAACAATAACAATATAGACTCCATATTTATACACATAACATAATACACCAAATCATTTGTCAGTCATCCTCTAAGTGCCCAGGTCGTGAAAAGAGCTCTCAAGTCATGGAGGACATATCAGTGAAGCATACAAATTATATAGTCAGAGATTCTGCCACTTACTAACCAGGTGACCTTAAGATGGTTACTGAACCTCTTTTAGCCTCAGATTTCTCTTCATTATAATGAGGGTAAATACAAGAAACTACCTCCATGGAGGTATTAAGAGAATTAAATAAGGGATAATTATAAAAAATGTCAAGCCCGGCATTTAGAAATCATTCAGTAAATATTAGCTACTGACATAGCTAACCAGTATACTTTAAAGCATGAAAACTCCAATAACCAGATTGCTCTACTCTCTTCCTTGTTTTCTGTTATTTTTCCAGTTCCCTCTTCCCACATCTGCCCATCCTGCCCCCATTCACTATATACCCACCTCCACCGTTCCACTCACAGCTGCTCTCAATCCTATGGAAACGTGATTCACCAAGATTCCCATGATTCAACACAACTTAAAACACAAAATTTGTGTTTCCTTCAGACACTTTTTTTAAGGACATGACACTATCTATGACACTTTATTACAATTATTTTTATTAATATGTTAATAGTTTGCCTTTTTCCAACAAAATTTCCCAGCCCTTACTTCATGCATCTCACATCTTAAAAATCCTTACCACTATTTATTTCCCTAAACATAAATCATTTTAATCTTCTAATTCTTTCCTTGCCTTTACTTGTCCATTATGGAAATGGTCAGCAATAAAGTTACAAAATGTCTTAAGAATGTAATGATTATCTGTGCTCCAGGGTGAGTCAGTTGGTTAAGCATCAGACTCTTGATTTTGACTCAGGTCACAATCTTATAGTTGTGAGATCGAGCCCCAAGTTAGGCTCTGCATTGGGCATGGAGACTGCTTAAGATTCTCTCTCTCTCCCTCTCCCTCTGCCCCTCCCCTATTTGTGCTCTCTTTTTTTTAAATAAATAAATAAATAAATAAATAAATAAATAAATAATTTATGATTGTCATTTACTTTTAATTTTTGACCTGTTCCATTCTTCCTTCTGAATATTGCACAGCATTTCACTACTTCTGTTATTACAAGGCCATTTCCATGAAATGTGATTATGATGTGAAAAAAAGAAGTCTTAGAGAATTAATTTATATCCTTTACTAATTTCCAGAAAAGTCACGGAGTTTTTAAGTCAAAGGATGATTGTTCCAACTGCCTACACTGCATAGTAATCTAGCAACTATAATCTGACTGAAATTTTTTTCTTCTTTAGATTTCTAAGAGGTTAAAGAACTATTACTGCCTCTGGCAAGAGGTTGTTTGGAAGCCATATTAATTGGCCTGTTTCCTAAACCTATTGGCTCCCATAGTGCTACAAAGACTAAAAAATGTTTTCCTTTGGTAGCTGAGCCAAGATAACTTAAAAACAAGCAGGGAAGCAGTATTTTAATTTAAAAGATGGTGGTATTATAATAGCCATGATTTCAAAATACAAATCCCACACATTCATTTTGTGGGGAAATTAGTGCAGGGATATCTGATGGGTAAAAGACTGAGGAATACAGAGAGCACCATGGCTTCAATACAGGGCCTGGAGTCTGGGGGTGCCAACTCATGACAGGGAGGAGACCCAGAAGTCACCCTAGCTCTCAGCTCCATCACTGCTTCCACCATTTAGTTCCAACTAGACAGGGCAGAGACTAGCCAAGTTGAAATCTCTGATAGTGATTTTAAATCTCCAGAAAGAGCAGCAATTTCTCCGCTGTGGTGTCTCATACCTGGGACCCTGCATTGATAAATAACTACACAAGGGCAAACAACTGCAGTAATAAAAGGGGCTCACTGTAACCCTGTTGGACCATCTCCACAGTCTTCTCTTAAGGTCCAGTCTAAGACAGTTATTCTAAGTTTTCCCAGAGCAGATTGCTTACAATGTGGGATTTTCCACTCCACTCTCCGATAATGCACTCCAAGCCTCTATACTTATACCAAAACATCTATCAGAATTACAGCTAGGGATTTTATATAGCAAAACCAATCATCCCATTCAATAATTCATTCATTCATTCCACTAAAATTTACAATCTCCATTATGCCCCAGGTATTAGGTTAATAATTGAAATCCGACAGCTCCCTATCCCCCCAAATTAAACACTGTTCTTGGGGAGCTTCCCAGCTAGTGAGAGAGGGAAAGAAAGAGAGAACCTTGAATCAAATACTTAAACTGAATATAAAGTTGCAAATGAGAGGTATCTGGTGCTTAGGAGGAAGGTCCCTCTGAGAAAATTATACTCAAAGAGATCTAAGGGATTAACATAAGTGAACCAGGTAGAAGGAGACAAGCATCTCCCAGAAAAAGAGACAGTGTGTTGAAAAGCTCTAGAGAAAAAGAGTCTAGTGTTTATAAGGAGCTGAATCAAGACAAAGTGTAAAGAGTGACAGGGTACACTGTGGAATTGCATGCTGGAGCTGCAGGCAGGGACCAGATCAGGAAGAGCCTCGTGGGCCTTGAGGAGATAGTCTCATTCTGAAATCAATGGGAAGCTAATCAAGGGTTTTGAGCAAAGTGATGGCATTATCTGATTTGTATTTTAAAATGCAAAGGCTACAGTGTGGAAATGGACTGGAGAGGAAGCCAGATTAGATACAAGAAGGCCAATAAGAGTCTATTGCAAAATTATAAGAGGTCATTGTCACCTAAAATAGGATGGTAGAGGCAATGGGGGAAAATAATAGATACAAGAAAGAGAAAGAAATGATCTTCACAAACTTCAAAATGTCCTTCAGCTTTATTCAATAACAATTTCTTAATAATATATGTTTTCCCGATGATCCAGCAATTACACTACTAGATATTTACCCAAAGGATACAAAAATACTAATTCGAAGGGATACATGCACCCCAGTGTTGATCGTAGCATTATCAACAGTAGCAAAATTATGGAAAAGAGCCCAAATGTCTATCAACTGATGAATGGATAAAGAAAATGTGGTATATTTATATAATGAAATATTAGCCATAAAAAAAGAAATCTTGCCATTTGCAATGATGTGGATTGAGCTAGAGTATTATTCTAAGTAAAATAAGTCAGTCAGAGGAAGACAAATACCAAATGATTTCACTCATATGTGGAATTTAAGAAATAAAACAGATGAACATAAAGGGGGGAAAGCCATAAAACAGACTCTTAACTATAGAGAACTGAGGGTTGACAGAGGGGAGGTGGGTGGGAGATGGCTGAAATAGGTGATGACTATTAAGGAGAGCACTTGTGATGAGCACTAGGCATTATATGATAAGTAATGAATCAGTAAATTCTACTCCTGAAACCAATAATACACTATATGTTAACTAACTGGAATTTAAATAAAAACTTGAAACCACCTAAATAGATAGATAGATAGATAGATAGATAGATAGAGAGATAGAGAGATAAAATAGGGGCGCGTGGGTGGCTCAGTCAGTTAAGTGTCTGACTCTTGATCTCAATCTCGGCTTAGGTCATGATCTCACTGTTCATGAGTTCAAGCCCTGCGTCAGGCAGGCTCTGTGTTGACAGTGTGGAGCCTGTTTGGAATTCTCTCTCCCTCTCTTTCTGTCCCTACCCTGCTGGTGTTCTCTTTCTCAAAATAGACAGATAGATGATAGATAGATAGATAGATAGATAGATAAATAGATAGATAGATAGACAGATGATAGAGACAAAACCTCATCATAAAAATAAATAATAAAAAATATATATGTTTTTACAGTGTATAAGAATAACAAAACAAAAACAAAGTAACTACATATCTAACACCAAAGCTGTAGCTTAACTTTAAAACTGTATGAACTTGTCATATCAAGATTAGGATGAAGTTCTGAGCACCAACAGAACTGTCATTTTGACACGCCATCCAACACCCTGCATTACTATTAATACCAGACCCTCCCCCTCTTCTAATGCTGTTGCCTGTGAGCAACTGGTCCTGGGTCATTTTGGCCAGGAGCACCTCCCTCCCAAAGAAATAGACTGATGCGTGTGGTAGAAAAAGTTTTGAAAGATTAGCCATCCATTCTATTGTTCATTCAGCACGTTTTCGTTTATCACCTGCTATACTATGTGCCAGGCACTGTCAATGTTCTGTCCTCAAGGGGCTCACAGTCGGCTGAGCAGAAAGAATGTGAACAAATAATTGTTATTTGGTAGTACAGTCACAGAGATATATACAAATTATGGGGGTTAAAAAGAACAGATTTTTAATCAACATGGCAAGGCATGAGAGATTTAGGAGAGAGAACTTGGAAGGTTTTATGTACATTAAGATGCTTTAGCTGGATCTTAGAAGATAAATAAGAATTCATCAGATAGACAAGGAAAGGAAGGGCATTCTGCACGGGGGAAACAGCATGTGCAAATGTGAAAAGGAATTGAAAAAGCACAACTTGTTCTGGGAAATGTAAGTCACTTGGTAATTACAGAGTATAAAGTAATGAGGAGCAGGAGAAAGAAGGTGGCGGCAATTAATAAATTTAAATTATCTTACATTCTCTGAGAGTTCAGATCGTGAAGGTCCTATGTGCCATCCTACAAAGTTTGAACTTCGTGCTATATGTGCTAAACAAGAAGGTTAACTTGCCCAAGACTGATTGGCTACAGTCCAGAAAAGGAAGTGGCCTCCAGTAAAATTCTATGGAAACCAGCAGTGGCCCGGTGCTGAAGTCCCACAATCCTGGCCAACAGCAAGGCTGGGATCTCAGTATTCCTATCATGCCAGGAAAGAGGATAGATCTTATCCAACCATGAGCTGATTGATACATCCTCTTCTGGTCAAGCTGCATCTGCAAGGTTTGTTCCCATACTGCCAGTCATGGCTCCAGACAGCTTTCCATTCATTACCCATGGACACTGAGCTGATAAATCAGGTTAAAGCCAAGGTTCCACCATATCTCAATACTATTATATCACACCAGTCTTTGAATTACACCAGTGGAGGGGTTAGTGCATCCATTCTTAATTGGACAACTAAAAAGCCCAACCCTGTTTCAGTTTCCCTTTCCTGGAGTCTAGAACACCTAGAATTTCATCATTTCTGATCATAAAAAGGCAACAGAGTATCTGCTAGTTGCTACTTCACCTTCTCCATGAGTTTTCTCCAGTAAAGACTGTTCCGGCAGGTTTGGGGAGCGTGTTGTTCGGCCACGTGCTCTTGCATCCATGGTGGACAGTGAGGAGTGACACAACAGAGGTAAACAGACTTACATTTTATAACCACAGTGTTGGCAGTAGGGTGAAGGATGTTGCAGTGAGGCAAGTTCGTAACAGTGAAACTATTAGAGAGTTCTTGAATTAGTCCATATAATGTTGATAAACCTCAAACATGGTGGTAGAGAGATAAGAAAAGAAGGAGAAAATTCATGAAATATTTATAAAATAAAATTGGATCTGAATGGTGGTTTAGTACAGAGGATAGATTCAAACTTAAGCCCCAGGTGTCCAGCTTAAGTGACTGAGTGGGTTATAGTGTCACTATCTGGGACAGACAATAGAGAAAAAAAGCAGGATGGGGAGGGCTGGAGTTGAATTCTGACCATGTGACAGGTAGGGACGCTCTAGGCCACTGAAGATAATACCCAGTGGGAGAAGGAATTGAGTCTGTTTTTACTCCATTTTACCATTATTTCCTCAGGAACTAGCACAGCCCTTAGCACCCAGCAGTAGTTGCTCAATAAATACCTGAAGGAATGGTTGAAAATTTATTTTATAGAGAATTATCAAAATTTTAGGAAAGCATAGTTTTGCTGGTCTCCATTTTCATGAAGGTGGTAAGTCCATTGTGAAAGGAAATTTCTGATGCATCAAAGCCTTATTTTACATAAAATTTCAACTCTGACTTATTTTGTAGATTCCTGATTTGTTCTACATTTAATGGGTCATACAGAAGTACTATATTTTTTCCTAGGTCCCTTAATATCACAGGCCTTTGTATTTGAAGAAACCCTCCAACAATCCTCATTTCAGGTATCTGGAAGTACCTGACAACTGTAGTTATTTCAGCTCCTATTGACCTTGTGTGTTGCCCTCAAAGTTTAAGTCGGGCTATAACAAAAAGAAACAATTGGTAAATTTAAATTATGATTTCAGAATTCCAATACTTTGTGAATAAGTTATCATTTTAACAGGTGATTAGATGCAAAATGTATATAAAATCGGATTAGACTGAACCCTAGGGAAAGAAAAATTTAAGCAAAATAATTAGATTATGCATATTTTATAAGAAACTGTTAGCCAGTGCTTTAGTAGTAGCAAAACACCTCAGACAAAAAGATTTTTAGGGGTGCCTGGGTGGCTCAGTGGGCTAAGTGTCCAACTCTTGGTTTCTGCTCAGGTCATGATCTCATGGTTTCATGAGTTTGAACCCCACATCAGGCTCTGCACTGACAGTGTGGCATCGGCCTAGGATTCTCTCCCTCTCTCTCTCTCTCTGCCCCACTCACACTGTCTCTGTTTCTCACAAAATAAATAAATAAAAACTTTTTTTAAAAAGGATTTTTAAATACATTTGATTTGCAATTGGCTTTTTCTCAGCACCTTTTCTTTTTTTCTTAGCAAAGAGCTAAAACTCCCAAGGCTGGGTAGATAGAAAAAAATATTTAGGGGGAATAGTCCTAGACATAATAGTTTTCAGGTATAAAATGTTGGTTATCCCCCAAAAGCACACCGTTTCCTTTACAGAAAGCATAAGTGAGCCACACCCCATCTCACCTACTACATGTCTCCACCACGCTTATCTGCCCACCTATTTTTCTAACAAGCCTGCGGACAGAATGTCTTAATTGACAATCTGCCCAGATTCTCTCCTTCACTTAGCTTCTGCTCCCTCCATTCTGCAGTTTCCAAAGAGCTAAGCATGGGAGACAATTTAATGTTTCTGTCTGAAAACAGACAGAAAATCAGAAAACAGCAAATCTGTAGATTTAGCCTGAGCCCAGGGAAATGCGGGTCAATCCTGGCCATTAGGGGAATGGTTTGGCAAAGTGGTCAGACACAGCTGTGGAAATCTCCATCAAGTTATGCTTGTGGTCTTCAAACCTAGACTTTGAGGTGTGGCTCTGGGAACTTGGCTTCTGTCTTATTTTCAAAACACTGCCTCAGGTTGCCTTTCCAGATTATCAGGGCCCAGCTCATGTGCAGTCCCAGAACCATGTTTCAGCCTGTTCTCAAAAAATAGTCCCTAATTTTGACCCCAATGCTGGGGATCCCCAGCTTATTCCCTTGAGTGGCTGCCTTGACTAAGTGATCCATTCCAAAGCCTCTAGAAGGGTGGGTCCTGCCTTCTTCTGGCGATTACCTCTTAGAAGCTGCCAGTTACCTAAACCTCCAGCCTAGAAGGTGGGAACTTCAAGTCCATTGCTATCCTCACCCCCACCTCTTCTCCCATCCTGGTTAGCAAGTCTACCCAGAAGTCCAGAACCATGCAGATCACAGAATATTATTAGTCAGGCCATGAGGGATGATGACAATATTGTGCTATCTCCCATGTGAAAATTACAGGCCAATTAGCAAAAGAGAGAGCGAATTGAACAGATATAAACATTAATAAAATGTTCTCTGTACTCACTGGTGTCTTGTCATTCCCTGACCAAATTAATTAAGCCAGAGAAGGTCAGTGTTGATATAATACCTCTTGATAAGTTAATCAAATGTATCTTTATGCATTTAAGAGATGACTTAAATATAATTAAGAAGCACAAATAAACATATCAATAGTAGAAATGAAACAGAGGCCTACTGGTATGCAGATGCTCAGAACTAAACCAAAATAGGATGGTTTTCCCTTCTACAGCTGGACCTTTGCCTATAAGAAGGACCAAGATGAAGAAACCAACTGGAAAAAAAAAAGGATATACAAGCTTTTTCTGCAGGAAAACACTCTGTCACGTCACCAAACCTAAGAAGAAAATGTTATAGGGAATATTAACACCTCCTGAAAAAAGTTATCATTCCCATCAGACCTACTGAATGAGATTTGACTCAGTGGTAATTGGTGTCATGCATCCTTTTCAGTTGTTCCCAGGAAGCTAGAAGACTGAGCCATAATCAGTCACTGTGCTAAACTGTGCACACTGGCAAATATTTTAGAAAGGCCTGCACCCTGGCACAATAGACCATTCCTGACATTTAATTTTCATTTTGTTCTCAACCATAGACAGCCTGTGAATTGTCATTGAATAAAGGTCTAAATTTGTAATTATTTCTACATTTGAAAAACAAGGAAACTTAGAGTTTACCTTCAAGCTACGCTGTGGGGCAACTCCATGACCTCACTTCTAATCATTTGCTTTCCTTCCCTACAAAGATAAGAGCTACTCGGAAGTCCCGTGACTCTTCACTCTCCTTATCTCTTCAATTACAGAGCAATTGGAGGAACACTGGATATGAACCCATTGTTTAGATATCCAACCTTAACTCACTAAAAAGTAATGATTTATCTCACACTGCTTATCATAATTAGTATCCAAATATAATGATGCAGATGTACAACAGGTAGAGTCTGTAGCAATCTCCATTACTACTTTGTATATCTCTAAATCCCCAATGCAACAGATTTATCTAACTACTCACCAGACTGGAAAATTAACTCGACTCCTTTTCTAGTTGTGTTTTGTCCTTTCATTCGTTTCCAGTATTACCAAAATGCCAAAGAAATGCTTGCATGCCATAAATGCTCTAGCAGACAGTAACAGTAACATTATCATATGTTTGTAGAGAGCCCTCATTACAAAGCACTTTTACAGCCATAATCTCATTTTAACCTTTTCGTAATAACACTGATGTATGAAGACCAGGTATTATTTATGTCTTGAACTGAACAAAATGGAGGCTGGCAACAGTTACATGACTTGTCTGGAATCATAAATATCATATAAAAGCCAGGTCTAGAACCCAGATCTTTGAATTCCATTCCCTTACACAGTTCTGTAATGCTGGCACTCGGCCAGGAGCAACAGAATAAATGATCTGAACTATTTAATGGTAGTGGGATCAAGTTCTGGATTCCTGTAATAAAGCAGGATTGTTCAAGGAATAACTTGCTTCCCTTTGAGAACCTGGATTTCTCTATTACAGATGCAATATTGTGATTTATGAGAAATATATATATTTCATCATTCAGATGACCAAAAATATTTCTCATACATATTTCTTCATCTACAGGTCCTAACTCACAGTTCCCAAAAAGCTTGGAATCTCCTGAGTGGTAAGAGCATTGGCAGCACCTGTTACCCTAATATTTGGTCTCTTGCCCTCAGTTCCCGAAATCCTTTCAGAGCCATAAAGATGAATGGATTGCTTGTTACTCATAACAAGCCCCTTTCCACCACAACTGTGTTTATGTTAATGAGGTGACTTTTAGAAAGCACCTAAGGATGAGGGATGGCTGCCAGAGAACCAACCATGAATAGAGGAGTGGAACTTTCAGACCCACGCCCAGATTTCTGGGGAAGGGAGAGAGGCTAGAGGTTGGATCAGTCACCAATGGTCAATCATTTCATCAATCACGTCTATGTAATGAAGCCTCTACTAAACCCCAAAAGGATGGGGTTCAGAGAGCTTCTGGTTGATGAAGTAGAACTCCTCCACCTGCCACCAGGCAGGGCCCCAAGTGTCACAAGAACAGAAGCTCCTTTGTTGGAGACATCACCCTATGTATCTCTTCATATGGCAGTTAGTTGATTCGTACCCTTTAATATCCTTTGTAGTAAACAGGTAATCTAGTGAGTAAACTGATTTTCTGAGTTCTGTGAGCTGTTCTGGCAAATTAATCAAACTCAGGGAGGGGGTCGTGGGAAAATGTGATTTGTAGCCATTCAGTCAGAAGCACAGGTAACAATTTGGACTTGGAAATTGGGGTCTGAAGGACAGGCTGGTCTTGTGGGACTGAGACCTTTGTCTGTGGAACGTGATGTTATGTCTGGGCAGATCATGTCAGAATTGATCCAAATTGGAAGACACCCAGCTGGTGTCTGAGAATTGCCTGGTAATGTGGGAAGCCTCCACATACACATGTTGGAGTTTCCACTTCATAGAAATAAAAATAATGTAACTGGTCTTATTTCTCCTTTCTTTGTAGAGCACTAGGGAGCTCAAAGTCAAAAGGAAACTACAGTTCTAGAGTGGAAACTAGTTTCAGAGGGAAGCTAGAGTACCATATAGGACCTCGCAGTCTGCATATCTACACTCTATTTTCTTCTCTCAAATACCCGCAAAAGAAATTTCTCCATTTCCTCTAAGAGTGTTCATACAACAGAAGTGAAAAACCATTAAATGGTTTCAAGGTGGCTGGGTGATAAAAATGAACAACTAATTCACTAGAACCGATGTCTTTTTAAGAAAATAAAAACAAACAAGCAAGATAATAAATGATGAAAGGTTTGAGATCATATAGGCCAGGTTCCAGATCCTGGTTTTTCCACCTACCAGGTCTGGAAACTTCAGTAAGCTTATTAACCCTTTTCAGTCTGTTTCACCCATGAAATGCAGATAATAATAACATCCATACAGAGCTTCTATTAGGATAGCATGAGATAACATGAGACAGGATAGGTCAGCACATGTAGTGCATTTGCCTAGAGCTGAAATACTGAAATTCCCAGCAGCCTCTCTTGCAACTAGACATGCCCACATGATTTAATCCTGACCACTGACACATCAGCAGGGTATGTCCATATTTCCTCTTCTCTTTCCTCCTTCTTCCTACTGGGATCCTGGACCAAAACTGGAAGGTCCCTTGGCTATCAGCTAAGGATGTTCAAGCATCAAGATAGGAGCCTGGGAGCTCAATGGCATCATACAGCCATCACTTGGCCCTCAACTACTCATCTGCTAATTCCTTATTTTTGGAGATAAATGAACACCTATTCAATTAAGCCTCTGTGTCAGATTTCTGTTATAAAGGAGCCAAAAGTAAGCCTGACAACAGGAACCCAACACAGACTTGGCAAAGATCTATGCCCACCAAACATTAGTCTCCTTAGTTTCCTTCCAGTCAAAAAGGTATGTGTTTGGAAAATTATCACAATAATATTGATAAGTAGAAAAGTCAAGTTACTAAATGCTGTAGATTATACAGTATAATCCAAATTTCATTAGGAGGAAAAAATATTACTGTGAGAGTCAGGGATATCCAAGAGCTTAGATGATTCTATTAAGCACATTACTGTGAAGAGGGGGGAAATGTGTATTTTCATTTTAACAAATACAAAGCCATTTGGACAAAACTAATTCAGAATGTCCTGCTGAGTTTCCCACGGGCCAAGGGCAATGTGGGTCCAGGCTGAATGGAACATGTCAGAGAGCTTATGGCAACCAGAAGAGCTGGAAATGAGTGTCTGGCTGGGGTGTATTAATGATGCTTTGTGATTCTTTACAAATGGCTTTGGGTGGATATTCTAAGAAAAAATGGCCAGTCTGGTTTGTGATTTATATCACATGACTATTCAGCACGATATAAGAGAATGGTGAGCTGACCATGTTTTTATTATACCAAAAGGAAATATTTTTCAGATTATAACTGCACAGTTGTGGTTTCTAACATTCCTGCTGCTCCTTTGCTCATTTCCAAGGAAATTTATGCTTTTTTCTGGGCATAAATATGTTTTAGGTCAAAATAGTATTTATTTAGGCAATATTTACACACATGGGACCATGCATGCTTAAAAGAGACAGTGTTTGGCAAAGCAGGAAGGAAATGGGGACCCAAGGGATATGGGTATTCTCAAAGTGGGAACACTTACCATCACACTGTCCCCTCCAAACACACACACGCACACACACACACATACACAAAGACACAGAATATTCTAGAAAAACCTATGTAAGGGTTAAAATTAAGCCCTTTAAGCCTAATAATATTCAACAAACATTTCACCAAAATACATTTATAGAGTCATTTGGAAATAGCTGCATCAAAATGTCCTGCTTGGTCTCCAATTGTTCAAACAAGGGCACTGCAGTGAATCACCCCAAGTGAGACAAAGGCAAAGAGTCCTAGGCAAACACGAGGAGCTGGAAATGAGTATCTATATCAAGTGGGAAGCACCACACTAGGCCCAAAACTAAAAAACTACTCTTGCTACTCAAAAGCTCACAAAATGGTATTGAAATCAGCAGATAAGGGCTTTTAGAAAACTGTAATATGTAGATATATAGTTATGTAGATAAGTATGAGGTGGATTTGAATGAATTTGATAATAAAACTACAGGAAGTTGTGGGAGGTCCAAATAAGAAACAACTAATTGTATGGGGCACCTGGGTGTCTCAGTTGGTTAAGAATCCAACTCTAGATTTTGGCTCAGGTCATGATCTCACAGTTCAAGAGATCGAGCCCACATTGGGCTCTGCACTGACAGTGCGAACCCTGCTTGGGTTGTCCCTCCCTCTCTCTGCCCCTCTCCTGCTTGCTCTCTCTCTCTCCCTTTCAAAATAAATAAATAAATAAATAAATAAATAAATAAATAAATAAAATTTTTAAAAAAGAAACAACTAATTGTAATCAAGAAGATTCAATATGGCGTCTCAAAGCACACTGGATCTCAATAAGACGCTGCCTGGATCCTCCAGCCTTGATTCAGGACCTGCTAACTTTGCATACCACACATAAGATCTTGTAGTGCATCTTGGCAACAACCACAGCAACAGCAAAAAAACAGTGGATAAAGGTAGGCGAAGGAATAATAACAATTATGATGGATAATACATATGTGCATTTAGGAGAAAAGTATAATATATAATTGAAATTAGCACATTAAGGGGAGCAGAGGTGGCTCAGTCAGTTAAGGGTCTGACTCTTGATTTTGGCTCAGGTCATGATCTCATGGTTTGTGAGTTCGAGCCCAGCACTGGGCTCTGCGCTGATGGTACAGAGCCTGCTTGGGACTCTCTCTCTTCCTCTTTCTCTCTCTCTCTCTCTCTGCCCCTCCCCTGCTTGTTCTCTCTCTCTCAAAATAAATAAACTTTTTAAAAAATTAGCATATTGATATAAAATTATACATCTGAGTTAGAGAGTGAGTGATTTGGCATTATTTTGCTGAAATTCAGGGAAAGAAGCAATGCTTCGTTCAACTGACAAATCGAGCTGAGCCCACTCAGCTGCATTTCTGCTTAACCAGCACACGCAACTTTCTTCCCACTGGAATATGAATGAAGCTTATCAATTAACTGGTAACTTAGCTTCAACAAAGTAGAACAATTTCACTAAGAAATAATAATGGAGTGAGGGCACAGGGATATACATCATCCTTTTTATTGATGCAAACTGATCTTCCAGGATTTCTATAAATTAGTAATTTGAGAATCTCAGTAACTTAAAAAAAATCTTCTCGTTGAATTAGTTTAGCCCTTGTAATGACTGTGCAAACACACAATGATGTAATGACGTCTGCTTCCTAAAAAAAAAAGCATTTTTCCTTATTATTCAGGGATGGTTTCTTGGTCTTGCAACCAGCATAAAGAGGCACAGAATTCATGTGCACACACTTTAAAAAGCAAATGTTTCCTGCTATCTTCCTGCTGCAATTGACAGATAAGATGGGAGGCTAGTTTGTATTTCTTTAATCATCTCCTTTCTTCTAATCTATTTGCTAGCACAAAGTTAGAAGTCAGTTGGGATGACTGAAAGCCCTCATGTATAAAAAGACTATTTTGGATTTCTTTTAAAATTTTTCTATTTGATGAGCTGTTAAAGAAGATTGCTTCCTTATCTTTTTCAATTCATGGCAAGCTGATATCAGGTTTTGTACATAAAGGATACTGTGGATTGGCTTCTTCACCCCTCTTCCATCTTTCTTCTAGCTTCTGGCTGAAGCTTGATTGTTTTAAAAACTGCCTCTCCTGGACTTTGTTGCAATTAATGTTCCAGATGCAAACTAATCTTACCCACTAGATGCACTTGAGGGATATTTGGAAAGAGAAGATGAATCAGAACCCATCTTACTGTTTCTGTCACAGACAGTTGTGACCATGTTAATGGCAATGGCAGCGGCAGCTGGGACCTTCTAATCTCTAAACCACAGTTATGGTGGTAAATTCTTGAACTAAGTAATTCCAGGACCCACCTCTTGACTCCCACTTCTCCATTCTTCTGATGCTTTTTTAAGCACCTAATTTCCAATAAGAAATATCTTTCTGCTAAAAATACCTAGGAAGATTTCCATTCCCTGCCTTAAACGCTGACTAATGCAATTATATCCTTCATTTCGCAGTCTGAAGATGCAATGATATGAACCAGGACAACATTAACACCTAATGTTTACATGTGCTTTGTGGTTTCCAAGTACATGGACATGCATTATCTAAACTGATCCTGACCCCAACTCTGAGGTGTTAGGATAGGTACTGCTCTTCCCACTGTACAGATGAGAAAGCTGAGTCTCAGAAGAGTTAGGTGACTTAGCAAGGCCTTTAGGTAGTTAGAAATGGAGAAGAAATTCAATATCACATTTTACGACTCTTAGTCATTTCCTTTGACACTAAGAAGACTCCCAAGAGCAAATAAAGAAGAGAAAGAAAGCACATGGATGATGGCAATATATTCAACTTTCTATTTCCTACTTTAAAAAAACATTTTAAAAAAACTTATCATTAGACACTAAAACCATTAAGTTAGACTAAAACACTTACAGATGAGCTAGCAGAGATGGGCTATTTCATACAGAGTGTGTCTTTGGGTCTGGTAGAGCCTGTGCCTCAGCTTTATGGGATCCCTCCTTTGAAGACTCTTTGCTATTAATACAGATACATGAAAGTTTCAGCCCTGTTTTCCAATTCTCATGGTGAATTCCCTTTCTGCATAATCATCTGGCCAAACCAAGAATAGATTGAAGACTTGGGGGGGGGGCAAGCTTCATTTCTCGATTTCTCCCTAATGGTGGTTTCACCTAAGAACCACCGCCCCCCTCCTCCAACTAGGGCTCTCTAGAAATAAAGATTTCTCTATTTTTCCCTTTCACTGATACATTTTAGTAAAGCATTTGATTGGAATGCTCAGGAAACAAAGAAGAAAAACCTTACATAAACAAGGCTTCATTTAGACCACTTCAAACGTGGTTGAATTCCTTCTCTCCATTTCCACCACCTCCACTTCAGAGCAGTGTCTGACCACAGGGTTAAGATCCAAGAGCTCTAAGAAGCAGACTCCTTCTGCTGGGGAGCATATGGTCCCCAGTCCCTGAGAATAATGCCAGTCCTAAGAAAACATTCCAATATTGCAAATCTTCAAGATCATTCCACAGCCAACCTCAAAACACTAGAATTCCACAATTCCTGACTTTGCTTCCTTCTCTGCTTGCTTTCTTCAGTCTCATATGACCCAAATCAGAAGGGCTAGGAAAACTATTACTCTGTAATAGCCTACTTCTGCCTTTCCATGAAAATGTTTTGTGATTTCTTCACCAAAAATGTGACAGCTATAAAGAAAAACATTTATAATGAAGAAGAGAAGAAAGGGGCTGAAAAGAAGGAGATCCGATAAGTGAGGCAAACTCAACGATCTTTTCCCTATGATATCAAGACATACAGGAAACTATATTAAAAGGCAACAAACTCTATACTAACCTGGGGGAAGAGAGAATAAGTTGAATTGTCAATGGTGAATGAGTATAAAAACTCCCCATCATACCACATGCTCTTCCCCATGGGGGAATTCATTTTAGTCATAGCAAAGAGATGGGCGGGGTCACAGCAGTCTTCCATCTGTTTCCTAGGAGAGAAAACAGAGAGAGAAAAGAACAGCAGGTTCAGTGAGCGGCAGACTCATTCACTTGTCATTCCCACAGAGATGTGCAGCCTTACCTCGGTGCCAGCTCACAAAAGCATCTGTGTCTCCAGGGTGATTAGATTACTATTACTTCACTCTTCCAGCCATCAAAATGCATGACTGGAATATTTCAAAATACAAAAAAAAAAAAAAAGTTTAAGAAAGAAAATCCATTAGCTTTCAGATGCAGCTAAAATATGTCTAAAGGCAAAAATGATCATTGTAATTGCAGATTTGTTGACTGACTTAAACATCCAGGTCCAGAAAAGATCTGGATGGTCTTTTGGAGACTGTTGGGCTATGGATCTGGAGCAGAAATGCATCTTTATGGTGACTTGACATTCGGGGGATTGAGTTCAGCAACAAGGGACTTTACGTGTGCTATATGAAGTAGGGGATGCACACAGTGGCCCCAAAGAGGGTACACTCCCCAAAACTGGAGACAAAATAAAAGAACAACCTCTGCAGGAAAAACCCTTCTAAATAGAAACAGAATGAGATGAAAGATGTGTTTCAAATGCTGGCAAAGCCACCTGTGTTCTAACCAGAAAATCTTGTTGGTCGTTTCAGCTCTTGTCTGGTCTGACAGCTTAGCAGTACTGGACACAGTGGAGCACTGTGGCCTTTGGGAAGGGATCCCTACTCCCTTAGCATCTGCAACACCAGGGTCTCCTGGGTCACCTCACTTTTCTGAGCTGGTTCACAGGCTGCTCCTCTGCTGGCCCCTCAGATGGAAGCCCTGTTACCACTCTACAAGCCAATATTTACTTCCCTCTGCTTAAAAACCTGACAGAAACCAACTCCGTTTACTCCCTGAGCTCTCAGGAGAAAAGAGCTTATTCCCCAGCCCTACCTTTGGAAGGACCAGTAAAACAAACTGCTAACATAAACCACTTCTGAGTGGTGCTCCCACACAGACCTGCTTGCTCAAACATCTTTGGCACCACCGTATAGAAGCTTACAGCTGAAAGGGGAAGGTAATGTGGAGTACTTGGGTTCAAATCCTGGCTCTGCCACGTACTTAGTCCGTAACTGGAGAACATCCTGGGATTCGCAACCGGCCTCAGAGATTGTTTCTGAGAATTCACTGAGAATGTCCCTGTGGCACACACAGTACAATTTCAATACATGTTGTTATTACACGGTCCCAACTTCATTGTAGAAATGAATACACAGAGTCGGTGTCCGTGGCCGGCCTCCTCAGCCAGGGCCATGATGCTCTCCCTACCACATGGTGTTTTCTCCAGCACTCTGGTTGGCTTCCTCCTCACCAAGGTTTCCATAGAAAAGACAATGGAGAGGGGCTCAGGAACAAAGCCTTCATCTTAGCAAAGTTGCTAGAATTTGTCTCACCAGCTGTGCCTCTTTCCTTTCCTCCTCCATCATCATTAATTTTTATCAATGTTTCACCACCCAAAAGGTGGCCTGAATGGAGGCAGTCAAGTGCATGATGACTTGCCAGCATTTTGTCAAAAGAGCATCCTAGGCATTATATTCAGTCAACATAAACTAGACGGGTTAAGATTATTTTTGGAAATAAGGAGAATTATCATAGGCATAACTCTAAACTTTGTGGGGTGAATAAACTAAACCTTTGAGTCTAGTGTTATATTGCCACTTTTAGTTTTTACAATAACCCTAAGAGATAATTAAGGAAACTATTATTATTACACCCAATTCATATCTGAGGAAATGGGATTATGGCCAGAACAGAACTTGCTCAGGTCACACCAGTAGTCCGAGTTAGGCTTTTCCCTCTGTGTGCTGTCTGCTCAGAACCTTTTTGATTCACCTTTACTTTTCGCTGCCCTGAAGGAATACTTTGTAAACACCAGCCAACCACCTTCAATGTACTCAGTGTCTTTAGAGGTATTTTTCCACTTCATCCTCACAGTGAATGACCTTGAGCTAAATAGCCTTAAGATCCTTTTTTCAGAAATCTATCCTGGGTCACATAACTAGTGGAATGGTGGGGATGGTTTGCTCCCTGTTTTGTTTTGTTTTGTTTTGTTTTAACCTCATATCTGGTACGTCCAACCAGACCATAGCTCTCCCCTCCAAACCAACTAAACTTGCCATTCAGTACAAAGTGCTACTGGAAATTCAGAGGAAAGATCAGCCACAGCCATATAATAACACCTCATTATGTCTAGAACCTGGCAGTTTATATTTCCCTTTCACATTGGTTTCCTCTTTTCATCCTCAAAAACACCAAGACAGAGTTGATTACATTATCTTAAATTTCTAATGAAACTGAAGCTCAGGCCAAAAGACTTGTTCAAGTTCATCAGGTGAATAAATGTTTGCTTCATTGTTGATAAAACGTGTGTTAGATGGGCTCAAATTTACATCTCCTCCTACAGCATCACCATGGTCAGAGCAATCATACCTTCCGTGGGAGAACCAAATACTCAACAGAAAATGAAAGTGTCACAAGTGCACAAATATTTTTAAAAATCCAAGAGCTATAGTAAATTTGTAATATTCATATTGCCATTTGCAATATGGGAGTGCTTTTCCTATCATGAACTTTCAGACTTTTCCCTTCATGCAGAAAGCCTCCCTATCTTCCTCCCTTGCCATGCCTGTCTCTGGAGGGTGGACAAAAAGCGATCAAAATGTGAAAGTGCATGCACTCTCCAGGCCTGAGAGGGTGCCGCTAGCTCACCAGCTAACACTGGTTATAACAGCAGCTGCAGCAACAACAGTGGTAGAAACAGTAAGTACAACCAGCAATAGTAATAGTAGCCACAGTAGTAATGACTTTTACCGAGTTCTCACGTAACACTGTGCTGAGTGCTCGGGATATAAAATTGAATTAAAAATCAGACCCGTCTTCAGAGAACATGCACAAGAGGTGGCAACCAACAAGCAAGTCACTACTTATGAAGGCAGGTGGGTGTAACTGGCACCACTACAGATGTGCACAGATGGCTGAGGCTGTTCAAAAGGAGGAGGACCTGGGGGCACCTGGGTGGCTCAGTCAGTTAAGCATCTGACTCTTGATTCCACTGCAGGTCATGATCTCGCAGTTCGTGAGTTCAATCCTTGTGTCAGGCTCTGTGCTAACAGCATGGAGCCTGCTTGGGATTCTCTCTCCTTTTCTCTCTCTGCCCCTCCTCTCTCTCTCTCTCTCTCTCTCTCTTTCTCTCTTTCTGTCTCTCTCTAAATAAACAAATAAATAAACATAAAAAAAAATTTTAATAAAAAAAGAGAAGAGCATGAAGTCACACTCAGAGTTCCAGAACGAATTTCCTACTCTGAGATTTCCAGCACTGGAGGAGCTGGCAGGAAGAAGAAGGAAGCAACTCGTCTGAGCAGGGGAGCTGCTATAGAGATATGAGACAGCAAGATGCATTCCTTCATCAGAGTATACAACACAAACATTAACTCCACTACCTCTAAGAAATTGTTGACAGTTGAATATTGAATTTTACCTCCATCCAACCTGCAGGTGATCCTGGAAAGAAGACATACACCAGCTTTTAGAATTTTTAGCAAATTTGGTTCCCATCCCCTTTCTCATGTTTTGCATGGATGCTCCTTAGTATTTGCTTCTGTTTTGCCACAGACAATAAAGTCACAGGGACAAAAAAGCAAAAGTAAATCCATTTTTATGTTCAAGTTTAAATTTGCAGATTATTAAGTTTTGGTTGAGTGTAAGTTGAGTAGTGCAGCCAAAATTTAAATGCTTTTTATTATTCTAGCTCAAGCTTCAGCTGAGTTCATAGCAAATGATTCCAAGTTGCACCATGAAGGTAAATATGAAGCCCGGGAACCACCTGCTAAAAACTCACTCAGGTTCTCATGCCTCCTCATGAAAGCCATGCATATCAACTACACCAAGAAGACCACATTCACTTATTGTGTCTATCGAGCAGGAAGACTGAGGTTCTGGGGAAACTCAACAGAAGAATAAGGGTGAAAACCCACCCACTCAGTTAATAATGCCCAGTACCAAAATGAACCTTGCTGAGACTCTCTCAGATTCCACATTTAACACTTTAGTCACCAGAGATAAGAAGGCTGGGAAGCTGTCACTCCAATGACTGTCCCTACTAGGCCCCTTCCAAAGAGTGACTGCATTTGAGAAAGTAGGGATGAGAGTTCTACTACTGTTTCACTGTTTGGCTAAAATCTGCTGCTACACTTCAGCTTTATATTCAGCTAGCTATTCAAAGGCTGAATAGTCAAGTAGTCAAGCATCCAATTCAATGCCATTTCGGCATCCCTGAATGTGTGTGTGTGGCATCACCATCGTACCTAAACAGGGTATTGATGTGAGCAACACACACAGAAGTGTCATTAGAGTTTATTGTTTATAAATAAATATGCAATTTAAAATTCTGATAAGCAAAAGGTACAGCTGAGGGAATACAGTCAATGGTATAATAGCATACAATTGACAAGAGATGGTAGCTACACTTGTGGTGATCATACCATAACATACAGAGTTGCTGAATCGCCACGTTGTACACCCAAAACTAATGTAACGTTGCATGTCAATTATACTGAAATAAAAAAATAAAAACAAGGGGCCCCTGGGTGGCTCAGTGAGTTAAGTGTCCAACTCTTGATTTCAGCTCATGTCATGATGTCACAATCGTGAGATCAAGCTCCACTTCAGGCTCCAAGATGGGCATGGAGCCTACCTAAGATTCTCTCTTCCCTTCTCCCTCTGCTCTTCCCCCGGTCATGCTCTCTCCCCCTCTCTCTAAAAAAAATAAAAATAAAAAAAATATAGTAAATAAAATTCTGATGAGCAACTTAGTAGTAACCAGAGTGAAAATCTCTATTTGTTTTAAAATTTTTTTTAACATTTATTTATTTTTTGACAGACAGAGAGAGACAGAGCATGTAGGGGGGAGGGTCAGAGAGAGAGAGGGAGACACAGAATCCGAAGCAGGCTCCAGGCTCTGAGTTGTCAGCACAGAGCCTGATGCAGAGCTCAAACTCACAAACCATGAGATCATTACCGAACCGAAGTCAGATGCTTAACCAAATGAGCCGCCCAGGCACCCCTCTTTATTTGCTTTAAAAGTTGAAATTCTATCAGTCAGGTGAAATTTAAATGTATCTTTATTACTGTAAGAATAAAATGCTGTGATAATAAATTAATTGTGAAAGTTATTAATTTATGCACCTTGAAATTATGAAGGATTATTGACTACATAGGAGAGCAAACTGTCAGTGAAAGGATATGTTAAGAGAAAGTATGTTTGGAAGATAACTTCAGGAAAAATACTATACCATTTTTCAGCCAACAAATCTTGATGAAATTTTAAATAATAATGTAATGCAGAGTAACAGTTGATATTATATGATAATTCAAATCTTTGTAGAATAGTTGATGTGCTAACATTCAAAATATTAAACTAATCTTTAAGAGCTACATGTAATTTTCAGTTAATTCCACTTCAAAAATGAGTTATTCAAGAAAAAAATCCTAGTTGGGAACTCTTTGTATCTTATTATGAGGTATTAAATGTCAAATCTGCCCCTATAAAATTCCATGAGAAAGAAAAAGTCCAAACTAACATCATGAGAAATCATCATGACCCAGTCATGACAGAGAATTCTTCATATCCCTCTTACCGTTTTCTTCTATTACATATAAATACATAACACTATTTATATGTTATATGTTTAAAGTTTTGATTGTCTGTCTCCCCAAGTCCCAGAATGTAAACTCCATGGGGGAGGTGGGGGGAGACTATCATCTTCATGATGTTGTATCCCCATCTCCCGAAATGATGGCTAATACACTGAAAAGATGCTTAATAAATGTTGATTGAATGAATAAAAAAAAGTAGGGGGAGAAGAAGAAAATGTTAGAGAAACTAGAGAATCTCAATGCACGTTTTGTTCTCACTAGCCAAAATTCAAATTGAAATCAATTCCTTATGGTTTTAGTCTATGGAGACCAAAAAAACAAAAGCTTGTCAAAATAATTGCTATAGACTAGTAAACATTTCTCAATAATAACAGGTCCAATATTTCTGAGATGTACTGAGTGGTGAATCCCAAGTTCCTTACACTGTGCACTAAATGTTAGTCTGATTAAATTAAGTGTCCCTTTAGGATTGCTGACCTGCCACACAGGGACCACAAGAGCAGCACACCAGTTGATGGTGCTGATAAATTCTGTTTTCCTTCATGATAGTGTCAAACTTTCAAAATTTGACTTTTAAAATATTTGATAAGGCTTCCGATTTAATCTTGTCTTCAGAAAGTGCCTTCTGTTCTAGTGCTATCTGATTTCAGCCAATTATTGATTTTAACATCTGGCTTTTGGCCAAAAATGTATCCAATGCATTTTCTCCAGACAGCTAAATCAATAGTCCTTATTGTAAACTGTCCTGAGTCGGGTTCCTAAAATTCCTTTTAGACTATTATATGTTAACTCTTGGCGTTAGTGTCACAGAGCCTCAGATTCTTGGTTGAGTATGTGCTCAAGTTCCACATCACAGGATGGTTTTGAAATTGAGATTATAGGGGCAGCTGGGTGGCTCAGTTGATTAAGCAACCGACTCTTCATTTTGGTATATCAAGCTCATGATCTCAAGGTCGTGAGATAGAGCCCCACATTGGGCTCTGCACTGGGTGTGGAGCCAGCTTAAAATGTTCTTGCTCCCTCTCCGTCTGTTACTGCCCTGCTCACACTCTCTCCTCTCTCTCTCTCAAAAACAAAAATTGAGATTATATACATTTTTGTGTATATATATATATATATTTCATATACTTAAATGTATATAGCACTTAGCACATTTCATGGTTTCAATAAGTATTCATTTTATTATCCTTCATAGTTAGGAACCATAATACTCAGCTTGCCTCACACAATCTTAGGTTGATTGTTTTCCAGATATAATTATTTATGGTTACCTCCCTTCCATTCCTAAGCATGTCCATATTTGGATGATAAGTTATATGTTCACTCTATTAAGACTAGAAGCTAGGGGTGCCTGGGTGGCTCAGTCGGTTAAGTGTCCAACTTCGGCTCAGGTCATGATCTCACAGTTCGTGGATCTGAGCCTCGTGTCAGGCTCTGTGCTGACAGCTCAGAGCCTGGAGCCTGCTTCAGATTCTGTGTCTCCCTCTCTCTCTGCCTCTCCCCAACTTGTGCTCTCTCCCTCTCTCTCTCTCTCAAAAATAGATAAACATTAAAAAAAAATTTTAAAGTCTAGAAGCTAAACAGCATCAAATAAAAACAGAGCTTTTCTTTAAGTGAAAAATCTGGTGACCTACAGAAATCTGGCATTCTAAGTAAGTAAATGGCAGATTTCACAACGATTATGGAAACGATTATTATTGAGCCATCATAAAACTATCCCCCACCCCTCAAATTAAAGGAATCTTTGTCTTAAATTATATGTTTTGAACCAAATTTAAAAGTCAGGAGTCACTGTGACGGAAGGGTTCAGGACACAGAACAAGAACCTGTAGCAGTCAGTTGCTCTGAAGTGGACAAGCAGCAGAGCCTTGCCCACATCAGGAGGGGGGAAGCAAGTGTGGACAGCCCCCTCTCTGGGACAAAGGCATGTTCACAACATGGTCCCTGCAACAGCTGTTATCATTGACCTAAGAGATTCAAAAAACACCCTCAATATATGGTAGAGATTTGTATTCATCTTATTTTTCTGTAAAAATTGTCTTGAATGGTGTGGAGGAGAAATACTTTCATTAGGTTATTGCTTAAAATAATGCTTTCTACCGATATAATAAAAAGTCTCTTCAAAGACCAATCTTGTAGATAATTTGCCAGGGTGACAAAAACAGAGAAAAACAGCTCTTGTGTACCACTTAAGACAGCAAATAATCTTTTATTTAGCAGCATTTTATTCTTCACATTTGAAATGACTGCGTAATAAAAGAAAAGTGTTCCAAAGAAAGTCAGATTACTGCCATGTGTAATTTGCATTTCTCTAAAACAGGAAGAGCACACTTAAAGGAAGAACTTTTAAAACAAATATTTCAAAGATGATCTGGTTTTCCCTAATATGTTTGTTTTGTAATGTACTTAACATGTACACATCATTATTTGAATTTAAAAAACATCAATTTTTTCCAGGAAGATTTCAATAAATGCTTTTCGTCAGTCTTCCTACTTATGCTTACTTGTCTATATAGCTAAAAAGATTCTAATATATTTTGAGAATCAGCTGTTTGCTGCTTACTGAAGTAACTGGGCTCCTTTGGATAGCAGGCATTATTTGATTTACTCAACAAATATTTACTGAGTACTTTCTATTTGTCCAGTGTTATTCTAGGCACTAAGGACAGATTGGGGAGTGGGGACAGGGAATACCTTGCCCTCTCAAATTCTAATGAAGAAGTCAGACAAACAAGATAAAATATGTCTTATCAACAGGAGGCCGAGTAAGTCCTCACTAGGTGACAACTGAGTAAAGACCAGAAGGAGGTGAGGATGTAAACCATGTGGATATGTGGGGAAAGAGCATTCAGGTAGAGCCAACAGCAAGCACAAAGGTCTTCAGGCAGGAGTACTTGGTATATTCAAACAACATGGAGGAAACCAGTGAAGCTGGAAGAGAGCATGGGGCTGACATGTCAGGGGGAGGGGATCATGAATGGTTGTATCTCTGTGGTTTTTACCCACACCACCAACCTTCTTGTGGCACCGAGCACAGATCCTTGAGAATAAATCCAATTCCAAAACCATACAAAGACATTTGGATTTTACTGAAGTTGTCATGGAGGGGGCAGGGTCACCACACCACAGAAACTTCATATATTTTCCAGTGGATGCCTGTCTCTCCCCAGACACAATCCTATCCCTCCCTCTCACCATGCCCCAGCCACCCTCTCTCCATCACATCTCTCTCTTACCCAGAGCAATTTCACCCGTGGGCTCTTCAGTTTTCACTCCCCTCTAATCATTATACATTATACACTACACAAACCATTATACATACCCTTTTCAGATATTTTTCCTCTTTTGAAAAATGTAGAGATTTGAAAGACAAAGATATTTTCTTGTTATATATGTTTAATCTTTATGAATAAAATTATTTCTCTCTTACTCTATTAACAGGATCACAGCAAAATAGCTAAGTGAATATGCACCAAATTTGGATGGTATGTTTTCAGTGGCCTGAAGTCTAAAAGGAGAAATATAATGATTCACTTTTGGGGGGCTGGGAAGGAGCATAGGAAGGGACAGGTGTGTGTCCACTCAGGATGGTAGCTGGGCAGTTGTCCAGAAGAACACAGGGTTCTGAAAATGAGGTTCAGATCAGAGATGCCAGTTCACATATAAACCTCTATACTCACTGAGTTTTAAACTTGCGCAAGGAGCAAATGCCCCAAATTACAGATTAAACTGATTTATAATTGGTCTGTATCTCTAATGTACAGGTTTACACAGCAGGGTGGAATGCAGCAGGGATTTCTTTATGTAATCATGGTCAATGGTGCTCCTCAACTGCACTAGGAAGCCAGACATTATGTATTAAATATAAGAACTCTATTCAGAAACATCTTTTCTTGTTCTAATGACACCTAAGTCATTATTTCTGTGAAAGATGAGCAGACATTATTGGAAGGCAAAGCAAATGAAAAGGAGACACAGGCAACAGAAACTGCTTATAAGTTTACCAAATTATATAGAGTTTTCTAAACTTGGGAACGAAATCAACAAATGTTAAGATAACCAGGGGAACAGTAAACTCTAGAGGGTGAAGTTCAGGAGTCAAATTCCCTGAATTCACCTCAGCTCTGCTTGCCTACTAGATGCAGGACTGGAGCATTTGTCCTGACATTTTTCTAGACTGTAATTGTCTCTTCTTATGACTTATGGCACACACTTCTGTTATTTCTCTGAGTAACTGTGCCAGTATTTGAACAGATTCAAATTTATTTTCTGAGAAAAATTTTGGCTTTGTGCTATGACCCATTTCCACAGGATGGAAGTTTGTGTAACAACACAAGCCAGGGATTCTCAATTTTCTTAACAGAATATTAATGGTGCCACCTCCTTCTCTAAAACATATGGGTCTTACTTTGCTCAGCACAGAATATAAGCATTTCAGGTTGTCAACAACCTTTGACTGTCATCTAGTTCCCATCAACTATGCTGTAAAAAGAATGAGTATTTGGGAGAGATGAAAGGATATGTTTGTTAACTGATTTTCTACAAGGAGCTAGATTCTTTATATTCTTTCTCTATATCAAGTCAAGTGACGAGAAAGTCAGCTATTCGCATTACATAAAGTAACTATTTTCAAATATCCTATAACCTTTCATAAATGAGGACAAAGAGATTTTCCAGATCAAACGTTGTCTCCTCACCACCAGCATATTGTGAAAACAATCAGGCAGGCATTTTCATCGCATCCATCCATTACTCCTCACCTTGTTGCTATGTTCACTACATTTGTATTTAGTTTTCTATTGTTTTGTGAATATCATTGACCCCCATCAGGACAGAAAAGTACAGAGGTATTGAGAGAGGTGACAGCAACAATTCAGGAGAAGCGTAGGCTTGGAAATGGAAACAAAAGTAGAGATGATTTTTTAAAACTGAAAGCAATGAGAGAATAAAGGATATTACAAGTATAGATGAGAGGAGTCATTTGACAAAGAGCGAATAAAGAAAGAAACAACAATTGGCAAAAGAGAAAGAAAATAATAGATGAAATGGAATTTTTTTTAGTTTGTGGATAAAGGATAAGCAGGGGCTGAAAAGTAGAGACCAAATAAACCTACTATGATATATTCAGGGCTTAGGGGTTAACAAGAGTGCATCCAACTGGCAAAGTCAGAAATGTGTGACTCAATGCCAAAGAAGAAGCACAGATGTCAAATGTCTACTAACCCCATGATAGTTTAGGGTAATAGTAAGGCATTCTGAAAAAAATTTAAAGGAGATGTTCAACTGCTGCTGATGAAAATGTGCCGCAAGCCAGGGATGCTTGCCTTCGTTCAAGACCACTCTGAACCTACCCATTAGAGGGTACCAGGGCAAGTGTTTAGGGATGACCTACTAAGGACTCCTTCACAATGTCTGAGGAGATCGTGAAGGAAAGTGCTTGGGGCCTCAAAATCCTTCAATGAATACAAATTTCTTCAATACATTTGGAGAAAATGTACTGAATTGGCTATAAAACAAAAAGCAGAGGGACAGACCAACACTGTATTTGGTAGAAATGTACTGGGGAACAAAGGGTTAAAAACTGGTCATTTTGGACTTAAAAACACTTTTGGAACTGTAATCCATGTGAAAATTGAGACATCTCTCACTTAATTAACCATTCTGCAGAAATACCTTCACCAAGTTACATTACAAAGTTATGCTTTTTTTCGAGGGTCAATGTAAGAAAGAGCTACATCAAGAATAACATTCGATTTTCTGTAAAACTGAAGTTGAAGATAACGTCTATTATGTTCCTATGATCTTGTTCATCTACATAACTTCTTCCTTGAATTTAGTGTCAGGAAGATTTTTTTTCTAATTACATAAAAATGTATGTTTCCAGGGGTGCGTGGGTGGCTCAGTCAGTTGAGCATCTGACTCTTGATTTCAGCTCAGGTCATGATCTCGTGGTTCCAGAGTTCGAGCCCCACATCGGGCTCTGCTCTGACAGTGCAGGGCTTGCTTAGGATTCTCTCTCTCTCCCTCTCTCTCTCTCTCAATCAAATAAATAATAAAATTAAAATTAAAGTAAATTGGGGGCGCCTGGGTGGTTCAGTTGGTTCAATGTCCGACTTCAGCTCGGGTCATGATCTTGCAGTTTGTGAGTTTGACTCTCACAAAGTCGACAGAGTTTGACTCACGTCGGACTCTGTGATGACCGCTCAGAGTCTGGAGCCTGCTTCAGATTCTTTGTCTCCCTCTCTCTCTGCCCCTCCCCAGCTTATGCTCTGTCTCTCTCTCTCTGTCAAAAATAAATAAACATTAAAAAAAATTTTTAAATGTATGCTTCCACTTACCAAAGAATGAGAGTTATTTTGACCCATTAAGAGGTACTTTGGTCTGAATCATCAGAATGTTCAGTTTTAAGACAATCTCAGCCTGAACTCCATGGACTGTCAACCTTCTCCTCTTTATAAATGGTTACTTTTAAAATTTTAGTGTATCTTTTTTTTATTTTAGAAATTTATAACTTTAAAATGTTATTTTAGAAATTTTCAAAAATACAAATTAGAAAAATAGGCAAAAATAAATATAACAGATAATTCCTCCACACAGAGGTAACCAGTGTTAACAGATTGTTTTTTGTGCATTTTTCCTATGAATTAATTCAACTATTTCCTTAGTAAATATTCAACAAATATTTATTGAGTACCTAGTATATGTCAGATACAATCCCAGAAACCCAAGATACTAAACAAGATACAGCACTAAACAAGATGGGTTCAGTGCTCACCCTCTTAAAGTGGGAATTTAATCTATTTATAGTTTATTGATGCTACAAACAACTCTGTGGTAAATATTCTCATGCTTAGATTTGTGGACACACCCACAATTGTTTTCCTGGGATAAATTTTTTAAAGTATTTCCTGAATTAAAGGGTATATACTAATAGCGTTCTCTTGCTCAAAAAAGATGTTACACACCATCTTTTTAAAAATCTTTATTTTTAGCAAAGCAAAGTATGTACAGAGTTTAAAGTACTCTAAGGCAACAAAAACAAGAGTTCTCTTTCATATTCCCCACCCCCATATCTAGACCAAAAAGGCTATAGTTTTCATATTTTGATTATTCAAATACTATTTTTATTTTCCAATTTTTTATACTCTCATATGGCTTACTACTAGGGAAGATGAAGATATCACTTTCTAATCCTACCCCAAATGGACATACGCAGACTTTTCTTCACCCCACATTCCTTACAGAATTACATAAAAATTTTCAGTTAAAGCAGTATTATTATAGCATTATGAATCTCTAAGTATAATTTAAGAGCTGAGTCCTGCAGTATACGATCACTCAATTTTCTTTCTTGCAGGCTTTTTAAAATTTGCTCTTCCTGGAGCTAGTTATTGCCTAACTTTTTTCATTTGCTTCATGTATCATGTACCTTCCAATAATTCCCCTTCTAATTCTTCAAAGAACTATAACATTTTCTCAGCGTGGTCAAATACATCAGGAAATCAATCTGTTCCATTTTTTTTCTTGGAAACATCTCTTCCAGAGCCTTGTGCCATTTCCTCTCCAGCATGGATAAACACTGGTCATCTTGGGAATTGCATTCACCTCTTCTCTGCCTTCTATTACCCAGTTTTCTTTATCCATTTTTTCCCTTTGTTACTTCCTCATTGTAGTGTAGCATATACTCTTTTTCCCTCTTGAGAAAATGTGAAAGCAAAATACATTTTATGAGCCTTTGAATATTGAAAACAATTCTTAGTTTGGCTGGGTACAAAATCATAGTTCAGAAATAATTTTTTTTTCAGATTTGAAGGTGTTACCCATTGTTTCCTAGCTTCCACTATTTTAGTTGAGAAATCTAGTATCATTCATATCTAATCATTTTATTGTAATCATTTCTCGTCTTTGAAAGATTTTAAGACCTTAAATGAGGGATTCTGAAATTTCACAATGATATGCATTTAGATAGGTCTTTTTGCATTTATTTTGCCAGACACTTGGTGGTCCCTTGCAACCATGAATAGATCCTTCAGTTCTGGAAACAGCCTTCTGTTATTTCTTTAATAACGTCTACCCTCCCTTTCTTTTATACTTCTCTTCCTGGAATTCCTATTATCCAGACTTCTCATGTTTTTTTTTTTTTCCATTTTTCACTTCCTTATTTTTCTTTTCTACTTTTGGGGGAATGATTTCCTAAACACTGTATTACAAATTCATCTACTGATCTTTTAATCACCACATTTTTAATATAAAAAAGTTCTTTTTTATCTTCAAAAAGTTTTATTTCATAGCTTTTTAATCTTTGTAAATGCAATGTATTTTTTTGTGGGAGTCAAAGCTAGAACATTTGTTATGTGTTTATTTGCTTCCTGCAATCATCTTTTGGTGTATGTTTTTTCTATTGGTTTATTTTGCTCTCTTTCATGTTAGAGGCTTTCTAGAAATATATACAGATCCATAGCTGCCTGGTTACATTTAAGAATGAGGTACATTCAACTGAATGAAAGTTCTTTATACTTGGGTAGTGATTACCAACTGCTAGGCCTCATCAGAGTGTGATCCGGCTGCGACCTAGACACTTCATGGGAGGAACCCCAAATGTCAGTATCCAGCTTTTTCTGTTTCCCTAGAGAGGAACTTGCCAATTTCTTGCTTAGGTATAAGCTGAGGTGATAACATTCTGGGAGCTAAGTGAAAAGGTACAGCTGAGATCTCACTCTTCGTAACACAACCTTTCTCTTAATTCCCTTGTTTTCATCCAATGTCCCAAGTCCAGAGTCTCTGTTTCATCCCCAGTCTTCTCACAGATGGGCAAGGGCAACTTCTTGTGTTTGGGGTTAAAAGGAGATCTGGAACACTTCCAACCAATCCTCCCATTTTTAGTGTCATCAGCACTCACCTGTAATTGCTGAGTCTTTCGGGAATCCTGCAACATGAACTGGCTTCCTTCTTGCTGCCTTCCCCAGCTGCAGGCACTCAAGTTTTAGATTTCAGCACTCTCCTGGTCAGATATCACTGAGACATCTGCTTTTCATCTCCTAAAATTTTGTTGATGTCTTTTCTCTGCTATTGTCTTCTCTTCCACTCTCTTCATTTTTACAAGCTTATTCTTATTTATAGTCCTCTCTCACAATTTTATTAGTTTTTCAAGAGGGGTTAGGAAATCAGAAGCCAGGCAGTATTATTTTTTTTTTTCAAATTTAACTTCTTTAACTGATTGTTTGATAATGTTTTCTGATTTTAAAACATACTTGTACTACCAAGAGTCATTTTGATGATGGTTGCTTTAAAGAATGGAAATGGAGAATTAGGGTATGTGGGGACTTTTATTTTCATCTTATTTTTTCATCTTATGTATTTCTATAACTTTTTAGTGCTGTGAACTTATTTTACTTTATCATTTTAAATCTGACATTTAAGAGCTATTAAAAATAAAAAGTAATAGATACTTGGTATAGAAAATTTGAAAAATATTAAAAAGCATAAAGATGAAATTAAAACTTAACAAAAAATAAAACCACATAGAGAAAAATGTAATTAGTGATTTTTCTCCTTGTGATCTTGATGTTATATTCTCAGGATTTCTTCAAAATTTATATACATTAAAATTATCCCTCCTTTCCACCACCTTTGAGTCTCCTTTTTCTTCTCTTTTACTGAGGTATAATTACATACAATATTATATTAGTTTCAGTTGTATAACAGAGTAATTTGACATTCGTATACACTGTGAAATGATCAGCATAGTAAGTCTAGTTACCATCTGTCAGCATACAAAGTTAATACGAGATTATTGACCATATTCCCCATGCTGTACATTAGAGCCCCATGGCTTATTATTTTGTATCTGTAAATTTGGACTTCTTTTTCTTTAATTTTTTTTTTAACATTTATTTATTATTGAGAGACAGAGACAGAACATGAGCATGGGAAGGGCAGAGAAAGGAGGAGACACAGAATCCGCAGCAGGCTCCAGGCTCTGAGCTGTTAGCACAGAGCCCAACGTGGGGCTCAAACTCACAAACCATGACATCATGACCTGAGCTGAAGTCGGACACTTAACCAACTGAGCCACCCAGGCATCCCTGTAAATTCAGACCTCTTGATCCCCTTCATCCATTTTGCCCTCCCACCTCCAACCACCCTACATTTTAGCAACCACCAATCTGTTCTCTGCATCTACAAGTCTGGGTTTTGTTTTGTTTTGCTTGTTTGTTTTGGTTCTTTATTTCTACATACAAGTGAAATCATGCAGTATTTCTTTTTCTCTGACATGTCACTTAGCATATACCCTCAAGGTCTATCCATGTTGTCACAAATGGAAAGATATCATTTTTTTTATGTCTGAGTTTTATTCTGTCATAAATATATACCATATCTTCTTTATCCACTCATCCATCAATGGACACAGGTTATTTCCATATCTTGGCTGTTGTGAAAATGCTGCAATGAACAAAGGAGTGCATATACCTTTTTGAATTAGTGTTTTCATTTCTTCTGATAGACACCCAGTAGGGAAACTGCTAGATCATAGTATAGTTCTACTTTTAACTTTCTGAGGAACCTCCAGACTGTTTTCCACAGTGGCTGTACCAATTTACATTCCATTAACAGTGCATGAAGGTTCTCTTTTCTCTACATCTTCACCAACACTTGTTATTTCTTGTCTTGTTGACAACAGCCGTTCTGACAAGTGTAAGGTGATACCTGATTACTGTTTGATTAGCATTTCCCTGATGATTAGTGATGTTGAACATCTTTTCAAGGGCCTGTTAGCCATCTGTGTGTATTCTTTGGAAAAATGTATATTCAGGTTCTCTGCCCTTTTTTTCATCAGTTTTTTCTTTACTGAGTTGTATGCATTCTTAATATATTTTGGATATTAACCACTTGTTGGATATGTGATTTGCAAATATCTTCTCCTATTCAGTAGACTGCCTTTTCATTTTCTTGATGGTTTCCTTCACTGTGCAGAAGCTTTTTAGTTTGATGTAGTTCTATTTGCTTATTTTTGCTTTCGTTTCCCTTGCCTTTGGAGTCAGATCCAAAAAGCACTACTAAGACTGATGTCAAGGAGCTCACTGCCTATGGTTTTTGGGTAAGAATTTTATGGTTTCAGGTCTTATATTCAAATTTTTAACCCATTTCAAGTTAATTTTTGTGTGTGGTGCAAGACAGTAGTCCAGTTTCATTCTTTTGCATGTAGCTGTTCAGTTTTTCCAGCACCATTTATTGGAGAGATTGTCCTTTCCCCATTGTATAATTCTTGCCTCCTTTGTCTTAAATTACTTGAACAAAAATGTGTGGTTTATTTCTGAGTTCTCTATTCTGTTCCATTGATTTATGTGTCTCTTTTTATGCTAATATCAGAGCTGTGTAATATAGTTTGAAATCAGGGAGCATGATACTTTTGGTTTTGTTCTTCTTTCTCAAGATTGTTTTGGCTGTTCAGAGTGTTTAGCGGTTCCATGTAAATTTCAGAATTCTTTGTTCTACTTCTGTGAAAAAAAATGCCACTGTAATGTTGATAGGGATTGCACTGAATCTGTAGCTTGCTTTGAATAATATGGACATTTTAATAATAGTAACTCTTAAAATGCATTAGCATGAAATATATTTTCATTTAGATGTGTCTTCTACTTCCTTCATCACTGTCTTATAGTTTTCAATACACAGTTCTTTCACCTCCTTGGTTAAATTTTATTCTTAGGTATTTTATTCTTTTTTAAGTGATTGTAAATGGATTTGTTTCCTTAATTTCTCTTTCTGATAGTTCATTATTTGTGTACACAAATACAACAGACTTTCATATAGTAATCTTTTATCCTGACTTTCATTTATTAGCTCTAACAGTTTTTCATGAAGTCTTTAGGGTTCTCTGTATATAGTATCATGTCATCTGCAAATAGTGACAGTTTTACTTCCTCTCAAAATTGGATGCTGTTTTCTTTTCTTTTCCTTTTTTTTTTTTTTTTGGTTGACTTTTCCTTTTCTTGCCTAATTGCTGCAGCTAGGACTTCCAATACTATGTTGAATATAAGTGACAAACATGGGCATCCTTGTCTGTTTCTGATCTTAGAAAATCTTTTGGCTTTTCACCATTGAGTATGATGCTAGTTGTGGGTGTGTTAACATTTCCTGTAAGGTTGGTTTATGAACCAAAGCAGTTATGAACGACTTTAGCTTTTACCTGTCTGAAACACTATTTCTCCTTCAATTATGAATAATAATACAGCTGGGTAGAGTATTCTTGGTTAGAAGGGTTGTTTTCCTTTCAGCACTTTGAATATGTCATGCCACTCCCTTCTAGCCTGCAAAATTTCTGCTAAATAATGTGCTGATAGCCTTATGGAGTTCCCCTTATAAGTAACAACTTATTTTTCTCTTGCTGTTTTTAAGATTCTCTATCTTTAATGTCTGACACATTAATTATAATGTGTCTTGATATGGATCTCTTTGAGTTCATCTTATTTGGAATTCTCTGGTATTCCTGGGCCTACACATCTGTTTCCTTTCTTAGATTAGAGATGTTTTCATCCATTGTTTCTTCAGATAAGTTTTCTCCTCTTTCTCTTTCTTCTCCTTCAGGGACCCCTATAATGTGAATGTTATTCCACTTGATATTATCTCAGAGGTCCCTTAAGTTAGTGTCATTTTTTAAAATTCTTTTTCTTTTTGCTGCTCCCTCTGGATAAGTTCCATTGCTTTGTCTTCTAGCTAACTTATCCATTCTTCTTGTCCAGTCTGCAATTGAACCCTTTGAGTGTATTTTTTTAGTTTAGTTACTTTATTCTTATGCTCTGTGACTTCTGCTTGATACTTTCTTATATTTTCTATGTGTGTTGAAATTTTCACCATGTGTATCCATTCTCTTGAGGTTGGTGAGCATCTTTATCACTATTACTTTGAATTATCTACTTATCTCCACATCATTAAGGTATTTTTCTGAAGTTTTGATCTTATTCTTTCATTGGGAACATACTTCTCTTTTTCCTCATTCTACTCGATTCTCTGTGTTTTCTTCTATGTATTAAGTAAAACAGCTACCTCTCTCATTCTTGAAGTGGACCTGTGTAGGTGATGAACTTTCTCATTCAACCTTGCCCTAGCTCCTACTTGTCTCTCAAACCTTTGTGATTGTCTAAACCACCTGACATTCTTGATATATCCCCATTTTAAGGGTGTTCCAAGACCTGTCTTACTGGTCTTTTTATTTTCGTTATGGAGAAACAGTTCATCTCTTTTCAGATCTTTTTCAGAGAGAAATGATCCATATATATCTGTAGATTTGGTGTGTCCATGAGAGGAGGCAAGTTCATACACTGCCATCTTTGGACACGGAAAAGCCAGAATGAAAAGAAAGATCCTTTTGCATCATCAATTATCTTGGGCAGGGTTTCCCAGAAGCAGAAAGGCAGTTTAAATGAATTACTAGAAGCAGTGCCTCAGGAGGAGATGGAGTCTTCCAAGTCTCCTTCTTAACTGAATCCTTAACTTCTGTTCATAAAAATACTTATATTTATCCTAAGTTAAAGGAAAATCCCCTCAAATATGCTACATCTTTAAACATGCTACATTTTCTCTGAGAATTCTTACAAACCAAACACATCAAAACACTACTGCCTGTATTTCTTCATCAACATTTTCATTTTCCTATCTCCCATCCTGAAATTGCCCTTTCCAAGGACTTCAAATACATCCAAATGACCAAATCAAATCAAATGGCCTTTCCTCACTTCTTATTCATCCTGAACACTCTGGCATTTGACATTGTTGATCAAATCCTTCCTTCCTACAAACTTTTCCTCCCTGGATATCTATGGCAATGTATCAACATACCCAGCCACCTCCTCTCCATTTGCCTTTTCTCTCTTTCCTAACAAAACAGCACTTCTTCCCCTTGCCTAAATGTGGTTATGTGCCAAGGCTCAAACTTTAGTTCCCAACATTTTTTATTCTAATAATAATGAAAGATTGAGTCACAGCCACATTCCTTATACTCAACCCAAGAGAACTAACATCTCCAGAGAAATACAAAAGAGAATAGATGTACGATGGACCATCAGGAGATAGCTAAATTTGGGGTTGGAGAATAGGGTTGGGTCAATGGAGAAAGAACAACACAGAGGAAAAAGAAAAAATTAAGAAAAATACTTAGTTCGTATAATACACAAGACACTATCCCAGGACCTTTCATATATATGCTATCCCATTTAGTTCTCAAAACAGTCCCATGAGTCAGGTATTTTATTTCTCTTTACAGGAGTTAAGCAGCAGCACAAAACCATATAGCTATGATCCAGGTCACCTGATGAGTAAGGCAGCATGGTATAACAGAAAGACCAGAGACTTTAGGGTCACACAGCTTTAACTCTGCCACTTAATGCTGTATGGCTTAGGCCAAACCTCTTAACCTTTTGGTTTTAAGCTTTCTCATTTATAAAATGGGGACAAAATAAGTTGAAAGTGTTGTAAATAAAGTGTATAAAGTACCTCGTACATAGAAGTGTTCATAAGTAGTTGTGGTTATTATTATTATTATTATAAACATGAGTTATTTTCATTTAAAAAAGGGAATGTTAGGGAAGGCAAAGGAACAGTAAGCCTCAAGAAGAGAAGCTAATATTTCTTCCAAGGTATAGATCCAAGCCCAGACTGAAGCTTAGGCTTCTAAGGTTGGCTGTACAACCTTAGAGAAGAGATCTCAGCCCTTCCCTGTCTACAGGAGGCATCTCTGTGAGAAAGGCAAAAAAGTAGTTCCCTTGTGACTGAGCAAGGGTCAGTGAAATAATGTAAATCACAGTTATCTTGTGAGCTGGAAAATGCTCAACCTGGTAACTTATATTGCTTAGAGATCACATGCCCTCAAATGAGAGTGCTCGTATCACTACTGAATCTTACGATAAGCTATTGCTATCTTTTCTGGGTAAGTTGTTTTGACAAAACTTTTTAAAAGGCAAAAACAAAGCTGTTTTGAAACAATTTTTTTAAATAACAATAATAAAGGGGTGTCCGGCTGGCTCAGTCCGTAGAGCATGTGACTCTTGATCTCAGGTTGGTGAGTTCAAGCCCCATGTTGGGTGTATAGATTATGGAGAAGGAGAAGGATAAAAACAACAACAATGACAAGGCAAAGCATCTAAACCTCTGTAGATCTAGAAAAATCAGACTACAAAAAATGCTGAATATTCTCCATATATACTTTATAGCATGACACAACATTCCTTTGCCATAATAATAAATTTAAATGTGATCATCAACATCATGAAGCAGAAGTGAACAGATGAAAAGAAAAACACAAACTGACCAGAAGAGCTGAGAGAAGCATTAATGCCCATGAAGATATTTCAGACAGCAGCTGCAGACTGTTCCCAGACACTCTGATAATGGAGAACATAATTAGTTTTCCTTGACAAAGAAAAATAAAAGAACTGGTGAGGTCAAAACCCATAAATTAATTCAATTCAATGAGTGTTTGTGTTTGTTTGAAGAAATCCTCTACACTTAAAACTGCAGGCCACAGGAGATGTACAAGACACAAACAAATGGCATGAAGGGTACACAGGTGTTATTCATTCATTCCCTCATTCATTAATTCATCTGTTAAGTACTTACTACACACTGAATGTGTACAAAAGACCATGTGCTAAACTTTAGGAATGGGGTTGAATAAGATGCAGTCTCTGCCTTCTAGAATCTCATGTCTTATGGCAAAAGAGCAGTAAATAAACCCAGCACAGTTTCTCAGGGCATGGAAGAAGATGCAGAGAATGCCACTACGAAGAGATAACTGGAGGGGTGGGTGGGGTGGGGTGGGAGAGAACAGGTGGAGGGAGATGGGAAAAGATTTTCTAAGGTCAACATGTAAACTGAGAATTGAAGGCCTAAGAGGATTTAGTCAGACAGGCCAAAGGCTAGTGGCGTGGGAAAAGTAGAGAATTCCTGACAGAGAAAACAGCTTGTATGTACAAAGGCACAAAGTTCCCAAACACCACAGGCCAGTGCCAGTCCCGAACAATTTTTTCAGTAGTCTCTGGCAAAAAGGGGAAAATGTAAGCAGTCAGTGAGGCTTGTATATTTTATTTTTAATTAGCAGCCCTTTCATTTCCCTGGGATTGTGTGCTTTCTATATCTTGAGGTTAACACGTAAAGTCTTTAATGAAACTGTGGTATTTTATAATTTCCTTAATTGCCAAATATCAAATTATCAGAACTGTCCATTTATTTATTAATTCATTTGGTGATTTTCTAGCCCATTAAATCCTAAATGTGGGAAATCCCGAACACAATTGACAGAGCCACAAGTACTTGGCATGATTAGAAATGCAGAATACATGTGGAAAATAAATACGCCATAGTTTGCACAAGAGATTAAATTTAGAAAGTAGGCAAGGAACAGATTATGAAGGGCTTTATATGGCTAGTTAAGAAGGTTAGACTTTATCCCATAGGCAAAATGGCAGAGAGTGACATTCAAAAGAGTGAGGAGTTAGCAAATGTGATGCCAGGCAAGTCACTTACCCTCTTTCTCTGGTGCTTGTTTGTAAAATGCTGATGCAGGTAACCACCTGACACCTACTTTTAAGTCCTTAAATAAAAATCAAGATCAGTTGAGGAAATACTCCATAAATTACAATGTACACTCTAAAGGTAATGGGTGAATGTTAATAAGATCCTCCTTTTCCTCTAAATAAATATAACCAATCAGTTTAAAAGCCCCCATCCTGCTCTATTTTCCTGATTGCTTCTGGCCAGGATACTGGACCAACAGGTCCTACTGACAGGGCATGAAGGGATGAAGACAGTCAGACACTTCTTGAGTTATAATCGATGAATGGCACGGCTCTCAGATTTGATGTTTATTTGTGACAAAAGGCTGACTACCAACAATCTACTACATTCATTTTTAAGAGCTATTAAAACTTAGTATTCAAGAACCAGAATCACCACACTTTTAGAGTTTACCAAGGATGTCATTCAACATTCTACAAAGAAGCCTGGCCGCAGTGCAACACTTGGCTGTGTAACAATGCTTCCTTTGTGCCTGACACATGCAGTTTTGAAATTCCCACAATTGTTAGGAAGGACATGTTTTATCAGTACATCATCAGTGTTGTGGGGAATTGGCTGTAATTTTCAATTGCTACTGCTCTTGTTTGTAAATATAAATTACCTTAGTCATTGTGGAATTAACCAAAAAGCAGACTATGTTTGTATCTGGTGTAAGGGCATCATGGAAATGGGAGGAAAAAAAGCAAATTAAAAAAGAAAATTTTTTGATATTTGATTTTCCTTTTTTAAGTTTATTTATTTATTTATTTTGAGAGACAGAGACAGAGAGACAGAGACAGAACACGGGAGCGGCAGAGAGACAGAGAGTGAGAGAGAGAAAATGCCAAGCAGCCTCCGCACTGTCAGCACAGACCCTGATGTGGGAGTCAAACTCAGGAATGGTGACATGACCTGAGCCAAAACAGTCAGAAGCTTAACCGACTGAGCCACCCAGGCACCCCTGATACTTGAATTTCTCAAAAGCGCTGTAGTCAATATGGGCAAATTCAAAAAACTGCTAAACCGAGCATCCCATATTCTTTGCACTGCTTAGGTTCTCTAAGAGTTTTACTCACAACTTTTAATTGATTTAGCAAACAGCTTTAGTTTCCTGTGCATCACTGGACGAATCATTTGGCATGTAGAGATGAGTATTTACATTGACAATTTTTTATGCTATAAATTTCAAACAACTATTATATTTGAGACCTAGCTGCATTAATTACAGTTAAAATATGAGTCATACATAAATGTGCTGGTAGAGTAATAGCCCGTGGTTAGTAAGCTTTGGAAGCACGCTACCCTGATTTTGAATTCTGGTCCTATCTCTTAATACATAAGAGACCTTGGGTAGGTTCCCATAAACTCTTTAAGCTTCAGTTTTCTCAACTGGAAATAAGAGTGAGATAGTATCTGTCTCATAGGTTAGCAGAGAAAATTAAATAAAACCATGTATACAAGTCCCTTTGTATAGAACCTGTCACATTGCTCAAAGTTAGCCATTATTATTATTATTATTATTATTATTATTATTATTTTATTGGAATTCATTTTCCAACATAAAGTAACACTAGGTGATACAGAAGGACAAGAAAACTCAGTGCATTAAAGCCATCAAGTAAACATGCTTGAGGTTGTCCACAAAGAAAATAGGCAAAGCACAGAACACATGCTGGGGGAGTTATTTCTACACAGAAAGCATCAGGATAGAAATGGGATAATATCCAAGGAAGCTGAAAATAAGAAGAGAATTCCAGCCTGTGCCAAAGGGTTTGAGTAACCACTTGTCCATAAATGTCATCCTATTTCAGTGAACTTAGACAACTAAGCCAAATAAATACCCTTAACGTTCAACAACAAAATAGAATCACTGGAATATACACAAAATTATACCAGTTTTGTACCAAAATTAATTAATTTATGCATAAGCTCAATTTGACCATTTTTATGGTAAGTATACTTTGAGCTCTCACACAGGTGCTTTTATATCTAGAATATGTTAGGATGTCCACGGAGCCAAAGGCATGTGGTGCCAGTGGGAAGGTGTCCTGGGCCATATGGGCTGATCAGTTGGCAAGCAGATAACATGGCATAAGCAGATATGCTCTGTGTACATCTTAGTATTTGCTTAGAATGCAAATTTAGAGATTTTCATTTTTTTTAATGTTTTTCTATTGAAAATAAATTCTGGTTGTATTTGCTCCATGTGTCTATGTGTCTGTGTTTGAGTTCATTGCAGGGCACTTTGTGGTCCTCACAGCACTGAGTTAGTTTATCTGAGAAAGAATAAAGGAAGAGAATATGTATGTTAGGGAGTATGCCTCTGCCATCTAACCAGACGCCTACTAGCTCAATCCCACCAGGTGCACAAACATCCACTGCAAAACGGGCCAGAACAGAGGAACTGACAAAGTAGCCTAGCCTTACACCCTGCCTTTCCCTCCTCCATGCTCATTCCTACTAGCATTCATTATAGATCTTCAGTCATCAAAGAACCCTCAAATAGGGTTATCCCATTTATCAAAGAGAGAGAAGGAAGCCAGCCAGTATGTCTTCTGACCGGCTTTTAACCTCTTCCACAGTTTATGCCATCATGGTGATAGCTTTGGCTTTTCACTCACTGGACCATCTTACCGGAGGGATCACTTGAAGATAACTCAACACATAAGAGACAAAAGTGCTATGGGAACACATCAAGAATCCCATCTAGCAACTGGAAAAAAACTTTAAGGATAAAAAATAAAATGGTAACTTTCTCAACTGGCAGGAAAAAAAAAATTCAGCCCAGATTCTATGACTCAGGACGAGAATACATAGATAATGTCAAATTTGCCCATCAGTCCAGTTTTGAATAGTAGCACTTGAGGCTCAAACCGTATTTATTATGTATCTTCCTTCTTTACCATTAACTCTACTAACTCATTTTTAGTCTGGAGGGTTTTCTGTTGAGTCTCTTAGATCTGCCCGGTGTATGCGAGTCCCATTGTCTGTGCTTAGATGGGACTCTTGGCATGACTGTGTCCCAACCCCCTTTTCTGCCTCTGCCAATCTGCCCCACGCCACTATCAGATCTGTGCCCCAATCACAGTTACTTCCATGCAAAAGAACTTCCAGTAGTTCGCGAACTATCACTGAACCTCATCCTAACTGCTCAATCTTTTCTTTCGTTCTCACACTGGCATAAATCTGCTGAAGCCAGCCATTCTGCGCCAACATACAAACAAAACCATTTCTCATGCTCTCTTTCCCAGGCTCAGAATGTGCCATCATTGTTTCTTAGCTGATTCAAACCCCACCCATCCCTCAGGAACAAGCAGAGAGCTCTTCTCTACTCCCAAGTACCATTACTCATCTGACCCACTGGCTAAAAGCACCTGAAGGTCAGAGACAATGCCTTACCCTTTCTTTGTATCCTCTTCTCAAAGCTATCAACACAGTAGGAACTTAACAATGCTTTCTTGAATAAAAAAAGATGTGCTAAGCAGAGTTGTAAATTCTATCACTTGCAAGTAAGAGGTTTCTATTTTTGTCATTTTTCTTACTTTTTGTATATCCCCATCCCAACCACTCAAGAAAGACCTATGCCCCACTAACAAGACTTAGTTTAGAATAGCCAATCTTTCTCTGAAGAAAGATTCATGCAAAGAAAATATAACAAAATTAACACATACCAGTTTTTTAAACCTATCACCGTTTCCTCTCTTGTGAAGAGAACTTTTCCTTTAACTTTTGCTTTCTTTTTTTCCCCACAAGAATCTAAACTATTTTCCTTCCCTTCCTCCTGTGCTCCTTCCTAAAATAATGACATTTCCAGAAACTATTTCATTTGACTTAAGCCTCTCACAGTGAGCTGTGTTTCCTGTCAAACTGAGGACCTTACAGTAGTGAAGGACAAGAGAATATGCAGCAAGAGTTCTTGAAGCAATGAGAGAAATTAAGAAGTCTGAACAATGTGGAAAACATGAAAGCAGTTAGGGCAAACAAACAAACCAATTCAAGAAGACCCTCACCTCCACAAAAAAAATTCTCTCACAGACAGGCAGTTATATAATGGAATCCATTGTTCTTAAAGTCAGACATCCATCATACCTTGTTTCCAATCGCCAAAATGGTATATCTGAATGTTTATTATATCAATTGCAGATTTCTACCACAACTACTAAAATAGGATGGGATTTCTATCACAACTACTAAAACTCTGGGATGAGATTTGGTGACTAGATTTAGAGGATCCATAAATAATAAGCAAGGAGAGAAATGAAGAGAGGGAGGGAATAAGGAGGGAAGGAGAAAGAGAAGGAAGAATAAAAGGAAGGAGTGCGAAGGAAAAGGGGAAGAAAGAAAGAAAGAAAGAAAGAAAGAAAGAAAGAAAGAAAGAGGTAGGGAGGAGAAAAGGATGGAAGGAAGGAAGAAAGAAAGAAGGGAAAAGGTAGGGAGGAGAAAAGGAAGGAGGGGAAAGGGAAGGAAGGAAGGAAGGAAGGAAGGAAGGAAGGAAGGAAGGAAGGAAGGAAAGAAAATAGATGAGTATGAGCCCTGAAGTTAGTGACTCCTAAGTTTGCATACTGGCTCAGTCACTCTCTACCTTTCCAAGCTCCACTTTTCTTCATGTCAGTAACTTGCCCAAGACACAGAACCAGAAACTGAAGAGAAGATTCAACAGAAGAGAGACAGAGAAGAGGAAGGCAAAAGAAACCCAGTATTGAATTCATTGAGGAAACACTGAAATCATGCCCATTAAAGACTACAAGACGCAAGAAGTAAATACTAGAAAACAGAACAGATTATTGTTATGTGTAAGATACATAAATATGAAAGTGCATATTTGGAAAACCCAAGAGAACAAACTGGAAAAAAACACACTAAGAAACTTAAATAAGATGAGTTGCTATGAACAAAAATTAGTAATATTCCTATATATAAACAATAATCACAAAAATAATTCTGAAAACAAGATGCTTCTTGGTACAAAAATAGAAGCATCAAAAACAAAATATCTAGGAGTAATTGCAATAAGAAATGTGCAGAATACTATATGGATGGAACTAGAGGGTATTATGCTAAGTGAAATCAGCCAGAGAAAGACAAATATCATATGAAGAAAGACTTCACTCATATGTGGAATTTAAGATATAAAACAGATGATAAGGGAAGGGAAGCAAAAATAATATAAAAATAGGGAGGGGGACAAAACATAAGAGACTCTTAAGTACAGAGAACAAACTGAAGATTCCTGGAGGGGCTATGGGTAGGGGGATGGGTTAAATGGGTAAGGGGCATTAAGGAAGACACTTGTTGGGATGAACACTGGGTATTATACACAGGGGATGAATCACTGGAATCTACTCCTGAAATCATTACGGCACTATACGCTAACTAACTTGGATGTAAATAAATAAACAAATAAGTAAATAAAAGAAATGTGCAGAATCTAAAAGAAAAAACTATATACTCTGTTTAGGGAAATAAAATAAGGATTGAACATATAAGTAAATATATCTTGTTCTTGGATAGAAAGTTTTAATTTTGTAATAATGTATCAATTAATGAAATTCAAATAAAAATATCAACAGAAATCATTTTAACTTGAAGAGCAATCTCAATTGTTCCTAGGAGAAAAATATGAAAGAAGTACAAAGAAAACTCTGGCAAAAAAAAATGATTTATGAGATGTTAAAATATACCATAAAGCTACAGTAATTGACACAGTATGGCTGTAGAACAAAACTAATCAGATAAAGCTATGGAAGAAAAGTGGGATTTCCAAAACAGACCCAAACAGATAGGATTATCTAGAATGGATAAACTTGACATTTCAAATCGGTGGAAGGAGGTAAGATTTTTGTTTTTGTTGTTGGGTAATGAGGCTAGAACATATAGGGAAAATACTTGATCTCTACTTGATTATACTAAAATAAATCAAAGATAGGTCAGAAATTTTAACACACACACAAAAAAGCTAAATCATAAAAATACTAGATGAAAATACCTTGGGCTACAGGAATCATGACATAAAGGTTCAAAAGCCAAAAAAGAAAAAAAAACTGATGAAGTTGATTACCTGATTATTTTTAAAATTTCCACAGGAAAAAATTTTAAACATAAACATAAGTAATTCAAAAGACAAACTGGGAAAAATATGTGCAACAGATATGGCAAAGAGCTACAGTGTTTTAATAAAGACACATTGGGTTGAAACCCAAAAAGGATGAGATGAGCAAGTCAAGAAGAAAACAGGCAAAAGACCTAGAGGTACCCTTCATAGGAGAGGAAACTGTCAGGAATAATAATAAAAAAGTAAAATGAATCTCAGTCTCACAAATTAAAATTATAATTTTTCACCTATACATTAACAAAACATTTTAAGGTTAATTATACTCAGTACTGGAAAGGCCAGTAGGCTCTTAGTCACAAAACAGATGACTTCAAATAAAAGACAATTCATAAATATCAATTTAAAATTAAATGTGTTGCTTCATGACCCTGAAGTTTTCCCTTTAAGAAGCTATCCTGTAGAGATAATTGCAGAAGCAGAAAAACATACTTCCAGGATGTTTGTTAAGTCATTTTTCATTTAAAGAAAAGGAAAAAAAATATATGATGGTCAACCCTAAACTGGAATTTCATATTTTCTCCACATTTTTTAAATGAAATAATTTTACTTTGTACCACACATACTAAAGGAGGTATCCATTGACCCATATGTTGTGGGTAGGAAAAAGAGAATATTGTCACAAATGATTTTTATGTGATTTATTACTTAATAAATGTTAGTTATCTATTACTATCTAATAAATTACTCCAAAATTCAGCAGCTTCAAGCAACACTTACTTTTTAAAACAGTTTCTAAGGATCAGGAGTGTCTTAGCTAGGTGGTTCTGGCTCAGGGTCTGTCATAAACTTGTAGTCAGGCTGTTGATTGGGGGCTAGAGTCAACTAAAGCTGAACGATCCACTTCTCAGTTCATTGATGTGGTTGGTTATGGCCTTGGTTCCTTGTTGGCTATTGACCAAATACCTCAGTTCCTTACCACATGTTCCTTACCAGTGCCTTGCCTCAGTTCCATATATTGCCTGAGTGTCCTCACAACATGGCAGCAGGCCAGAACAAATGACCCAACAGAGAAAGAGAGCACCCAAAATGGAAGCCACCATCTTTATAATCTAATCTCAGAAGTGACATACCATCACTTCCACAGTATTCTATTCTATTCTAGAAGTCACTAAACCTAGCTTACACTCAAAGGGAAGAGGATGACACGTGAATACCAGGAGGTGGGGATTGTTAGGAGCCATATTAGAAGCTATCACTCTATGTAATACATACATGGAGTGTAACCAGATGTTTCTATAGATAAAGATATAAAAACTCATATGCAGGAGGGGAATTATATGCCCTGGTTTGTTTGAAATAGTCCTAGCTTATGCCTATTGTCCTGGAATAATGACAGTATCAAAACATTAACACTGTTTACCTATAGGGAATGGGATTGAGAAGACTTTTATGCTTGTTTAATATATACTTATATAAAGTTTCAATGTTGACAATAAAAACGCATTACCTTATAAAGAATTTTCAAAAAACAGAAATTAGACCTCTAGATTATTTTTCATAATAACTCAAAATATTGTCACATAAATTCCATTTCAGTGACAGTGACTAAGTTCAAAAGAAAAGTCTCTGGGGATTTCAGCAATGGAGAGAAAAGAAAGAATACTTCCTTTTTTAGGTGACACAGATAAGTCTCCACACAGTGGCTATTCCACTCCTGTTTCTCACAGTTGAATAGGTTTTAGTCCCCCCAACAACGGCATAGTTGATATGTTTCTTGGCATCCATCTCACAGATATAAATGGGAGATAACCAAGTAGGCTATGACAGCTAGACAGGAGAGCCAAAAAAGAAAAAAGAAAAAAAAATTCTACAATTAAGCCACTGGGATGAATCAGAGATGCCAGGTAGAGAGAAGAAGAAAGAAACACCTTGCCCATGACTTGAGCCCACTGCTTTATTTGCAGGATCCTTGAGGAGTAGAAAAAACAGTCTTGGATATTAACAATAGTCAAACAAAGCATTAATTCACCTTCATAAACTGAAATTTTCCTATTTGGGATTCTTTCCTTTGTATTAAGACACTGCAATATAAGGAGGCATCAGGCTTTAACCTGAAGCCCTGCATGTCAATGTTGGTGTGACTGCAAAGGGACAGTCTGGTGTAGTAAGAAGCCCTGGAGCCTTACTTAAAGCCCATGAGCCCAAGAGCCAGAAAGACCATTTCCTAACTGCATAATCTTTAGTGACGTCCTTGAGTTCTTTTTGTTTCCATTTCTCCATCAATAAAATAGGACTACTTCAGTCTTTTCAACAAATGGTGCTAGAACAACTGGACATCCACATGCAAAAAAAAAAAAAAAATTAATCTAGACACAGATCTTACACCCTTCACAAGAATTAACTCAAAATGGATCATAGACCTAAATGTAAAATACAGAAACTATAAAACTCCTAAAAGACAACATAGGAGAAAACCTAAATGACCTCAGGTATGGCAATGACATTTTAGATGCAATAGCAAAGGCACAATCTATGAAAGAACTAAGTGCTAAACTGGACTCCATTAAAATGTGTAACTTCTGCTCTATGAAAGACAATGTTAAGAGGATGAGAGGACAAGCCACAGACTGGGAGAAAATATCTGCAAAGACACAGGAGATAAAGGATTGTTATTCAAAATATACAAAGAACACTTAAAATTCAACAATAAGAAAACAAACAATCCAGTTTAAAAATGGCCCTCCCCCAAAAAAACCCCACCAAAATCATATATACAAAGAACAGAAGTGAGGGGTATGCAAAATGAGTGGACATGTTCAAAAGGTACAAACCTGCAGTCATAAAATAAATAAGTCTGGGGATGTGACATACAACACCATGACTGTAGTTCCTAATACTGCATTGTATGTTGAAAAGTTGCTAAGAGAGTAAATCTTAAAGGTTTCATTACAAGTAAAAAAAAAAAATTTTTTGTAACTGTGTGGTGACGGATATTAACTGGACTTAACCTTAGTGATCATTTTGCAAAATATACAAATATCAAATCATTATGTTGTACACCTGAAAATAATATAACATTGTATGTCAACTATATCTCATTTTATTTAAATTGGCTAAAGGCCTTAACAGACACCTCACCAGAGGGCAAATAAGCATATGAAAAGATGCTCCACATCATATGTCATCAGGGAAATGCAAATTAAAACAATAAGATACAACTACACATCTATTAGAATGGCCAGAATCCAGAACACTGACAACACTAAATGCTGGCAAGGAGCAACAAGAACTCTCATTCATTGCTGGTGGGAATGCAAAATGGTATGCTACTCTGGAAGACAGTTTGGCAATTGCTTACAAAATTAAACATACTGTTATCATACAATCCACAGTCATGCTCTATGGTATTTACCTAAAGGAGTTGAAAACATGTCCATAAAAAACATGCACACGCAGGTTCAGAGTAACTTTTTTTAAGTTTATTTATTTATTTTGAGAGAGAAAGAGGGAGAGAGAAAGTGAGCAGGGGAGGAGGAGAGAAGGAGAGAGAGAGAGAATCCCAAGCGGGCTCTGCACTGACACAGCCCAGATACAGGGTCAAACTCACAAACTATGAGACCATGAACTGAGCCAAAACCAAGAGTCGGGCACTTAATGGACTGAGCCACCCAGGTGCCCCCATAGTAGCTTTTTTTTAATCATAAATATCAGTGATTGCCTAACAGATACCACATATCAGAAACAGATCACAGAAAATATCACAGACAAGTGGAAGACTTTACCATCAATAGAATGTGAATTGCTTTTCCTTCCTTTTCTAAACCTTTTCCTTCACCTTCACCCTTTCCTTCTTCTCCCCCATTACTTATTTCCTTCCTCCTTCCTTTCCATACCTAATCTATTTCAATGATTCTTCTGAACCATCCATTGGAAGCACACATACAAAAGACTTGTCAGAAACTCTTGAGGCCTAGGGGTAGACATTCCTACTCTTTCTGTAAGGAATTCAGTTGGGCCAAGTATCACACCACTGACACAAAGATTATTACCATCTATTTTCCCTCCTCCAAGGAACCAACCTCAACTGTTTATTCAGCTATATATTCACTCAGACATGTATCCAGCTATTTAACATTTATTGAGTCAGTGTGCCAATGCTGTAAGTCTGTGGAGCCAAACCATTTGTGGTTGTTTTTGTAATTCATAACTTCCAAAACTTGGAAGCAACCAACACACCCTTCAGTAGTTGAATGGATAAAGAAACTGTGGTACATACAAACAATGGATTATTATTCATCACTAAAAAGAAGTAAGTTATCAAACCATGAGAAAACATGGAGGAAATATAAATGCTAAGAGAAAAAAAGCCAGTCTAAGAGAAAAAAGCCAATCTGAAAAGGCTACATACTATATGATGTTCTGGAAAAGGCAAAACCATGGCAACAGTAAAAAGATCAGTAGTTGCCAGAGTTGAGAGAGAAAGGAGGAATAAAAAGGTGGGGCACAGTGGATTTTTAGGGCAATGCAACCACTTTGTATGTTACTGTAATTATGGATACATGTCATTACACATTTGTTCAAACCCTCAGAATGAACAACACAAAGAAAGAGTGAACACTAAGATGAACTATAGACTTTGGGTGATTACAATGTGTCAATGTAGGTTCATCAAATGTATCAAAGGTAGCATTCTGGAGGAGGTGTTGATAATGGGGGTGGCCACGCATGCGTGGGACTAGGAGTATACAAGAAATCCCCATATCTTCTTCTTAATTTTTCTGTGAACCTAAAACTCCTCTAGAAAAATTAAGTCTTTAAAAAAAAGAAAAAAAAAAGACCCAACTTGCTCTTGAAGGCATATAAGGAGGAGGAAAGGAAACATGAGACAAGAAATGAGGGTGGCCTCTAGAAGCTGAGGCCAGCCTTCAATTAGCAGCTGGCCAGAAGACGGCCACCTCTGTCATACAATCCCAAGGAAGTGAATTCTGCCAATAAGCTGGATGACGAAGGAAATGGATCCTCTTCTAGAGCCTCCAGAAAGGAATGAAGCTTGCTTATACTTTGATTTTAACCCTCTGAGACTTATGGCAAACTTCAATCCTACAGAAATATAAGATAATAAATTTGTGTGGTTTTGGGGGGAAAGGATTATCTTACAGGGCTACTATCATGATGTTAACATACATAAAGTACTTAAAAGAGGGTCTGACACATAGAAAGCACTCATTAAATGCTAGCTGTCAGCACCACCTACAATCTAAATGGCCTTAAGGAAATAATTACTCACAGACTGATTCTTTGTAAAATCAGGATAATAATATCTCCCTCAGAGTATTTGTGAAGCTAAACGATAAGACTGTAAAATGCTTAAAATAGTGCCTGGCATATGGCAGATACAAAACAAATAACAACTGTACCATTAAAAATATCATCATTATTGCCTAAAAAAAATGGATCTGATTTTAAAATCCAGAGTTAGATGGACTGCTATATTGTACATGAAAGCATCTAGCATTGTACTTGCACATCATTGGTGCTTGACAAATGTTCATTAAATATGAACTTAAGTTTCCATAGTTCATCTCTATTCTAAAGCCCAGAGAATTGTTTTAGACTGCTTAAAAGTTACAAATCTTGAAATCTGATACACTAGGAGCAATCTCCTGGCTTCCTTATTGGTTCTTTCATTTTGTAACAGAATGTTCAGTGGGATTGTGTGCTGCAATCATAGTTGAAGTCCAAAACTTGAGACACAGCTGCTAAGAACCCCGCCTTGAGTTTAGAGGGCCACTGGAAACGTGGTCGTGGTCTGCCCCCTAGCAGAGTTTGGGTGGGGGGGGGTGGTGATTTGAATCCAGCCCCACCACCACAACCACACCCCAACCCTGGTCAACAGAGAGAGAAACTGGGAGTGAGAGGAATCTGTTGAGGAGTGGGGCTTCTCCCCTTTTCTAAAGAGGAGGAAGCACCCAAGAAAATCAAGACTGGGAGTACCTGACCATCCCCAGCTGGAGTCTGCTTAGCCAGCATACTGGGCATTCTGCCCCCCAAGCTTTCTGAGCAGAGAGAAAATGAAATGAGGAAGAATTGGCAGTAGAAGAGTGACTCTAAATGGCATGGTGACAATTGGAGACATTTGTGGCAAGACCCCAAAACCGGGGGTTGGAGGGTCTTGAGCGCCTTGTTTGTGATAAGAAACCTTGATCACCTGCTCAAGATGAAAGACCTGACCCAACCGAGCATTTCCCTATTTCTGGAGCCCACAGGGATCCTTTAAGAAACTGCATGATTGAATTTTGTGAGGACACGAAAACTTATCCAGGAAATAAGTAAAACAAAATATGAGCTTTTTCTTTCTTATCTGGGGATTATGGTCAGAAGCCAAAACTAAGACCAACATGTGCTAATTATTCTATGTTTTAGGTTCAGAAAACTGTCAGAAGTTGAAGCCAGCCACCTCTCTACAGGTTTTCTAAATGATACCAGACCAAGAAGCACACAGCTGACTCAAACTGGGGAAAGACCAGGAGAAAGGCACAAACTTGGGAGTATGGGCCATGTTTTTTCATGCCACTATTGCCTCTCCACCCTTGTGGATGTGCTTTCCCTCCCTGCCAACAAAGGAAGAAGAGGGGTGAGGAGCTCAAAAATAATCACTTGTAAAGATAATGAGAATATGCAATAAAGAGAAACAGGCATTTTACTCTTGAATTGATTACTGCACCCTTGCTCTCATGCTGTCCTCACCCTGCACTATTAGTGTGAAAATTAACAAAGGGAAACCTCACTACAATGGAGTCGAGGGGCCAGAAGGGGGAGCCCTCACACCATACTACTCTACCTCAGGAATTATCAACTACAGACCACCCTCCCCCTCCCCACCCCCCCACCCCCCACCCCCTATCCCCCCCCAAGCCCAAACAGAAGAATGATCAAGAGGGAAGAATCATCAATGACAGTCCCCAACAAGAAAAGATGTACATTGCATCTCTTACAAGAAATCAACTACCCTTGCAACTCAACCAATGAGAAATCATCATCACCCTGATTGCCTGCCTTTCTCCAATGGGCTTTCCTTCAGAACAACCCTCTCAACTTTCTCCTTCTCCATAAAATAATGTTCCTCTCCTTGGTTGGCCTAGCCTATGGTTTTAGCCACACCTTTCTTTCCCCAAATTGCAATTCTTCGTTATTCCTGAATAAACCCATTTTTGCTAGTAAAATAACTTTTATTTTTAAGATCAATGCTGGAGGGGCACCTGGGTGGCTCGGTTAGTTGAGCGCCTGACTTCAGCTCAGGTCATGATCTCACGGTTCGTGGGTTCAAGCCCCGCGTCAGGCTCTGTGCTGACAGCTCAGAGGCTGGAGTCTGCTTCAGATTCTGTGTCTCCCTCTCTCTCTGCCTCTCCCCATTCATGCTCTGTCTCTCTTTGTCTCAAAAATAAATAAAACATAAAAAAAATAAATTTAAAAAAAGATCAATGCTGGAAAAAAGGAAACAGAAATGGAAAGAGATGGTTAGGCTGAGAGGCGGTGGGCTGTAAAAATCCCTTTGGTGTGGCAAGAATGGGGAGCTGCTAGAGGATGGAGTGTTTACCAGTATTTCACCTATGAAGGCTGCACACCAGGTGAAGGAACCAGGCCAGTTTGCCCTTAGAAGAGATGTGGGCAGCCTGTCAGGGTTCACCTGAGAAGCCACAATAATCAACAGAAAAAGGACTGTGACTATTCATGTCCTCCCTGCCCAATGGGGAAGAGTGGGACTCTGCTTCAGAAAATGCCCTTCATGCTTCTACTACACCTGCTCCAGGTTCAGGAAAAGCCAAAGCAGGCAAAGATGGCAGACACAAGAGTTTTCATTGTGCTTTAAACTAAGCAAAACTGAGCTAAGTACCAGAATTGACTGTCCCAATAGTCAGGATGAATAAAAATTGATAAAATTTGGCCATGTTGGCCAAAGACTCATTAGAGCCAGCTAAGCGGAGCAGGGAGTGGGGTCAGGAGTTAGGCCTACCACGGCATGGTTGGAGCAGTTATTAGGAAAAAATAAAATGACCGTGTTTTTACCCCAAATTCTATTTCCAGCCCCTCCCCTTCCTGTCAAACTCCCTCTCTTCTTCTTTGTTATGGTAGGGTGGCTCCTTAGTCAAGATCAGTTGCTAACAAAGTGAACAATCCCCAGCCAAGTCAGCCAGCCTCATTCTCCCAGTAATTGAGTTTTGCTTTCCCCCATAGACTTGTGTATCTTTTAGCAATTTTTTAAAGGGCTTTTTCTCTCTTTACATGTCACATGCTGCATAGGTTAACCAGATTCAAAAGATATTATACAGATATTATAACTGTACAGAGGCCTCTGACCTCACAATCACGATGCAGGCCAAAGCCAGAGTGGATGAGAAGAGGGACTTTGGCCCAAATACAGACACAGCTAAATTCTGCAAGTGAAGTTAAACCTGGGCTTGTTTTTCCTCCATAAAAAGGAGTTGAGAGATTTTTTGGAGAATATCATTGTTCTTTCTATAATGTATGCTGTGTGCTTACACATTCTAGGAGGGGAAGGCCCCTGTCTTCCTGGCTAACTACTTTATTCTCAGCATCTAGCTGCAGTGCCAGGCATAAAGAAGGCACTAAATAGTTATTTGTTGAACAAAGGAATGAGTAAGGAGTTAATTAATGATTGGTAGTGAATATTGACAGCATGGAGTCTCAATATTAGGCAATAAATGAAACTCCTTTTAAAGGTATTCATACAGCCACCTACAGGCCTTGCAAGCAATCTAACGTTTTCATTCATAAAAGAAATACTGGTTAGACAGTAAAGAATGTGAGGAAGGATCAGAGACCAACGAATATAAACAAGACTCTGTCTCTGACCCTAAAGCACCAAAGCAACAGTATGTATAGCCGCTTCAAATAGGTGCAAGAGAGGAGAAGGACAGAGGACAGAGATGATTTAGTCCAATGTCAACACAATCGATTGCCAACACTCAACTTCCAAAACCAACCCAACAAAATATCATCATGGGGTTTTTGTGCCTTTTTACTGCACCCTTATTCCTCATATCCCAGGGGGATACAATCTGCTCCAATTTCAAGCCCAAGACTTTAATTTTAGTAAATAGGAAAATGACTCTTAAAATAAGTCATAACATCTGTTTTATTTTTTTATTTAAGACATCAATCCTTTTCCTTGAAATCTCTACCTCATCATAAGGAAAAATTAATTTTCCTTTCTCAATTATAGTTTTTAACTGCTTAAATCCTAGAAAAATAGTATAAATTGTCCCATAAAGGCATTTTTTAAACAAAAATGAAACACAGAGCTAGTTATCAACTGTATGGTCATGAAGAGAATAACTGTGATGGAGGAAGGCACATGTTCCAGTGCACTAAATGATTCCTCATAGAGCGGTCTCCATAGTGCTCGATGAGTGGACTGCCACCATTCATACCCGGTTCTATGGGAACCCTTCCTAGTTGCCTTCACCTCTTGAAAATTCCCTAAGGAGAACTGCATCACTAAATGTTCACAATCATTGTACGCTTTCTATTGATGCAATAACCGTCCACATTGAAATGGAGGAAAACTCAAATCTGCCCTTAGCCGAAGTTGAAGATTTTCTATGAACAACCAAAGAAGCCAGTTATAAGAATTGATGTCGGGGTGGTGGGGGGAAGTCAAGAAACTACTTTCAGAAATTTATACTAAGAAAATAAACATTAAATGTTTAAGATGTATACACAAGAATGTTCCTTACAGCATTATATACAAAGGTGAGAAATTGCAACAACATAAATATACAGCAACAGTGGATTAAATAAATCTTAACTATCCGAACAAAAGAAAATCTCAGCCATCAAAAAGAGATGCTGTAGCTCTACATATATTGCTATTTAAAAAATTCACAACACACTGTCAGATTCATTATATATTTTTTAATGTTTTTATTTATTTTTGAGAAAGAGAGACAGAGTCCAAGCTGGGGAGGAGCAGAGAGAGAGAGAGGGAGAGAACACAGAATCCAAAGCAGGCTCCAGGCTCCGAGCAGTCAGTACAGAGCCCAATGCAGGGCTTGAATCTACAAACCATGAGATCATGACCTGAACTGACGTTGGATGCTTAACCAACTGAGCCAACCAGGTACCCTCATTATATTCCTGTTTTATAAACACACAGAGAAGCATTGAATAGTCTAGGAAAATATACACGAAAATATTAGCAATGTGTGTCCCTAGGTGATTAAATGTCAATCACTTTTACAAATGAAAATATTGTTGCTTTTATCATTTAAATGTCAAACTTGAGAAAGCAGAACTGTTTAAAGAAGCTTTTTCATTTCACATGCTCAGGATTTACCAAATCTATATGAAGAAATATTTAAAGAAAAAATCTAATATGCAAATTTGATATCCTTGAAAAGGATCCTTTTGAAGAAAGTAATTTCTTCCGATATGGTAACATTTAAAAAGCTCACAGCAGGGGCGCCTGGGTGGTTCAGCTCCTTAAGTATCTGACTTGATTTCAGCTCAGGTCATGGCTCAGGTCATGACCTCACAGTTGTGAGGAGCCCACGTTGGGCTCCATGCCCAGCATGGCACCTGCTTAAAATTTTTGTCTCTCTGGAAGCACCTGGGTGGCTCAGTGGGTTGAGTGTCTGACTTCAGCTCAGGTCATGATCTCGCGGTTAGTGGGTTCGGGCCGCATTAGTGGGTTCGAGCCTTGCGTCAGGCTCTGTGCTGACCGCTCAGAACCTGGGGCGTGCTTTGGATTCTGTGTCCCCCTCTCTCTCTGCCTCTCAAAAATTAATAAACGTTAAAACAAATATATTTTTAATTAAAAAAAAATTTTCTCTCTCCATCTCTGTCCCTCCTCAGCGTGTGCATGAATTCTCTTTCCAAAAATTAATTAATTAATTTAAAAAATAAGAAACTCACAGTAAATAATGTTTGCCCAAAATGAAAATCATAAAGCAATTTTCTCACAAGCTTTTAATTATATGAGAAAATGTCAAAGATATAACACTGAGTGGATAAAGGGGAATATAAAACTAAATATACAAAGCATACACAATTATGTAATACACATATGCAAACAACTATGCACAAAAGAAACCGGGTTCATAATGAAGTACTTCTGAGGGAGGGAATTGTGAGTGGTTTTTTTTCTCCTTTTTACTACACTTAAAGTTTTTCTACAGTACGTATCTATTACTTCCAAAATCAGACAAATAAGGAACACTATAAGTTTTTTAAATAAGCACAGAGTACATAAAGTCCTGTATATATTTGCTGTACCAATAATTGAAATAAGTAATTTGTTCCCAAAAAGCCTGTTCTCATTACACTCACTTGGAAAGCTCTGGTACTCTGCTACGTAAGCCCTGAACAATAAAGAATGTGTAACTCTGAATTCACTGCAGCTTCCTCCTGGCACCTAATTAAAGGAGTGACACAGCTCCCCTGGTCTTGGCTGCTTCCCTTTCACACAATGCCATAGCTAGAAGACAGTCCAACAGAAAGGGAGAAAAATCAATCACTTTGAAACTCAGCATAAATATCTGAAACAGACCAACCACAACCCTTGGAACACCACATTACTCAATTTCTTACTAACTTGACTAATGACACTAGACCAGACTAAATTTTATAAAATCAGGAACCATGTCTTAACTTTAACCACTGTTTCTCAACACCAATGTGGTGCACAACAGGCATTTAGTAAATGTGGATGAGTGAATGAATGAATGAATGAATGAATAGGGGATTTATGGCTGGGCTCTGTGCTCTTCCTTAAAATTCTACTGGCCATGTTACAGCATCCTTAGCGCTAATTCTATGAAAGAAGACGCTGTGTCATAGGGTCACATTTCATTAGATATTCCATTACTGAAAGTGCAAGTAATAGGCATAAGATATGTCCCAGGAAGCAGCTTTTCTCATTATTATGGCTTAATAATTAGCAATAATTCAACACCTAATCCTCTTAAGGTAAGTACTGCCATCCACAGCTAAGGCTGAGAGAGGCCAGGTAAATTTTTCAAGGTCACAAAGCTAAGAAATAAATGACAGAACTAGGATCAAATCCTGATTCTCTGGGGCCCCAAAGTCTGGACTCTTTCTAGGTGGGAATAAGCATCCTGTCATCTCACCCAGGCAGGTGAGGAGGGTTATGGATTCTACACTCATTACTTCAATTATCCTCATAAACCTATGAAGTAGATGAGCACATCCTATACCACTTTTCAGATAACAAAACAAAGGGACAGAGAGGTTAAGCAGCTTGCACAAGGTCACACAACTCCTGATAGAGCCAAAATAGAATGAAGAACTAAAAAGTACTATAGTTTACTAGGAATCTATCAACTCAGAGAAAATGGATTAATTATACATAGTCAACATCATTTCCAAGATGACTTACAACTATGATGAGAAAAAAAAATTGTTTTTCAGAGTTCCTGCCTGAGCATTTTACAGTACGATAACCCTGCTTAACACCCACAGTCTGGACATTTAGATAAGAACTTAAGTTTAGAATTCCCGCCATAAGTTCCTGCTTTACTTTTTCCTGGGGAACCTTTAAAAATAACCACTTAGAGTTAAGCCCAGAAAATGTTAGTGACTTCTGTTCCAGCCACCTTACAAGTAACACGTGCTCGCTATCCTACTCAAAATCTCCGGCTCATTCATGCCCTGGGACAGAGGACTGCCCTTCCCCCAGCTCATTCTACCCCCTCCATTCTAGGATCTGGTCAATATTGTGACTCTACTTCCTTTGCGGGGGGGGGGGGGGGGGTTGAAACTGCATACTCAATCAAAATGACCCTGAATGGGTTTCCTTTTCCCAGAGTGGGAGCTGGGATGCCAAGGGAACTACCTGCTGCCCTCCGCCCCCCACATGGGTGGCTTGTACCTTCTCATTCAGTAGGTTAGAATCTGTATGTTCTTAATTCAATACACCAGCTCTGGCTTCCTAACCCAACTTTGTCAAAAGACAAACTGGCCACAGCCTACACTAACATATACAACTATTCAATTGATCCAACTAGCTCTCTAGATACTCTCTCTGAAATGAAGACTAATAGACTTCCAAGTTGCAAAAAAACACATCAGTTTGCAAGGCAGAGGACAAAAGCACAAATGTATCTAAATATTTAAAAGCTATAATAAAATCAACAGATAAAAAATATGTTCTATCCTCCTATCCTTTGCCCTGAACAAATATACCCGCATAACCAACTGGAATGCCAGGTGTAAATTTAGGCTTCTCAAACTCCAGCAAGTTTGATACTGGGACATGCAAACCCCCAGTCCCATTTCCAAGTTCCTTCCACAGCCTCTGCCTCCCACAAGGAGCTGCTCCTTGGCCATCCCTTGGGCCTAGGAGTGCACACAGCAATGGAAAAAGCCACCCTGAGGATGAGGGATGGAGAAACAACCCAAGCAGGCAGGTAGGCTGTGGAAGTGGGCTTCGGTCATTTGGGCAGGGAATTCCTGCCTCAAATGTAAATCACGGGGTCGACAAAGTCCCCCTCTGGCCTTGCCCCTTTGCAAAGGGCTGAGACCAAAGGAGGAACAGAGTGAGACCCCCGTGGCTCCTCCTGCCAGAGTCTAAGCGAGGCACTAGTGAGAACCCTAGCCAGCTCTCACATAAGCTTTCAATAGAGACAGCTACTTAAAGTAAGCTTCCCCAAAGGCATCCCCTCACTCCCCTCCTTTAACCAAGACCTAGACATCCACCAAAGTACAATTCATCCACTCCTTTTCCAGTAGCCAAAGTGTTTATGGTTTGCAGTTTCCAGATTTAGCTATTCGTTGCATGTTTTCTGGGATTTTTAAAAGTCCTATGAACTAGGTTGGTTTTGTTTCTCTAAAGCAGTAATTCTCACACAGGGGCAATTTCTCCCCCCAAGAGACATTTTGCTAAATCTGGAGACATATCTAGTTGTTTCATTTAGTGGACAGAGGCCATGGATGTTGCTATGTGCTCTGCAATGTACAGGACAGCCCTCTGCAACAAAGAATTATCTAGCCCAAAATGTGAGTAGTGCTGAGACTAGAAAACTCTACTCTAGAGTAAGAACTCTTTCAGAATAGAGAGGATGTCATTTCCTCCTTTGATCCCCACACAGCCAAGCAGAATATTGGACCTCATTAAGTATTTGTTAACTGACTGACTGATTAGCTACCGGGTCTCACACCTTGCTGAAACGTTCATTCACACAATAACTCAATGAAAATTAGTGAGCCAGGAACTGTGTTCAGCTCTAGGAATGCAAATATCAATGAGCAAGCAGAAATGGAAGACAAATAAACTGATACTTCTAATACAGCACCACTAAAATGCACCCTGTCACTACCAGATACTTGTATATCTATGTATTAATTATGTCTCCCCTCAGTAGCTCATAAGCTTCAAGAAAGTATTTCTTGAAATTCTTATAGTTCTATACCTATAGAACTATAGTTATAGTTCCAGCATCTTATATGGTAATAATGGTAGACACATCGTAGTAAATATTTTTTGAAAAATGAAAGAAATGCAATAATATGTACAAGGCATTTAAAAAAAAAACAGAAATGAGAAGCTTTTAACGCAACCTGGAGAGGAAAAAAGGAGCAAGAGAGGCTACCTTGATGAGAGCGGATATGGACTAAGCACTAATTATATGCCAAAAGCATTTTTCAATGCATTATCTATCCTAATGCTCACAGCAATTTTACAAGAAGCCACACTGTACAGATAAGGAAACGAACAGTGAGGGTGGACTTGCTCAGGAACACGGCAAATGGTGGAATCAGAATTTCAGCACAAAGGTCACTTTGGGACCTTTGCTGTTAACCAGTAAATGCACTGTCAAGAAGTGAGTAAGGATTGGCCAGATGAAGGACAAGGAGTTGTGGCCTTGAAGGAAAGGCATTCCAGTCAGAGTGAATGACACCAGTAAGATCAACATAGCCTGACTTGTTACAAGGAACCATACCCCTTACCAGCATTACTATACTATAAGAGGAACGTTGATGAAACATGATGTTGGAGAAGTAAGCATGGCCAGATCATAAGGGATATGGGTTGCAGTGCCCCATTTATCTAACATTGTCAGGGAACGAGCATAAGGCTTAGAGTCAGATAGCTCTGGGTTGGAAAACTGACCCATCATTTTGTGAATGGACCTATCTGAATCTGTGTTTCCTCATCCATAGCACAAAGAACATACAAATACCTACTTTGTAAAGTAGCTACGAGAACAAAAGATAAGAAATATAAGCCCTGAGAACTGGGCCTGGTATATTGTATGCATCCAGTCAGAGCTCATGATTTATTTTTGCTATTGCAAGTTATTGCTAATGACTTTTTTTCACATTTGTAAATCCACAACATAATTGAAGTTTATTTTAAGCACCAAAATTTATTAAACTATCTTTTTCTTTCTTTTTATTTTTAGTGTTTTATTTATTTTTGAGAGACAGAGACAGAGAGAGAGACTGAGAGAGACAGAGCCTGAGCAGGGGAGGGGCAGAGAGAGAGGGAGACACAGAATCCAAAGGAGGCTCCAGGCTTGAAGCTGTCAGTACAGAGCAGGACTTGAACTCACAAACCGTGAGATCATTACATGAGCCGAAGTTGGTGCCCCAAACTATTTTTTCTTAAACTACTTTTAAAGTGAATCCCAGGGCACCTGGGTGGCTCAGTCAGTTGAGTGTCCGACTTTGGCTAAGGTCATGATTTCATGGTTGGTAGGTTCAAGCCCCATGTTCGGTGTTGGGCTTTGCATTGACAGCATGAAACCTACTTCGGATTCTCTCTCTCTCTTTCTCTCTCTCTGCCCCTCTCCTGCTCACACACACATTCTCTCTCTTTCTCTCTTTCTCTTAAATATAAACATTAAAATTTTTTTTAAAAAATAAAGTGAATTCCATAAATGTCCCATTTAGCAAACATAAACCTTACATCCCATATATACAGATGGCTGTACCTGCCTCCCACCCCCTCCACCCCCAGTGCTGTTCTGTGGCCACCAGAGCAGCTGTAGAAATATCTGAAGCTTCTGGGATACACAGATTCAAAAATACAGACAGAAAAGTTGGCACACAAAGCTAGACGTGCTTAGAGTAGTATTTGGTTCAGAATTTGGGAAAGGAAAGAGGAACATCATGGCTTAGAGTAATGGTTAGCACCCAGTGAATATACAGAATGTTCAAGGCACATGCGTGTATTATCCTCTATCCCCCAATCCACCAGTAACAGCGATGTGCCAACTCTGCTCAGAGCTGACACATCCAATGCTCTTGGATACCGGATGTTTGTTCATTTTTCATAAACCACACCTTAAGCCCATTCAGAGATTGTGACCTGGCTTCCACCCACCTCCCAGTCTACCTTCCTACTACATTCTCTGTGGGAAAATTAATACCTTTTTATACAGGAAGCACAGCAAGCATTTCCACACCTCCTGCTTCGGCCTTTGCTGCTTCCCTGCCTAGAATATCCTTCTGCCCTCACCTCTTACTCTTACCCTATTTCACCATCCTTCAAGGCTTAGTGCAAACACCATCTCTTCTCTGATTTCCCTCCTTCCAGCAGAATTAAAAGCCATGTTTCCATGAACTTCCCCAGTACTTTGCTTGATTGTTATAACAACCATGTACAAACAGAGGTATGTGGCAAGCAGCATTCTAGGTACTTTCTAAATGCGACCATGTAATTTTCACTGCAAACTTGTAAGAAAGTATTACAAACCTATTTTACAATGGGGAGTCTGAAGCTCTTTAAGTTGAATTTACCAATGATCGAACAACCAAAAAGGAAATCAGCTGAAATTCCAACCACGTTCTTTCAGCTCCCGAATCCGTAAATTTTTCTCTCCACTGTGCTGCCTCTCTTTGATGTCCCTATGTCCAGTTGGTTAATTAATTATACACAAATATGCCTGTCCCTAGGATTATGGCAAATTCCTTGATGCCAGGGACATGGGCATGTTCCTCTTTATAAATGTGGATGATAATGTATCCATTTATACAAGATTGTTAGGAGAATTAAATGAGACAGTACATTTAAAGCACATTGCACAGTGCAATGCACATTATAAGCTCTTAATAATTTGTTGGTTTTACTGTTGTTGTCGTCGTTACCATGTCTGATGCCAAGGATAAAGTCTGTCACGTAAATTGTGAGCTGAAGTTTCTTTCTGAGAAGCAAATCAAGTGGGTAAGGCCCTGATGGAAGAGACAAATGCCACTTTGGCTACTACTTGGCTACTCATCCTGAAGCAACAAGAGTTGCAAAGAAAGTCTCCAATATTTCTATGATAGGGCCAATTGATCCCTTAAACTTTCTGTTACCATGTGGAGGTTACAAAAACGTCCCATCTAGTTCAAAACTCTTGCAGCTTTGTTACTTTCTTCCTGCCTTGACCTATGCGATCTGCCAAGGTTCCCCCCCACCCCCACCCGCTAAGAAGTCATACTTGAAGTCTGAGCCAAGAGAAGAAAATCACAAAAGTAAATGAAAGCGCAGAGGACAAAATGTAATGTGAAATTCTAATGCTTAATGAAATGCTCTAATTAGAGCATAATGAAACACTTTCCTTTGTCCTCATAGCATTTAACAGAACTTTAAATCATCCTATTGCTTTACTCATTCGTTTTTGTCAATCAACCCCTAGTAGGAGGTAAGCTGTCTCAGAGAAAGCAATCCTGTTCACTGCTATCCTCCAGGGCCTGATATCTGGTGCACAGTAGTCATTCATTAAATGTTGGTCAACTGACTGATTGCAATGATTTGTATGTATGTATATATGATGTATATATGAATATGTGTATGACTTTATACATATACATAACATCATTCCACGGTTCATAAATAAATATACTATCTCCATACTTAAGTGCATACAGTACATTTGTGTACATATATTTCTATCCATGCAGAAGATGTTTTAGACTGGAAAACACAGACACCTGTTTGCAAAAATTGTGTCCTCTTAACATCATAAAGGCCTCTGGCTTACCTATCTAATATTTTAAAAACATACAGTACTGCCCACATACTAACCACCCATTTTTTTAATGGATTTTATTAAGCATGCAGAGTACAAAAAAATTTTTGACCTAACAAACCAGGATACCTTTATCTTTCAAAACTCCTTGTCCCTAATTATTAGCTTCAGTGTAAAGAAGAGGGCAGTAGGAGCAAAATATTGACCAGTAATGTTTCTCTGCAAATTTGGCAGGTGAAACGCTTCAAATTCTTATGAGCTTCCCAGCAGTCTTTATTTAACTTGTAACATATACAAAAAGGTGTAATTCATGACAATTATAATAATTCCATTGACTGGGTAAATGTGCGTCAGGTTTTTTTTTATTTAAACCTATACCAACCCTGCAGAGTAAATGTTATTATCCCCTTTTATAAATAAGGAAACTAAGACTCAAAGAGAGCAGCTTGCCAAGGATACTCTGCTGCTTATCTATCTAGTCATGGCATACTCAGTCTAGAAATTCTACTAGTCTAGAATTCTACTCCAAAGCCCAAACTCTTTTCAATAAGCAACGGGGCCTCTTACACAGTTTTACAGACATTCATCTTGAGGGATATGTGGTAAAGCAGTTTTTTACAGTGTATGGACTTCAATTAGTAATTCTCAGCACACAGAGGCTAGACTCAATGACAGCTAAACACACTGATTACCCCAGGCTACTGACAGCAAGGGACAAATGCGTCTCAGAAACGATCAGCCTGTGTTTCTCAGAATATGAAGCATTTTCCACTTGAGTATGTCCTGCAAAAGAAATGTATTCTCTAAAAGAGCTTCATTATTCCTCCTCCTATCCAAAAAAATGGACTCTTTCATTGCAAACCAATGGGAAGTTCTTAACTCATTTCCTTATATTTCTTGGAATGAAAGTGCTTTCTGTCTTTGGAGAAAAGAGTTGCCGGATGCTATACCCTTTGGGTGCCTTTGAGTCGAACAATCAATACTGTGAAGGCAAGAGAAAATTAGCCCTTATAAACTTTTCAGGGGTGTAAGGTTATTTTTAAACTTAATGATAGCTGAATTCTAAAGAGAGGGAAGGAAAGTCTTCCCTCCCAGTTTAAAGAATTCAGCTGCCTTCCTCTAAAAGAATTGGCTATTATCTCTTTGACCTTCTTTCCAGAAGCAGGCCAGAGAAGAAAGAAACCATATGTTTAAAAAGTTTTTTGAAATTTATAGATGTTTCTGAACATTTGTAACCAACGGTAGTGAAAATGTTTCAGTTGGCTCTAGGCTGCCCATATACTGCTTTGGAAAAATCTTAGGCAGGTCAAAGGAAAGTACTCTCCAGCCAGACCACTACACTCTCAGGAAGAGCTTCAGCCTTCTCAGCCCTGGGGGCTGAAGGGGAAAGGGGCTCTTGACAGTGGTGTGTCCCCTCAACACACCCAGAAATGTGGAGAGGAAGAGGAAGCCGCACTGCCTTCCCTCCAATCTAACTACACAACCCCTGCTGCCAAGGACTTATTTTTAGACACTTCAGCTGAAATTCCCAGAAAGGAAGGGAAACTACAACCTCTGAGCGATCTTCAGAGTTCTGATTTCCAACCTGGCTTGCATTTTTTTTGTTTGTTTTCTGACTTCAAGTCTCTACCTAACGCCCAACTCCCATCCTCCAGAAGGCATCCACAAGATGTCTAAGTCACAAGAAAAAGAAAAAAAAAAAAAATAGAGCTGAGAGCTGTAGAGCCTTATGTGATGAAAATTCCAGCTCCCACACATCAAAGGGACATGACCTTGGGGAAGTAACTCCTCCTTCTGAAGACTCAGTTTGTGGTTTGTAAGATGGGAATAATAATATCTGTTATTAGAAAGTTGTTGAGGTTTCAATAAAAATTGCACAGTACCCAGCTCTTAATAGGGCATCAGTAAGGGCTCTCTGTTTTGTCACTGGCACACTGCACAAAGCAGCGGGATCCTGGCTAGGTGTCCATGTTTTTCCTGCCCAAGATTTGTCCATCACTCCCTCATTAGTGATTTGTTACCAACCACTCACCTAACCTCAGGAAGATGCCTCTTAGCTGCTTCTAGTTATCTATAGTTTCAAACATCTGCAGCGCCCAAGAGCTAAATTCTCATTAAGTACAAAGGACAAAGTTAGCCTGGATTCTCCTTCCCACCAGTTATCTGCAAATCGTTGACTATAACTCAGGCTGGGGAAGAAACGCTTCAGGCTTTACATGGGCAAAGCAGGTGTCTGCACATCTCTTGGGGTCAGGGGTGTAAGGACCCCTGACTAAAGTCTTCAGGTTTAGAAATGGCAAAGAAAGGAGGTAGGATAAGAAGGACTGGATGAAAGAGTTGCCTCTGCAAGGCACTCCTAGCCAGTGACCCTGTCCTCGGCGCACCGGGAGTAAAGGACACGAGCGGGGAGGAGCTGCAAGGGGAGGAGTACCTGAAGACTCTCGCTGCTGTCTGGTTCCTTCTCCACGCCGTGCCCTGTTGCAGCACCCCTTGTACGATCTCCTTCTCGTTGGGCAGTCGGTAGACTGGGAAGACGTAGAGCCAACAGAGGACCACGACGCAAAGGGCACTGGCTCCCACCGGCAGCCGGGTCCTCGGGAACTTCCACGCCAGTACTGCCATGGCCCCTCTGGACGTGTGTCGCCGGGCCCGCCCGCAGGGGCTCATCGCAGCCCCGGGGTCCCGAGGGGGCGGCTTCAGCACAGCGTTAGGCAAAGTGGCAGCGGAGGGTCCCCCCACCGCCGGCCCCCCATGCACACACACCTTCCGCTTTCTGGCTTGCACTGGCACGCACGTTTCTTCGGCCCCCACGGCCCCACAGGTCAGCGCAAGGATTTTTTTAAATGCAACTTTTTCAATGGTTTCTTTCTAGGGGAAGTGGCCGGGGGGCGAATCACGAGCTACGGTCATGGTCGCTTCCCCTGCAGAAGGCGGGCGCTGGGGTCTCGGAGAGCGCAGAGAGCGGCCGCGGCGAGTCGCTCCCGCCGGTTCTGCAGCATCACTGTCGCCCTCGGCGCGGGTCCGGGGAGAGGCTCGGCTCCCTCCCAGACTACTGGCCCGCGTCGTCCGCTTCTGAGAGATGCTCTGGCGCCCTTCGCCGCCTCTCCCCGCCTCCCGTGCTGCTTCACCGCCAGGCACCCCCCAGACACGCTCCCCGCGCCGCGCCAAGTCCTTGGAAATTTCCACCGCGGCCCGGGACCGCTATCCTGCCCCGGGCTTCTCCGCCTTGCCCGCCAGGACCCTCGCTCCCCACCCCTCCCGGAGAAGAAAAGAACTCGCTCTCATCAGTTAATTCAGCGGCGCGCCGCAGCCTTCCGCTGCGCCCCGGACTTCGCAGACAAACGCCCGGGGATTGGTGGAAATCAAGGTCTCCCCCGCCCTCCCCCACCCGCAAATTTGCCTCCTTCGACCCGTTCAGATCCGCGACGCTCGCCTGGAGCGCGCGCCTCTCCCTCCCTCCCTTGTTCTCTGGAGATAGAGGCAAACAATAAAAAATAACCTCCCACTCCCAATGTATGTATATATTTGAGTGTGGCAGAGACTGGCTGATAACCTGACCCTTCTGCACGCGGCCGGCGCGCCGGGGCTATCACTCCGCCACCGTCACCCTAGTCTCTCTACAACCGGTTGGTTATTAACCCGCAGTGAGGCGCGAGGAGGCCGGCGGAGATTTATTCCTTCCTGGGCCCCCACCCCCATTACCCGATTCCGGCGCCCCGGCTCCAGCCGGCGCACGCGCGCGCGCGCACACACACACACACACACGCACACACTCAGATACACTCACTCCGATGCTCACGGACCCGCACGCGCGCGCACGGGGAGGTGCGTGCACACCGGGATCCTCCGCCTCGACTCCGCCCTGCAGGGAAAGGCAATGCTGCATCCAGATGTGCAGGCAGCTGGTGCCCAAGCTCGCAGACCTCGGGACTTGATAATGCCTCGGAGGCGCGTTCATCTCCTCTGCCATTTAGATTAAAGGGCCGTTTGTTCTTAGACCTCTTCCTCTCTCCACCCATAAGCTAATCGCAAGCCCGACCTTGGACAAGCGCCACTAGCTGAGGGACCCACGGTTAGCCATTTCAGCTCGCCTTGGCGGCCGACGCACAGCTCGGGTACCTCCTAGCGGTTGCCGATTCCATTTGCTTAGGCATCTCATCAAGCAGAAAGTGTGCAGGGACAAAGAAACCCAGCAGCCTACTAACCGGGTCAGCTTAGTCATCAGGAAACCAGAATCTAGGGCTAAAGCACCGTTTGCTCAGCTGACCAGGTTGCAGCACCCCAGCACAATCTCCAGGGCTGCTAAGTGACCCGGTATCTTTCTCCAGCATCTTTCTCCACTGAGAGCTGAAAGTTGAGAAGTTGATGTAAAGTTATTTACCAAAAATGACCAAACAACCACTATAGTCTCAATATTCCAACACGACTAAGGCCTCTTAGGAGAATTACCCTCCACGACCGGGCATACCCCAGGAATCTCTGTTATTTAGGTAAATCATTAGCGACGGGAGCTACGAAATTCCAACGTTATATCTTACCATAGTGGAGCCTAATAAAGATTGTTTGAAATGAAGATCACCTGAAGTCCTGCAAAGTAACCAACCCACCTTCTTCTGTTCTGAAAAGGCGAGGGATCTTTCCCAGAGTTGCCGTAACTATGGATAAATCACTTGCCGTCTTTTTTCCTACAATGTAAATAGAACACAACCAATCCCAAGTAAAAGAGATACTTGCAGAGCAAATAGCAAATAAATAAGCCAACTACCCAAACTAAGACACTGCAGTTATGAAGGGGCTATGTAAATGTTTCCTCATTCAACATCATGGAAATGCATCAAAGTTCTGTCATATTGAGAGACTTCTGTGATGCAATGTGCTCTTTTTCCTTCTTCTGAAAACCAAGATTCTCTTACCTTTGTTGTCTCTTGCCTAACCCTACAATCCAACCTCATTCCCTGTTTTTCCTTAACATGACCACCAAATCTAGACAGGCTTAGCCCTCACCCTTCCAAGTCACACAGGGATCACTTCAGCACTGTATTGTAGGGTCCACCTCCTTCTTGCATGGGATGTCTTTTTTCTCCTTTCATACAAATCCAATGCATCATTAAAAGCCAACCGAAATGGCTAAAAATTTTGCCCTCAATATGTGTTCCCAGACCACCTAAAATATACACTTCCTGGGATAGGAATTCAGTAAATGTTTGTGGCTTCTTCTCCTATTCCCTTTGACCTACTGCTCTGAACATCTATAGTATTTGCTGGCTCCAAAAAGTAATAAGACATTTAGATATGTTGTACCACTAGCATTTTTCATATGTAACTTTGTCCCAACAACTGGGCAGTAAGAGTATTTGGCCTTGTATATCAAACGATAAGCCTGTGCTCTTGATCCAAATGACTTTTAGTAGGTAGCTTATGTATTATTTTCTATGTCTGCATCTGAGTACACAACAGGGTCTACTCAGGACCTAAACTACTTTTAAAATTCTATAAATGTTTATTTACTGAACCAGTAAACATGATGTGTAAAGCTATTTTATGCCATAAGTAAACATGATGGGAGGCACTTTTGTGACATCAGCATTGTAGTGGAAGCCAGTATAAGTGATAAAAACCACCACAGAATTGAAGCCATGGAGAAAAGAGGAAAAAGAGAAACTCTCATTGAGAAGTCAAGAGACACCAAGATGTGGGAAGATGATCAGAGTGATTGGGACACAACCAATTTACAAGTCAGCTTGGATGCTAACGGGTATGAAGACGAATATCAAGAGTCACGTAGAAATCTCTCATTAAAAGATTAAATATTGTCAATTAAAGAATTGTCAATGATTGGACAATTTAAAAAAATTAATGTCATCCTTTCTTCTGACCCTCTCAAGTTTTTCTTGTCAGAATGGCTTGGAATGGAGGTACAAAAGCATAAAAACATGGCTTTTTCATAGCCAGTTACAACACCAAAGCAAATAGGCTTGTAGAATGAAAAGAGCTATAAATATAGTTTGTTTAAATAAATGTATTTGCTTATTTCCACTCCCTTTTGTGACCCCACTAAAAGAATAGTAAAGGAATAAAAGAGGCATAAACTCAAAAGAATGACAGAATAGGAAGAGATACAAAAGCAGACAAATGATGTCAAAAAGTTTACAATCAGGTAAACAATTGAACAAGTGATAACTGATGAATCAGAATGTAGGAAGCTCTGAACCTTCAAGTGACTGTGTGTGTGTGTGTGTGTGTGTGTGTGTGTGTGTGTGTGTGTGTGTTGGCACAGGGTGGGGTGTATAGACAGAAGCCAACAAGATTCAAGCTAAATTGCACTATCGTAATCTTGAAAGGCTCAGAAATTAGAGGCACCTGGTACTCCTGGAGGCGGAAGTGATAGGTGAAACCAAATAAGAGGTTTGTTTGAAAGTCTTTAAAAAGAGCAGTGAAAGGCACCTGGGTGGCTCAGTTGGTTAAGCATTGACCCTTGATTTAAGCTCAGGTGATGATCTCATGGTTCGTGGGATCAAGCCCCTTGTCAGGCTCTGCACTAATAACGCAGAGCCTGCTTGGGATTTTCTTTCTCCCTATCTCTCTGCCCCTCTCCCACTCACATGCGTGGACTCTCTCTCTCAAAAAATAAATAAACTAAAAAGAAAAGGAGCAGTGAAGCCTCTAGATCTTGTCTCCAAATTGGCTTAAAACACAAGGTTACTTCTCTAGAGAAATTGGACAGTACTAGTAAGATGACCTACAGATTTTGATATTTGCAGGTCTCCAATCAGACAGCAATATCCTTGACCAATACCCTACGAGGAAGCCCACCAATTGATAAGCTCTATTCACACAGAACTTCTATCCTCTTTTTTAGCTTCATTCTTAGATATAAGAGTCAGGATCCCCATGCATTTGAAGAGAATCTCCAACAGGAACACAGAGACAAAACAAGCAAACAAGAAACACACACAGGAAAACTGGGAGGGCAGCGTGGTGTGGGGGGAATAATGCAGAAAACACAAGAAATCTTCATTAAAAGATGTGATGAATACTTTTACAGAAATAAGAGGTAATCCGTGAACCAAGAACACAAGGAATATTCAGACAACCAAAAATAAAGTCCTTTAAAATTAAAAATATAGTAAACACACAAATTCACAATTCATGGAAGAGTTGAAATATATAGTTGAGGAAGTACCCCAGAAAGTAGGTCAATAAGATAAAAGAGGGTGTTTTTAAGATAATAAATTACAGACTCAAACAGAAAAATAAACATCCAACTAATAGGAATCCAATAGGGGAAAACAACAGAAAGAGGAAAATTTTCAAAGCCATGCTAAAAAACAATCCTAAAATTAATGAATCCATTAAGGGCTCAATAAAGTGAATAAAAAAGACTGATACCAAAGTATACAACAGAGAAATTTTAGAGAAAAAAAAAGAAAAACTTGTGAAAGATTTAAAAACACACACCTACAAAGAAGTAGAAATAATAATGATGTTAGATGGATCAAAAGCAACACTGGAAACTATAAGAAAATGGAGTTAGGCCATCAAAATTTTTAATGAAAAATTTTCCCAAACTGGCATTTCTACACCCTGCTGGAGCCATAAATTGGCGGGAACAGCTCAATGATGATTTGGAATTGGTAACAATGGAATTGCTGGAGGCTGAGTGTGAACTGGCATAGGGATGAGAAACTCCTGGGAGTCAAGTAGGCATCCATATTTTCATGAGTTTTATCTCCAGGAATCCCACCAGGTTTTCAGGGTGAAAAGCTGAGAAAGATCCTCTTGGTGCTCTAGCAGGGATAGAGAAAGAGTAACCGTTGTGAAATATGGCCAAAGATTCTCCATATTATTAAGAAGGGCACTTGTCGTGTTGAGTACTGGGTGTTATATGTAAGTGATGAATCACTAAATTCATCTCAATACTCCTGAAACCAACATTACACTATATGTTAACTAACTAGAATTTAAATAAAAATTTAAGGGAAAAAAAGTCAATAGCAAGAGGTTTGGCAGTTTCTTATGAAGTCAAACCTATACTTACCCTATGGCTCACCAAACCCACTCAAAAATATTTACTCAAGAGAAACAAAAACATAGGTCAACAAAATACTTTTACAAGAATGTCTGTAGTAACTTTATTCATAAAAACACAAGACTGGAAATGTCCAAATGTCCATCAATGAGAAAATGAATAAACAAATTACAGTATCTTTGTATAATGAAATCTTACTCAACAATAAAAAGGAATAAACTATAGATATATTAAGTAACATGAATAACTCTTACAGAAATCACATTGTGTGAAAGAAAACACACACAAAATAGTATGTATTGTGTGATTTCCTTTATGCAAAGTTCTAAAACAGGCAAAACTAATCATTAGTGATAAAAATCAGAAGAGATTTTTATCACTCGTTGGGGACCAGCGCGTAGGGGTCGACTAGGAAGCAGCATCAGAATATTTCTAGGGTAATGGAGCTGTCCCCTATGTTGATGGAGTACAGGTAACACAGGATTTGTTTGCCAAAACTGGGTGAACTTAAAACTTCATTCTGATTTTATGGAATGTAAATTTTAACTCAAAATAAAAAATAAGGGTGCCTGGGTGGCTCAGTCGGTTAAGCGTCTGACTTCGGCAGATCAGGTCATGATCTCACAGTTTGTGAGTTCAAGCCCCACATCGGGCTCTGTGCTGTCTGCTCAGAGCCTGAAGCCTGCTTCGGATTCTGTGTCTCCTTCTGTCTCTGCCCCTCTCCCACTTGTGCTCTGTCTCTCCCTGTCTCTCAAAAATAAATAAATGTAAAAAAAAAAATTAAAAAATAACCTTAACAAATATATATATTTTTAATTTGTAGCCAATGTGGGTGCAGTGTCCCACAACCGGGGGCTCTTTTATAAACCCTGGTGCTGCAGCAGCTGTGATTCTCAGACCTGGCCACATGTTAGCAATTTATTGGGGAGCTTGTATTCTGCCAGTTCCTGGGGCTGACTTACCCCCAGAAATTCTGACTCTTGGAGGGGGTGATCTTGAAATCTAAATTTCAGAATAAATTCCAGAGCTGCTTAATGTACACTTGAGGGTTTAGATCTTAGTAGACATTTTTAAGAGGCTGCTATAATATTTGGCCCCAGTCACCTCTGCCATTTTTGAGTTGTGACATGAGTGAATTAAAAGATAAGTATGTTTATTCAAACCCATGTATATTTTAAAAGAATTAGGTATGAATTGGAAGATAGAGGAAAGGAGCTACAATATATTGAGAGTCTAAGCTGTGCCAGGGAAGTTATTAAGCATTTGACATAGATAATTTCATTTAAATTCTCTAAGAAGCAACTTATCATTTATTATATATTTTTACCACAATCACCAGGATCTAAGCCCTTAGCTGTTAACAGTCTTGCCTTTTAAGCTCCAGCAAAACCAACTTCCTTGAAACCTCTTAATGGGCCCTGGGCCTTTGCAATGCCTAGGATATATTTTCCCTTCATCCACCAGATGTACTTCTACACATCTTTAGGGTCCTTATGCATTATATGCAGTCTTTCCTGCTTCTTCCCTTAATCTGTCAGCAGAATTTTATTCTTCAGGTAGAAATTGTATGTGCTATCCTAGGATTTGTAGCAAAGTGTGTTTTGGAATTCTCTTACATGAATCAGAGATAGTCATTGGTAATTAATTTAATGCTAAATGCACTTAAATGGAGAAAACACTACAAATAAGTCTTTGGCAGTCAAAAAAAAAAGGATTCTCCATAATAAATTCCTACTTTCCAAGGAAAAAGACCTTATGATAGCCTTATCCTATCTGAAAGAAGGGTATTTCTCTCACTTCAATCCCCAATGGTCTTCCTGTCTCACCTAACGTGGGGAAAACAAAAACAAAAACAAAACCGATGGTATACTTGCGAAGTGCACAGCCTAGGGACACAGGGCCTCTGAAAGACTGAAATTTCATAAGATAATAGAACACTTTCCCTGTCCCATATCTTACCACCACATTAATAGGGCTCCAATAGAACATTAGTAGATTACATCTAAAAGAGTTACAAGACACAGATTCTCTCTGAGAAGTACTTATGGAAGCTCAAAGTCAATAATAAGACAAAATCAATGATATTAGAGAATTTTGAAGCCTCCAGAGCTTTTAGATATGAAAACATTAAACACAGCCAAACTCCTAGCCAAATTAGCACAAAAATTCATACTAAAGGCTTATTTATCTCTGTTTCTATTATCTAATACATCACATCTGGCTTTCAACATAAAAATGATAAGGCATGCTACAAGACAAGAAAAAAAAGTCAAACAGCATAAAGAGACAAAGCAAGCATCAGAACCAGACACAGCATAGAACAATGATCCAGGTGTTGGAATTATTAGACAGGGAAATTAAAATCACTATGATTAAGGTATAAAGGCTCTAATGAAAAAATAGACTATATGCAAGAACAGAGTGTTAATAAGTAGAGAGATAAATAAAATCAAATCTAATAAATCAAATCTAATAAAAAATCAAATTAAAGTGTGAGAAATAAAATTACTACAATAAAAATGAAGAATCACTTTGAAGAATTCATCAGTGACAGGGTATTGCTGAGAAAGAATCAGCAAGCTTGAATATATGTCAATAGAAATTCCCCAAGTTAACTTGTGGGACAATTTCAAAAGGTGTAACATACATGTAATTGGAATAACAGAAAGAAAAAAAGAGAGAAAGGAACAAAAAATATTTAAAGAATAATAGTTGAGAATTTTCCAAAAATAATGACAGACACCAAACTACAAATCTAGGAATCTCAGAGGACACCAAGAAAGATAAATACCAAAAATGATACTTGGGCATGTCACAAACAACAGAAACCAAAGACAAAGAGAAAATCTTGAAAGAAGCTGGGGCGAGGCAGGGAGTGAAATCACCTTATTCACAGAGAGAAAAAAAATGAATTATAACTGACTTCTCATCAGAAGCCATTTCAGCAAGAAGATAGTGGAGTGAAATATTTAAAGTGCTGAGAGAAAAGAAATCACCAACTTAAAATTCTATGTCCAGTGAAAATATCTCTCAAAAGTGAAGGAGAAATAGAGACTTTCCCAGGCAAAACTGGGAGAATCTATCAACAGCATATCTACCCTACAAAAAAATGTTAAAAGAAGTTTTTTGAGAGACAGAAATGGTTTAGATAAAAAACTCAGGGCTAAATAAAGGAACAGCATCAGAAAAGGAATTAATGAAGGTACAATAAAAATCTTTTATTTTTCTTATTCTTAATGCATCTAAGAGATAATTGCTTAAAATAATAGTAATAATATAGAGAGTGATTATAGCTTATAGATAAGTGAAATAAGTGACTGAAATACTGTAAGGGTCAGGAAGGAGGAATTATAAATACTCTGCTATAAGTTACCTGCACTACACATGAAGCAGTATAGCATTATCTGAAGGTGGACTTAAACTAAAAATGTATACTGTAATCTTTGCAGTAGCCATTAAGAATTGTTAGAAATAAGTATAATTGATATGCTAAGAGTGGAAAAGAGGGGAGAAAAAAATGAAGCCATATAAATTGCTGAAAAAGAGGAGAAAAAAGAGGAACAAATCTATATTGGAGCAGGAAAACAGAGGACCTGAGAAAGGAGTTCTCCCAGAATGAAACCAAGAGACCACCCAGTATGTGTGAATGTGTTGAAAATAGACACTTATTTTAGTTTGCAGATGAAATATTAATAGGAATATAGAAGACTAAACCAAAGTAAAACTGAGGCAATAACTAACTCCAAATAAAACAAAAAGTTGTGCAAGGAAAGAAATATTCTGATACATTCAATCCATATTCTTAATAACATAAATAATATATACTAATTTAACAAAAACGTGATACAATGATACTGAGTAAGATGGGGTAAGATGGGGGGGGCATATAAGATAACAAAGTCTTCATTTTCCTTAGAAAGAATACAACACATAACTTTTTTTTTAAGATTAAGAAAAGGCAACATAAGCACAGTATTTAGAATTATAGAGTGGGGCGCCCGGGTAGCTCAGTCGGTTAAGTGTCTGACTGTTGATTTTGATTCAGGTCATGATCTCATGGTTTGTGGAATTGAGCCCACATAGTGCTCTGTGCTGACAGCTCACAAAGCCTGCTTGGGATTCTCTCTCCCTCTCTCCTCTGCCCCTCCCCCATTCATGCGAGCATGCGTGCATGCTCTCTTTCTCTCTCTCTCTCTCTCAAAAATAATAATTATTATTTTTAATAATTATTAAGTAATAATAAATAAACATTAACAACGAATTATGGAGTAACAACCTAAAGAAACAACAAAAAGAACTGAAAGTTATTGCCTCTATGGAATAGGGAATAAAAGATGGAGCAGGGAACACTATTTACCTGTTTATTTATGTATCTATTTATTTGCTTACTGTTTTAAGCTACTACCTGACTTTTTTAAATGTGCTTATTTATTTTTTAAAATGAAAAATAATTTTTTTTAAAAAGAAAGAAAACAAATAGGAGGGAGCCAAAGGACATTCAGCAAGATGATTAAGTCTAGGATGCTTCCAGTAGAGATTAAGAAAAGAAAATTGATTGGGGTGCCTGGGTGGCTCCGTTGGTTAAGTGTCCAACTCTTGATCTTGGCTCAGATCATAATCTCACAGTTTGTGAGTTCAAACCCTGAGTCTAGCTCTTCACTGACAGCGCAGAGCCTGCTTGGGATTCTGTCTCTCCCTCTCTCTGCCTCTCCTTTACTCATGTTCTCTCTCTTTCTCAAAATAAATAAATAAACTTTAAAAAAAATAAGAAAATAAAAAATTTGATTAAATAAACACTTAGGGGATAAAGTTTATAGGAGTTGGAGATGAATTTGAAAAAAGACATGAAGGAAATGTACGTATTGAGGGTAACTCATAGATTCTGGCTAAATTATAGGAGGTGCTATTCCTAAAGACAGCAAACAGTAGAAGAGGAAAAATTTGGGTCTGAGGACCTGCATTTTGTGTTAGACATGTGGATTTGAGGTGCCTTTCAGACATCATCAAGACAGGGATCTATTTGTATCCAGAACTAAGTGGAGAGATTTGAGCATGATATATATTTGGAAGTCACAGACCTATAGATGGTGACATAGATGAAATTGCTTAGTAGAGAAAAACACAGGAAGGAGAAAATAGTGCCTAGGAGTGAGCTATGAATACTAACTACAGGTAGGCAAATAAAAGAGGATGAGTATGTAAAAGGGCTGGAAAAGGCTTGGCCCCAAGAGGTGGAATGAAAATCCAGAGTAGAGTAGAGTGTCACTGAAGGCAAAGGAATAAAGTATTGACTAAAGACATGATCGATGGTGCATAAGAATGTCTCTTCCCTCATATGGAACATGTTTTTGAGGTGATCCAAGGAGGATTGGTCATGGCCTGTTTGGAATATCAAAATATCAGTGGCTGATATTTAATCATTTCAAAAAATATAGGTTTAGTAAACTATAGTTCTAGGGAGAAATGGCCATATTAACATATAGCAACAGTTTCCATGATTTCAAAACAAAGCATTTCAGATGCATTAAATATAAGGAGGAAAACAAGTAGGAGAAGGTGACCTAGCATTTACTGAGATACTACGTATGGCACTTAACACATTTTAACTCATGTAATCCTTAAAACAATTCTCTGGTCTATTACATATCTCTATTCCCATCTTTCAAAATAGCTATTTGAAGCATGTAGAAGTTAAACAACTTACATCATTTTATTCTCATTCAAGATCTGCCTAGAAAATATCTTACCAAACTTTTTAAACATAGGGGTTTTTTTTTATGGGGAGTAACCCTATGCAACAGAACTGAAGGGACTTGAGGTATTATTCTTCCCATATATATTCAGAAATTTCTTAATAAAAGTGAGTTAACATTTTTACACTGAAAAGAATAATTATTGATTAAATTTATGCATGGTAAACATCCATCTTTAAATTAAGAAAATTCTAGCTTATAGATAGAAAGAATGAAGTATTAGAGAATTTATGCCAACTAATTAGTACTAAATTCTGCCAATTTTTTCTTTGTGTGTCTTTAGAATCCAATTTCCCTTTTTGCTACCATCTCAATTCTGCTTCTGATTTTTTTTGTGTGTGTGTCCTATCATTCTCTGCCTGCAATCCTCTCACTCATCCATCTTGTGCATCATGCCATATTAACCTCTCTACAAAACTTAATTGTATCATCCTGCAGTGAAAAAAGGACTCCCGGTTACATACATATGTGTCTAAAATCCATAGCCTAGCAGGCAGGATGCACCATAGTCTCACCACAACATTTATTTTCAGACTTATATCCCCATTTAAATGATCGCCTCCCACCAAGTCATTCTGCTCCATGTCCCTTACCTTTCTTGTGCTGGCTTCATTCATGTGAGCCCCTTTGTTTGAAATTCTATGTCACGTCCTCTGCCTATCCAGATCTCACCCATCTTCGAAATTTCATCCTTTTCATAAATGTTTATTTTTCCTCCACAACATTCCAGGTCATAGTCATCTTTCCCTTTATGCTTTTACGCCAATATCTACAAACTTCATTTAGCATTGCTTCAAGAACTATAGCAAGCTGGCTTGAATTTTCACTTTTTTTCTTATCAGCCTATGAAATTTATATGATTTGCCTTTTCATTAGATTTTAAACTGCTTAAGAGCAGACACCAATCAAATACAAATAGAAGGCCATCTTTTACAGCCAAACCACTATGGCAGATATAAAAATAAAGCTATGAAACAAGACAGACACAGTCCCTGTTCGCACAGTGTTTATAGGCTCCATCCTTTTTAGCACCAGCCAGTCTTTTGTGTGTTAGTGGAGATAAAGCTGTATTTCGTGACTATGCCTATCCATACGCTACTAGTGTATCATGAAACAGACTTTTACATTATACAAAGTGCCAGTGGAACATGAAAAAAAAATTTATCAAGACAAGTCTGTATTCCCAAATTCACAGTCTAAAGCCAAGAAATTCACTGCTCTTCCATACCCATATATCTTTGTTCTTATCCGTAGAAATATAAAGAAGCAAACTTGGACTGAATCCTGTGGGTGTGGTTTTACCACTGGGCCATGTTCAAATAAATTCTTTATGCATTTTGTAAATTAATCTATTTTATGGGACCCAGTGGAGACTAAATGCCCGCTTCATCTGGCGTAATACATTCATTTTTTTCTTAATGTCATTATATACACTATACCAAATTCTACCCACCGTGATCACAAACTCACCAAATCTTTCTGGGCCACACGTTTCTCTCTTCTGAAATCAAAGAATTAATGCTTGAGAATTTTAAAGGTCTTTCTAGTTATAGAATTCTACAATTATATACATACCACCTGGACTTAGAATCAGAGTGGTAAACATAGTAAAGACAAGAAACAAAGAAAAAATTTCTTTACACAGGTAATGATTAATTTTATTTGTCAACTTGACTGTACCCCAGGATTCCCAGATTAAACATTATTTCTGGGTGTGTCCGTGAGGGTGTTTCAGGATGAGATTAGCATCCAACTCAGTATATAGTCGTCCCCAAAGTGTGTAGGTATCATGCAATCATCCTGGGGCCTCAACAGAACAAAAAACAGAGGAAGGAGGAACTTGCCTCTCTTTTCTCCCTGCATGTCTGCTTAAGCTGAAACATTGGTCTTCTCCTGCCTTGGACTGGAATTTATACCTTCATCTCCCCTCATTCTCAAGGCTTTAGACTTGGACTAGAATTATAACCACTGGCTTTCCTGGCTCCCCAGACTACAGATAGTGAACTTCTCAGCTCCATAATGACTTGAGCCAATTCCTCATAATAGATATATATATGTGTGTGTGTGTATGTATGGAGTGTGTGTATACATATAGATATGTATGTATGTGTATAAACATACACATGTACATACTCACACACTCACACTACTGGTTCTGCTTTGCAGTAGAACTCTTATACAAATTGCAAAATGACAATGAGATTGAGAAAGGTGAGGCCAAAGAGGCTAGAATGGGGATCTAGATGTACCTCCTACTGTACTTATTAAAACAAACACCCTACCACCTAATGATAGAAATGTTTGAGTGCAAATGGAGCAACGAAAACTTAGCCTAGCAGTTCTGGATAAAACATGGCATTTGAAAAATCTCTTTAATGCAAGATTATATATCTGAAAATACTAAAACCGGGTAAGGTTCCTAATTATTCTTCCAGATCCACTGAAAGAAATAGGCAATCCTACAACATGAGAAGGATAGAGAAAGCCCATTTCAGTGTCTCTCAAATTTTGATGTACATGTGATTCATCTAGGGGTCTCTTAAAATGCAGATTCTGATTCAAAAGATTTAGGCTTTTCTGCTTGGTAAGCAGTGATCCTTAATTTGTCAAACCCAACCAATTATGGGGAATATAAACACCTCTTTTAATCGGTGGCAATGTAGGTGTGACGGAACCAAAATAAAGATCACACTTACTAGTGACATCTTGCCAGTTCAGGCTGACCATAGTTTTCCCAGACATGAACTCTTTAAGACAAAGCCTCCATTGCACCTGGACACTATCCTTTTATGTATATCAGATTCTACTGAAAGCAACATGTCAAGGTTCATGCCTTCCCACAGAGCTGGTAACAAGACTGATCCCCCATCGATTTAGCAATAAGTAAAGTCCATTCTCATATTGCTTCATCCTTTCAGACCAACTGCCAAGCCTGCAGTAGTCCCACTACTTACCTTTTCTGGCTTAACAGGTCTGTCCTATCATGATGATAAGCCTCCACAAGAACTACCTCCACTTGCCTTCACAAGCCAAGTGCAACTCCCAAGACCCACAAGTCCCTCTTAGTACATTGTGGCCAATATTACTTAAGGCACAACAAATGTTGCCATTGTGTGCAATTTTTCTTCTTGAAGTTCAAGGAATGAACGGTCTGATCATCTGATCAAGCCAATATTCACTTTTTGGGGCACCATCCTGATTCCATCAAAACAAACCTGTATAGCACTCTATCTGCATTCACATCTGGTATTGTCAGAAGAGCAAAGTAGACCCTGACATGCAAGGAAGGCAGTGATGCTGCAAATTATCTCCCATCATGCCCAATTGCCTTAACAGGCTGTCATCTTAGTTCACAGCAAGGCACCAAATCAGCTACAGATGCCAAATCTGTAATGTATGCTCCAGTTCAATGATAGGTTTTCTCTAGAAGCTGCAAAAGAACCAGCACAATTAACACAACTGACATAACATTACCCATAATGGCAATTGCAACCTGCTCTTATTCAAATGAGTCATCACGAGATGCTGATTAATATCTTTTCTCTAAATTTCCCAAGTATATTCTTTGGGTGAATCTTGTAGTATGGCTTTAATCCAGTTCCCCTTTCCAAGGGAAAAATCGGGGGCTTTACCCCACATTGGCTATGATTCAACACCACATCTGAAACAGCTAAAAGTATGATTCTCTGGTGCAGAGAGTCTCTCAAGCAGTGATGGTGCCCTTTCCTAGCATCATTACCCAGTTACACACTCCTTTCCCACAGTTTCCGTTTATTACCTTGTTTCAGCCTTCCCAGGTCAGAGTCTCTGCCCAACCACAGAGTAGGCATAGCTTTACCAGAGTCTGCCCAGAAAACAGGACTAGGGTTAGCAAGGTTAAGGATGATGAGACTATTTCTACTACTAACCAGTGAGACAGCACTGAGTCAAATTCAGAGAAATTAAAATAGTGTTCTGAATACTGTATCTTTCTCCAGACACACAAGGGCAGTCCCAGAGCCAGCAAATCAGAATATAGAAAAACAAAGAAAAACTTTGTGAGACAGGAAGAATGCAGGATTATTACGATTGCATCAAACTCCACTCCTTTGTTGCCGATTCCACATTCCAGAACCTGTCCAAAAGTGTCACCCGTTACTACCCATATTGGCAGATGAAAGATACATTCACCAAAGTGAGTCAGCCATTTTTCCTGCCGTATCATTCCCCAGGGTACTGATAGATGTTTTAATTGCTCATTCCAGTTCTCAACAAAATTTTACTTTGTGTGTGGTCAATGGTATCTGTCCATTCATTCATTATTACTCTTTGTAGTCCAGTTTTGTACATTGCTAGCAGCCCAGTGCACACCTTGATCCAATGAAACCTGGGGAACCAATTAATGTACCACCTGATGGTCCATACCATAAATGGTATTCTCACGGCTTAGGTCACCAGGTAAGCACAGACCAAAGTAGATTACATGTCTACTCGAGGCAGGACCCATTTGAAACCAGCTGGGACTACTAGTGAGAGCCCTATGTATTCACTTGCCAGCTAAATGCTGACTCTTCAGAAACTCTTACCCAAAGCTATCTTCAGATGGTTCTTTCCTTGTTGACATCTGTACCATCTTTTACCTCATTAGAAGCTTCAACAGGAAGCAAAGGAATGTGCCATTTTTTCCACCCAGTATTTCATAGTGTAAGCATTTTCATGCTGCTCAGTTCAAGTAACTGGGTAGTTATTTCCAGGGGCTGGACAGGGACAACCTCTACATTCTGGTCCCCTTGTGAGCCATCAGCTGAGCCTTTCTGGTTGGCATCTACATAGCCCACTTCAATTCACCACTGGAATTCCTACAGGTATTTTCATGAGTGCATTCTGCATAAAGTGTTGTCAAGACCTTGGCAAGGTCAAATTCTTGCAGTACTATGGATACGCCATCCTACATTTTGACCACTATTCAAACTTACTGTTGCTTCTTCAGCCAAGGTTTTATGACCCAGTGATTAAATGGGGCAAACTTTTAGACTGTATTTCATTCTCAATTTGGGAACTTTCATCAGTAAACCAGGAAATTAATTCTGCTTTACCAAGGAGAAAAACCTATCATTCAAACCATTCAACACTAAGAGTTGCCACTTTTGGAAGCTCCTATTGTTAGTTCTAAGGGCAGGGCAGCAATATAGATATGGATACACTATACATCTTCAGGGCCACAGACAGTGGGGTGCTCCCATATCTATATACCATTTCCATTTTAACACTGAACTCTTCTGAAATACTCCTTCCTTATGGGAAATGAATCTGACATTACCCAAGACATAAAGGTGCTTTGAATCTCAGAATCTTTTTTTTTTTGTAATTTTTTAAATGTATTTATTTACCTATTTTGAGAGAGACAAAGACAGCATGAGTGGGGGAGAGGCAGGGGGAGAGAGAGAGAGAGAGAGAGAGAGAGAGAGAGAGAATCTCAAGCAGGCTCCACACCACCAGTGCAGAGCCCAGTGCAGGGATAGAACTCACAAAGATGTGAGATCATGACCTGAGCCTAAACCAAAAGTAGAATGCTTAACCAACTGAACCATCCAGGGACCTCTCAGAGTCATTTTAAAGCCCTGATTAATGGGAGCATCTCCACTAAATCCCAGTAAGAGGCCAGTAATTATTTATCAAAGGGGCTAAATCTCTTCTTGGCATCATGTAACTATAAATCCAATATTCCAAAATTACCATTTGGGAGGAGAGGATAGCGTTAAGGAATTCTGCAAGAGACTCCAGTCTGCATGTGTCTAGATAGTAAAAACCTCCAAAATAATTTGTGCATAAGGCCAACCCAAATGGTACTGTTTTGGGCTACAGCTTCTGCAAGCTTCTCAAAGCCTGTTTCTTGTTGTTGTTTTGATCTCATTCAAATTCAGATTTTTTTTTCTTGCCAATGTATTAGGGCTAACAAGATTCCCAGAAACAGTGTATGTGTTCCCCATAGCCAAAATTCTCCACAAATTATTGTGTCTCTTTCTTATTAGCAGGGCTTCGCAAATATATCCGTGTAATTCCTGCCTCGTGTGGACTGTCTCTCATGGCCTCCAACCCAAGTCATTCTCAAATGTTTAGCCAATTGATTAGCCCTGTATTTTAGCCAGACAGATTAACCAACTTCAACTAGTCACACGTACCAGTGTTATTCTCAAATCTGGGCTTCCTTCTCTGAGAGGAAAACTTCTATGCTATCATTGATGCTTATATTAACTTGCATTTGACTGTGACTGAGTTTAAACCTCACCTTGCCAGGTTGTCAACATACACGGGAGAATTCAGCTACCCTTAGGAAAGGATGGTGAATGTATATCAGTCATTCTCATGAAAAAGGGAATTTTGCCTGAGTTGCTTCTAAGACTGGGACATAAAAGAAAGCATTAACCAAGACTATCATAGCATGCCAGTCATCTTAGCTTATTGGATTTCTTGAACAACTCTCCCCACATCTGACATGTTGGGAATTATCAGTAGAATTACTTGATGGAAGCACAACAAACAGCAGCTAGTTTCCATGAGTCACCCACTTTTTTTTCACAGGCCAGAGATGGAGGAGAGTTTAGGCAAATCTAAAAATTCCTAATTAATATAACCAATTAAAATCAAGCAAGAGGTAGGATTGCCAGTAATGGCAAAGCCTTCCATTCATAATCACATTTATTTCACCTATGCACTTGGGTATAGAAAATGCCATTGCAAGTTTTTGCATTTGGGTTTTTTTTTTTATTAGTTTTGTTGTGGTTGTTGTTTACTTTTCTCACTCTCCAAACAATGGTTTTGCCGTAACCCTAGTACTTAACATCGCAACTTTACCATACCTCTAAAGACTCGCTTTTGGTCTCCTGACATTATCCTCCACTAGATAGCAGGTATTGAAGTACATTGTGCACCCAGATGTTACAATTCCATCACTCCAAGGCTATTCAATTTAAACATAGCATATATCGTTGTATCCCCTTGGGGGATACAAGTTGATCATCTTTTCCTTCACCACCTTAACAAATGGAATAAACTCAGCACTCTGCTCTACCTCATTCTTCTTCCACTCCTTATCAGTATTATGGAATTTAAATTTATTCATGCCAAAGTAAATAAAGTGAATTTAACAAGACCCTTTAGGCCAGGTGGTCACTTGTGCTGAAGTTTTTCTTCCTTCCAGCTAGCAATGTGCAAAGTGAACACAGTTTCCTTTTGTTTCAAAATGCCTGTTTTAACTTTAAGTGGTCTGATGTTATTTTTCCCTGGCCCCATCAGTAACTTCACTTTTACTAAGGCAGCTTATTATAACCAAGGGATTGTATTTCTGGCCATTTCTTCCTTATTTTGTTTTTCCTTCTTCATGAATTTTCCCAATCCCTTAAGAGTCAAAGTTTTAACATCCAAATCCCATTGATAAGAATTGTCCCTGGTAGTCTGTCACAGACCTTTCACTACTTTGAACCCAGGGTGGGTTGGCAACTACCCTAACTCCAAAATTCTGTTAGATTTTCATGCTGGTCAAGATGGAGTCAGTCTACTATTACCTAATTACAACTCTGGATGATACAAAAAGCACCACCTGAGAGGTCTGAAAATTAAATAACAGCAGGCAGATTAGGAAAAGAAATTAAAACTTTTATGATGACCAGTAATGCAGTGAGTTTTCTGATCTTTCTCCCTCTTTTGTCACCCTACTTTAACCCAAGGGTGACCTACTGCACAGTAGGCACAAGTAACAAAAACTCAAAGAGAAATCCTCTTTGTCTTGCCAGAGGACCAGAAAAATAGATCATTATTTAAATGTTGTATTTCTCTGAGATTTTCTTTTTTTTTCATTTATTTCAAATATGCTTATAATTGTTTGTTGAAGGCTTTTTATGATGACTGCTTTAAATTCCTTGTCAGATAATTCCAACATCTGTATCACCTGAGTATTGGCATTGATTAATTGTCTTTTCTCATTCAAGTTAAGATTTTCCTGATTCTTGGTATGATGAGTGATTTTGACAGTATCCTGGACATTTTGAGTATTGTTATGAGACTCTTGTCTAAATCTTCTGAATTAGGAGATCTTTTCTGACACCGTGCTAGTGGATGAGAAGAAGAACTTTTCCACAACCCCCCAGGCGGAGATGGAAGTCAGGCTCCCCTAGTGTTCTCCATTGACACCAAAACAGAGGGTACGGGAAGGGTGTCATCACAGCTGGATGAAGGGAAAATCTAGCCGCTTCACTCCGCCTTTGCTAAAGAGGATGTAACCACTATTTATTCCAGGTTGTAATGGTTGAATTAGTGTGGTTAACATCTAAAAGATTTCTTTCTTGCTAATCTGCCACTTTTCTGTTCCTTTAGCTAGAGAGACAGTTTTCCTTGGGGCTTTTTTTTTTTTTTTTTTTTTTGTCTATGCCCATTAGTGTTTCCAGTTTGCCTCTTCAGCATCCAGTTCAGGGTATATAAATCCTCAACAGCAACAAAATCAGCAAAGAGGAACCCTGCCAGATTTTCGATATGTTCCAAGTCCCTAATTTTTCACCTTCTCTCTACCTTCTAAAGTATTCTAAGTTTGCTTTATATATTTTGTCCAGGATTTTTAGCTGTACTTATTGGAAAAACTAAGGAAAAGTTTGTCTACTCCATCTTGTCTTATAACCAAAGAAACCCTGTCTTTCAAAACAAAACAATAAACTTTCTCCAGAGAATTTTAACAGAACTCAGTGTTCATATCATTCTATCAAAATGTCCAGGATACAATCTAAAATTACTTGAAATACCCAGATCCAAGAAAATGTGCCTAATTATCTAGAGTCTTCTCCTAAGTTCTTTAAATATGTACAGTCATTGAAAGTGAAAATTATAGAGGTGCCTGGGTGGCTCAGTTGGTTAAGCAGCCAACTGAGGCTCAGGTCATGATCTCACAGTCTGTGGTTTCAAACCCCACGTGAGGCTCCGTGCTGACAGCTCAGAGCCTGAAGCTGCTTTGGATTCTGTCTTCCTCTCTCTCTGCCCCTGCCCCACTCATTCTCTCTCTCTCTCTCTCTCTCTCTCTCTCTGAAAAATGAATACACATTTTTTTTAATTTAAAAAAAAGAAAGTGAAAATTATAACATTCTCTGATGTGGGTTTTCAGTTATTTATATTTAAAATATGACAACTATAACACAAAAGGAAGAAGATAAAGAGGTTTCTAAATTTTGTTCGAAGTAGCAAAATATTAACTCTAAGTAGATTCTGAAAGGTTAGTATATTGTAATCCCTACAGCATGTGTGCACATGTATACACACACACACACACACACACACACACAGTATATATATATATATATATATATAGTCAATAAACCAATAATATGAAATGCATGAAATATTTTAAAAAATCAAACAATCCAAACAAAGGCAAAAAATTAGAAACAGAGAGAAAAAATAATAAAATGATAGATTGAACCCCAGGCAGATTAATATTTGTATCAAATATAAATAACCTAATCACATTAATTAAGAAAACAAGGAATTTCAGATTAAATTAAAAAATGAGGCCCAAGTATATGCCATCTACAAGAAATTCACTTTAACTACAACAGTATAGATATGTGAAAAGTAGAGGAGGGGAAAAATATGCCATGCAATTATTAATCAATAAAAAAACTGGAGTTATTATATTAATATGGGATAAAGTATATTTCATAATAAAGAAGATATTATGAAATATATTAGAAGTGTGGATTTCTATCCATAGATAATTATAAAAGATTAGTTCTCCAAAAATATATAACAATCTTAAATTTGTGTGCACTCTACAGTAGAATTTCAAAATATATGAATCAAATACTAATACAGCTTAAAGAGAAATAAATCCACAATACCTGGAGACTTAGAGTCCTCTTAGTAACTGACAGAACAAGAAGACCATCAAACCACAAGGATATAGAAGATGTGAGCAACACTAGGAACTAATGACCTAGTTGACATTTATAGATATTTATAGAATATAGAATATCCTACCCAACAAACAGAGTACACATTTGTTTCCAGTTTACAGGAACATTCACCAAGACAAACCATGTATTTGGCCATAAAACAAACCTTAAAATACTTGGAAGAAATTATATTATCCAAATTATTTCTCTGGCTATATCAGAATTAAGTTGTAAGTCAATAATAGAAAGATATATATGGAAAATATCCAAATAAGTGAAAATTAAGCAACTTGCTTCTAAATGCCACATGGATCAAACAGGAAGTAGTGGGAAAGTCAGACACTCATTTAAACTGAATAAAAATTAAAGTAATATATCAAAATTTGTAGCAGGAAGCTAAATCAGTGACTAGGGGATATGGAGATATATAGATATAGATGATGTAGATATAGATATAGATGATATAGATATAGATATAGATGATATAGATATAGATATAGATATAGAGAGATAAAGATATCATTAAAAAGTTGTATCCGATGGGGTTCCTGGGTAGCTCAGTAGGTTAAACATCCAAATCTTGATTTCAGCTTAAGTCGGGGTCTCACAGTTTATGGGATCGTGCCCAGTGTCAGGCTCTGTACTGACAGCTGAGAGCCTGCTTGGGATTCTCTCTCTCCGTTTCCCTCTGCTCCCCTCCCCCATGCATTCTCTCTCTCTGTGTGTCTCTCTAAATAAGTAAACATTTTTAAAAAGTTGTACTAGAAAAGAAAAAAAGATCTCAAATCAACCATTTGTGACTCTATCTTAAGAAACTAGAAAATGAAGAGTAAATTGAAACCAAAGTGAGTGAAAGGAAGGAAGTTAACAAAAATAAGAATAAAATCAATGACACTGAAATTTTAAAAATGGTGAAAATAAATTAAACCAAAAGCCATTATTTGAATAGGTTAATAAAATTGATAAAACTCTCACAGATTGGTAAGGATAAAAAGACAGAAGACACACATTACTATATCCAAAAGAATTAAGGGCTATCACTACAGACCATATAAACATTGAAAAGATAATAAGAATGCTACCAATTTCTCTATGCCTTTAATACGAAAATGTGGATAAAATAGAATAATTCTTTAAATTAATCTGAATAATTCTTTGAAGGAACTGCCAAAATTCACTTAAGAACACAGAGATCAAATAAAAACTCCATGCCCAGAGTGTTGGGCAAATTGTACCAACATTCAAAGAATAAATAATACCAATTCTACATAATCTCTTCAAGAAAATAGAATAGGAAGGAACACTTCTCACCTTATTTTATGAGAGCAGCATTATTCTAATACCAAAACCAGACACAGATGCTATAAAAACTAAAAAGAATAGAAAACTATTCTTCATGAATATTAACATATTTTTTCAACAAAATATTAGCAAATAGAATCTGCAACACGTTAAAAGGATCATAATAATCATAATCAAGTGGGTATTTTTCTACAAATTCTGTGCTGTTTTAATGTAAAATCAATTAACGTACTGCACAATATTAACAGAAGAAAAACTACATAGTCATCTCAATAGATGAATAAAAAACAACTTACAAAATTCAATAGCTACTCATGATACAAATCTTATAGCAAATTAGAAATACAAACTTAGGTAGCCTAATAAAAGGCATCTACAAAAAATCACATCACATTTAAGATGAAAGATTGAATGCTTTTCCCATGATAATAAAATCTACAAAAATACTTCCCCAAACCCTACATCCCACATAAGACTTACTAATAAAAAATCAAAAATTTTGCTGCTGAAATCAGTAATCAGGCAAGAATGTCTGCTTCCACCCCTCCTACTCAGTATCATACTAGAAGTCTTAGCTAGTGTAATAAAGGAAGAAAAGAATAAGCAGCCTACAGATTGGAAACAAACAAATAAAACTGTCTCTATTTCCGGATGACATGTACTATCTATGAAAAAAAAAAAACAAAGGAAACTATAAAAATGCTCTATATTTCTGTATACTAGCAATAAACAATTAGAAATCAAGATTGAGAGGAAAACGTGTCATTTAAAATAACACTAAGAGGTGCCTGGGTGGCTCAGTTGGTTAAGTGTCTGACTCTTGATTTTGGCTTAGGTTATTATGATCTCAGTTAATGGGATTGAGCCCAGCACTGACAATGTGGTGTCTGCTTGGGATTCTCTCTCTCCCACTTTCCCTCTCTTTCTGCCCCTCCCCCACTCATACTTGGTCTCTCTCAATATCTCTCTCTCTCTCTCTTAAAATAAATAAATAAACTTTAAAAAAATAAAATAACACCAAAAAATAAATGAAGTAAATATAAACCTAGTAAGATATGTGCAGGATCAGTATACTGAAAAATATTAAATATTGATGAAAGAAATTAAAAAAGACCTAAATAAATGTTGGTTTACTGTGGTATAGAGATATACTATGTCCATAGACTGTAGGAATCAACATTGTTAAATTGCTAATTCTCCCAAAATTTATCTACAAATTTAAAGTAATTCCCTCTCAAAAATTCCCAGGACCATTTTATATAAATATAAACAAATTGATTCTGAAATGTATATAGAAAGGCAAAGGAACTAGAATAGTCAAACAATTTGAAAAAAAAAAAGACAAAATATTAAGGATCATATTACCTGATTCCAAAACCTAATATAAAGCTACAGTTATGAAAGCTACAGTTATTAAAGGATAGGCCTATATATTAGTGGAAATAGGATAGGGAGCCCACAAATAGACCCACAAAAATATAAACAATAATGTTTTACAAAGATGTAATGTCAATTTAGTGGAGCAAAAATGGAGGTTCCAACAAATGGTACTGGAAAAATTGTATTTCCGTATGCAAAAAAAAAAAAAACCTCAACACATACGTTATACCTAAGACAAAAATTAGCTCAAATTAATCCTAAAGATAAAACATAAAAGTATACAAAATTTAAAATATAACATAGGGGGAAACCTTTATGACCTCAAGTTAGGCAAAGATTTCTTAGATATGACACTAAAAGCACAAGCAATTAAAAAAAAAGTTTTTTTTAATTGATGAATTGGATTTCATTGAATTTAAAATATTTTGGTCTGAAAGACACATTAAGAGAATGAAATTGGAAACCACAGACTTGATGAAAATATTTACAAATCACATTTGTATGACAAAGGACTTGTATCTAGAATAAAAAACTTTCAACTCAACAATAAGAAAATTAATCTCTCAGTAAAAAAAAAAAGCATGAAAGACTTCAACAGACACTTGAACAAAATAGATACACAAATGAAAAATAACTACCTAAATAGATGCTTTTCATCTATATTCATCATGAATAATGAGTAATTATTTAAAACTATAGTGAATATCACTACACAACTATTGAAATAGCATAATTAAATTTAAAGCCATTAACAACTCTAAATGCTGGTGAGGATGCAAAGCAAATAAAGCTTTCATACATGACTGATGGGAACACAAAACGTCACTTGGGAAAGCAGTTTGCAATTTCTTATAAAGCTAAATATCCAATTATTATATGAATCAGCAATCCCATTTCTAGGTAGTTACTCAAGAAAAATAAAAACTTATGTTCAGTCAAAAATGTGTACCTCCATATTTATAACAGCTTAACTTATAATTGCCCCAAACTAGAAACAATCCAAATATCTTTTAACTGGTGAGTGATAAACTCTCATACATCCATAAAAGGGAATATTGCTCAGCAACTTTTTTTTAAAAAAAGAGCCACTGATACACAACAGAAATGTATCTCAAATGTATCATGCTAAGGTTATCTTTTTTAATTTTTTTTAAGTTTATTTATTTTTGAGAGAGAGAGAGAGAGAGCACACAAGCAAGGGAGGGGCACACAGAAAGGGAGACACAGAATTCAAAGCAGGCTCCCGGCTCTGAGCTGTCAGCACAGAGCCCTATGAGAGGCTCAAACCCACAAACCACGAGATCATGACCTGAGCTGAAGTCAGACATTTAACCAATTAAACCACCTAGGTGCCCCTATCATGCTAAGTTTAAAAAGCCATACTCAAGAAGTTGCATACCAAGTAATTCCAAATACATGACATGGTGGGAAAGCCAGAGCTACAGGAGTAGAGAACCTATCAGTGGTTGCCAGAGTTGGGACAAGAAATGGGTTGAATATAGAAGAGTAGCATGAGAAACTTTTTTTGGATGATGAAAATGTTATGTATCTTGACCGTAATTGTGGTGATTATATGATTCTACGTGTATTTCACAACTCATAGAACTATACACCCAGAAGTGTAAAATTTACTGTATGTAAAATTTAATTGTTATAACAAAAATAAATTTTAAAATAAAACTTTGTTTTAGATCCTATCTCCATGTGCTTTTTATTATGCCAGAGTGCTCTAGCCTTGTATCCAGCAATAATTGTTATAAAGAACAGAACAGACTCTTGTAGACAATTAGTAGTCTCCACCAGAGAAAGCTTAATTCTGCATGAGATTATTTGCTAGTGAAAAACCTTTCTCTATAGGCTTATAAAGAGAAATGATGAGAAGATTAAAATTTTGTAAGTGATAGAATTTTAAAAACTATAGTGATTTCTCATCTATATAAAAACTAGGTAAAATCATTGCAGGCTGTTCAATAACTATTAAGAGCTAAAGAAACTAACCCAAAGGGACCAGACTGAAAAGAGAGGAAAAGTACAACTTAGGATAAAAGTATAATATAGTGTAAAAAGTGAGAGGAAATAGAGTTGAAAAGGAAAGACAGGATAAAGAGGGAAGGTGCCTGGGTGGCTCAATCGTTGTTTAAGTACCTGGCTCAGGTCATGATCTCATGGTTTGGTTTGTGAATTCAAATTCCATATCAGGTGAGCTCAAGCCCCATTTCTGGTGAGCTTGAGCCCCACTTCAGGTGAGCCCCGCTTCTCCCTCTCTCTTTCTCTGTCTCTGCCCCTTGCTCACTTGTTTTTCTCCCCCCAAAATGATAAAGAGGGGAAAAAATACAATGGAAGAAATAGTATATACAATTTTTTTATCTTTCTCATGCAGCATGCATTTCCCGTTATGTAGATATAAAAGCAAAAGCATATACAACTGGGTACTAAATGTTACTTTTACTAAGTTTTTTTTTTAATGTTTATTTATTTTTGTGACAGAGAGAGACAGAGCATGAACAGGGGAGGAGCAGAGAGAGAGGGAGACACAGATTCTGAAACAGGCTCCAGGCTCTGAGCTGTCAGCACAGAGCCCGACACGGGGCTCGAACGGGGCTCGAACGGGGCTCGAACGGGGCTCGAACGGGGCTCGAACGGGGCTCGAACTCACGGACCGTGAGATCATGACCTGAGCCAAAGTCGGACGCTTAACCGACCAGCCACCCAGGCGCCTCTGCCTTTTCCTAAGTTGAATTAACTTTCTCACACAATGAAGCAGATTTTTTAAAGTCTTCTTCCTTACAAAAGTATTGTCAATTATTTCCCCTTAGAGCTGGCATATAAAATATCATCAACTATCTCAGAAAATAAAATTATCAAAATGTTCTCTTCTGAATATGTCTAACGCTGATTCTCATATCCTTTAAATGTAGGGAAACTACTGAGAAAGTAGTTACACATATTAAGCTTAAAACAACATTGAAATCAACTTTATCAGTCAGATAAAAGTTATCAAGTTATCAATAAACTATGTGGTGCTTTAACATTTACAACAGTACAATGTGCCATAGATATCTTCATGGCATAAAGAAATAACATCTTTCTTTCAAAGAAAACATCCAACCCTTCTAATCAAATTGTACTTATTTTTTTTTAATTTTTTTTTAACATTTATTTATTTTTGAGACAGAGAGAGACAGAGCATGAACAGGGGAGGGGCAGAGAGAGAGGGAGGCACAGAATCCGAAACAGGCTCCAGGCTCTGAGCTGTCAGCACAGAGCCTGACGCGGGGCTCGAACTCACAGACCGTGAGATCATGACCTGAGCCGAAGTCGGACGCTTAACCGACCAAGCCACCCAGGCGCCCCTCAAATTGTACTTATTAAGATGCCAATGAAAATACATAGATAGAGACTTCCAAGTACACTATAAATTAAAGCTAAGAGAGGACAATATATCAAAATCTGAGAATTTCCACGACTTGCACTGTCTATTGGGATGAACTGATAAGAATAGTCTTGAACTATACATCATATTTTCCAACCTATGAACCAAAACATGACAGAATCTTCTTGTTGGCATTCCCAATGAGCACACTTAGAATGGACATGTGGGTTGTTTTTGTTTTGTTTTTTTTTTTTTCTGTCCCAGCCTCTAATTCCCCTTCTTCTGGTCCTGGCATAGTGAGAGCCAACCCTCCTTTAGTATCTGTCCATGTAACTCAGATGAAGCTGACTCCACCCCATTCCAGGATTAAGCTCATGGACTAAGCATGGGCAATCAGAACACTGTGGCTCCCTTACTACAGTGATTGATTCAGGAATAGGCACCTGGCCCAACCCAAGCCAATCAGAGCCAATAAGATTCTATTTTAGGATTTTTTTTAATTATTAGGAAATGGAAGATGTTTTTGTACCAAACTTGAACTAGTAGAGTGTACCTCTAAAGATATTAGTGTCCATCTTACTACCACAGGGACAGAGTTGAGAAAGAACTAACACAGAGAAAGCAGAACTCAGAAATGTTTTAGAGACTGTGTCCTAATGGGATCATGTAAGTCTCTGGATCTATTTCTGTAGATCTACCTTTGAACTTTTCCGTTTTTGAGCAAATTAATTCACTGTTTATTAGACCATTTGAGTTAGAATTCTGCCAAATTTAATGGAAAACATCCAGGCTAATAAAATTTATATGCTAGCCATTTTCTACGTTTAACAGTCACCTGTTGAAAAACCAAACAAACAAAAAACAGCAATAAGAGTGAAATACCACTAGATGTGGTAGTGAATTGCAAAAGTAGGCAAAATGGCAAGAAGTGCATGGAAAATCCTCTACTTTCCATTTCCAGTCAGCCATGTCAAGGTAAGACGAGCTTTTTAAAAAGCTTCTACTTGGGTCTGATTCTCTGCACAGTAACATACATTTGGATTATGATATATCAGGGGCTTTCAACCAAGGAGATTTTGTTCTCCAGGTGACCCTTGGCAATGTTGGGATGGAGACATTTTTGGCCGTGATAATGTGGGAAGGGTGCTACCAGCATCTAGTAGGTAGAGGCCAGGGCCAGGGATGCCTCTGTACATCTATGGTGCACAAGACTGACCTTCACAATGAAGAATTGTCCAGTCCAAAGTATCAAGAGTGCCAAGGTTGGAAAGCTGTGATCCATAACTATCAACATGTACATCCTTATCTGTATCTATTTTTATATCAAGTACTTATTTGGGGTCTCTGCTTGTTTCTGTAGTTTTGATCATTGGCATTTCCTGATAACTACACTTGGTTCTGTATAAGAGACCACAGAACCCATTAGCAGACTCTTCAGAGACCGAGAAAAGATGTTTTCAGTAATCTTGAGCATTGCAGTCAGCTTCTGACTGGTTTATGTAGCCACATAAACTCTGAAAAGGAACAGACCCTGTGACTGGGAATGGAAACTTCCACAGTTCTGAGGATTGCACATGTGGTCTCCACAGGAGACCTGTGGCACTTATTAAAAAGAATAGCAAAAGAAAGGGGGGAAACAGCTTTAAGTATGGAATGCCAACAGAATTATATTTTCAAATATGTGGAAAGTTGGTACTTCTTTACCTGCAATAACAGTAAGTTGTAAATTGAATTTACTTTTTTTTAATGTTTATTTATTTTGAGAGAGAGGGAGAGCATGCCGGTGTGTGAACAAAGGAGGGGCAGAGACAGAGGGAGAATCCCAAGCAGGTTCCACACTGTCAGCACAGAGCCTGACGCAGGGTTTGTGAAGCCACAAACTGAGATCATGACCTGAGCTGAAACCAAGAGTCGGATGCTTAACCAACAGAGCCACCCAGGATCCCCATTAAATTGAATTTACTTTTAAATGGATCTTTAGACTCAGGTAATATTGTTCACCTCTGAGAGGCACTGAAAGTATAAAACTTAGGTTTACCTTGTTAAGTGGACAGATAATTTATCAGAGAAAACTCTATTTTTTAAAGTTGAGAAAATCTGAAGGAGCAAAACTCTTATTCTGACAAAAGTGTTCAAATGGATGAGGGAGAAAGGTTGAAACTGAAGAATTCTCTAGCTTGCACAGACCAGATCCTTTCTGTAAGAGAAAAAAGATAATGCTCAATTCTGAGTCATGATATTAATAATTTAAAAACTGGTTTGTATATAAGAATAAAGAAACAATTTGTTTATAATCACTGTGTTGCTTTATGCTCATTTTAAAAAGACTTTAAAACATTTAAGAAAATTTGCTGTGTTAGACTTACGAAAACATTATGATTACAGTCTATGTTAAAATATTTGGAAATTTTAATTGACTACATAAATAAATTTCTATTTATAGTTGTATAAAGAATGTGGGAATATTTGAAAAAAAATTGTATGCAGGATTAAAAAGACATTAATTGACATACAAATTCCTCTACACACATAAAAATTCCAGAAAACTGCTTGTTTTACAAAATATCACATGGTGTCTGCCCCTACTTTAGGGCTATCTGATTATATTGTCCTAAGAAAAGGAAGAATGCATAGAGAAAAAGCAATTATCAGAAAAGATCAAAGGAGGATTTTAAAATCCTTTTTCCCAGGGTGCCTGGCAGGCTCAGCTGGGAAGGCATGTGACTCTTGATCTCAGGGTAGTGAGTTCAAGCCCCATGTTAGGTGGAGAGATTACTTTTTAAAAAATTAAATATATGGATATATAAAACATTGAATTCTTTAAAAATAAATAAATTAAATCCTTCTCCCTCCAAATCATAGCATTTTGAGTCCATGTTTGAGAACCAGACTTCCTGGTTTCGAGTTCTGTGGCTCAAGCATTTAATAATGGTGTCACTCTGGGGGCACCTGGGTGGCTCAGTCAGTTAAGCAACTGACTTCGGCTCAGGTCATGATCTCACGTTTTATGGGTTTGAGCCCCGCATCAGGCTCTGTGCTGATAGCTCAGAGCCTGGAGCCTGCTTTGGATTCTGTGTCTCCCTCTCTCTCTGCCTCTCCCTGCTCATGCTTTGTCTCTCTCTTTCTCTCAAAAATAAATAAAAAAAACATTCTTTTAATAGTGGTGTCACTTTGGGCAAATTATCTTACTTATTTAATCATTCTCTGACTCAGTATATTCATTAATACATGGGAATAATAGAACCTACTCCATAAGATTGCTATAAGGATTAAATGAAACAACATTTTAAAGGACTTGGCATAATATGTGAAAGATGGATAACATTATTATATTACTCTAAACTCTGAAACCCTTCTCTTATGTCCTAGAATAGGCAGAAGTTTGTTGTTGTTGTTGGTTTGGTTTGGTTTTAGTTGTTTTACATTTAAAAATATTTTTTTAAGTTTGTATTCAAGTTCCAGTGAGTTAACATACAGTGTAATATTAGTTTCAGGTATATAATATAGTGATTCAACACTTCCATACAACACCTGGTGCTCATCACAAGTGCCCTCCTTAATCCCCATCACCTATTTCACCCAACCTCCCACCCACCTTCCCTCTGGTAACCATCAGTTTGTTCTCCATACTTAATGGTTTGTTTGTTTGTTTGTTTGTTTATACATTTTAGAGACCCAATCTTGAAAATCAGAAGGAGTATTGGCCAAAAATTTTTGAATTTTACCTTTGACTTCACCAAACTGTAAAAGAGAAAAAAAAAAGTTCAGTTACTTTTAATAAAGTATTCTGTCATATTAGTGCAAAAAATTTATAGAGTTGGGAAGAAAGCATAAGATATATCCCTGAGTTCTGTTTCATATTGAAATGGATCCAAAAGAGACAAAATTCAGATGAAAAGAGACATAAGGACTTTTACAATGATGGTGACAGAGATGTGGGATGATTCATATTTGTATGCTTAAGGTACACCATAGCCTCTCCTGAGAGTTTGACATATCCACTTAACTGGTCCCCCAAACAGCCTTCTATGTGGACACTACTTAGAAGTGACATCCACTTTTGTGAATGGAAAAGCTAACACAGTGAAAGCTTTAGTAGCTTACCAGGTTGGGAGGGGTGGTGAGTGGCAGAAAAGTCACTACACCAAAAAAGTCTGAGACCTATGGCTCTGGGAACATAACCGTTTTTTACTTACTTTTATTACAGTAATAATTACTTGCTTGTATGAAACAATAAGGTTAATAAAATGTTCTTTCCATTAATCACCATAACAGGTAATACTTAATGCTTACTATGCACAAAGAGCTGTTCTAAATGCTTAATGTGTATTAACTCTCTTAACACTCACATCAACACTATAAAGTGGATTACAGTTCACTTACCCAATTTGTTAACAAGGAAACCTAGGCACAGGAAAGCTAAGTGAGTTACCCAAGGTGTACACATGTCAGGTGAGGAAAGGGGTCAGGTCACACCATGCAAACTGCATCTAAGGAGTATACTGCTTCTTACTATTAAAGAAATAGTCTCTAGTCTCTCCACTTTGAAATATTAAATAATACCTATTGTATATTTGAGAATAATGAAAAAAGGGCTAATTATGGGGAAAATAAGTTAATTCCAATACTGGTTCATAAATTCATATTTTCAATGAACTCTTTTTAAACGTATACTAAAATCATTTTCCTTTGTGACAATCCTGGCCCAGGTAACTGAGATTTATACAAATTAGATACAAAAATCTATTGGGGGCGCCTGGGTGGCTCAGTCAGTTGAGTGTCCAACTCTTGATTTCAGCTCAGGTCATAATCTCATGGCCGTGAGATTGAGCCCTGCGTCAGGCTCCATGCTGGCAGTGGAGCCTGCTTGAGATTCCCTCTCTCCCTCTGCCCCTCCCCCATTCTCTCTCTCTTTCTCTCAAAATAATAATAATAATTTTAAAAAAGAAAAAAATCTTTTGTTTAAAGACAGAGCCTAAGAAATGCTTCTCTATTTGAATCAGATATTAAATAGATTCCTGAAAATTTCATTGCCAAAGTATACATAACATCATATCTTTTTAAACCTTTGTTTATACAAGGCCAAGTGAAACAGAATATTATTTGGATTAAATGTCTTTGAGACATGTATAAGCTTCACCATTTGCAGGGAGATCTATTTTACTGAATTTGAAAATGGCACTGAAAAACAGCAGTTGGAATGTTAAGACTTTCTATTATTTTACTCTTTAATTATTTAAAATATTTATATTCCATTACTTTTCTATTAAGGATGATCTTCATAAACTATGATAGAAACAATCTGGCATCATATCCAGACTTCACTGATATTTCAAGCAATGGGGTTAAAAATAATATGGTTTGGGTTAGTTTGAGACCTTGCCTGGAGGCCACAGCTTCTGTGGCTTCTGAATTGTTTAGAAAAGAAGTTGAGGTTTGAATTACTCTTTTCCTACATTCTTTCATAAAAGGAGAGAGGAATGTTAAATGGATGATACTAATCAAAGAAAAAAAATGTTTTGGAGTTAGTCAATGCATCAGAAATTCATACACCAGGAACCTGGAAAAAGAAGTGTTAAGGTAAGAGGGTGGTCCTCAAACTGAAAGCTGATGTGTGGTGTTCAAACTCAAGCAAGACAAGTTTTTCCCATCCCTGCACATGTAGAGCCTGGACACACCCAAGCTGACAGGACCAATTTAAAAAGAGAATGTCAGAAAAAAACTGGAGAAAGAGAGCATCACCCGAGAGTGAGAGGCAGATGCAGGCTAGAATGAGTACAGCTCTTCCTTTACTTACAATGGGCTTACATCCTGACGAACTCATCATAAGTGAAAAATATCATAAGTCAAAATGCATTTAATACTCCTACCCTACTGAACACATCACAACTTACCTAGCCTACCTTAAATGTGATCAGAACGCTTACATTCGCCTACAGTTGGGCAAAATCACCTAACACAAAGCCTATTTTAAAAGCGAGTATTGAATATCTCATGCAATTTATTGAATGCGGTACTAACAGTGAACAACAGAATGGTTGTGCGGCTACAGAGTGGTTGGCCGGTGTACCAGTTGTTTCCCTCATGGTCACGTGGCTGACCAGGAGCTGCTGAGGCTGCTGCCTGGCATCACCAGAGAGGATCATACCACATATCGCTATCCCAGGAAAAGATTCAAATTCAAAATTTGAAGTACAGTTTCTACTGAATGTATATCACTTTCACACCATCATAAAGCCAAAAAATCCTAAGTCGAGTCATAATAAGTCAGAAACCATCTGTAATTTTGATTAGCCTCATGAAAAGGCAGATCATCTTTGCCCCGGAGAGATAGATCAATACAAAAATACATTGCACCAAAAATCATGCAATACAGTTAAAGCAATGCCTACAGAGAAATTATTAGCTATAGACATCTACATTTAAGAAAGAAGAAAAAACTCAAATTAAGAACCTAATCTTCCACCTTAAGAAACTAGGAAAGGAGAATAAACCAAAAAAACATAAGCAAAAGGAAGGAAGCAAGAAAACTTAGTGTGGAAACAAATGAAATAGACAACAGAAAAACAGAAGAGGGGTGCCTGAGTGGCTCAGTCAGTTAAGTGTCCAATTCTTAATTTCAGCTCGGGTCATAATCTCATGGTTCATGGGATCAAGCCCCACATAGGGCTCTGTGCTGGCAGCATGGAGCCTTCTTGCGATTCTCTCTCTCTCTCTCTCTCTCTGTCTCTCCCCCACTCGCATGTGTGCACACAAACTCTTTTCTCTTTCTCAAAAATAAATATTAAATAAAAAAGAAAAGAAAAACAACAGAGAATACCAATAAACCAAAAGTTGATTCTTTGAAAAGATCAACAAAATTGACACACCTTTAAGTAGATTGACAAAGAAAAAAAGAGAAAATACTCAATTTACTAAAATAAAGAATGAGATTAAGAACATCACTACTGATCTTACAGAAATAAAAAGAATTTCCCCTCAAAATGCTATAACAATTACTTGCCAAAAAATTAGATAATCTAAATGAGGTGGATGAATTTCCAGAAACACATGAGCTATTAAAACAGATTCAAGAAGAAAAGAAGCTCTGAATAGTCATATCACAAGTAAAAATATTTAATAGGTAATTAAAAAAAAAAACTTCCCCCAACACTAACTCACACACACACACACACACACACACACACTACACACAAGCCAGAAATTAAATAGATTCATTGGCGAATTCTACCAAGCATCTAAAGAATTAACACCAATCCTTCACAAACTCTTCCGAAGAATAGAACAGGAGGGAACACTTTTCAAGTCATTCATTCCGTGAGGCCAGTATTACCCTAATAACAAAACTCAGACACATCACAAGAAAAAAGACTACATATTAATATATCAAAATGAATATAGATGCAAAAATCCTCAAAAAAAATTACCAAATAATCCAGAAATTCATAAAGATTATACAACACGACCAAATGAGATTTATCTGAGGAATTCAAGGTTCATTTAACATGAAAATCAATCAACATGAAACACCGTATTATGGACTAGCAGGGCCAAACCTACACAATCATGTCAATAGACACACACAGAATAGACAAATCATTTGCTAAAATCCAATACTCTCTCATAATGAAACACTCAGTAAATCAGAAATAAAAGCAACATTCTCAACCTGATAAGTCATCTACAAAACCACACAGCTGGGGACACCTGGGTGGCTCAGTTGGTTAAGCATCTGCCTTCAGCTTAGGTCATGACCTCATAGTTCATGAGTTCGAGCCCTGCATTGGGCTCCATACCTGCTTGGGATTCTCTCTCTCCCCTCTCTCTCTGCCCCTACCCTGCTTGTGCTCTCGCTCTCAAAATAAATAAATGAACTTTAAAAAGAGTTAAAAAAATAGCTAATATAATTAATGGTAAAAGAATACCTTCTCCCTAAGATCATTAAAAAGAAAAGGATGTCCACTTTTACCACTTCTATATAAAATTACACTGAAGATTCTGGAGAAGAATTTTATTTATAAAAATAAAAGGTTTAATATGTCATATATCAAAAATATCAAATACAATTCATATATCAAAATATCAAAAACAATTTTAAATATTTTTCTATTAATATAACCACAAACTAGAGACAGGAAAGTTGTACACAACTATAAGAGAGAGTTAACCATCCATAATCAAAATGGAAAAATTTTTAACACACTTTTTTCAGTATCTGATAGAATACAGATAAAAAGAAAAGAGACTATAAAACACCGAATAGGGACTCCTGGGTGTCTCAGTCAGTTAAGCATCTGACTTCTGCTCAGGTCATGATCTCATGGTTGGTGAGTTCGAGCCCCACGTTGGGGTCTGCACTGGTTGTGCAGAGCTTGCTTGGGATTCTCTCTCTCCCTCACTCTCTCTCTCTGCCCCTTCCCTGCTTGTGCTCTCTCTCTCTCTCTCTCAAAATAAATAAATGTAAACATAACAAAATAAAATAAAATAAAATAAAATAAAATAAAATACTGAATAGCACACCCTACAAACCTGACCTAATGGAGGAATATCGAACACTGCACAAACACTGCAAACTACATTCTCTCAAATACATCAGTCATTTACATAAACTTCTATGACTTGGCCTTCAAATAACTCTCAGATAATTGCAAAAGTTTGAAGTCATATAAATAATATACTATGATCAGGGATGCCTGGGTGACTGAGTCGATTAAATGTCAGACTTTGGCTCAGGTCATGATCTCACAGCTCACGAGTTTGAGCCCCATGTTGGGTTCTGTGCTAACAGCTCAGAGCCTGGAGTCTGCTTTGGATTCTATGTCTCCCTCTCTCTCTGTTCCTCTCTACCCACACTCTGTCTGTCTGTCTCTCTCTCTCTCTCTATCTCTCAAAAATAAAGATTTCTTAAAATTTTTTAAACACAATTTTTTTTAATAATAATATACTACAATCATAATTCAATTACCCTGGAAGTCAATAACAAAAATGTAACAGGGAAATAAATATTTCATGTTTGGAAATAAAGAAATATCATTTCAGCTGAGTCAAGGTACAATTAATAAGTCATAATTGAAATAGATGACAAAGAAAGTAAAACTGTCTACTGAAAATGGAGAGGAAGTGTACAATAATATAGTGAAAGAAAAAGAAAAGAAGTGAAAGGAGTTAGGAAAAGAAGGTACTAAGTGGGGAAAATTGGGAATATCTTTACAAATAATAGAAGCAAACATAAAATAACAGGAACTATACATTTTCAGAAAGCAAGGCAGAGTAGAAAAATGTACTATCTAATCCTGAGTTTTAAAATGCACCAATAGGAGTGCAACAAAATAAGAATTTATGGATATGTCTTTAACATAAACACCACACACAGATTTCAGACCAGTAGTCTGACTAACTTGCTATCAGAACAGAAATCAGCAGAAAAATGAATTATGGAAAGAGCCCAAATATCCACTGACAAATGAATAAAGACGATGTGGTATGTGTATTCAATGGACTATTACTCAGTGATCAAAAAGAATGAAATCTTGCCATTTGCAACAATGTGGATGGAACTAGAGTGTATTATGCTGAGCAAAATAAGTGAGTCAGAGAGAGACAAATATATGATTTCACTCATATGTGGAATTTAAGAAATAAAACAGATGAACATAGGGGAAGAGAAGCAAAATAATATAAAAACAGAGGGAGACAAACCATAAGAGACTCTTAAGTACAGAAAACAAACTGAGGGTTGCTGGAGGGGTATTGGGTGGGAAGATGGGCTAAATGGGTGGGGCACCTGGGTGGCTCAGTCGGTTGAGTGACCAACCTCGGCTCAGGTCATGATCTCATGGTTTGTGAGTTTGAGCCCCCCATCAGGCTCTGTGCTGACAACTCACAGCCTAGAACCTGCTTCTGATTCTGTGTCTCCCTCTCTCTCTGCCCCTCCCCCACTCATGCTCTGTCTCAGTCTCAGAAATAAACAAACATAATTTTTTTTTAAAAAAAGGAGGGCACTTGTTGGGATGAGCACTGGGTGTTGTATGGAAGTGATGAATCACTAAATTCTATTCTTGAAATCATTATTGCACTATATGTGAACTTGGATTTAAATTAAAAAAAATAAATAAAATAATAAGAAGGAGAATAAAATAAAGGAAAGCAAGTTAATTAAACTGAAGGAAGATTTTTTAAGAAGATAGAGGGCAAACTAGAGAGACACAAAAGGGAAAGTGTTTTACAACAAAGCGTAAATAGTGATTGGAGCCCAAATAAATCTGACAAAGGAAGAGAGGTGAGGTCTCAGACAGTCATCTGGAAAGACCCACCCTGTGTCCTCCACTAGAGACAGAGTTAAAGGTGCAAAGAGGGCATAGTAGGATCAGCTGGGAGAATTACCCTTGAAGATTGGGAGAAGTATGCAAAATTGCTGAATAAAATTTTTGGACAGATTGGGGGGGAACCAAGAATAGAGTAAAATATTCAAAGAATTATTGGGTGAGTTTCAAAGTAACATGAAGTTTATTGTAAGTGGACAATGCAAGCATTAGCTATGCCCTGTGGGGACATGCCAAGAAACGCATGGAATTTGGGACTCTTAAGGAAAAAAAAACACAACCAAGATGAAGCAAGATAAAAGGGAGCCAGACAGGACAACAATAGATCAAGTATAGGCCTGCATTAGATTTTTGGTGGTGGAAAAATACCTCCTATATCAGATTAACCAATTTTAAAACAGCAAGACAGATGAGGTTTGTTTCAATAGTTGGTGCTTCTAGTAGATCCATAAACTAGTGGTTTGTTTCTCTTTACAATGGGAGACTCCCACAAAATCAAGTCTGAAAGAGTACATGAGATAAGAAACAGTAAGGCTGGGAAGAAAGAAGAATTAAAAACAAAAATGCCCTCGATTTTGAGATTTTCTGCAGTAGAAAAGTAAAGGGTATGAATGATTTTTTAAAAATTTTTTACTTATCTTTTTTTTACCAGTTATTTATTTTTAAAAGACAGAGAGAGAGAGACAGAGCATGAGCAGAAGAGGGACAAAGAAAGAGGGAGACACAGAATCCGAAGCAGGCGCCAGGCTCTGAGGTGTCAGCACAGAGCCCGATGCAGGACTCGAACTCACAAACTGCGAGATAATGACCTGAGTTGAAGGTGGACACTTAACCAACTGAGCCACCCAGGGACCCCGATTTTTCTTAAAGTAATTTAAATGTGAGAGACTCTGCTGAGGCTCTCTTAAAGGAGTAGAGGAGGAGCAGAGGGGAAAGAAATACTTGAGATATATACCACAATTGGGAAAATAAAGATGTAAGTGTAAGAAATGCTACTCAGGTCCCGAAACAAAGGCTGAGGAAAACACGTCTTGAGGAGCACATGGCAGAAACATCCATCTACCTTACACTCCCAGAGGCAACCCCTTGAGATTCAACAAGGAGAACTTCAGTTAAGGAACCTGCTGCGGCTGGGGCACTGGGTGGCTCAGTCGGTTGAGCAACCGACTTCTGCTCAGGTCATGATCTCACGGTTTGTGAGTTTGAGCCCCGAGTTGGGCTCTGTGCTGACAGCTCAGAGCCTGGAGCCTGCTTCGGATTCTGTGTCTCCCTCTCTCTCTGCCCCTCCCCTGCTCATGCTCTGTCTCTCTCTGTGTCAAAGGTGAATAAACATTAAAAAAGGTTTTTTTAATAAAAAAATAAATTTAAAATAAAGGAATCTGCTGAGGCTGATTCCCTAGTTGGAAAATAAGTGGAGATTATGTGAAAATCTTCCAGTGGAAGCAGATTTCACATGCCCTTCCATATAGCAAGAGGAAGTTGAAGTGGCTTCTGTAACATGAACTGAACTTGTGGGCTCACAAAAGTATGGTAACTGTTGCCAGAGTGCCCATGCTCAAAGGGTAAATGGAACTGAAGAGGTTTTGAATATTCTTGTTGAGGCAAAAATAGAGATCCACAAAAAACCTGGTAACTTGTGGTAATCCATAGGTGGAATTTTTCCCCCATCATGTGCAAACACACGGTACCCATAATTACCTCCAGTGAACTGACATTCAAAGATCATGGATCCAAACAACTCACTTGGAGGGACAGACATTCTGATGAACCTGAAACCAAAGTTTCCTCTTTTCAGTCTATCTCCTTCACTCACAGTTCCCATCTTTGGAGTTTACCAAGCACTAGGTTCTGGGACCATCATTTTGTTTGGGATAGGTCTTCTCTCCGAGCTTGGGAATATTGTGTGTGTGTGTGTGTGTGTGTGTGTGTGTGTGTGTGGTGTGTGTGTGTGTGTGTGTGTGGTGTGGTGTGGTAGGTGTGGGGAGCTGAAACTGTGATCGTGTTGCATAGCCTGTTATTTAAAGATGAAGCATGTTTAAATTAAATTTCTGAGATTCTGAAAGAACCACACCCATATCCATTAAAGACAGTACCCACTGAAGCTTTTCTAGCAGTGATTAAAATCACCTCCAAGCCTTTAAAAATATCCAGTTCCATAGTCCAATGATTATCAGAGTGTGGTCCCCAGACCATGACCAGAACCATCAGCATCACCTGGGAACCTTTTAGAAATGCAAACTGGGGGTAGGGTCCAGCAATCTATGTTTTACTAAACCTTTGCAGGGATTCTAAGGCACAGTAAAGTTTGAGGACCACTGGTCTAGTTTATCCCAAGCAAATGAAATCAGAAACTCAGGAGGAGTCTGGACATCAGATTCAGAATCACTGTATTAAAGAATCCCTGGGGCGCCTGGGTGGCTCAATCGGTTAAGCAGCTGACTTCAGCTCAGGTCAAGATCTCACGTTTTATGTGTTCAAGCCCCGCATCGGGCTCTGTGCTGATAGCTCAGAGCCTGGAGCCTGCTTTGGATTCTGTGTCTCCCTTCCCTCTGCCTCTCTCCACTCATGCTCTCTCAAAAATAAATAAATGTTAAAAAAAATTCATGAATCCCTGAATCTGGGACACCTGGGTGGTTCAGTTGGTTGAGTGTCCCACTCTTGATTGCAGTTCAGGTCATGATCCCAAGTTTGTGAGATTGAGCCCCATGTCCGACTCTGCATTGAGCACTAAGCCTGCTTGAGATTCTCTCTCTCCATTTGCCTCTCCTTACTCATGTTCTCTCTCTTTAAAAAAAAAAAAAAGTAAAAAAACACATTTTTGTAAATTTCAAATTAAAAAAAAAAAAAAAAGAATCCCTGAATCTGTCTAGGCAGTGAACTGAGAGTCATCTGCCTGAGACTGAGCAGAAAAGATATTGGGAAATTAGAATTGGGGTTGGGGGAGAAGTAATTTAAGACATTTGTATTATAATTTCTTTGGAGTTTTGAAGATCAAGTAAATTTTATTATGACTTTTTTTATTATTTAAAACTCACAAGAACAAAATCTGATTTCAGATTTTAAATCCTGTGGACTTCAGCTAATTTGTAATAATTAGAAGAACTTGAGATTAAAGTTGTGAGACACACACGGAAGTAGAGAGAACAGTGTAACTCACCTGTGTATTTCTCAGATTAAACAATTATCAACATTTTCCCATATTTGTTTCAACTACTCTTTTTCTTCCTTCTTTTTTTGCTTTTTTGTTTTTGGTTGTTTTCTTTTTTTTCTTTTTTGTTTTTGCTTTGTTTTGTTCTGGGGGGAATGGGGCTACAGCATTTTTGAGAAAATCCCTGGTATTGTTTTATTTAGAATCATAGGTACTTTCCATAAATTTTACTAAAAAATAGGGCCATTTTCTTACATAACCACAATTCTATTTTCTTTTGTAACAAAATTAATAATTTTTCAGTATCATCTAACATCTTGTTTGTAATAATATTTCTTCAAACATCTTAAAAATATCTTTTGCAGGGGCGCCTAGGTAGCTCAGTCGGTTAAGCGTCCAGCTTCAGCTCAGGTCATGATCTCACAGTTCATGGATCTGAGCCTCGTGTCAGGCTCTGTGCTGACAGCTCAGAACCTGGAGCCTGCTTGGGATTTTGTGTCTCCCTCTCTCTCTCTGTCCATCCCCGCTTGTGCTCTGTCTCTGTCTCTCTCTCAAAAATAAATATTAATATATATGTATAATATATATGTATATATTATATATATATAATATATATGTATATATTATATATATATATATATATATATATATATATATATATATATATATATATCAAATTCATTTGAAACAGGAACCACACAAGGACCACACGTGGTATTTGAATTACATTTTTTAACATTTTTGACTGTTAATTTTTAACCTTTTTGACTCTCCCTTTTATATTCATGTCATTGACTTGTGGCTGAAATAAGATGGTTCTTCTGTAGAATGTCTTCATTCCGGGTTTGTCTAATTGTTTCCTCTTTGTGCTATTTAACTGTTTCCCTTCCTCTCTCCTCCCACTAAACTAGAAATTAAACGTTAGAAACTTAGATTCAGGTTCAAGTTTTTTGTGCGACTAGTTCACATGTTCTCTGTACTTCATAAAGTCTGGTTGTTTGGCTGTGTTGATTTTAAGACTAACAAGTGCATTCAAACAATGGCTATCTGATCCTTCTGTTATAATCATCAACTTTTCTCTTCAAGATTTTGACATCCATTAATGGTTACTGTTTTAATCGATTACTGCTTTGAACGTCACAAAATGGTGCATTTATAATGCTACTGCCCTACCTATAGTTGCATTTGAAATTCTATAAAACCAACTTACTTTCATCAACTATGCCCCCTTAGTTAACTTGAAATAGTATACAAAACAAGACGAATAAATGTTTAGCTCTTTCTCTCTTTGATAACATTTATCCAAAATTTGAGAAAACAAATTTAAGGCACACATCCTTCACTCAGCAGTTATGCTTCTAGAAATGTTTCCTGTATATAAACTTAGACAAGTGTGGAAAGAAATATGTACAAAGATTTTTACTGTAGGATTTTTTTGTAATATAAAAAATAAATTTATGAAAATAGCCAACATATTTCTCAATAAGATATTGCTTAAATAAATTACAATATATTTGTACATAAGAATACAATGCAGCTATTAAAAAGTGTGCTTCTCTTAAGAAACTAAGAAAAGGAACTTCCTGAATTTAATTTACTATCTATTGCAAAGCCACAGCAGTCATCTGATTTCATAAAGGCACTTCACATAGACATCATCTACTATCCCATTTATTCTTTAAAATAGTATTAAAAGCCCTGGACAACATAAGAAAAAGAAATAAGAGATGTAAGAATTGGAAAGGAAAAGACAAAATAACCAATATTGGTGCAGAGAATGAGGGAGTTCAGCAAGTTTGCTCAGTACAAGATCAACATGTAAAAATCAACAACCTCTAAAGCAGCAGCAACCAACTAGAAAATATGCCAGGAAATAGAATACCTTGAACAATAGCGATAAAACTACAAAATGTCTAGCAAATAATCTAACATATAATATATAGAATTTCACGAAATACTGAGTAAAGGAAAGGGCTGTGAATGAAAAACAAGAAAACAAAGGTACTGGTAAATATCAGTGAAATCTGAAGTCAACATTTGGATGATGACATAGGTTTGGACTAGGCTCACCATACTGCTCACTGAAACTTCAGTTTCAGCCACAGATTCTAGCTGCTGCCCTATGTTCTGGAACAATGAATAGGGAAGGACAATAAATTTCAGGTGACAAGGGCTCTTCATATATCTGCTCCCAGCTGGCTGAAGAAGGCTTTGTGTTCAAAATCTTGGCTCATCTCATGGAATGCCCATCTGCATATCTGCCATGTGATGGATTTTGTGCTACAAGAGGCAAGTTTCACGAGTCATTAATTATACCAGATGGTGATGAAAGACTTAATAGACAACATAAATCTTCTGGAGAAACAAACATCAACAAATCACTTCAGGAAATAGCATCCATCCATATATTATTATGGACAACACTAGTTTTGCCACAGTGGGTATCAGACATCGAAGTTGGCTGGATAGTCATAAATTAAGTTATCCAGAAATCCAGATAGGAAATTCTTATTTTTACAAAATATAAAATCTCAGAAGATTACTTCTAGCAGGAGAAACATATATTATGCCTCGATATTCAAACAGAAATATAACTCAGTGTGATACAGTCATTGTGCAGCTTGCTTGAAACCCTGTGAAAACAGAAAATTGATTAGGAACATACTTGTTACAGGAGCAGGGACCTATTATCTGTGACAGGCTTGTTCTTTTGAATAGGAAATGGTGCTAATGTACAGTAATGAGGTCAAAGTTCTATGGTCAATCCCCTGTGGGACAATTTTTTCTTTTTTGTTTTCAGGTTACATTGTATAATTTGCCCTTAAATAGGACAGAAAGGGTGTGGGAGGAGTAGGAATGGATAAATCTATCTCTATTACTGAAAAGACACTCAAATGACTTATTCTGCAGGTGGCAGATCAGAACCATCTTTAAAATGGAAGACAGCTGGAGCTCTGTTGGTTAACGGTCTGACTTAGGCCCAGGTCATGATCTTAAGGTTTGTGGGTTCAAGCCCCACATTGGGCTCCATGCTGACAGCTCAGAGCCTGGAGCCTGCTTTGGATTCTGTGTCTCCCTCTCTTCCTGCCCCTTCCCCACTTGCACTCTCAAACTCTCTCTCTCTCTCTGTCTCTCAAAAATAAATAAACGTTAAAAACTTACTTAAGATTGATTTTAAAAAGAAGTAAATAAAACAAAATGAAAGACAGACATTCATTATGAACACAAATGATACTTGTCACTCCTATCAGTGGTGGAAAATGTTAAATATTATTTCAAGCAATGTAACCTGTTGTTTTACACTTGATATGAGATATAGTACTTTAATACCATATGGGATCTAGTAACAACTCAATTCACACTATTTTCCACAGAAAATTGTGTCTTCTTTTGAATTTTCCTAGTTCAGCATTAAACATTAAAAGAACTCACAATAGTAGCTCATGGAGAAGAAATATATTCTGATGATCTTGCTAGCTTTCCCTGGATATTACAAAACATCATACTGCTAGCTCTTTTCCATAACAGACATTAGTACAATATTTTTAACACTTGACTTTCCCATTATGAGTAAAAGAAATAGCTATTAAAAACTTAATAATAGTAATGGTATACTTACTATTACTATTAGTATATAAACACTAGTATATTAAAAGTAATAGTATTTATTATGTTTAGCAATGGTTCATTAATTGAGACTGCTTGAAAATCTTTGTCAGTTTGTCAGAATTGCCACTAATCAAATTTGTCATATGGATATGTTTAAATAAGAAAATTAACACTGAACCTTATAAAACTGAAACTTTGATACTTGAATTTTAATCATAAATTTTGAGAAAAATAAAGTTACTTTAGAAAAAAATGAATACTTTCTTTAGTCTAAACATCTAGCCCCTGGATATTTATTAGCTGTAGATAGAGAAAATGAAGCATAAGACAGAAGAAAATAAGGAATTACTGCTAACTTCTGGGATAAGCAAGGAAGGTTCTTCCCAGGGGACTCTATGTATCAGGCAGGATAGGCTAATTGCTACAGAAACCCAAGATCTCAGTGGCTTCAGCCACTAAAGGTTGGTTTCCTGCACAGTTCTGCAGGGGCTCTGGATATCACTGCAAATCTTATTAGTCATGTCAAGACTCCCAACCATTCCTTACCAGGGCCATTCTCAGAGTCACACTTGCTGTGGGAAACCTTGAAAAATGAGATAATGTCTTCTCCATGACAAAGCACAGTCTTGCTTCTGCTTCCTATCAACATGGTGAATTCCCCAAACTCAGTGTTACTTTTCCGTAATGTAGCCCACCACACGTGAAGACATCTCTCACGTGTCCTGTGTTGCATGAACGGAACTTGGGAAGCAAGAATAGATACAAGCCAATATGAAAAAATGGCTACTAGTTTTGCAGGGAATAGAAAGTACTTTGTCTCTGACTCAGAAGTTTTGGGTCTTCTGCCAGGATCCAAGGAACGGTAATAAGTTTACTTGCTATCTTGCAAGTAGAGTAAAATCCTAACACTTCACAATTCTTGACAGGTGGAGATTGGGGCTCTGTCTCATGCAGTCATTCAAGGGACCCAGGCATATTCCATCCAGTGGCTGTTCCAGCCAGAGTCCTTACCTAGATCTAGCTGACGGGTGAGGGAAAGACCAACATGGACTGCAGGAAGTTTAGGGTACTGGCTTAAAAGTGGCCTATGTAATTTCCATCCACATTCCATTGACTAAAACGCAGTCATATGACCTCACCTTACTACTGGGAAGGCTGAGATATAATTTAAATGTAATTTAACTGTGTGCCCATGAGGAAAAAAAGAAACAGGGCTTGGGAAGGATATAGCAATGTCTCTGCCACAGACCATAACACTGGTGTGATAATGGAAAATATGAAATTATTTTCTCAATGGCAGCTAGTGCCTGCACAAAATAAAATTAACAAACACATCTAGAGTAATGTTTTGTTGTGGAGGAATCAGCATTTCTGCAATACCATGAGATGAGGGCAAGAGTAAGAAGGAAGGTGTAGCATTCTCTATTTTTCTAGAAAATAAAGGAGGCCTACTTATCTTGATCTGAGGCCCTTATCCTATAAAGACTTGAAGCAAAAGTGGAATTAAACTTGCCAATTAAAGGTAACATAGGCTCTCTTATTTTTTAAAAGCCTATTTTAGTTTACCTTCATTTATTTCAGGTAATTGCTCAGTCATTTATTGTCTCCCCTATCAGAGAGTATCTGAGTATAGAGGTGAAGAGAAAAGGATTCTCAGGTCTAGAGCTCTAGGCGAGGTCCAGCATTGTGCTCCTGGCCCTCCCTGAACTCTGTGAGGCCATTTCTCATCCTGCTTGGACACTGGGCATCTTCCTGGTATCTGCTGCTGAAACTCACAGAAGGGAACTTGTAGTCTTTTCTCTATCCTGATCAGATCCTTGTGCTGGTCCCTCAGTGATTTGAACTTGGCCTTGGTAGAATAGAAGAGGAACTGACTCCCTCTACTCTGGTGAGAGCATCCCTCAACCATTCCAATCTGTCACCTGGATGCACCTTGTTGGTTGTTCTTTTTCTTTGACAGGACCTGAAATCCCAGCCTGTGCCCAGGGAAATGAGGAGAAAGTCCACGTGCTCCCATTTACCTGAACCTTATCTGATTTTGTTTTAATGTTCCACCCTAGAACTTGACCTGGAATGGGGAAGAAGTCACAGATCTGAACACGTCCCCTTCCTTCTTCCTTTCCACTTACTTCTTTTCCTGGAGATCTCCCATTCTTCCCCATGTCAACTGCAGCCTTCCCACATCACAGCTTGTATTCTCCCTCTTCCTGTGCTCCCTAGTACAATTTTAAGTTTAGACTTCAAGGAGTTTGGAAATAAAGGAATCCTCTTCTCTCTCAACAAATGTTTCCTCCCAAGAGCCTGCTTTTACAAGAGCTCTAAATGCATCCATGCAATAAATAGTGTGTTCTCTGAAGCCCTGAAACCCACTGGTTCACTAGGTGGAAAGTCCCAGAACATTATAATTTAGAGGAAAGGAAAATATATCACTTCACTGTTGCAAATGTATACCTGATACATTCTCACTCTTTAAGGAAAACTGCTAAAAATATTGATAATGTTTCCTTCCCACACATACCTCCAGCATAACTTGTAATGAATATTACATTGTGGTATTTGGGGATGTCATAGCTTTCCATTCTAGGACAATGCTAATATCTTGGATGACTTTCAAATCCAATATTACACAATCAAGTTCCAGTAATTACTTCTCTGGTCCTTTTTCTCATATGAGTGTTGAGTAGTATCCATTGTCTTAGAGCCACACTGGGACCTTCAATGTGGTTATTTTATGTTTAAAAAAAAAAAGAAGAAAGCCTTTGTCTTATTAGAGTTTTAGTTTGTTTGGGGCCCCTGGGTGGCTCAGTCAGTTGAGCATCTGACACTTTTTTCAACTCAGGTCATGGTCTCACAGTTAATGGGTTCAAGCCCTTTGTCAGGCTCTGTGCTGACAGCATGGAGCCTACTTAATATTCTCTCTCCCTCTCTCTCTGTGCCTCCCCTGCTCTCTATCTCACTCTCTCAAAATAAATAAACAAAACTTAAAAAAATTAAATAAAAAAGAATTTTAAATTGTTTATGTCAGTATTACAATTAAAAGGGCAAGTTTTCTTGATTACCATTACAATTTTTCAATGAGATTTCTGAAACAAGCCTGCTCTTTGTGTTAAAAGTCTGTCTTTTAAGGTCAGAAAAACTAAGAACTGTCTTAAGTAGACAATTAGGAAATGTAATCATAGAGGTTTGCTATTCTAAACATTCTTCGTGAAGAAATTGTTCTTTGTCAGAGTCGGTAGGGTGGTGACACTGGGTACATCACTGCATTGAAGTGTTTCCCTAGATTCAGGTCCCTGTCTTAGGGGAACATGGAATAGGGCACTGGCATTTGGGCAACCTTGGGTCCAAACCCAGGTGTGGAGAGAAAGGAAGAGATGAGGAGTCTTTTAAACTAGTAGTTATACTCAAGTCATGATCCTTGGGTCATGGGATCGAGCCCTGTGTTGGGTTCTGAGCTGAGTGTGGAGCCTGCTTGGGATTCTCTCTCCCTTTTCCACCTTTTCTCACACTCTCCCTCTTAGAAAAACAACAACAACAAACCACCACCACCACCACCACCACCACCACCACCACACACACACAAACAGAAAAAAACACTAGTAGTTACAGATTCAAAAGCACATCCTGGCTACACCTCTGTCAGATGGACATTAGTTTAGCCACAAACTATGAGGAATATTTTGTACTTACATATCATGAAAACATTTTCTGACAATTACCTAATATCAATGTTCTGATACTTCAGTTTGTCTTTTTAAAAATAGAATAAGCTGCCTTGTGTGTAGTAAGTTTCTTTTCACAGGAACTATTCAAACACAGGCGGTTGAGGTTTATAATTGAAATATGAAAATAGATTCCTTGATAATTTACATTTGACAAGATCTGTGGTCCTGTGGAAACTCAGTCCAAAAGACCAAAGAGACAAAATCAGTCCTTTGAATTTGAGGATGAAAAATTATGTCATTCAAAAAACAGCTTTGCTCTTAAGAATGGAAATATATTTGAGGGGAGGAGCCAAGATGGTGGAACAGCATGGAAGTTTTTTGTGTGTCTCACGTCCATGAAATACATCCAGATCAACACTAAACCATCCTGCACACCTAGAAAACTGACTGGAGGATTAACACAATAATCTGCACAACCTGAACCACATATTTCAACAGGTACATGGCACAGAGAGGTAAACTTGGGGAGCAAGAAGCCACAGTGGTCAGGGAGGTGCTTTTGCAGGCAAAGAGAGGACAGAGACGGGGGCGGGGGGAGAGAATACGGGAAAAGCACCCCTCCCCAAAAGCAGCTGGAGAGAAAGTGGAAAATTGGAAACAGCTGCAGGGGCTAAACTAAAAAGGGAGAAAGGAGAAAGGAGAAAGGAGAGGGTTTAAATTGCATTAAGACTGTAAACAAGGGGAGTGCAAAGTCTGCAACTCCACAGCTCGATACCTGGCAGTGCTCTGGTGGGACGGGTGAATCCCCAGGAACAGAGTGGGGTCCGGGAGGTTCTCGGGCCACACTGGGAAAAGCGGTTCCACTGCTGGAAGGACATTTGGTAGAGACTGTTGAAGCCACCTGGTCCCAGCAGACCCCAGAAAATGGCCACATTCACTGGTGCTGGAACAAGGTCATTAAGGGTGAAGCCTGGTGCCAGATGTGTGTTGTGATTTTCTGTAATCCCTGAAATGCTGCTGCTACACTATCTCAGGAACTTTTTCTGGGGTGCGCTGGCACCTGGCTGCAGTCTCGGGGCACTGGCAGCAGCAGGGTCCAGCAAGCATTCCTGGGTGCAGCCGACATTCGGCCATTGCTCATTCGGCCATTGCTCATTCGGCCATTGTTCGGTAAGACCCTCCCACAGAGGGGAAGAACAGGTCAAAGCCGCAGTCCTTCAGAAGTAAGGGGATGGGGAAAACAGCCACATCTGAGACAAAACTTGGGAGAGAGCTACTGCCTGGGGCCTGGTCACGGAGAGTGAAAAAGTGGGGAGTGGATGAAAGCTGAACACAGAGGATGGGTGCATGATTGCTGATCGGGGAGAACAGACTGGGTAGCTGGCTGGCGTCATTTTCACTGCTCCTGCACATGCGTGCACACACCTATGACCACTGCAACACTCCACCCCAGTAGGCTAGCAGCTCCATCTAGTGGAGAATGGAGCCGCTACACTGAGCCCCGCCCAATTGGGGCAACCTTGCTCTTCAAGAACACAAGTCTCACTGTCTGCTTAGTTTATGGACTAGAAAGCGCTTCATAGTCTGACTTCTAGGGGAAAAAAAAGTAATTTCAGTCCTATTTCAATCTGTTAGCGGGTCCATCTATTCAATTTTCTTTCTTTTCTTTTTTTCTTTTTCACTTATTTTCTTTTTCTTGAATACAGAGAGAACATTTCATTTTTATTTTCAGTGTTTATTAAAAATATTTTCCTTTAATTTTTTACTATATTTTTTACTTTTGTGTGAATATTTTCAAAATCTACTTTACTTCCATCATTTTATTTTAGTCTACTTCAGTGTATTCACTTTTTCAAATTTTCAAACTATTTCCTTTTTTTTTCTTTTTTCTTTTTCATTTCTTTTCTTTGTCTTGAATGCAGAAAGAGAAAAACTTCATTTGTACTTTCAACTTCTACTAAAAATATTTCTCTTTAATTTTTTACTATATTCTTTACTTTTGTGTAAAATTTTCAAGTTCTATTTTACTCCCATCATCTCATTTTAGTCTACTTCAGTGTATTCATTTTTTCAAATTCTCAAACGACTTCCTTTCCTCTCCCCCCTGTTTTTCTCTAATCTCTCGAACTACTTTCAACACCCAGTCCAAAACACACCTAGGATCTAGCATCATTTATTCGATTTGTGTGTGTGTGTATGTGTTTAATTTTTAAATTTTAATATATTTTTAATTTTAATTTTTTTTAATTTTAATTTTTCTACCTTCATAATTCCTTTTCTCCCTTCAGAATGACAAAATGAAGGAATTCACCCCAAAAGAAAGAGCAGGTAGAAACGACAGCCAGGGATGTAATCAACACAGATACAAGCAAGATGTCTGAACCAGAATTTAGAATCACGATAATAAGAATACTAGCTGGAGTCGAAAATAGATTAGAATCCCTTTCTGCAGAGATAAAAGAAGTAAGAAACAGTCAGAATGACATAAAAAATGTTATAAATGAGCTGCAATCATGGACGGATGCCACGGCAGCAAGGATGGATGAGGCAGAATAGAGAATCAGCGATATAGAGGACAGACTTATAGAGAATATGAAGCAGAAAAAAAGAGAGACATTAAGACAAAAGAGCACGATTTAAGAATTAAAGAAATCAGTGACTCATTAAAAAGGAACAACATCAGAATCATAGGGGTCCCAGAAGAGGAAGAGAGAGAAATAGGGGTAGAAGTGTTATGTGAGCCAATCATAGCGGAAAACTTTCCTAACCTGGGGAAAGACACAGACATCAAAATCTAGGAAGCACAGAGGACCCCCATTAGATTCAACAAAAACCATCAATAAGGCATATCATAGTCAAACTCACAAAATACTCAGGCAAGGAGAGAATCATGAAAGCAGCAAGGGAAAAAAGTCCCTAACCTACAAGGGAAGACAGATCAGGTTTGCAGCAGACCTATCCACAGAAACTTGGCAGGCCAGAAAGGAGTGGCGGGATATATTCAATGTGCTGAATCAGAAAAATATGCAGCCGAGAATTCTTTATCCAGCAAGGCTGTCATTCAAAATAGAAGAAGAGATAAAAAGTTTCCCAAACAAAATTAAAAGAGTTTGTGACCACTAAACCATCCCTGAAAAATTTTAAGGGGATTCTCTGAGGGGACAAAAGATGAAAAAAAAAAAAAAAGACCAAAAGCAACAAAGACTGGAAAGAACCAGAGAACACCACCAGAAACTCCAACTCTACAAACAACATAATGGCAATAAATTCATATCTTTCAGTACTCACTCTAAACGTCAATGGACTCAATGCTCCAATCAAAAGACATAGGGTGACAGAATGGATAAGAAAACAAGATCCATCTAAATGCTGTTTACAAGAGACCCATTTTAGACCTAAAGATACCTTCAGATTGAAAATAAGGGGATGGAGAACCATCTATCATGCTAATGGTCAACAAAAGAAAGCCAGAGTAGCCATACTTATATCAGAAAATCTAGACTTTAAAATAAAGACTATCCAATGGAGTACTATGTGGCAATGAGAAAGAATGAAATATGGCCCTTTGTAGCAACATGGATGGAACTGGAGAGTGTTATGCTAAGTGAAATAAGCCATACAGAGAAAGACAGATACCATATGTTTTCACTCTTATGTGGATCCTGAGAAACTTAACAGAAACGCATGGGAGAGGGGAAGGAAAAAAAAAAAGAGGTTAGAGTGGAAGAGAGCCAAAGCATAAGAGACTGTTAAAAACCGAGAACAAACTGAGGGTTGATGGGGGGTGGGAGGGAGGGGGGCGGGTGATGGGTATTGAGGAGGGCACCTTTTGGGATGAGCACTGGGTGTTGTATGGCAACCAATTTGACAATAAACTTCATATATTGAAAAAATAAATAAATAAATAAACCAAAAAATAAATAAATAAAATAAAATAAAATAAAGACTGTATCAAGAGATGAAGAAGGACATTATGTCATAATCAAGGGGTCTATCCACCAAGAAGACTTAACAATTGTAAACATTTATGCGCCAAATGTGGTAACACCCAAATATATGTCAATTAATCACAAACATAAAGAAACTCATCGATAGTAATACCATAGTAGTAGGAGACTTCAACACCCCACTCACAACAATGGACAGATCATCTAATCAAAAAATCAACAAGGAAACAATGGCTTTGAATGACACACTGGACCAGATGGACTTAACATATATTCAGAACATTTCATCCTAAAGCAGCAGAATATACATTCTTCTCCAGTGCACATGGAACGTTCTCCAGAATAGACCATATACTAGGACACAAATCAGCCCTAAGTAAGTATAAAAAGATTGAGATCATACTGTGCATATTTTCAGACCACAACACTATGAAACTCGAAACCAACCACAAGAAAAAATTTGGAAAGGGAACAAATACTTGGAGAGTGAAGAACATCCTACTAAAAATGAATGGGCTAACCAAGAAATTAAAGAGGAAATTAAAAAGTATATGGAAGCCATTGAAAATGATAACACCACAACCCAAAACCTCTGGGACGCAGCAAAGGCGGTCATAAGAGGAAAGTATATAGCAATCCAGAACTTCCTAAAGAAGGAAGAAAGATCTGATACACAACCTAATCTTACGCCTCAAGGAGCTGGAAAAAGAACAGCAAATAACCCCAAACCAGCAGAAGATAGGAAATAATAAAGATTAAAGCAGAAATTAATGCTATCAAAACCAAAAAAACAGTAGAACAGATCAATGAAACCAGAAGCTGGTTCTTTGAAAGAATTAACAAAATTGGTAAACCACTGGCTATTTTGATCAAAAAGAAAAAGGAAAGGATCCAAATAAATAAAATCAAGAATGAAAGAGAAGAGATCACAACCAACACAGCAGAAATAAAAACAATAATAAGAGAATATTATGAGCAATTATATGCCAATAAAATGGGAAATCTGGAAGAAATGGACAAATTCCCAGAAACATATACACTACCAAAACTAAAACAGGAAGAAATAGAAAATTTGAACAGACCTATAACCAGTAAGGAAATCAAATTAGTAATACAAAATCTGCCAAAAACCAAGAGTCCAGGGCCAGATGGCTTTCCAGGGGAATTCTACCAAACATTTAAGGAAGAGTTAACACCTATTATCTTGAAGCTGTTCCAAAAAATAGAAATGGAAGGAAAACTTCCAAACTCTTTCTATGAAGTCAACATTACCTCGATTCCAAAACCAGACAGAGACCCCACTAAAAAGGAGAACGATAGACTAATTTCCCTGATGAACATGGATGCAAAAATCCTCAACAAGATATTAGCCAACCAGCTCCAACAATACATTAAAAAAAATATTCACCACAACCAAGTGGGATTCATACCTGAGATGCAGGGCTGGTTCGATATCTGCAAAACAATCAATGTGATTCATCACATCAAGAAAAGAAAGGACAAGAACCATATGATCCTCTCAATAGATGCAGAGAAAGCATTTGACAAAATACAGCATCCTTTCTTGATAAAAACCCTCAAGAAAGTAGGGATAGAAGGAGCATACCTCGAGATCATAAAAGCCATATATGAATGACCCAACGCTAATATCATCCTTAATGGGGAAAAACTGAGAGTTTTCCCCCTAAGGTCAGGAACAAGACAGGGATGTCCACTCTCACCACTGTTATTCAACATAGTATTAGAAGTCTTAGCTTCTGCAATCAGACAACACAAAGATATAAAAGGCATCAAAATCAGCCAGGAGGTAAAATTTTCACTCTTCACAGATGACATGATACTCTATATGGAAAACCCAAAAGATTCCACAAAAAAACTGCTGCTAGATCTGATTCATGAATTCAGCAAAGTTGCAGGATATAAAATCAATGCACAGAAATCAGTTGCATTCCTATACACCAACAACGAAGTGACAGAAAGAGAAATCAAGGAATCAATCCCATTTACAGTTGCACCAAAAACCGAATAAATCTAACCAAAGAGGTAAAAAATCTGTATACTGAAAACTATAGAAAGCTGACGAAAGCCCTTGAAGAAGACACAAAAAAAATGGAAAAAGATTCTGTGCTCCTGGATAGGAAGAACAAATATTGTTATAATGTCAATACTATCCAAAGCAATCTACATATTCCATGCAATCCCTATCAAAAAACACCAGCATTCTTCACAGAGCTATAACAAATAATCTTAAAATTTGTATGGAACCAGAAAAGACCCTGAATAGCCAAAGCAATCTTGAAAAAGAAAGCCAAAGCAGGAGGCATTACAATCCCAGACTTCAAGCTATATTACAAAGCTGTAATCATCAAGACAGTATGGTACTGGCACAAGAACAGACACTCAGATCAATGGAGCAGAATAGAGAACCCAGAAATGGACCCACAAACGTATGGGCAACTAATCTTTGACAAAGCAGTAAAGAATATCCAATGGAATAAAGACAGTCTCTTCAGCAAGTGGTGCTGGGAAAACTGGCAGCGACATGCCAAAAAATGAACCTGGACCACCATTCACAAAATAAAATGGTGAATGAACACCATTCACAAAAACAAACTCAAAATGGATGAAAGACCTGAATGTAACACAGGAAGCCATCAAAATCCTAGAGGAGGAAGCAGGCAAAAAACCTCTTTGATCTTGGCCGCAGCAACTTCTTACTCAACACGTCTCCAGAGGCAAGGGAAACAAAAGCAAAAATGAATTACTGAGACCTCATCAAAATAAAAAGCTTCTTCACAGAGAAGGAAACAATCAGCAAAACTCAAAGGCAACTGACAGAATGGGAGAAAATATTTGCAAACAACATATCAGATAAAGGGTTAGTATCCAAAATCTATAAAGAACTTATCAAACCCAACACCCAAAAATCAAATAATCCAGTGAAGAAATGGGCAAAGGACATGAATAGACACTTCTCCAAAGAAGACATCCAGATGGCCAAACGACACACGAGATAATGCTCAACATCATCAGGGAAATACAAATCAAAACCACAATGAGATACCACCTGACACCTGTCAGAATGGCTAACATTAACAACTCAGGCAACAACAGATGTTGGCGAGGATGCAGAGAAAGAGGATCTCTTTTGCATTCTTTGTGGGAATGCAAGCTGGTGCAGCCACTCTGGAAAATGGCATGGAGGTTCCTCAAAAAACTAAAAATAGAACTACCCCATAACCCAGCAATTGTACTACTAGGCATTTATCTAAGGGATACAGGTGTGCTGTTTCGAAGGGACACATGCACCCCCATGTTTATAGTAGCACTATCAACAATAGCCAAAGTATGGAAAGAACCCAAATGTCCATCGATGCATGAATGGATAAAGAAGAGGTGGCATATATATATGGATGTATATATGGACTAATGGAGTATTAGCTGGCAAACAAAAAGAATGAAATCTTGCCATTTGCAACTATGTGGATGGAACTGGAGTGTAATAAGCTAAGTGAAATTAGTCAGAGAAAGAAAAAAATCATGTGACTTCACTCATATGAAGACTTTAAGAGACAAAACAGATGAACTTAAAGGAGGGAAACAAAAATAACATAAAAACAGGGAGGGGGACAAAACAGAAGAGACTCATAAATATGGAGAATAAACTGAGGGTTATTGGAGGGGTTGTGAGAGCGGGGATGGGCTAAATGGGTAAGGGGTACTAAGGAATCTACTTCTGAAATCATTGTTGCACTATATACTAATTTGGATGTAAATTTAAAAAAATAGAAAATAAAATTAAAAAAAAATGGGAATACATTCAATAATTGGGAAGTGCTTTTATTGATTCACTTACACATTTTTCTACTTTATAACTTCCACAACACAATTATCAAACACCTCGGCTTTCACAAGGAGTATCAGCAAGACGTTACTTTACATGTAGTCAGTAAAAGACCATCAGATTTTTTTCCACATCTGCTGAGCATTCACAGTAATTTCTATTTTAGCAGCTTCCAATGATCTAACATGGAATAGAAGTCACTGCACATTTTTCTTCTGAAAAAATTATAAATATCCAAAATGTTGCTGATTCAGGAGAACTGCAGGTGCCCTCAAACCTTCCTACATTTTTGCATATCCCTCGCCCAACTCCTAGTCCAGACACTGCCCCCCACCCCACTCACTACCTTGATGCCCTGCAGTGAGTAACACCAGTCATTTCTTGTTCTTGTTGCCTTGTGGTCTATAGCAGGCACCCCAGGGGAGAAGCACTTATTTGTTCTATACTTGCCTTTTCTGTCCTTTTCTTGTGACAAAAGAGGAAGAAATATAAAAGAATATTAAAATAAAAAATAGGGGTGCCTGGGTGGCTCAGTTGGTTAAGCATCTGACTTTGGCTCAGGTCATGATCTTGCAGTTCATGGGTTAGGTTCTAGCCCCACATCGGGTTCTGTGCTGACAGCCCAGAGTCTGGAGCCTGCTTTGGATTCTGTGTCTTCCTTGCCCTCTGCCCCTACCCTGCTCATGCTTTGTCTCTGTCTCTCAAAAATAAATAAACATTAAAAAATATATTAAAAAAAACTTTTTAACGTTTATTCATTTCTTGAGAGACAGAGAGAGACAGCACGAGCAGGAGAGGGGCAGAGAGGAAGACACAGAATCGGAAGAAGGCTCCAGCCTCTGAGCTGTCAGCACAGAGCCTGATGCAGGGCTCAAACTCACAAACTGCAAGATCATGACCCAAGCCGAAGTCAGACGCTTAACAAACTGAGCCATCCAGGGACCCAACATTTAAAATTTTTTTTAATAAAAAACAGGAGCAGCTGTGGTTATTCATGTTGGTAAAATGGAGCCATAGAGCTTTGTTGCAATGGCATTATTGCAATGAACTCAGAGAGTTTAAGTTGAAATGATAGTTTTTCTAAAACTAGCTATGTGACTTTGGGGAAAATAATTCATTTTTCTGTGTTTCATGGAGAACATGACACAAAAATTGAGGAGAGTAAAATCCTTCTCTCACAGTATTGTTGTGAAAATTAAGAAGTTAACAGATAGATGTAGGGGCACCTGGGTGGTTCAGTTGGTTTAGTGACCAACTCTTGATCTTGGTTCAGGACATGGTCTCATGGTTTGTGGGATCAAGCCCTGTGTCAGGCTCCACACTGAACATAGAGCCTGCGTGAGATTCTCTCTCCATCTCTTTCTCCCCTCCCCTGCATCAAAGTAAATAAATAAAATTTATCTAAAAAGTTAATAGATACAAAGCATTCAGAGTAGTGTCTATATATAACAAGCATAATATAAATGTCAGCTATTTTTGCTGTCGTTTTTTTCAGGCAGGAAAAAAAGGACAACCAGCATGAAGCTGATGTCCTACCTTCTATTATGATTTCAGTGTATTTCTTGTGATTTGATCTTCAGGAAAACTAGTGACTCACTCAATTCACCTTGAGGTACTCACGTTCCCTTTTCAATGATTGCATTTTCTTAGAGCTACCCATCAGCCAATTGAGGCAATTATTATATGACCCCTTAGCTTTCTTTACATTTACAGTTTGACATCCCTAAAACCCACCTCTTATATTTTCGTAGTAAATGGAGGATTATAAAATTTATACCCTAAGGTTACAGCCCACAAATTTAACTCTAATAACACTGTATAAGCCAGGAACTGTCCAAATTACAGTCAACAAATAATAACCAAGAATGTTAATACTAATAGAATTAGTTTGACAACCCCAAGAAAATATTTAAAAAATATAATTTATATGTCTAAACTCCATGAAGAAATATTCTAAGAAATACTTAAATTTTCATACACTGGGAAGCTAATCCATGTGAAATACGATAATGCCCAATTAGGCAGGATTTTTTAAAACTGGCCATTTAAAGTTCCAAAATTCTTTTCTCTTTAGATAAACCCAGGTGTTCAATTTGGTCAGCATTTCCATTGTTCTAGGAAGAGACCTGAAGGCTCCATATCTCCCAGGTTTTCCACAGGAATGCTAACTGGCAGTGACAAGTAATAGCAGCTGAAAAACAAGTCTCCCAATGGACTGTGAGAGTCTTCAGTTCCTTCTTCCCCTGGCACCTGCACAGAAGAATGGCCCCTTTGCACTAAGTGAGTCTCTAGGTTCTTACATATTTGACTGATGACCTGAGAACAATCCATGATGTCCTACCAATCTGAGCAAACGGGGTACTAAGCAATTACAATGATTGAAGGAGATAAATGTTATGAGAAAGCCATAGAAGCCAAGAGAAGACAAGGGTCCGAGCAAAGCAGAGTGGTAAACAGTGTCCAGAGCTGCTGAGACTAAACATTGCTCAAGATGCTTTTTAATCATCTCTTGGATCTATGGTTTAGGTCATCCACCTTGTAAGCACAGTTTCCGTGGAAAGGTAAAGGTGGAATCAGATTTCCACGGATGGAAGAATGAATAGCAAGTGAGGATGTAAAGAGAGCAAAATAGGGCACCTGGATGGCTCAGTCGGTTAAGCATCCAACTCTTGATTTCGGCTCTGGTCATGATCTCACAGTTTGTGAGATCGATCCCTGCATTGGGCTGTGTGTTGAAAGTGTGGAGCCTGTTTGGGATTCTCTCTCCCTCTCTCCCCCTCACGTTCTCTGTCTCTCTCTCAAAATAAATATTTTTTTAAATAAAATTAAAATTTACATTTTTTAAAAAGAGAGCAAAGTATATTACTTTCTCAAGAAGCTTGTTTGACGAAGGGAGGCCCAGTAGCTAAAGACCGACCTAGGGAAGAGGGGGAACAAGTTTATATGTTAAGAAGAAAAACAAATAGAGAGAAAGCTTGAAAATAAAAGGGATGGGCTAGAATTAGGGAGAGTTTTAGGAAGAAACTAATGGATGAGATTTACAATTCAGCAAAGGGACTGGCCAGAGAAAGAGGAGGGCTCCCCCCATCCTCTGGCAGAGTGGGGAGCAGTAGATAAAGTTTTAAAAAGCTGTTGAGAGGAAGGGGACAGGGAGCCAGTCAGAGACAGGATGAGGTCTACTATGTAATGCTCGTTGTCCAGCTCACATTGTTCCAACACCAGTTTGCAAGAAAATGGGAGATGGCTAGCCTGGTCCAGAGTTGGGATCTTGTCAGGTGGAGTGGCAAGAAAACAGATTTCAAATTTTCCTAGCCAGTCACACAATTGTGTAATTCCTAGAAATCAACGCCTTTTCTGTATGTGTGTAAATGTATACATAGTTAGGAATAGATCTCCTGGCAGTTCTCTTTCTCTGGTAGGTCCCTGACTGATACAGACATTAGTAGCTTATCCAAGGGCACACTGCTGGTAGGTGGTAGAGCCACTCTCCTGACGTGGGCAGTCTGGGCCTTGAACCAATGTTCTTACCCACCTCCCCACTCTGCCTCTCCTGTAATTTCCAGCCATTAGCGGTCTAATTAAATATCCAGGACTTGGCCCTGAGGGGAAAAAACAAAGAGAAAGAAAGACAAATCACACCTGAATGAAGAGGAACACAGTATAAATGAGTTCATTGAGTGTAGGGATATGCAGAATAGGAAGAATAGCATTAGACCCTAGAGGAGAGATTTTGGGTTATGCCAGCAAATGAAAATGAAGAATGTGTATTTGCTTAGAAGAGGAGAAGAGCATTCCGTGTGGAGTGTATGACACATGCAGAAACCCAAAGCAAGTCACGTAGAACATGGCTATGGCAAGCCTCCAAAATGAAAGTTAATGAGCAAAGAACATGAAATCTGTATTACATATCAATTGCTGCATAACAAAGTGAGAGCTGGAATCAAGTGAAAACTCAGTCTCACACACGCCTGGCAATTATGCGGTGTCTTCACATTAGCTTTTTGAGCTTCTCCAAAACATGGTGGCCAGATCCCAAGGCCGAGTATTGAGAGGGAGAAAGAGAGACAGCCAGACAGACGGACAGAACTGACCTTCTTATGATCAAGCCTCAGAAGTCGGGTAATATCTCCTGTACTTCTTTACTCCTTTAATTCTATTTCCAATTTCAAGTGGAAAGCAACGGGGAAAGGCGAGGTGGGGAGAGCATGTGGAACATGAAATATTGCAATGTTGATTTTGGAAAATACAATATCCCACACAATAACTCATGGCAGATTAGTCCCAGTGTGAGCTGATCCATTATCTCTTTTAAATGCTTCCTGATAAAAACTTGGTGGGGGAGGGGGAAGGCTGTATCACTCTCCTGATTGTTTACAGAACCTTCATTCAACATTCTTCAAAAAGCGGCCTAGCTTTTTTTTTTTTTTTAATGCTTTTATTTATTTTTGAGACAGAGAGAGAGCATGAGCAGGGGAGGGGCAGAGAGAGGGGGAGACACAGAATCCAAAGCAGGGTCCAGGCTCTGAACTGGCAGCACAGAGCCCGACGTGGGGCCCGAACTCACGGACCACGAGATCATGACCTGAGCTGAAGTCTGACACTTAACTGACTGAGCCACCCAGGCACCCCATTGGCCTAGCTTTTAAATCAAACCATTTAACTTCACACCTCGACCTCAGAGACCTGTAACACATAAGCACTTTCTGTTGATGTTCTGTGATATCACTAGTGAAGGGGAGAAAGCTCCGAGCTGAGAAAGTGAGCACAGCAGTATGGCCAACACCCAGCTCCTCTGTAGACAGGACTTGGAGCCAGGAGGAAGCAGGTAAGGTAGTTCCCATTTGACCTAGAAAATGACTTCCATTTATTGCAGAAGCATAAACAGAATCTGAACACATATGTTAATTATTTTTCCTATGGAGGGCACATGAGCCTGGGTTTTCCACTCTCATCACCTGGTACCATGATGGCATCATCACCTTCATACAAATGAGGCTTAAAGACACAACAGGCTTTTCAATCCAAGGATGCATGACTTTTTGCTCTGGTCTGAGGCTGTTGTCTTATGATTCACAAGGTTTCCTTAAATGCAGTTTCTTCACCTTACATGAATTGAATCCTGGCTAGCTGCGTCCCTCCATCCTGCATTTGTGTACTTGGTCTTAACCTGGTTTCCGGGACTTTCTGTCTGACTCTCCTAATTGAAGTCACTGACTTTTTCATGTATTTCCTGACAGCAATAAATGAACTTTTCCCATCGATTTTTGGATTAAATTATTTTTTCAATACCCCCAACAAGCTGCATTGATTGAGTCAGGTTTTTTTTTTATTAATTATTTCTACCAACTACTTATGTCCTAATAATCTAGTATCGAGAATATGGGAGTTTTTAGAGAACTGACAGAAAGAAACTGTTAGGAAGTTTCTGGAAACAAGATAGAAATCAAAGGAAATAAGTAAACGTACTGTGAAAACTATAAAACACCACTATTCAAATAATCACATACATATGTGCATGCAAACATATACACACACACACACACACACAAATGTATATATGAAACTTCTCTGTTTTTTGTAAACTTGTAAAAACATTTATTAAATACAATAAAACCTTGGATTGTGAGTAACTTGTTCTGCGAGTGTTCTGCAAGACGAGCAAACATTTCTAATAAATTTTAACTTGATAAATGAGCGATGTCTTAACAATACGAGTAGTAAGTGATGCCGAATGTCACATGATCACCACTGAACCAAAGGTTCTTGAAATTTGCTTTTGATATACAAGTGCTTTGGATTACAAGCATGTTTCTGGAACAATTATGCCCATAAACCAAGGTTTTACTGTACTTACTATGTAAGGGATGCAGTGATTGCAGGCACCTTCTGATAGTTGAAGTAGAGGAAGCCAGGAACACTAGGAGAGAGTAGTAGGAGCTAATTAGATAGGGTGGCAGGGGACAATTCATATAGAATTTTGCAGGATTTTAACTGCATTCTAAATTTAATGAGATGTCAGTGCAGGGTGGTAGAACAAATGGAGAGAGCTTGACTGGAGGAGATCTGTATTCTAGATATTTCTAATACAATTGTACCTGATTTGTTATTATTTAAGTTTTCTCTGTATTTGTTCAGGACTCCCCAGGGTTTTTGAACACTTGTACTTGAGACTAGTTTTGAATATCTTTCCCTAAAAACTACACCAAAGGATGAACTTACTGACAGAAGACTGGTCTGGGGTGACCTGAAAACCCCATCCAGGCATATAATTGGATATATTATGCTTTGGGAACCTTCATATGTGGGGAGCAGGGCATGTAGCAAAAGTTCCCATCTAATCCCCTCGTAGGTATTGCCCACAACTGGTGAGTGGTGTCTTTCATGTCCTCAACCGGGAAACACATCTCTTACCACCTCCATTTCAGGGCTGGCATCCGTACAGAATCAAAAGCAAGAAAGACTTACATTTTAACAGTTGATTCAGCATGTAGATCTCTTACTCATCCTCCATTTTACTTACTTATCATTCTCTAATAATGAATTGTGTCAAATTCTTTGTTAGTCAAATTTTCCTAATTTGTTATTTTTCTATTTTTTAAACTTTGCCTTCATGGTTAAACACACACACACACACACACACACACACACCAAAAAACAGTTGACTAGGAATGAAAGATTGTTCAAAATGCTCATAATATGTATTAGTATACATGTGTTTAAAAATGTGACAGGTAATTAGTTTTCCATAATGTAGGATTCTGGAAAGCTAGTTTACAATGAATAATGTATCTGGAAGAGCACAGCCATTAGTCTGAACCTCTAGGGCTTTTCAGTTTCAAAAGAGAAAATATATTCTGTATATAATTGCATGGCATTTTCAGTGGCTGCAGAAATACCAGTAACTAAGTACCTTTGATTATAATATTAACAAAAATTTGGCAAGGTACTTAGCAATTTTTAGTAAATGCAATACATTCATAACTAGCAGGATGTTATAAGTATTCCTAAACTGGTCTTTAAATATTAAAATGAACATCTTTCTAATCCTTCTTTGACTCTAATCTAGAAGTAGAAATTCAAGTTTTGCTGAGAAGAGAAGATTCCCACACCAGCCTGAAGGATTAACATCATGCTAAATATACGAAGGAGTCTGTAGGGGAAGTTTAAGAGAGCTTCTCTCTGTGTCATATAACCAAAATGGAATGTTTCCTGAGGCATCAAACTGTGATAAATTATCTGTTCCAGAATGCTTAAAAAAAATAAAATTATGCACTGATTTTAGTTAATACTGTACTCCATTGTTCTTCCTCAGTTCTCTGGGGCGTATCTCATAACCTAGGGAAAGAAACAGGCAGGAAGCAATTAATTACAATAGAGTCAGATACTTTCAGTAGTAGAAGAAACAAAGTAGAAACCAATCCTGATTTTCCTATTCTAGTTTCAGTCCTTTGACTGATGTGCAGGAGGTCACTGTATCCAAGATAGGGCTTCCTGAAACATAGTGAGATGTATAGTATGTGTAAGGCCATGGAGATGAATTGGTGTAAGTAGCCATGCTGGGTAGAGCCTATAGATATTTTTAGCTGGGTGGTATGCATATATACAGGTTATCTGGGGTTCATGAAGTTACCTCCCCAGTTTGTAGGCATTGGCTTCTGGTTTATAAAAGAGCAATTCTGTATTTACAAAGTGGCAATTCAGTCACATCTGGAGTTAGGATTCTGAGGACTATGTACAAACAGATCTTATTTAACAACCAAGATTTTTTAACTTCTGCCCATTGGATCACCTGCAGCTAGGCCAGGTACCCCCATGTTGGATAGAGAGTTTCCCATGGCTGCAACAAGAGGCCTGGTCACTGGCCCCTCCAAGTACTTTGTAACCTTGGCAATGAATTCAGAGGCCATCCCTTCTCTACATCCTGGGAACTGAGCTATATAGAGGTTAGGCATACATTTCTTCCTGTGTGTAAATCCTCTCACTTCTTAGCTCCTTTCTCTCTGATGACGGTGCTCTGTGTACTATATACTAACCACCTACAACCAGGGAGAGAGAAAGGGGCCAGCCTAACGTGGCAAAAATCCTCAGGCTTCACATAACACATCTTCTGATCTGTGGTCTGGCACCTCTTATTAATTATCTGAAAGAACAGCTGAGTGGAGGAAGTCTTACTGTTTGCCCTAGAACCTTGAACCCTTGAAGAGTAGGTTGATCAGAGTTTTGGTTTTTGTTTATTTTTTAAATTGTTCAAAATAAGGCTCAAGGAAAAACTGGCTTGCTCAAGAACACGGAGAGTTGACAACAGTCATTTATTCAAGTATTCAAAAATTATTTATTGAGGGGCGCCTGGGTGTCTCAGTTGGTTAAGCGTCCAACTTTGGCTCAGGTCATGATCTGGTGGTTCGTGAGTTCAAGCCCTGCGTCGGGTTCTGGGCTGACAGCTCAGAGCCTGGAGCCTGCTTCAGATTCTGTGTCTCCCTTTCATTCTGCCCCTCTCCAGCTTGTGCTCTGTATCTCTCTCTCTCAAAAATAAATAAACATTAAAGAAAAAGAAATATTCAAAAACTATTCATTGAGTACCCACAACCCTATTTTTGAAACTTTAAGATGTATATTTCTTACACATTTTGAAATTTCTGAAATCAGGGTCGGTCTTAGAGTTGTTGTCTACTAGGCTTTGACTACCATAAGCACCAAAACTTGCACACTGAATGTCACCTTCTGGGAAGAAAATCTCAAAGACAATAATGAAGCGATCTTTCAAGAAATACTGCTTCACTGACACTCTTGATGGCACAGACAATGGTAAGGTGTGGGAAATACGGTATACTGGCAACGTGTCATTGAATATTAATACTGAAAACTTGCACTTCAAGTTGTTTCAAGAATAGCTTAACCAGGGCGCATGGGTGGCTCAGTTGGTTGAGTGACTGACTTCAGCTCAGGTCATGATCTCACAGTTTGTGGGTTCGAGCCCCACGTCGGGCTCTGTGCTGACAGCTCAGAGCCTAGAGCCTGCTTCGGATTCTGTGTCTCCCTCTCTCTCTGCCCCTCCCCACTCATGCTCTGTCTCTCTCTGTCTCAGAAATAAACATTAAAAAAAAAATAATAGCTTAACCGATTTATTTTGCTTATATTCTCATTTTTAGAGTGTGTACACTAATATATATGATAAGTCTATGGTCTTTCTAAGTAAATCTAAAAGAGCTTCTCAGTAAATTAAAACAAAAAGTCTAACATGACAAGACAGCATGTCCCATAGTTTAAATGGCAGCATTTTAAAATTCTGACATACAGGAAGTGATGGTGTATCTTACAATTGATGTCATCTTAGATTCAATGACATATGGTATATTCCTGACTCTCTTCTAGATATGCTGACTGTTCAGCCATAGAGAAAGAAGACAGATAACACCTCCGAAGCTTAAATTCTAAGAGGATAATCAAAAGAAATAAGGAAAATCTCTAGTGAGTGGTAAGTGCTAGGTAGAAAATTAGGATTAGGTAATGTAAAAAGAGGGCCTGGGTGGCTTCTTTAGATGACCAAGTTTCTCACCTTGTGGTGGTGACTTTAGGCTAAAGAAGTAATAATACTAGCTGGGCAGAAGAGTCAGGACCAGAAGAGTTTCCTAAATACCAGCATTCTTGCCAACATACCTGGGCTGGATGATGGCTTAATGATTGTGCCAAAGCCTATTTTAAAATTTCACTCTGGTGGCATTATTCTTATTTCAAAGTAAATGTGGACTTTAGAGCAAACCACTGCATCTGGTCATTTTAAATGGAAATATAACTATCTTAGATAGGTGGTATTTTAATGCAATTAAACACATCCAAGTTTTAATGCAATAAGTGATATTGGGAGAATGAACCTTGAACATCTTTGTGAAATGCAGAGAAAGGATGGAGGGGAGGGAAGAAGAGAGGAAGAGAGGAAAGGAGGAAAGGAAAGGAAGAAAGGGAAAGATGGAAAGGAAAGGAAAGGAAAGGAAAGGAAAGGAAAGGAAAGGAAAGGAAAGGAAAGGAAAGGAAAGGAAAGGAAAGGAAAGGAAAGGAAAGGAAAGGGGAAAGGGAAAGGGAAAGAAAAAAGAAAGAAAGAAAAGAAAGATGAAAGAAAGAGAGGCAGGCAGGCTTCATGTCAACTTTCTTACCCAACAATACTTTTGCCAAAGCTTTAAATAATTAGAGAAAACTAATGTCATAATTGAAGATTACCAGTTTGGAGTTTGGGCAAAGGGATTATTGACTCCATTGGCTTTTTATTCTTTCCAAAATTGATTGTTGTTTAGATAGCAGATATTTAAAACCAGGATGTTTATAAAAGACTCAAATAAAACGTTCTTGGTCAGAGATCTTTTTAAAATATCACATTGAAATTCCAAAAACAAGCCTACAAAAGAAGTGATAAAATTTTCAGACTTTGAAACATTGAGATCAAAGAATAAAATGTTAATAAAAAAGACACACAAGGTAATTCCTAGATAGATTAAAACTCAGATAGCATGACACTAATATGGTAACAAGGTAGTAAAGATACATAAGCACTACAAGAATTAATTGGTTTTTTTAGCTTAAACATCCTTTAGAGAGAGAGAGAGAGAGAGAGAGAGAGAGAGAATGCACATTCATGCAAGCAGGGGAGAGGAACACAGGGGGAGAGAGAGAGAGAGAGACAGAGAGAGAGAGAGAGAGAGAGACAGAGACAGAGAGAAAATCCCAAACAGGCTCCACGCTCAGTGCGGAGTCCCATGCAGGGCTCAATCCCATGACACTTGGATCACGACCTGAGCCAAAATCAAGAGTGAGACACTTTATCTTGGCCTCTAAAAAAATAGTACTTCAATTTTTTTAAAAGAAGAAATTAAAAGTTTTCATTCATTTTACATGTAATGTTTACTTTCCTCTCTTCTGTACCAATCACTGTGCTCATGGCAATAGAACCCTTAACATGCCAAGATTAGCTGAAAAAATATAAAAGCAATTGTAAACAGGTTATTAGTAGTTTGAGACCTAAAATCTGAGGGGTGAAGTTGTACCTGTGTCCATCCCAATGAATATCAAAGAAAATTGGTCTCTAGTTGGGACATTAAGTGGCAGTCCCTTAGGTTCATGCCTCTGCAACATGATGGGAATAAATCTTAAAGGTTTCTCCGGAAAATGCCCAAGGGGACAAATAGCAATCAACCTGCTGAACCCAGCTGCTACCCACCTCCTTCTACCCATTATGAACTGATGCTTTAGCTTCTATTTCCACCATTATAACCACTTTGGTAAATGAGGTGTTTGTGCCAAAGTGTGGAAGAAAGCCTTACAGACCAATAAGCATTTCTAATATCTATGTTGGGAACCAATAACAGCTGAGTATTTTATTTCAAAGTGGAGGATTAGGAAACTGATCAATTTAAATTCTGAGGAGGCCCATCAAACATAACTGAGTGTGGCCAGGCAAAAACAGAAATAATTTCTCCTCAATTTCAGGGGGTGACAAAGAGATAGGGATGATAATCTGCAGATAACCAGTTTCTCTAAGTAGCTGACCAAGCACCACCAAGGCAGACAAGAATAATTTAACTAGATGACTCTTCTATTAAAACATATGTGTGTGTGTGTGTGTGTGTGTGTGTGTGTCTTTGTAGGATATGGAAGAGTTAACTCCATCCTTATGCCAAAACAAATCCATCTTGTTCCCTCAACCTCATCTCTAATAGCTTCTTTGAAAATCTTATCTGTGAGGATAAAATGCGTGGTGTGACTGATAGCAATGCAAAGGGGAAAAAAAATGTTTCTAACCATTATGGGTTCTGGGTCATTATTCATTCTAAACTACAGATGTAATCAATTTGCTAAAATAATCTCATATAAATAATTTCCTGTCAAGAAAACATCACTGCAAAGGATACCAAGTTTTCCAATTAAGCATTTATACTTAAAGTTATTTCAAAAACCATCATAATGAAAGCACTATATTGATATACTAGAGGATAATCTTTAATTATACAATGTCTATTTTTGCTGGGGCAGTATGCTTTTTATGAATTGATCTACTTAAATTCCACAGTTGAGAATTACGTCTGTGAAACATATATAATTCTATTCTATAGCAATGAAAAATAAACCAACCTTATCAACAATTCTAAATCATAATAATAAATAATCAATTACTAAGAAGCTGTACAATTTCACCATACATAATTTGCAAATTCATTATTTTTTTTTTAAGACTGACAAGGATGTTGTGAATTAGGGTGAAGACTATTATTCCAATTTTCAAGTGAGATTATTATGTTAAATGGCTTTCCAAAGCCTAATTGTAATAAGTAGATCTGGCATTTAAGGCCAGTTTTTCTGACCCCTAATCCAGGATTATTTTCACTATTCTATTTTCCTAATGTCTGCAAAATTCATTCATTCATCCAGAGGTTCTAGTTCTCTGCTAGGAACTGTGGTACAATTCTGAGGAAAAAAACAATATCATGAACCTAAAATTCTATAATCAGCTAAATTAAATTGAAAGTGAAGGTGGATTAAAAACAATTTTAGATACAAATTTTTATCGAAAGATAAAAATTGGAATAAAATAACTTCTAAAAAACATATTTGAGATGCAAGGAAAATGAACCTAGAAGAAAGGAATGATATGCAAAAAGTAGTAAGTAGACATCATAAAAGCACATTGGTAATCTCAGTAAATATTTATAATAGTCAAACAACCATAATGTGTACATTTTAAAATGTTAGAATTAAAAATCATAGACAACAACATTAAGTCCCGGCTTATTTGGGAGAAGGACAGAAAGGAGGCTCTAAGTTTAGACTTGTTGGAGAAATAAAAATGTTAACTATATATGGGCGCTAGGCTGAGTAATGGCCCCCAGAGACAGCCATGTCCGAATCTCCAGAGCCTGTGAATATTATTTTATATGACAAAGGGACGTTGCAGCTGGGATTAAGGATCCTGAGACGGGACAACACTGGAATGTTCAGGTGGGTCTTAAACGTAATCATAAGTGTCCACATAAGAAATGTGATGAGAGCAGAGACAGAGTCAGTGTAATGACCAAAGCAAGACGCTAAACATCTGCCTTTGAAGATGGAAGTCTCGGAGGTGGAAAAGAAAAGGAAGAGATCCATGCCCGAGAGCACCTGGAAGAAGCATGACCCTACTGTCACCCAGGATACTGCTATCAGACTTCTGGCCTCTAGAACGGCACAAGAATAAATGTGTGTTGTTTTAAACCCCCTAATTTGTGGTAATTGTTACAACAGCCATAGGAAAGATATACTAAAAATGTGGGCATAATAACTAAGAGAACAGATGTGGAATATACTATTTATTTTCTAAGAATACCTATGCCTCCACTTGTGTTTCTAGGGGTGATTTTTATTAAAATAGTATTCCTGGGCACTCGGGCCACTCCTTCTCACTCTTGTCTGGGAGAGTCAAAATTACTTCTCTGAATGATAGTTTAGGAAAGGCAACTTGTTGGTTTGCAAACCAGCCCCTGTACACTGAGGGCAAGGAGAGACTGAAGAAAGAGCCAGCCTACTCCAGACCGGCAGGTAACAGTCTTAATAAGCAAGGAAACCTGCATAGGAGGCTTGCCATAAGACAAGAAAGTTTCCATACCTGCCCGCCGGACTCTTAGAAGTTCAAATGGAAGATTTAACTGGTTTCAGTCATGTATACTGCCCAGATGGTCTCAACAACCCCTTACTCTCATAAGGCTATGTCCTTGGAACAGCTCCCACTTGGGAATGGTGGGCAGAACATACATTCCAAGGACAGGGAGAGAGTGAGGAGCCTCTAACTGCCCAGATCCAGCTCGTGAGTCAACAGTGGTCATATCCTCTCGATGACCTCCTCCAACATAACTGAATGCTTAGCTCAGCCCCTTCTAATCTTCTTCCTCCCTTGGGATCTGCTTATCAGGAGAGAACATACATTCTGTTCTGCTCAACTTTGTTTGTCCCTGAGGAAGGAGTTCTGTGGTTACTCAGCACTACTAGGGACCAGGTAATTCTGCCTAATTCAGAGACAACAGACTTAGAGTCACATTCTCCAAAACCTTTGTTAGTAATACAGGTGGTATTTGACCTCTGTCTGCCTTACTGTCTTGTCTATCTCTCAGTTGCTTCAGAACACACAAGAGGAAAAAGCAAGATATTACTTATTAGCTTTTTGAAATCTGAATTTTCAAACAGATAACAAAAGAACAAAGTGGGAGGACTTGATAATTCAACAGAAAACACAGAAAGAGACAACAAAAAGAAGCAAAGGAATGGTGGACCACACATAAGAAGACACAATCAGAACAAAAATCCACAGAGCATTTAAATATATATGAGTTGGGGCAAAAAGCATACCAGCCAAAAAGCAACCCAAAGAAAAGTGCTACATCAATGTTCATATTGCTCAAAATATAAATGTGATGTTTACAGGGAATACATTTCGCATGAATACAAGATACACTTACATCGGTAAAAGATGTAAAACACAAAGATGATAAGAAATCATAAAATTACATACACCTGAATTCATAGCCTCAAAAATATAAAAAGTAAAAGTACCAAAAGTATAAAGACAAATTGACAACTGCATAATTACAGGGGAAATGTTAATGCTATGTGTCAGTTGGTTATTGCTCCATAAAAATTACCCCCAAACTCTCTGGCTTAAGATAATTGTCAGTTATTGTTATTCATGAATGTGCTCATCAGCTAATTAATTCAAGTGCAAGATGAGCAGTTAAGATGACTTATCTTTGCTCCATGAAGTTTCTCATCTTCTAGCAGACTGGCCAGGGCTTGTTTGCATGGCATGGTAGAGGTTCCAGAGAGAAAGCAGACACACACAGTACTGGAATCTAGGCTCAGAATAGGTGCATCAATACTTCTACTGTGTTCTGTTGGTCAATGAACGCAGAAGGCCTACCCAAAGTCACCACATGGGGAAATAGATTAGACCTCTTGATGGGAGGAGCTGCAAAGTCACAGTTTCACAGAGGTCATTATGCAGGGCGTTCAATGTAATCAATATACCATGCTCACCTCTTTCAGATATTGATAAATCAAGGGGACAAAAATATTGGTAAGGATGTAGAAGAGTTAGTAATTAATAAGCTTGATTTTATAGATACTTGATGATAGATGATAATAGATGATACAGAGATATACGATCTTGTATGCAACAAATAAACAAATTTTCTTTCCAAGTACATACGAAACAGTTACGCAAATTGAACTGAAAAGCAACAGGGAATTTTCAAGAATTTCCAAAGAATTTGTCACTTAGATCACAATATTTTATTGTAGTGCAACTTAATTAGATAACAACAAAGTGAAAGAAACTCATACATTTGGAGATTAGAAATACACTTTTAAATAATTTATGGACTAATGAAGAAATCACAATGGTAACTATAATATTCAGATTTAAAATAAATAAAAATGCTGTGAAAAAACTTGTGGAATGATAAAAGAACAACTTCAGAGGAGTTTATAACTTTAGATACAGTTATTAGGAACTAAGAAAGACTGACAGTAAACAAGCTTAAGCACTCACCGCAGGAAGTTGATAAAGCCTAAAGAAAGAAGAATGAAAAAAATAAAAATAACTTGATTGCAATCATTTAGAGAATATTCTCCAACCACAAAGTAGTTATGCTAGTTTTCTTGAAGTAAGAAATACTATAACTTATTCCTAAGTATTTCATATATTTTCAAGATACAAATCTTGCACTTTTGGGATGGGGCGCCGTTATACCTAAGCACTTCATAACAACGTACTTAGGTTATTTGAAGATAGACTGTGGTAAATTAAAAGTATATATTGAAAAATTGAGGGGCGCCTCGGTGGCTCAGTTGGCTGAGTGTCTAACTTCGGTTCAGGTCATGATCTCACAGTTTGTGAATTCGAGCCCTGCAATGGGCTCGTTGCTGTTAGCACAGAGCCTGCTTTGAATCATCTGTCTCCATCTCCCTCTGCCCCTCCATTGCTTGCACTCACTCTCTCAAAAATAAATAAACATTAAAAAAGAAAGAAAGTCTAGCACAACTAAAACTTTTTAAAGAAGAGATATCACTTGTATGTCAATAGTGAAAATAAAATGAAATCAGAAAGAACTTGAGGGCATTATGCTAAATGAAATTAAGTCAGACAGAGAAAGACAAATACTGTATGACATTACTTACATGTGGAATTTTAAAAAATCAAACATGCTTCTTAATTTCCATATATGAGTGAAATCATGATATTTGTCTTTCTCTAACTTACTTCACTTAGTATTATACTCTCTAACTCCATCCGTGTTGTTGCAAATAGTATGATTTCATTCTTTTTTTATGGCTGAATAATATTCCATTGTGTGTGTGTGTGTGTGTGTGTGTATGTATATATATATATATATATATATATATATATATATATATATCACATCTTTTATTCATTCATCTATCAATGGACACTTGGGCTGCTTCCATAGTTTCACTATTGTAAATAATGCTGCAATAAACTTAGAGATGTATATATCCTTTCAAATTAGTGTTTTTTTATTCTTTGGGTAAAAATACTTAGTACTGTGATTACTGGATCATAGAGTAGTTCTATTTTTAATTTTTTGAGGAACCTCCATATTGTTTTCCACAGTAATTGCACCAGTTTGCATTCTTGCCAAAAGTGCACAAGGGTCCCTTTTTCTCCACATCCTCTCCAACACTTGTTTCTTGTGTTTTTAAGAAATGAAACAAATGAACAAAGGTGGGGCGGGGGGGAAGGAGAGATAAACCAAAAAACAGACCCTCAACTATAGAGAACTAACAAGTGGTTACGAATGAGAAGATGGGTGGGAAGATGAGTGAAATAGGTGAAGGGGATTAGGAGTACACTTATCTTGATGAGCACTGAGTAATGTATAGAATTGTTGAATCACTGTATTGTACACCTGAAACGAATACAACACTATAATGTTAACTATACTGGAATTTAAGAAATTTTTTTAATTTTAAAAATTTGAACTCCTATAGTAGTGACTATAGGAATCAATACTGTATTATGAACATCAAATTTGCTAATCAAACTATATCTTAATTATTCCCAAAACAAAAAAAAAGAAATTATATTTATGTGAGCTGATGGGGTATTAGCTAACACTACAGTGGTAATCAAATTGTAATATATAAATATATCAAATCACCATGTTGAACACCTTAAACTTATATAATGTTACATGCCAATTATATCAATAAATTAATTAATAAAAATTTTAAAATAAAAAAGCTGAACTCATAAAAACAGAGTAGAATGGTGATTACCAGGGGCTGGGCATTGGGGAAATGTTGCTTAAGAGCACAAACTTGCAAATAGTAAATAAATAAATCCTGGAGATCTTAGTACAGCACACTGATAATAGTCAACAATACTGTACTATAAACTTCAAAGTTACCAGAAGACTGTATCTTAATTGTTCTCATCACAAATAACCTATCTGGAAAATCCAAAATACTTGGAAATTAAACAACATTCTTTTAAATAAACCATTAGTCAAAGAGAAAGCTAAAAGTATTACAAAATATTTTTAATTTAAGGTAAATAAAAAGAAAAACAATGCATCAAAATTTTTGGATCCTATTAGAGAACTGTATAGGGGAAATGTATCAGATTAAATGCTTGTATTAGAAAAGAAGCAAAGCCTCAATGATGTTTTCACCTTAAGAAAGTAGAAAAATAAGGGCAAATTAAACCAAAAGCAAGTATAAAGAAGGAAACATAAGGAGTAGAACCAAATGAAATTGAAAAAAGAGAAAAACCAAGAGAGAAAAATCAATGAAGTTGAAAGCTGGTTCTTTGAAAAGATCAATAAATGAGATGAACTTCTACCTAAACTGATCAAGAAAAAAAGTGAGAAGCCACAAATTCCCAATATCGGGAATGAAAGAGGATACATCACTACAGAACCCACAGGTATTACAATGATAGTAAGGGTGCCTGGGTAACTCAGTCAGTTAAGCATCCAACTCCTGATTTCTGCTCAGGCCATGTCACGGTTCGTGAGATTGAGCCCCCCATCAGGCTCCGCACTGACAGCATGGAGCTTGCTTGGGATTCTCTCTCTCTCCCTCTGTCTCTGCCCCTCCCCAGTGTGTTCTTTCTCTCTCAAAATAAATAAACATTTTAAAAAATGATTTAAGAACGTGAACAAAGTTTTAAGACTCAGCAAGGAGTATGGAGCCTGCTTGGGATTATCTCACTCCCCCTCTCTCTCTGCCCCTCCCCAATTTGTGCCTGCTCTCTCACACACACACACACACACACACTCTCTCTCTCTCTCTCTCTCTCTCTCTCTCTCTCTCTTTCTCTCTTTCTCTAATAAACAAACAAACAGACTTAAAAAGAATTTTTTAAAAGATAGTTAAGAAAATAGTATTAACTTTTTGCCAATAAATTTGACAGTCTAGAAGAAATGGACAAATTCCTTAGACACGAACTACCAAAGGTTGCACAAGAAGAAAAAGAACCTGGATAGCCCCATATCTATTAATAAAACCAATTTATACTTACAGATATTTCAACAAAGAATACTCAAATTTGCCAGTTTTGTGGCAAATTCTATCACGCATTTATGGAAAAACTAGCATCAATTATAGACAAACTCTTCTAGAAAATAGAAAAGGAGGGAACATTTGGTTTAACATTCGAAAATCAGTAAGTGTAATTCACCATATCAACAAACTAAATTCATATGATCATCTCAGTAAATAAAGAATAAGCACTTGACAAAATTCAAAGAAGGTCTTGGAAAAACCCACAAATAACATCATATTTAATAGTGAAAGACTGAATGTCTTCCCCCCTGAGATGTGGAAGAAGGTTAGGATGCCCATTTTTACCAATGTGGGGAACAAACGCAGAAAGAAATGCAGATAAAATTAAGTTTCCTTATAACCTGCAGCCCATAGACAAACATTTAAGACAGGCAGAATAAGACATTCCTCCAGGAGCTCCCAACTGTTTTAATGCTAATGCTTTGCTAGAGGGAAAAACAACCTTAGTCTGACAATGGGTAGGCTTCCAGGATCCTGTGATTCTTCCTTGACCTAAGAAGGTCCTATTGGAAACATCCCCTTAACTTTACTTCCCCCAACTCCCAAGGGCATAATCAATTGCTCTTCACAATCTTCAGGTACCTACATCCTGTACCTGTCCCTGCGCTATAATAAAACCATCTTTTTTGTACCCAAGAGGTCTCAAGAATTCTTTCTTGGCTGGAGGCTCTGAACCCTAACATTTCCACATCACTTACCATTCCACATTATACTTAATATTTAAACCACTCTACATAATACTTAATATTTTAATAAGGTAATTGTTAATAAGGCCAATTAAGTATAGAAAAAAAATGAGTAAAAGTCATTCAGAGTCTCAATGAACAATCATGACAATGAATGTCTACATAAAAACCCCATATAATAACAACAACAAAAAGCTACTAGAATCAATGCACAACATAAAAAATCAATTCTATTTGTATACACTAAAAATAGCCACTGAAAATTAAAATTAAGGCAGTGCACCCTGGTCCCAAAAATCTGTCTCTTGCTTCAACAGTATTTAGATGAAACAAACCCAGGGCTGCCCCTTATACTAGCCTCCTGCCACCTGCCCCCAACCTTCCAGAGGCATCTTCTCTGCCACCCTCTGCCCCTGGGATCAGCCAACACCCTATTCTGAGCTTAGCTCCTTATTACCCATCAAGCATGAGCTCCCAGGTTCTTCAGATATTCCACTGGTGGGGGCCACTGTCAACCACCTGGTCCACATGTACCTAAGGGCCTCCTACAGCTGCTACCATGTGGCTTGAGAGGGTGGGTGCCAGTTGGCTGAGGAGAAGCGGGAGGGCGCTGAACGTCTCTAGAAGATGAAAAACCAGCACAGAAGTGTGGAAGCCTCTTTTCCAGGACGTGCAGAAGCTGTCCCCAGATGAGTAGCATAAAACCATGGAAGCCACGGAAGCAGCCAGGGTTCTGGAGAAGAACCTGAACCTGGCCCTTCTGCATCTGGGAGCCCCAGCTTCTGTCTGCACAGATGCCCATCTCTGTGACTTCCTGCAGAACCACTTCCTACATAAGGAAGTGAAACGCATCAAGAAGATGGCCACCACCTGACTCACCTCCACAGGCTGGACACCTCCAGGCTGGGCTGGGAAGGTATCTCTTCCTCTTGGAAAGCCTCCAGAGCTCTGTAGCCTCAGAGTGCCCCTCTAGCATCCCCCTGGTGCCAGGACTTGTGCCCGAGACTCTCTCCCTTCAGCCACTAGGCAGCATTTTAAGCATCCCAGAGCCTTCTCCCAAGCTGTGAACCAAATGTAAACAAAAAAGCTCTTTACAGCAGAAAAGAAAAGATCATTGCAGCTTCTGGGTGGCTCAGTTGGTTAAGCACCCCACTCTTGGTTTCCGCTCAGGTCATAATCTCACAGTTCATGGGTTTGAGCTCTGCATGGGGCTTTGTGCTGACAGCGGGGAGCCAGCTTGGGATTTCTCTCTCCATCTCTCTGCCCCTTCCTGGCTTTCTCTCTCTCTCTCAGTAAATAAATAAACATTTTTTAAAAAAGAAAATTAAAATTAAAATAGTACCACTTATAATAGAATCAAAAAAACATAAAGTACAGTGTGGAAAATCAAATAACTATGTTCTGGGTAAGGAGATTATAGGGAATGCATCATACTGCTTTCTGGACATGATGAAAACAGCTGACCAGTATCTAGTTAATGTGTATTTGGGGGTTGGGTCATGCCTGTGCTCATGAATTCCTTAGACTATGTGATCTATGGAATATCTTATAGTGTTCTCCACCCAGCTCTCAGCATCGGCTCTTTTGTAGTCTCAGGAACACCTTGGTTTTTTTGCATGTTTTCTATGCTTTCTATACATTCTTACTGGCATGTTGCATAATGTTTTCCCTACATTGTATACCTAATATACAGGAGCTTGAGAGCAGCTTAGGGAGACTTCCCTTAGCTTCCCTCTCACCTCTCTTGACTTGTGGAGTCTTGAGTAATCCTTTCTGCCATCCTCGGTTTTGATGGACAAAGTCAAAAGCCGAACCCACAACTGGTGACCCTGACATGACAGTGATAGGTTCCAGAGGAAGCTCATCAGGTGGCAGAATCGACACGTTCAGGAGAAGAAAGTTCCAGACTTCAGACAGACCTCATCCCAGTAAGAGACAGCAATACCCGCTTGGGATAGCTGCCAACGTGTCTAGTTGAGAGTATTTCTTTTCTCTTCTTTTATCATGGGCCAAAAAAGACAAAGGAACAGCTATTATATTTAAAAACTTTACAGCAGCTTTTAAAGGCAGCTCATTGTACTGTCAAAAAAAGATCAATTAAGTAAATTGTTATGAACAATATGAGACACCTGCCCCTGGTTCCCAGACCATGGTACAGTTGATTTAGATCTATGGGAACAAGTAATAAAAAAAAAAAAAAAAAACCATGAAAAAAGAGAGAAGGTTCCTGCTTCCATCTTAGTGACCTGGAGTTTAGTCTGAACGGCATTATGTCCCTTATGTGTATCTCCAGAGAAGGAAAAAATTAAGAAAGATAGCCTAACACCCACCTCTCCTATGGCACCTCCTACAATTGAGGACAACTTCCCTCCACTGCCTCTTCCTGTCCCTATTCTTCCCAATATAAAGCCAATGCCTATATTGGAGGGACATAAACCATTAGCTATGCAGCAATGTTTACAAGAGGGATATGCTGCTGGGGAGTCTCATAGTTTCCCTGTCATTACCACTGCTGGACATCACCTTAGGCATGAGTCCCTCCTTTTTACTATCTTTAAGGAATTGAAACGAAGTGTTGCTGAGAATGGTATCCAAAGCTCTTTTACGAAGGGGATCATTGAAACAATAAGAAATGGTTGTGAAATGACCCCTTGGGATTGGAAGGCATTAACAAAAACCATACTTCCTCGCACCCTTCACCACCCTGCCCCAGCTGTGTGGACTTTAGAATATCAAGAGGGTTGTTGGGGTGCCTGGGTGGCTTAGTTGGTAAAGCGTCTGACTTTGGCTCAGGTCATGATCTCACAGTTCATGCATTCGAGCCCCGTGTCGGGCTCTGTGCTGACAGCTCAGAGCCTGGAACCTGCTTCAGATTCTGTGTCTCCCTCTCTCTCTGCCCCTCCTCTGCTCATGCTCTGTCTTTCTCTCTCCCAAAAATAAATAAACATTAACAAAAAATTAAAAAAAAAAAAGAAGTTGGGCCACACAGGCAATTCATAATCAACATTTGCAATTTGAGTATTCCGACAGGAGTAGAAATGCTACAAGGCATTCCCAGACCGCAAAAGAGCAGATGCCTGCCAAAAGCAGGGTGGGGAACAGATAAGATATCCCAAAGATAATACTGTCTAAGGAATACATGAGCACAGGCAGGACCCAACCCCTAAATACACATTAATAGATACTGGTCAGCTGTTTTCATCATGTCCAGAAAGCAGTGTAATACGTTCCCTATAATCTCCTTAACCAGGACATAGCTATTTGACTTCCCACAGTACAGTACTTAGATATAAAGCCCCCTCACATGCACAATGTGCAAGATTTGTGTATTGAAAACTACAAAATATTGATGAAATACATTAAACAAAACCTAAATGAAGAGAAATAGTATGTTCATGGATTGAAAGACTCAAGATTAAGTTGTCAATTCTCCCTAAACTATAGGGATCTATAGATTCAGCACGATCCCAATTTTAAAAAGCAGGTTTTTTTCATATAAATATTAACAAGCTATTGAAAATCTACATGGAAAAAACAAAGGAACTAAAATTGTCAAAAATATTTTTTAAGAATGTGAACAGGGGCACCTGGGTGGCTCAGTCGGTTAAGCGTCTGACTTTGGCTCAGGTCATGATCTCACATCTCATGGGACTGAGCGCCTTGTTGGGCTCTGCACTGACAGCGTGGAGCCTGCCTGGGATTCTCTTTCTCTCTCTCTCTCTCTCTCCCCCTCTCCGTCTCTTTGCAGTGCACTCTCTCTCTCTCAAAATAAGCAAACATTTTAAAAAATGATTTAAGAATGTGAACAAAGTTTTAAGACTCACATTCCTTGATTTCCAGACCTACTATGAAATTAGAAGAATCAAGATAGTTTAATATTAGAAAAAGGATAGATATATAGAACACAGGACAGTCCAGAAATAGACCTGTACGTCTATATGTGGTCAACCAATTAATCAATTTTCAACAAAGATGCCAAGTCAATCAAATGTAGAGAAGTTAGTCTTTTCAAAAAATTGTGCTCAAGCAGTTGGATATCCATATGCAAAAAAGGAAAAAAAAGAAAATAAAAGCCTTGACCCATACTCATACCACATACAGAATGTAACTTGAAATGATCATGTACCTAAAGGTAAAGCCAAAACCTGAAATTTCTAGGAAAGCTTTGCAATTTGGGGTTAGGCAAAATTTCTTAGAACACAAGAAAGCACAGCCCCTGCTCTGGCCCCAGTGCCGACCGAGTCGGCCTGGCTCAGCCATGATCAAGGCGATCCTCATCTTCAACAACCATGGGAAGCAGCAGCTCTCCAAGTTCTACCAGCCCTACACTGAAGATACACACAGCAAATCATCAGGGAGACATTCCATTTGGTATCTAAGAGAGATGAAAATGTTTGTAATTTCTTAGAAGTAGGATTGTTAATTGGAAGATCTGAGAACACAGAAAGTACAAACCACAAAAGAAAAAAAAGTGAAGAGTTCATCAAAGTTAAAAAATTTTTCCCCAAAAGACAATGTTTGAAGAATGCAAAATAAGACACAAACTGAAATAAAATGTCTGCAAAATACATATCTTATTTAAAAAACAAACAAACAAACAAACAAACAAACCTCATGGCATGCCTGGGTGGCTCAGTCGGTTAAGCAGCTGACTTTAGCTCAGGTCATGATCTCCCGGTTCCTGAGTTGGAGCCTCACGTCGGGCTCTGTGCTGACAGCTCAGAGCCTGGAGCCTGCTTCAGATTCTGTGTCTCTGTCTCTCTGTCCCTCTTCTGCCCATGCTCTGTCTCTCTCCCTCTCTCAAAACTAAATTTAAAAAAACATTTTTAAAAAATTAAAAAAACAAAAATCCCTCATACGTAGAGTTCACAGGAAACTTCACAACTCCATTGACAGTTGGGTTGAGCACTAGAAAGTGAAACGTGGCAGGTTTCCTTAGATGGAATAGGCGTGGAGGAAATAGAACTACCTGCTAAGGAATCATGCAAACCTTTGCTGTTGTCTCGGCCACTTAGGCGTCATCACTGCAGGAGACCAGCATCTTCTGCTACTCTGGGGAACCCATTCCAACAGCGACATCATGCGGCAGTGAGAAGCAAATGCAACAGTGTAACGAAGTGGTTCCTGTACTCTACCAGCGTTGGTGGGGAAGCTGAACTTAAAAGTTCTGGGGACTGCGCTGAGCCCCTAGAGTTCTTGGACAATTCTAGAAGTGGAGACGACCTCAAAGGTGGGAGATCCTGAATTTATCCTAATTAGTTGCGTGGGTATTCAAAATAATTAATTACAAAAAAGAGATATGACTGTACTTATATCCTGAGTTTGTGAAGCATTTCATATTACCATAAATAGCACTATATTGTAACTTTATGCTTTATATATAGCCATAGTTTAAATTTAGAAGAATTTGTGTTAGTCTTCTATTGCTTGCATAACTATTGCCAACTTAGTGCTTAAATAAGTTTATTATGTTACATTTCCATAGGTCAGAAATCTGATATGGGTCTCACAAGGCTAAAATCAAGCTTTGTTCCTTTCTGGAGGCTCTAAGGGAGAATCCATTTCCTTACCCATTTCAGTTTTTGGCAAAATTCAGTTCCTTGTGGTTATAGAACAGAGAACCCTATGTACTTGCTGTCAGCTGAGGGCCATTCCTGGAGTCTAGAAACCACCCACATTTCTCGGCTTGTAGCTCCCTTCCTTCTTCAAAGTGAGCAATGGCATGTTGAGTCCACCTCTCATAGACTCTCTCTAACCTACTCTTCTACCATCTTCCACTTTTGAGGATTCATGTGATTAGATCCTAGGACCCCTTCAGATAAACCTAGGTAATTTCCCGATCTCAAGGTCTTTAACTTTGATCACATTTGCAAAGTGCCTTTTGTTCTGTAAGGTAATATATTCACAGGTTCTGAAAATTAGGCTGTGGATATCTTGGAGGGAGTGAGAGTATTCTGCCTACCATAGATATATCGTGGTTTTTTTTTTTTTCAAGGATTTTTTATTTTCAAGTAACCACACACAACAAGGGACCCGAACCCACAACCCCGAGGTCAAGACTCACGTGTTCCACCAACTGAACCAGCCAGACACCCCTGGGTTTTTTAATATTTAAAAATCTAATCTTAAAAATGTCTTGACTTTCCTCCGGGGAAAAGGCTAGGTTTTTAGGATAGCATTTATGTAACTATTCCTAACTTTTACTTCAGCCTGGCTCCTCATTCCCCTCCATTCATTCTATATTAGGTTTAAGTTGGGGTCAGTTGGGTTTCAGTATTTCAATAAATCTCCTGAAGCAGTATGCAAAATTTCATGTGTATGCTTATTTTTCTGGGGAAAAGTTCCAAAGTTTAGGTCAGATTCTCAAAGTACTCTGTGAAAGACCTTCCCCTGGGGGCGGGAAGGGGGGACTGCAAAACTGCTTGTAAATAAATGTGTTACTTTCACACAACATACATTTTCATGCTTCCACACTTTTACGCATCCTGTTTCATGAAATTGGGTTGTGTAGTGGAACAGGCATAGGCTTTGGATCTCCCTCAGGTCTCTGACTCAAGCTAAGACTGACTAAGTGTGATGACATTTATCTAGGAAGAAATAATGAAGGGTATCAAGTTTGATGGGGAGCCACAAGATGAGAGCAATTCAGGACTTGTTGTTTGATGAACCTTCAAGATAGCCAAGAACTCAAGGCGAGATCATCTTAACTAAGGGAATCTAAGAAAGAAAAGAGTCATATTGTCCACAATAAAATTAAATGTTTGGATATGACAAAAGGTACCTTGAACTGTGTTGATGCACAACAAAATAAGGGGAAATTTTGTCACATATGTGGCAGATTATCAACAAGAAAAAGCAAACTCTAAAGAAGAGAAATTCAATTTTCATAGAACAGTGCCAACAAAAAATCGTTTTATTCATGAGAGCCAAAAATGTTGTCCATATATAGATGCACCTAGAAATCATTGCACAAAATAAAAGCCATCAAGCATAAGATCTCATTTACACAGAAGGGGTAGTGGACTGACTGCAAAAGAACAGTAGGGAAACCTCCTGGGGTGATGGAAATGTTTGTGTGTGCATGTGTGTGGGGAAAATGTTCTTTTGTGTGACAGGTATGTCCTTTACCTTGGTTACACAACTGAACCCATTTGTCATAGCCCCTTAAACTGTACATTTAGATTTTAATGAATGTAAATTATAACTCATCAGCAGATTAATAGAAATGTGATGGGAAAGTGGGAGAAAGCCAGGCAAAAAGGTAGAAAGTAAAGCCACTCTATTTAAAAATTGTGTTTATGGGGGCGCCTGGGTGGCTTATTCAGTTGAGTGTCTGACTTCGGCTCAGGTCACGATCTCACAGTTGGTGAGTTCGAGCCCAGCATTGGGGTCTATGCTGACAGCTTAGGGCCTGGGGACTGCTTCAGATTCTATGTCTCCCTCTCTCTCTGCCCCTTCCCTGCTCACGCTCTCTCTCTCAAAAATAAATAAACATTAAAAAAATTTTTTTAACAAAAATAAAAAAAATTGTGTTTATGATCCCATTTATACACTAATGAAAAAGTGTATGTGCTTGTGTGAAAAAGCTTGTCAGCAATCCAATGCTTGTATCATTGGCATACAAAGGACAGATCAGGGGATGGAAGCCAGACGGTAATGGATTATGGAAGAGCGGGAGGTGGAGGAAGTGCTCACTGCATGTAGCAAATTGGTTAAGTTGTGTAGTTTACCTCTGGAGCAGCACTTAAGAATGAAAGGGATACATATGAGGCATGCTGTAAACACTGTAGTAAGTCCCAGCACATCTGTTCAAAATGACCATTTTTGAGGGAATCCACACAAAGAAAAGAGCAGCAACTCTTGAGGTACAGTGTAACATTAGTTTTTCTGGAAGGAGACAGCATGGACTGATTATGCTTCAGAGGTGGAGCACAGGAGCAAATGGCCCATGTGAGCAGACAGAGGGTTAAGCCTGAGTAGTTAAGGAAACTCCAGGTTTTCTAGAAATCAGTCAGGCCTGATAATGCCACCCAGTCAGTTTTATGTTTATAATGGAGATAATGCCACACAGTCAGTTTTATTTTAAGAATTAGTAATAATGTATCTCTATGCATAGGACATGGCACAAAATAGATACTCAATTAGTGATATTATTATTCCTCTGCCTAGAAAGGACTCTAAAACATATTAAGCAATCACATAACAGCTGTTGGATGAATGGATGGATGGATAAAACTATGAACAAATAGTCAATTCCAGTGAACTGCACATTTTTGCAGACTGAGTTTAAGTATCATTTCCTTTGGGAAGCTGCCTCCATCTCAAGCTACACACATTTTTCTCACTTAATGGTGTAAGTTTCAGAGCCAGATTGCCTGTGCTTGAATCTTGGCTCTACTATTTATTGTATCTTTGGGCAAATCAAACTCTCTACTCGGCTTCCTCAACCACAAAATGGGGCTTCACTACAGTATCTACGTCTACCTCATAGGGTTTCTGTAAATATTACGAGGGTTAATACAAAAATCTATTTGTGACGCTGCCTGGCACATAGAAAGCATTCAGTAAACATTAGCAATTGCTATAGTACCATATAGCACAGTTTACAAATTATTCACTTGTGTAGCCATGGAAGATAAGCTCCATGATCATAAGAACTTAGGTGTGCTTTGGTGACTGCCTAAAACTGTGCTCTGGGATCTAACAAGCATTCAACAAACAGATGCTGAATGTGAATACCTACCAACCAAAGACCATGAAAATGCCACAGTCCCAGCAGATGCACAACAGATGTTTGCTGACTGAAGGGAAGAATGGAGACCATCGGGTGGGAAGGGGTTTCAGACTACTGGCGGTACTGCACAAGGGAGGCAAGCAGAGACATAGGGGATATTCCAGTTTATAAACTTTTTATTTAAAAAATAAAATTATAAACAAAATACAGAAAAATATTGACACCTGTGATAACAAGGAATTGATTCCTAATTTTTAGGGTAGTTTGTTATCCTGAAAGAGTGAAATCATGAGTTTTATACAGAAATTTTATTGTGCAAAGGAGGAATGTACTTTTTAAGGTTCATTTGCACTAGGTATTTGGCATTGACAGAAAAGGTGTTTCTACGTATACATTCAACACTCTGCAGCATATTTACATTCAAGTTACATCTCCAAATTCTATGCCAAATACAATCTAACTTACCATCAAAAATGCCTAAGATATAATTCTGTTTATTTGGTAGGAGTGCAGTATGATTCTATTAAAAATAATTTTATACTCCTACTAGGTCAATTATATTTTAACTATTTCAACAAAACTCACTGACCTTTTTCTTCCCAGTGGAAGCCAAGCCTCTTCTAGACAAATTGAACACTAACAAAAACACTAACAAAATTTGGCCAGTTATAAATTTATGTAGTTAATTTCTTCCTCCCTCCTTACAAACATTATTAAAACTTTCAGTGGAAGGACACTCGTTCTAATAAATTACATTTTCTTTTACAGCAGTTAGGACACAATATGGATCCAAGTTACAGTAATTTTAACTTTTTAAAAGATGGCTGAAGCACTCTTCCCCTTCAGTTGTTACCAAATTCCAAACTCAGTTATCAAAATAAAATGCATTAAGAAACACACATAGATTTCTCAAAACTTTTCTCCATTTTCCCCCACATTCCTCAAATCAGATTATTTATTCATTAACAATTTATAAATTTCTTGCTTAGTTTCTCTCAATTACACCAGGGTAGTTATTATAATTTCTTGATAATCTCACCATTTTGTGTTTCAAAGTATGATTTTATTAAAGTCAACATAAATTACAGACAGCTTCCATCTCTGCTACAGTTCTCTGAGAAATCTATCTGAACTTAGTGAAGGGTCAAGATTTCATGGGGCGTGGCTTGGCAAACAAAACACCATGGTTTAAAAATTCTCATGCCTCCAAGAGATTAGAGACAAATCAAATCTACTCAAATGTACCAATTCTCTCTTAATGATCTGAAATTAAGTTCACTTTTAAAAGTCCAGTAAGATAATTAAAGACAAAACAATGGAGACAGATGAATTTCATTTAGTTGAACTCTTTCTAATTTACTTCAGGTGGTAACTTCTCCTCCAGTACATGATGGCTGGCAGTTGGCGGTAGGCTGCTGGGTTGATACCACTTCTAACTCGGATTCACGAACAAAAACCACTGCATCACCACTTACATTTATAAGACACTGTGCCTAGACAAACAACAGGACATGTTTAATCACCAACTCAATAATATGCTTCTAATTTTCTGTTATATTAGGGGCAGTGTTGCATAGCTGAAAAGCACAGGCTTTGAAGTCACTAGAGAAAAGACAGACAACCCAATAGAGAAATGAGCAAATGAAAAGAAGGCAACTCACAAGAAAACTGAAAAAAAACAAAAACAAAACAAAACATTAATAAGTTTTTTAAAGGAGCAATACTGATAAATTTATTCTAAAACTGATCCTAAGTAACAGTCTTTTGCTCCCACTAACAGAATTATTTATTAGAGATACATCAACAGGAGCGCCTGGCTAGCTCAGTGGGTAGAGCATGTGACTCTTGATCTAGGGTCAATAGAGCCTACTTTAAAAACAAATAAACAAACAAACTCTGATGTTATTACAGAAATAGATAAAGAGTGTGGCCCCATCGGGATGTACTCTTCACTAGTATGGCAGTTAGAACTGGACAGTTCATAGTCCAAACTAGAGGTGGCTTTCACAGTAACTTAGGAGCAAAACTTCCAGAGATATTTAAGAAGATCTGGGATGTGAAAACAGTATGTGATTTATGTATGACCATGGTTACTAATATAGTTATTAAAACATGTTTTAAACATCTAGAATCCAAAAGCTCTGAAGAGCAATTCCCTTTGGTTGGGAGATGAATGGGAGGATGGGAAGGCCACAGGGGAAATCCTCAGGTTCCCTCACTGGATGTTTCCAGCTACATCTCACCTGGTTTTTATTTGGGTTCTCCATGAAGACACACTGCTTCATTATGTAGGAGACAACAGCATTGCCTCCTAATGCAGCGACATGAGCTCTCACCATTGCAAACACTTCAGCAATGAAAGCATGGAGAAAACCACTGACTCCTCCTTCCTAAATAATAATATGCAAAAAATCAAACTATATATGTGGACATGAATGTATATAAAATGCCAAATAATATATATTAAAACATCTTAAATGATCTTAATATAATAGATGATCATTTTAATTTTCCTCATAACAGGGATCTGTTGCATGAATGAACAAACCTTTACTGCACACATGTCTGTGATGGGGATTAGTACCCTTACGTTACAGATGATGAAACCAAAGCTGTGGCCCTGACTAGCTATGACCACATAGCTAATAAAAAAAAAAATGGCAGAGCAAGAATTCAAATTGTTTCTCCATCTTCAACATCTCCATTAAATTGTTCCTATCATTCACACAAATTGATGGCAAATATACATAATAAAACTTCTCTGCTATCCATATCCCCCATCCTGAAGCATGTTCCAGGCACACTTGCCTTTTTATCAGTTTTTCATAGGTGTCAAGCACTTTTCCTTCCTCGGGGTCATTGTACATGCTGTTCCTGAAGGCTCCTCCCCAGTTTTCCACCAGAATAACTCTTAATTCCTCAGGTCCCTGTTTATACATAACTCTCAGAGAAACCTTCCCTGACTCAGATCTAAATTAAGTTTCCCTGTTATTTCCTCTGATAGCCTTTGTTGTATTTCTTTATATTACTTAACATCACTAGTAATTATACATAAGTTACATGATTATTTGTTTAATGTCCACCATGCTCAGTTCTACCAGACTGTAAATTCCATCAGGTCAGAAACTGTCATCTGTTCTGCTCACAACTATATGCATCTGTTCTGCTCACAACTCAGTATGTGCGCATACTGAGTTTTCCATACATATTTGTCAGGGAATGAAATCCAGTAGTTTGGAGAATGTTTTCAGTGTTCGAAAACAAAACAGAAACCAAAGTCTAGCTGAGAGCTTAAAATGCTGTTCAACCTCAGCTTTCTATGAATTCTACTGGAGGTTATTTACAGTCTAGGAAGAAATTTCAAACTTTAAACTGGAAGTGAATGGCAAAATTTAATGCACTGTTAGAAAAAACATTTGACCAGATCACACCTTTCTAAAAAGCAGTAGTTTTGTAAAGGCAGCTCTCTTTGTAACTGAGAAACTGAGGCATTTCAGCCTACTTCCAATTCATCATAGCTCAGGACATTTTTTCTTTCACTTATATCTGTTTCCTTCCTGCCTTTTAAATCTAAAAATTCTGATGGCACAGTAACAGAGACTACAGGGGGTAATTCTTAAAAGATTATATAATTGTAAGCAAATAACTTATCAAGTAACAAATAAATTTGGGATATTATGCCATACAGTTAATATTACAAATCTCTGTTGAAGAGAAATCCACTGTGAGGCAACATTTTGGGGCGTGGCTCTCAAGCAATAGAGAAAGCACTTAGGAAACAAAATTTTATGGATTAACATAGTGCAATAAGTACGTGCTATTAAAAACAACTGGAAAGTTAATTTACCCATCCATACCAGCTTCTCACACCCAACTTTCTTTGTCAAATTTAAATGGAGCTAAAAGCGTCACCTATTTTAATTCTATATTAAAAGGTTTTTGAGAATATATTAAGATAGCATCTTTTCTATCTCAACACAATGGAATATGATTTCCTAATTTATCATAAAGAAAACATCTACCTAATTAATCTGTCAGAAGTCATGCCCTCATTTACAGAAAAATATCTATGTCTATTCTCTGCCAGACACTGTGCCAGGTGCAGAATGGTGATCATGATAGGGGCGCCTGAGTGGCTCAGTCAGTTAAGCATCCAACTTCGGCTCAGGTCATGATCTCACAGTCTGTGGGTTCGAGTCCCGCATCAGGCTCTGTGCTGACAGCTCAGAGCCTGGAACCTGCTTAGGATTCTGTGTGTCCCTCTCTCTCTGCCCCTCCCCTGCTCTCTTTCTGTCTCTCAAAAATAAACAAACGTTAAAAAAAAAAAATTTTTTTTTTAAATTTATTTTTTTGGGGACAGAGAGAGACAGAGCATGAACGGGGGAGGGGCAGAGAGAGAGGGAGACACAGAATCGGAAACATTCTGTTTCCAGGCTCCAGGCTCCGAGCCATCAGCCCAGAGCCTGACGCGGGGCCCAAACTCACAGACCGCGAGATTGTGACCTGGCTGAAGTCGGACACTTAACCGACTGCGCCACCCAGGCGCCCCAAAAATTTTTGTTTTTAAATAGCAGCCTCCCCATTAAAAAACAAACAAACAAACAAAAAACCCAGCATGAGGGCACGGTGCCTGGGTGGCTCAGTCAATTGAGGGTCCAGCTTAGATCATGATACCAGGGTCATGGGATTGAGCAGAGCACTGGGCTCTGTGCTGAGAGTTCATTGAGCCTGCTTAAGATTCTCTTTCTCCCTCTCTTTCTGCCCCTCTCACTGGCTCAGGCTCTCTCTCTCTCTCTTTCTCTCTCTCTCAAATTAAAAAAAAAAATAGTATAAGGGTTATTATTTCTAAGGAAGTACAGAAACACTGATGATGACACAATGGGAAAAAAAGCATAGTTAAGGCATCTTTATAATCCATAGACTTTAAAAAAAACAAAGTGCTGAAGAGTTTATTAAGTTTCATACCTCAATAATTTAAAATTGTCCCTATTCACAATATTACTTTGCTCTAGTAAGACACAATGTAAATACAATTTTTCCTTGAGTTTAAATTCCTATGTAATGAAAGATATAATAGACTGATTCTTAAATGTGACCACATCAAAACATTATAATTACTGTTACCCACTGTGGGGTAAGAATTTGAATAAATGGCATCCTCATATACTTCTGGAGGGGGCAATAAAATGAGCAGCCACATTCTTTTTCAGGGGGAGAAAAAAAACAGACATAAACTATCCACAGACATCTATCTATAATATAGTCCCCTACAGTTTCTAAATGTAAAACCATGAAAACTGCTATTTACATAATAGCAGGGAAATAACTACTTGAAAAAACTAAACTGTTCTTTCAGGCTATTTTAAATCTCTAATCCAACATGGATCAATTTACTTGTTTTACTTATGATAAGGATCTGGAATCTCTAATAATAAATGAAATTAAACCCAACACAATTCTTGTGCTAATACTCGGTGCTATATGAAATTTGGTAACTCTAATCTAGAATCAATCCAGACAAATTACTGAAAAAAAGAAAAGAAAAAAGAAAAGAAAAGGTACGTGTGTGTGTGCATGTGTCTATACTTTAGCAAAAAATAACAACCTGAAATTCATTTGGTTTTGATACTAATGTCTTCAATCAGAAAATGTACAAAAACAATGTTATAAAATTACCTACCTCACGAAGAGAAGTGGTTTCCCGGATAAAAAACATGTTAATTATCCCAAGATATTTGGTTATTTTTGCTCCAGGAATGAAAGAAAGAGGTGTCATCTTAACAACCCCAACTGTAGAATTTGCACAAGGTGGAGCAGAACGGTTCCGGAAATTTCCTTCACCCATCGGACTTGCTTTTTCAACGGTGACAGCTAAATTTGGAGAAAGAAAAGAAAACCTCAAGATCAGATGTTGGTAACTCAATTATTCCCTAAGGTTTCCAAAAAAAGTGGTGACAACATTCAGCTGTCTGTGAGGGTAAGCCATGTCATGAGAGTAAAGAAATTATCATGCACTGCATGCAATTAAAGAGAGAAAGAAAAACGTGAGAGGAAATGCTGAAATGGAATTCTTTTGGAAGAAAAATGGCATTCCTGCAAAAGAAAATGCTGATGCGGTATAGCTATGACAACACACAATGATCGTTATAAAGTGAAGAAAAAGAAAAAGCAGGAGAGCATTAAAAATTATCTGCTGTAGGAACAAATTATTACAAAGAGAGTGTGAAAGTTGTTATATTTCCCAGTGCAGTTTTTCCATCTGTTTCAGACAACTTCATCACTGTCAACTTGTAGATAAACCTTATGTTAACAAGTTGTAATGAGTTTCTTCTCCAAACCTTTTTGATCAAACTCATAATTTTAAAAACAAATGACCTTGGCTATCTAATAGTTAACTGTTTATAAAATAACAAATAATAATAGCTAGCACTTATCAAGTAACTACTATAAGCCACACATGCATATGTATTATCTAATCCTTACAACCCAGCAACATAGATATTATCCCCATTTTACACATGAGCAAACTGAGGCTCAGAGAAATTACATAACTTGCCCAAGGTCACACAGCTATTAAAATGACACTTCTAGGATCCCAAACCAGATCTGTCTGGTTCCATATCCTGTGATTTTTCCTCTAAAACATCATTCGTTCTCTCTTAATGTACTATAAATTCTTTCACTCAAATATGTTTACCTCAAAGTCTATCAAAACACATGGAGTATAAAGAACACATAAGTAACGATCCTGATTCTAGCAGTGAGATAAGAGTTTACTACTTTCTATCCAGAAATACCTCATTCTTTTAGCCCTCTTTATCACTCTTAGGAAACTAACAGATGCCATATACTACATAGTAGCTAGGGTCCTCAAAGAGTATCTCTTCTATAAGAGAGCTCATAATTTCCTTCCATTAGGAGGATATAATATCTATACACTTCTAAGAATACCTTCACAAAAAGTAAAATTTTTAAAACATAATTCTACAGTTAAAATGAACAAATCTAAAGGCCCTTCAATAACTTTTGCTAAGTGACCATTAGAGTCTGCAGCTTTCACACTCCAATACATGATTGATCGGCAATGTTATTACAGGGTAGAAAGGTCTAGCCTTCACCACTGGGAAATCAGGGATATGCTTCTCAGATCATAATGTGGTAGAAACATCCGCCTACTTGTCTTAATTGATCCGCGCCTTATGGTCTGAGCTTTCAGTTTAATGAGCTCTATCCAGCTGCTGCATCTGTCTGCAAAGGAACTGTAATCAACTGACGTTGCTGAAAACACAGACAGAAAACAAAAGAAAAAACAAAGAAAAAATATGGATGACGTCTCTTACTCGTCATAACACTCCTTCCGATGATGTACTTTAACTGTAACTTAGAAAAAGAATGGTCCTTTTCAAGTCAGATACGAGAGATAGTAAAGAGTCAAGCTTTAGACACTGATTTGTCCAAAACCAAGTTCTTAATTAGCTGGCTGAGCATTTTTGGTGATGTCATAGTTGTGTGGTGGTCTCTTAGGGGCAATGGAAGCAAGGTCTTACCAAAATATCACTGCAAGGACCATATACCGCTTTGACTAATGTTATTTCCCATTCTTTTTCTTTACAAGGTTTTAACTGTCTATATTTTAGGACTTTAATTCCTTATTTTTACCCTAAAACAAAAATAATGAAAATCAAATGCTGAAGAACACATGAAAAAAAAAAAAATCACTGGTTGACTTATCTTTTATTAAAACACATTCTTTCTACCATAAGTAACAGAAAGGCCAAAGGATTATTGTGGTCAATATTCTGTTTTCACGTCTGATTTTGGTAACAAGCTTCTGACAACATTGAGCGGGGAGGCAGATGCGAGTCTAACAAGTTCTCCTTTTTAAATAAAATAGCTTTTACTACTACTAAGCTAAAAAGAATGTCAAAGAGCTAAAATTTTATTTTGAGAAACAGGGAAACTATTAAGATGCTAAAAACTTAAATATTAGGTTAATTAATATTTTTAACGACACATTCTAACTACAATAATGCCACATTTTGGTGTTTATTCCACTGTCCAGTGCATTTCTCCAATGTCTGTATGTTTATGCACCACCACACTAGAATTTCACACCTTTGGTGACTATTTGCTTAATTAGACAAACTCACCTCTCTGTGCAGCTGGTATACCTGAGTTAGAACTTGCACTCTCCAGGTGTTCTAATAAGACAATATGAACAACATTAGCTTGGATGCTAAGTACAAGCCAGTATCTCTTCTTTGCTGTTTGTCAATACCATCTATAAGCCAGATGAATAGGAGGAAATCTTTATGGCTTCATTATAAAAGCAAACCAAATAGAAGAATTCAGGGTTTAAGTGCAGTTTCTACTGATATATGAAAACTAGCTCAGTTAATAAATAGCATGTCAAGGAAGACTGTTACTGTAACACAAGAAGAGTTTCAGAAACATTATAGACATGAGAAAATATAAACATAGTAACAAATGTTAGTAGGATGAAAGCAGGATGAGAAAACTGAGCAGAGAAATTAAAGAAAACCTGAAATGAAACTTGGAAGGGAAATGTTTGGGGAGTGGGAAGAGTCAATAAGATTACAAATTACAGACAAGGCAATGACCTATGTCTCACAGATAAACACAAGCTGCTTACTAGCCATAACTTTCCCCCTCACTACCACAATCCGCTTCATTCAAGGACTTCACTGTCAACAGTTCCCTCTGGTGGCATTAAGACATTGTGGAACCAAAAAGTACTCTCCACAGACATGACTAGGGTCCCAAACTAGAATCACTCCCTTTCCAGGAACCTCACAAAAGGAGCATCCAGAATTTTTCCTAATATTTCATATTTTCCTAATATTTCATTTTCCCTAATATTTCATATTTTTATTATAGCTATTTAAAGTATTGTACAAATTTAAACAGCACTACAAAAACCTCTGAGAATAATTCGAGTCATCCAGTTTTTTTTTAATTATAAATTAAGTAAATACATATTTTTATCTCTGCTTAATGTATTAATCTTTTGGTAATATTCTTAAATTAACGAAGTTAAACCTTATACCAAATAAGGTTTGGACAGGTTCTTGCTAACTGGGTGCATGGAAGTATGCATACTCCCTCTCCCCATTTTTATAAGGCAAGTGACCACCAGTTAATACTGCAAAGTGTAGAGTGGCTGACATTCCTCTTACAATACAGAGCTGTTGAATAAATGGGCTAAGTAGGGTTGACAAAATGACTGTGAGGTACCATGCTGTGGGTGTGCCCCTAACCATCATGCCCTCAAAACCGTAGATCTAGACAGGAAGAGTCCTCCCTGATTCAGGATCCTGAGGAGCTTTGGAAGTCCAGGAGGAGATGGAACCCACAGGAAGGAGACTACAACAGAACAGACACTCAGAGGCCTATCACATCTCCAGGGGCAGCTAGTTCAGCACTGAAACAGACACGGTGCAGAAGGTGGGACAGCAAATGCCCACCCTAAGCCTCCATATCCCAGGTGGCTCCCGGGGCTCTCCTATGTCCTGCGTGGTACAGACTTGTGGGGCAGAGACTTACAGAAAATGTACTTGGCCTTAGGAATTCTGTGAAAGCTTTTAAAATGAGGGAACAGGGGTCAAAGCTTTAAAAAAATGTGAAAATTATTAACATGAAATTATCTTCTATAACTCAGTATTATCTGGGTAATAGGAAACTCCCCAGTGAGTAGCAACTACATGTAATTTAATAACAAATGTCCACCAAAAGAGCATGTAGAAAGTATCTGTTACCAGCTCTAAATATCAATTTAAAAAAAAAAGAACCAAAGGTACACATTGATCTGTAAAATATTTGTTTTTTTAAAGAATAAATAGTATATCTTTGCAAAGACAGATAATAAATCTGATTAAGAGTAGTTGCCTCGTGAAAAGGTAAATGAATGGAGAAGGGGGAGCTAGATTTTGGACTATTTGATTTTTTCATAAGATTTGAATGTTTCACCATGTACATTTATTACTTTTCCCAAAAAATTTTTACAAAGGGTGGAGAAGGGGGGGGGGGAAGAGCAAGGGAAAATGTCTATTCCCTGCCTTCATATATGTATGTATTGAATTAAAATTTAAGAAAAAAAAAGTTTTTAAATTGAAGATATTCTTAAGGGAAAGGTTAAGGGAGATGATTTTTGATCTCACTTCAGGACAGCAGGTTCACCCGACATGCTTGCCAAGATCTTAATTTTTCTCACAGAAAAAAGGCCCAAGATGAGGTGGTCCAGGGAACAGGTGATCAGCACCTCAGACGTTTGCACACCTCAGTTATCTAAGGACCTCAGATTCTCAGTCACTTTGCTCCTCTAATTACAGTTTGGCTTTCAAGGTAATAGGCTTTTCAAAAGAGAAGGTACTACAGATATTAGTTATCTGGCTCACTGGCAAACTAGCAATTCTGGTGAAAAAGAAATAAACACATACGCAATCTCTAAGCCAATACTTAAAAAAAAAAGAGAGAGAGAAAGAGAACATATTTCACATTCAGGAGTAGAAATCTTATTAAAATCTTTTGAGATTTGTTGAGTAGCTAATACCCATTGCCAGCCATTTGTATATTTGTCTACATGTGAAAGTCTCTATTCCACATGTGAAAGAGTTTGAGACAAACACTTCTTATGTTAGGTATCCCCATTCTAGCTGCAGAAAGTCTCAAGGAAGCCACACAGTAGCCCACTTCTCTTACGATTTCCTTTCCCACTGGATACAAAAAAATGATTATTTTGCTTCATTAAAAAGTCACCAGTAAGTGATAACCCTGTTATCCCCCCCAATGAACAATCCTAGAAAGTCAGCAAGACAAATAGAAAATAAAGTTTTATTATTCTCTTAGTACACTACAATTGTATTTAACAAGCCCTATCAGTTTGGGGCGGGAGACTAACCTAGGTTAAAAGCAGTTGAGTGAAAATGAGCATATTGATGACAAACAGAAAATAATGTGGCAAGGACTCTTCCTCCCTCAATTATACATGCTCCAATGCTTCTGAAGTTTGAGACTTCTTCCATTCTCCTAAATAACTTGTCATAACCAAGGACAAAGGTATCAGCTGGCGATGATAAAGCTCTACAATGATCAATAACTCTTCTGACAACTTATTCACATTAGAATCTACAAATCATCTTTGTTTTGAATAATTAAAAAATACTTGAGATAATCTTATCTGGTCATCTTAAGGAAATTACCGAAACTAAAAAAAAGGCCCTGAAACTTATGAAGATTCTCTGGCAGATTAAAAAATATGCAATCTGGAATGCCTGGCTGGCTCAGTCAGTAGAGCAAGCAAGTCTTAATCTCAGGGTTTGTAAATTCAAGCCCCATGATGGGCATGGAGCCCACTTAAAAAAATTCATATGCAGTCTGAAGTCTTTAAAAGTGTCTGCTTTATTTAGCTATTTAAACATTCTTAGTTTTAAGTTATTATGATCAAAATTTCACTTTATGTCTCTTTCAGCATTTCTGTCACTCTATAATACACTGATTAGCTATATCCTATAACTATAAAATCTGGCTTAATGACAAATTATGTGTATAAACATTCAGTAGAAACCTTGTCCATAATGATATTCAAATACTGGTGGATTGATAATGAAATTGCCATATTATAGCTAAAAGATATTTAAAGCACAGAGAAAAATATAAATAGCATCAATTTGGAGAGTCCACTATGGGAAAAACTCGACTACTATCACAATATGTACATTAGATGACAAAGAAAATTAGCTTCTCTATTTGGATCATTAAAGCTTCCACCTTGTACAATTAAAGGAGTGCAACAGCCTAAACAACCTGTCTTCTTTAATGCCCATTTTCTGTTTTCCTGCCTGTTTCCAGGCATTCACTTCTCCCCTCCGCCCCACCCTTTATATCTTCTCTTCTAAATAACCCAGTAACCCAGTTCCATTTTCTTTGCTGTTTACTCCCTCTTCCGCAAACTCTGCATTTCATTGAACTCAAGCTGCCTTGAAGAAGCAAAGGTTCCTTATCCCTACTTCTCCATCAATTCTCTTTCCTTCCTTCTTTCCCATATCTGGGATGAGTTTCTCATATATTTTCCACTCTGCAGTTTCTCTTTTCCTCTCAATCTCCTTCCCCTCAGCATCTCTCTCCTTTCAGGACCTCCCACTGATGGCTGGGCCATCAACAACATGGAGAACTTCAGTGTTTGGTACTGCTGCTACCATTTGGTTGTAGTGACAAAATAGATTTTAAAAAGAAAGAAAAAACAGACATGCAATGAATTGTTAATAAAGATATTTTTAGTTAGTGTAAAGAACTATGTAATAGTTGTAAGAATCTAGAACCATTAGTTGGCAGGATAAAATAAAAGCTAACCTTGTATTTTTTATAGGGTTATATTTCAAATGGCTAGTTTAAAGTAATGTGAGGCAAGTCATTTAATTTAAAAAATTAAACTAGCTTCTAAAATCAAATTTGTCTTAACAAAGAATAACCCTTATAGCCTCAATAAAAATAAACATTAAAAAACTTCAAATGTGAATATCTAATTATGGAGTACAATGTATTGAGGGTATAAACCAACTTGTTTTTTTTTTTATACCGAAATCCAGAATTTGACCTCTGCTCGTCACATTAATCAGCCGCTGCTTAATGCAAAGAGTACTCTCCTGCCAGCCTACAGCTTATGCCACTGAACATGAGGCTATCCTCCCAGCACAAAGCAAAATGAAAGCAGGATCAAGTTAGGTACAAAAGACTTTTCTTCTATACAGTTTCATCTGACAGTACATAAAAAACTAAATTTACCTAACCTTTTAAAAGCCTTAAACTCTCATAATTTTAATGAAAACTATTATCTTATTATAAACCTATAAAGTATTTGAAATATATTTATAGTGGCATATGATTCACATACATTTGTCTGAGATCTTAAGAACCACAGTATGGTACCTAATATATTGAGATTTAGGGCTTTAGACATATATCAAAAATAATTTGCTAACCTTTTATAAAAAGTATATGCATAAAATTTTTGAGATTTTCTACAGTCTGTAAGAAAAATCCTACTGATTTTTTAATTTTTACCCAGATTACTTTCACTCAGATTCCCCATTGTTACTGTATTTGTTCTATCCCTTTATATATAAATTCATTTATATATAAATATATAGACTATATATATATATATACACATATATATGTGTATATATGTGTGTGTGTGTGTGTGTGTATATATATATATAAAATGGTCTCTTAAAGCCATTTCATAGTGTAAAAGTAAATATTTAGAAAACTAAAGTATAGATACTAATGATGAAGAAAAAACATTATGAGAGTGGTATAAAAAATTTGCCATCCTTTTTCTCATAATACAGCCTCATGTGAATATAAGTAATTTATGTTGATGGCACATCATCTATGTTCCTCATAATATTCATCAAAGAATTTTGATGACCTCCACATGATAATTTCCTGGAATAAATTACTCAGGCTCAGTACCTTTTAAAATTTCAAATCAGAAAATCAAGACAACTAGCAAGGTAATCAAACCGGCCATAAATTTGAGACCTACATCAAACTATTTTGTTACCCTGAGAAATAAAACCAAATATAACAAAATATGAAAAGACAAAAATGAACATGGATGGACAATTCAGGCCCAGGCTTACTCTACACAGTGAATTAGATTAGGATACACATAATTGAAGCATATTTTCTTCACATAATATTCACTCATTTTTCAGTAACACAAAAAGGAAAGGTTTATCTACAAGTTAAAAGATGGAAGCATAAATAAATATGCTGTGCATAGTTCTTGAAACTACTCTGTCAACATACAAGAAGTAACGATTTTTAATAAATTGCCCTGTCTGTAATAACATGAAAAATTACATTAAGTAAAACTTAATATTAAACTTAAAATAAAATGAAGCTTAATAAAGTTTTCAGAATTTAAAAAAGGGAAAAAGCTCCATCAGCTTAGCTAACTGACCTTAACAAAAGTATAAAAACCATAAAACTATATATTTACTTATTTATCAATATTAGTAGTCGACTTTTAAGCCTCTTGTGGTTGCATATAAGAAAGTCAAGAAGTTTTTGGGCTTTTCCTAGCACTCTTTATTTATTTATTTATTCCTAGAACTCTTTACCTTTCTCTCTCCTGCCTGTTACTTCTAAATTGCTAAGCTTAACTTTTGCCAGATATTTCTATTCTCTATTTAAAACTTCCCTTCATGTTACAATGCTCAATTACTACATTCATGTATTACACTCTATTATTCCACTCTTCAGACCTTTTCAAAACCCATCCTATCCTCAAATCTTCCAAAATACTTTGTGATAACTTCTTCAAGTATATTTAGTATAACCGATGTCCTCCTGAAAAGACTTGAGGAAGCAAAGACAATAAATAAGCATGCAACAGAAATGACACTTACAAAAGTATTCACAAAAAGGCACTACTAAACTTTTTAGTAGTTAACTGATGATTCTAAAATGTAATATTCAAGGAAAAACACATAGTTTTTGCAGTTAAGTACTTAGTATAAAAGTTTCATATATGTTAGTATTAGATGTGATGCTACTAAACATTATGAAGATGGTGATGATGGCAGCATGATCTGATTCGGTGGTTTTCAAACGTTTTGAAACTCTTTCTTACAACAAAATCAGATACAGAAAATCGGTAAGTAAAAGCATTACTGAATCGAAGCTGCTCTAGTTCAGAGGTAGCGGGTCCAGAGACCTCCCCTCCCCTCACTCCCTGCCCACCTTGCCTCCTAGAAGGCCATGAAGCACCTATGAAGAAACTCCATGGTTTGGAGAAGTTGAATTTAAAGATTATTAATTTAATAGATTTGAAGCTATTCGGAAATTTTTAATTTAACTTAATTCGGAAATTTTTTTTTTTTTTAACGTTTATTTATTTTTGAGACAGAGAGAGACAGAGCATGAATGGGGGAGGGTCAGAGAGAGGGAGACACAGAATCTGAAACAGGCTCCAGGCTCTGAGCTGTCAGCACAGAGCCTGACGCGGGGCTCGAACTCACAGACCGCGAGATCATGGCCTGAGCCGAAGTCGGCCGCTTAACCGACTGAGCCACCCAGGCGCCCCCGGAAATTTTTAATTTAACTTAATTAAACATTAGTCTCTGATTTTGATTAATTAGCTTTTGATTTATGTTTTTAATAACAGGAACATGTTACTTATTGAAGAACCATTTGCTATAGAAACCCAAGGAATGAGAGTTAAAGGCTAGAGAGAATATTAATCCTTTCACATCTTGCAGATGAGGAACTGAGGCTTAGTTCGCTTATTAGAGGTTAACCGGCCTAAGTTCTCACACTTGATCAGTCGCAGAACTGAGAAGAGAACCCAGGTCTGCTACTTTATTACTCCACTTTAGGGCCGCTCTCCACACTCCCTGAAATGAACTGCAATGTTTTAAGTACTGTTCAGATATGACTTATTCTACTCAAATTCTTCTTTCCTCATTCTACAAAGTATCATTTGTACAAAATAGACTCATGACGCCAACAAGCACTAGTTTTAATTACCTTTGAAAACACTTTGAAAGCTACTGCAGAAACTGCAAGTTATCAATATAGATACGAAAAATTTAAAGAATTTAAATCCAATTTTCTTCAGAAATCAGTAACTACTAACAAGGTAAAATTGAGCTAAAGGAACCCCATATCCACAAGTATATATTCCTATAGATTGCCAATTGATCAAATCTTTTTGTTGTGATTACATTTTTGGTTTTGGTTCCCCCTCCACACCCCACCCCACCCATTGCAGGGTAAGGATAAACAAAATGACACCTAAAAGTGATCTGAACTAACCCTGTGGCTAAATACAAGTTTCCTGTACAAATAGGTGTTTTAAAAAAAAATTGTATCTAGTCAGTACAAGGAAGATTCTTCACAGTTCTTTTTGTTCTGGAAGCTATATTTAATTGATAAATCTGAACTCAGATTATCTTTGGATTTGATTTTTCCTCTCTCTTCTTTCAAGGAGTTGAACTATGCTAAAATTCTCTATGGAGTTCTAAAGTAGAATTTTAACTTAAACAAGAAAGAGGACCACAGTTACCATGTTAGAAAGTTCAGAATCTGAAAGGAGCTTATCTTTTCATCTTCAAAATATGAGACAAGATCTATTTATCTACATAGATAAGCAGGCCTAGTGATTTAGTAAAGACTCTATATGCAATGTGAATATAATACTATTCTGCATTATAACTAATTGGTATCAGATGAAATAACTGATAAGTACAAATCATTTAAAAATTTCTCTTGCATTATAAAATGTAAAAATTAGAAAAGCCAATTTTGTTTGAAATAACAAATGCATCACTTCTCAGAATAAAAACCTATGAAAAAACAGAAACTACACTTATTGTATATGTAATGCTATAAAATAAGGTATAGTAATTCTGAAAATTCTTATAATAAAAATTGCCCTGAAATCAGAAGAGAAATAGAAAATACTACCTCCCATTTTTCTCCAAAGATTGTACAGATCTATGTAGATGTATTGCTATTAAGAAAGCATCATTTTGCATTTGAAAATATGGCAGTATCTTTTAAGCACATAGCAACGTTCCTCAATAATAACCAAGACACTCAAAAGACAGCTCATCCCTTTTTTACTTATACTACCCCCACCTAAACCTCTCCACACACCTTCTGAAGAAAATAAGTATTTTATTTTCCATAAAATGTAAACATTTTTGAAAAGATTCAATTGTTGCTGGAAAAAAACATTACCAGATAGTATCAATATATCATGTGTGAGTAGTTACTTAGGGAAATACAGATTTCTGAAGATAAAACTTTAATACATTTGAAGTATAAGAATGGAGTATCACATGAAAAGTTACCTTAATAATTTATGATAAGATTACTTGAGAAATTAAAATATGAGGAATATTACTCTCTCCCCTGTACAAACATGAAGAAACAGACCATGAGGGAATGAAGAATAAATCTTCATCTCAAGAGTAAGTAAGACTGCCTACAATGAAGAAGTAAAAGGAACGAGAAACTAGGATTTGTGTTCGCATTTCCCTCGTTTAACCAACCTTTAGCTGGTGGAAAAGGATGAGAAGGAAGCGAATCTGAACAGAGCTCCAGTGGAAACTGCAGAAGTTCTTCATTATCTGTAGAGGCTTGAGAGGCAAGAAAAACACTAGTTATTTAGTAATGATCTAGTATTAATTTTTTTTAATTAAGAATCTGGGATAATATATATTTCTCCCCAATCCAATTTATTCTTGTTATTTTCTTTTTGGTTTCTCCCACAGAAACTCTTCACCTGCATACTGTTGAGAGATGCTCTCCTCCCTGCTAGGACTGTTGTGAGATTTAGAAAAACTCCTAAGTATAAATCTCTTAGCATATAATAATAAGAACTCAATAACAAATAATAGCTCCACAATTATTATTCTACTTTTTGTACCATACTAGTTCTATGATACTTAAAACAGTTATTTTCTATCTTCTTTGATAAATATCTGAATGCAATCATTTAATACATCTGTTTGACATTAATTCATGCTTTGCATGTAGAATGTAATCACCTTTAAAAATTTTAGACTAACCATGTATATTTCATTTAGCCAGGTAAGCCCTTAAAGTTTAGAAAGCATACTATTTCCCTGTCCTTTTTTTCAGAACACATAGCAGTTTTTAATAATGAGTTTCTTTGGAATATATTAAGGATGGTACTTCCTAAATTTTACTGGATAAAGGACAACTCTGAGAATCTGCTGGATACCAGGGAAGCTTTCTTGAGAATACATGATGTTTACTACATCAGTAAGTTCTCAGATGCCTTGAGGACCTCCCCAAAGACTCCAGGACAGAAATCACAAAATTTCTGCAGAATTAATATACTATAACCTAAGCCTAAAAAACAGCAGCATTCTTTATGGAAATAAATACCAGTGAACCACCTATTCATGTGTGAAAAATACCAAGTCATCACATTCTTCTTATCCACCACGTTATAAAGATAGAAAAAGTGACATATCTCTTCTTCAAGAAAAAAGTCATTTATTTAATCTACCTTTTTCACTGAACTATAATGTACACAAACATGAACTATGCTCCCATCCATCACAGGTTTACCTCTTTGCAATGACTTTTCAACATGTGTTTTTGTGGTCTGTAAAGCCTGATTTTTGTCAAAAGTTATTGCAACTGCTGTGACTGTAACCTAGAATTACAGAAACAACGTGATTAGCAAACTAATCATTGCCACAATAAGTTTCTCACAAACCTTCTTCAGTAGCATGGAACAATTTATACTAACTGGCTAATTTGCTTTTCCTGGTTAAGACTCTCAACCAGAATTGCCAATAACTATTCAGATATTCAGACTACAACTGAGTCTGACATGTGTACCTAAACCTAGATATTCCTGCAAGAGCTCAAGTACCTTCTCTAAAATATGGGGACAGGAGAAATCCCACATAAGTACACATTCTATGCTAGCCATATGATTCTACCTTTGGATTACTAGAGTTCAGAAAAATAAAACATACATGGACTGATTCATTCTAATATGTTTAAAAATATTATAAAGCAAAATCCTTTATACTTATTCACTTATGGCAGGTTTATAATATTAAAACAGATCAGATAAAAGCTAGAATTCTTCTTCAATAATAATTGAAACTTGGGGTGCATGGGTGGTTTAGCCGCTTAAGCGTCCGACTCTTGGTTTCAGCTCAGGTCACAATCTCATGGTTTTGAGTTCGAGCCCTGCATCAGACTCTGTGCTGACTGCACAGAGCCTGCTTGGGATTCTGTCTCCTTCTCTCTGCCCCTCCCCTGCTTGTACTCTCTTTCTTAAACTAAATAATTCAACATTAAAAAAAAATAATAATAATTTGAATCTTAATTACCTGTATTAATTCATCTTCAGGCAGAGATACTGTAAAATTTACATGGCAAAGGCAGCAGGGGATCATAGACCGTAGTTTAAAATACAGGCTCTACACAATAGGAAATATTAGTAATATCATTTCTTTTGATTAAAACATTTTTAAAAACTGATTTTTCACCACACACTGCATTATGGCAAAAGGGACATTTAAAAGAGTAAAACAAAGCTGGTCCACTTGTTTTGTGTATTCTTACATTAAGAATATTATTTTAAATATTTAAGCAGACAATAAGATTTAATCATAATAACCAATAAGTCATAAAAAGTAGTATAGGAAAAAAGGCTTTTTTAAAATTTATGTAGTATATACAATAGATTCATATGAAGCTTAAAACTATGAAACAACTTAAAATATATGTCATCAATAGTGTGGCATATTAAGATGGAGAGGACAACTTTAGCATTTTATCAGATGACAGAGTTAAGATTAAACTACTATGTAAATGAAAATAATTTGGCCCACAACTGTGTAAGATATTCCAGACAACACATACACTTTCCTTTTTTAATTTCATAATTCTTTGGAGTTTTAACTAAAATATAGTTAGTCAAAAGATTCATACCTTGAGCAAATTTTCACAGAGATCATTAAAGTTCTTATTAAGGGCTTGATTAGTCAGGTTAAGGCTGCTTAATCGGATTACTCTTACTGATGTGAACATCTAAATATGGGGAGATATAATAGCATGTCATTTAATATTTTTAACTAAATAGTGTAACAGTTGATAAAACTGCCAAATAATGAGTAATAAATAATGTAGTATGAAAAGGGCTAATCCAAAAAAAAAAAAAAAAAGAAAGGCTAACATTTTAATTGCAATAAGGAGGTCAAAGAAAAAGCATATATTAAGAAGGAACTCGCTAAAATCACATACATTGTATTTGTTTAAAATTGTGAAACGGAAAGGTTTACCTGTATTTCTGATGTCCAATTGTTTATACCAGGCATAATTTCTGTATTACAACTATAAAAGCCTGTTGAAATAAATCATAGTTAAACTATATGATAATGCTTCATCTATTTTTATGTTAAAGAGTAACATTTTTCAATTATCACATGGAATTCTAACTATAAGATCCATTTATTCTTTTTTCTAAAATACTATACCTTCAGTAGACTTTAGACCATCTCAATAAATTATCAGTTTGGTTTCTTTTTTTTTTTAATGTATGACCATAAAAGGATTAAAAATCAGTTCACCTAAATTTTTGTGGTTCTTTCTTTTTAAGATTTTATTTTTAAGTAATTTCTACACCCAGTAGGGGGCTCGAACTTAAAACCAGTATCAAGAGTCATATGCTCCACGTGCCTGGGTGGCTCAGTCGGCTGAGTGTCAGATTCTTGATTTCAGATCAGGTCATGATCCGAGAGTCATAATATCGAGCCTCACGTCAAGCTCTGGGGCTCCACACTGAGCATGTAACCTCCTTAGGAATTTCTCCCTCTCCTTCTCTCTCTCTCTCTGTCTCTCTCCCACTCTTGCTCTCTTTCTCCAAAATGAAAAAAACAATTTTTTTAATAAAAAAAGAGTCACATGCTCTACTGACTGAGCTAGCCAGGTGCCCCCTTAGTTCACCTAAGTTCTAACATAAATATTTTTAAAGTATGTTTTTAGCCTTGGAGAAGCAAAGCACATGATAGGATGTGACACTGATAAAACCTTTAAAATAACGTTGCTACTGTAATAATTATGAACTAAAATACTGATACATAAAACTAGTCTCATCTCAAAAGTAAAGTTTCTTCCACTCACCTGAAGGGGGAGGAACATCAGTAAGCAGAGAATGTACATCTTCCATAGCATCTGTGTCATCAATCTGAAAATAAAGATTAGAACTATTATGTAAGTATACATACATAGTAATTTCAAACTTTAAAAAAAGAAAAAAATCATTGTTTTTATTACTTACTAAATAGAAAATATAAGAATCAAGGAAAAGTGGAGCTATTTTTTCCTAAGTTAAAATACAAAACTTGAAAAAGAAAGTTCTGATATCTGTAAATTTCTCCACAGTAATTATTATAAATACTTCTAAAAAAATATTTCACATTATAAAGTATATTCAATTAAGAAAAAGACAGCCTTCTAATTAAGCCTTTATGAGGCATGTTTCAAAAAGCTTACAAAGATACATAAGCAATTATTATTTCTATTTTTATTAGCTAATAAAGAACAATTTCAAAAAAACAGGATCTTTCGCCTTAAATACAAAACTGCTTTAAAATTGAACTATATAGGGCTAAAAAAAATAAAACTGAATTATATAGGGATAAAATTTAATAAATAAATAAATAAATACATAACATTGACTTACATAGGGATAAATTTAAAGGCACATCTAAAAAAATAACTCCAAACCTCATTTCTCTTATATCACAATATTTCATTGTGAATAATTAATAGTGAAAATATCCAGCTAAACAAAGACTGACATTCATCTGCACGTTGGGAGTCTGACTCTCACACACTTCAACTGTCCCCTCACATTATCCTTGAAACTTCAAGAACCATTTTTAAACTTTACTTTAGAGACCCACTGTCATGGCCATACCTCAACTCACTATTCCCCAAAACATTCCACCCCAGATCCAACTACAGTGTCCTGTCTGTTCCTTCTCTTACTTCATGAATCTGCACCTTGTTCTCAGTTCTGCGCAGATCTAAAGCACTTTTGTTCTCTACTTAGCCAGGATCCAAGACCAGAAAGATCAATAAATGCTCCAGATCAAACTTCAGGTAATGCTAAGAATCACCTGAAGAGTAAGATTCTTGGGCCGTACCTTGAAATTTTCATTTACCAGGTCTGAAGTGGGCCCCCAGAACTTGCATTTCTTCTGAGATCCCAGATGGTGCTGATGCTATAGGTAGTCACAGCACACCTGGAGTGACACTACTCCAAACAGTACCCTGGAACCTTTTACCTCCTTAGCCTGACATATTCTTTCACCAACCTCCATTTTTTTTTTTCATTCTCAGACTGTAGAAAAATATGAGAAACAGGCACACATCCATACAGTTTGAGTTTTCTACAAATTAACACCCTCGCCTTAGTTCAGGCTTGTGCATCTTCCATGGCTGACATCCTGATCACATTCATGGGCATTGTTCTAGATTCTTCAAACTTCCAAACTCATCCCAACACAATCTACCATCAGCTTCCTGCTTTACTAAAATAAAGGCATCTGATTTTTTCTCTCAACTGGCACCTTTCTAGAACATTTCTGTGTATCCTCATTTATTTTCCTTTCCTTCAATATCAAAGGAAGACCATCCTTCAAAGCTAACCATTTACAGAGGAGGGCAGAGAGAACAGATTTGCGAGGGAGGAAGCCCCATATATCTTCTGTGTCACATTTATCCTCCAGGAAAGTTCTGAGTGTATTTTCATAACCAAAGTTCAATTATACCTTCTGAATTCAGTAAGAAAACACTACACTCAGAATTCACAGTACTTATCATATTACATGTAAAAAGGATACAATTATAATAACATGTTATAACACATGAAGCAAGTAGATAATAATTATAGTAAGTGAAAGAACAGCATTTTAATTTCTTATTTAAATTCATTCAAGTTTACAAAAATAGCTCCAATATCTATCATTACTATTTTAAATTTTAGCATCATTTTATTTTAACCCATCCATTAATTTTTCCAGAATCACCTGCATTATTGTATCTGGTGTTGAACAAAAAATACATTACCAAGTTCTGTTACTTTCAAGTCAATGGTCATTTCTGTAATAACATTTTTAAATGGATTTATAGCAGTTGTAATAATACAAAATCACATCAATTTAGGATCTGATTGTAAAAAATGTACACCTCATCTTCCAAAAACCTTAATTAATTTAATGCAGTAATACCTCCAAAACAAAAGCATCTTTTTTCCCATGTGAAAGGTCCAATTCTGTAACTTCATCAGAGCTTTCTGACTGAGATCTTAAAAGTCTTGAGCGCTGTCTAGGTTCCGGGATGGGTGACCCTATAATCTCTTCGGATATCTCCTGAAAGAAATATAATTGCTTTATATCACATAAGACTGTCTTTTTCAGCTCTGGGGTTATTTTGTAAACTGTAGTCTTTTACTTCTTTCTTTTTACTTAAGTATAATAGAAATATAACATTATATTGACTTCAGGTATACAGCATAATGATTTGGTATTTGTACACTTCAGTTTGGTTTTAAATTTTTATATTAATAGATAAATATCTGTGGAGAAAAAAAATCTGTAAAATATATTCACACTCTATATTTAATTATAACTTTTATGACTAATTAACCTTTTAGAGAGTACATGGATATTTCCTTTTATCACTAGTAGCCTTGATACACTAATCCATAACCATACACGACTGTCATGGACATAGCAGGGCAACACTGACATCTAGTGTATAGAGAGGACACCACAACGAGTAGGGAATCGGCAGCCCATCCAGTTCATGTGGTATTTTCTACCCAATATTTAAAAGACTGAACAGTCCAGAAATCATTAAAAATGTAGTTCTCCAGATGAATTCTAACCTTTTATATCTTTTCTTATCCAGTGGTAATTTTTCAAAGTGTCACATAATAAAATGAGGAATATGATAAATGTGTGTATGTGTGTGCAGACATAATACATAATATTATGCAGGGATTTGCTGTACAACTTGTTAAGCTAAACAAACTGGTAGCTACAACAACAATCTTTTTTGAGGTCAGTGTATGGTGCAGTCCTATATGGGTTTGCAAGCTCTCACCTACTGTATAGCCAAAGATCAGAGGTAACCAGAGGTTCTAAATATCTGTTGGCTATAAGCACTATCAAGAGAGTGTGAATATGTGAGCACAAATAGAAAAGGCTTAGCCTATTGCTGGCATAACAGAGCTATGTTTTTTAAAAAACAAGGAATATAAGAAAATTTTTTTCAAAATTACACCTTTAAATGCTCATTGTTAGCACACACCTTACATGACTACCACCACACTTTCATAATAGCTACCTATAGAGTAATTTCACATTCATATCTCTTATTTGTACCCCAAATTAACTTGCCCTGTATAAATTTGACAGGGTTCCTATTATAATGACCACACAATGAGAAAGAGTTGCAGTTCAGAGGTAAAGCAGTTTGCCCAGGTTTGAAAACTAGTTTAAGCGATGAACCTATCTAGATCAGTTCTTTTGCTCTGAGTACAATGTTCTTCTCTTTGTAATGTTTTTAGTAGTTTAAAATTTGGTTATGCCTCTGCTCACTATGTCCTGGACCTAATAAAAGCAACTATCTGGTATTTAATGTATCTTAAATTTGTAATGAGGTTCCACCACGGGTAACTATGGTATTTTGACACCTTTAGTTGACTGAATTTTCTCCATTTTAAGTGGTACTACACCCCTGCAATAGAAAGATTTTTCAATATTGAGGGAAAAAAAAGCGTATTCACTGCAGCAGGAGCTACCTTCGTAAGAGAAGAAACACACTGATTCACATTTTCAGTGTGGGCATACATTGTCTTAGAAACTGAAAAGACAAAATTGTAATATAAGTGAGTAGTGGCCTACTACACCGACTTCGTCAAATTCCGAGAGGTTATGCTGAAAGACTGTAAGGTATTCATTCACTATCTGAAATAGGAGAGACATATTAGAAAATCCATTAAGTAGTCTTTTGTGAAATATGGTCCTTTTCAACACATGAAATCTGTATAAGCTGAAATTTTAAGAATCATAACAGATATATTCCCTCTAAAATGTACTTCTAAAACAGAAGTTCAATAAATATTTATTGAATAGATGAAGTGAGTTAATTCACATTTTCTAAATATGTCTCTGACTTTAAAAGGCTCACATTGTTAAAGAAAGACATGTAAAAAGTAAGTGCAGTAATATGTAACAGGCCCTATCACAGAAGCACATACACAGAAGCACATACAAGTACATACATATAAAGCAAGTCACAGGTAATAAAAAGGAAATAAAATAAATTTTAGTAAAATATTGTACTTAATTCACTATATCCAAAAGATTACATTTTCAACATACTACCAATATACAAAACACTCATGAGATAATTTACATTCTTTTTCATAGTAAGTCTTCAAAATCCAATGTGTATTTTATACTCACAGCACATCTCAATTCAGAATACACACACTAAGTGCTCAACAGCCACATGCGACCAGTGTCTACCACACTTAGCAGTGTAGCTAGTTCTAGGTCATACCTTTAAAATTCTTCCCAGTTTAACAACTTTGCTAGAAAGCTGTAAGTCGGAAGCTAGAATACAGATCACTGTCCCAGACAACCAACCAAAATTTGATAGTGTGTATAAAATCAAATAATAAAAACCATAATAATAATGTTGTTATCTAAATACTTTCCTTTTGCAGAAGTATTTCATTACCAGAGACTCGTAAAGACAAACAGATTCATTCTAACTCAAACACTTCTTTCTTTCAATTCAGACCCTGACTGTAAGGCGTCCTCAGAGAAGGAGGCCCTGTGAAACCTACTGCAAACCTGGTATAAAAGACTGATTACAGAAGTGACTGGTAGGAAAATTCTCAAAAAGAAGCAAAAAGTGAAAAATGGTGTATCTTTCACATTTAAACATTTAAATGAACATTTAAACCATTTATTTAACTGTTCAGCAATATTTATCAAGAGGCTACTAGGAGGAACTGTCTGGACCTCAGGAATACAGCCCCGAGGGGGCCTCATTTTACTAGGAGTAACAAGCAATTAATAGAATCAAAAACCTACTTCTTTGTGTTTATACATACACACACAGAGATAAAAGAAATAAAAAACAGTAAAACACAGAAGGGGGTTAGGGAGTATCAAAAATTGATGGGAGAGTATAATTTTCAAATCAGGCAGTCAGAGTCATCTCCCTAAAAGGAGACATTTGAGCATGAATGCAAAAGGAGGTGAAAAGGACGAGTATTGAGGAGAGCGAAATTCAACAGTGAAAAAAAAAAAAAAAATATGTCCAAAATAAGACAACTCAAAAAATATATTAACTCCTAAACAAGAACTTATTCACAATGTAAATTTATTTTACTTACCGGAGGATTAATTTCATATAATTCTTTATTCTTAGCAATTGTGTCATTTATCTTCTTTTGCATATGAGATATGTGCTGTTCGTAGGAGCCATCATTAGGAGTCTTCCCAGCAATCTGAATACCACCGGGCGTTGGTAAAGCAGCTAAATACACACCTGTGGCCGACTTGTAAAAATAATGGAGAAATAATAAGAAAAAATGTCTAAAGAATAACAGTCCTTAAATTAGGAAAGTTGCCTTTGCCTTACTGGCAAAAAGATCATTAGCATCAATGCATGCATTTGGACATGTTGAAAGAGCACAGAAACATAACTGGCAACAGGAATTGGTTGCTTTTGGTGTGAAACCTGGGTAGGTGGGGACAGCAGTGAAAGAAGGATTTACTTTTCACTGCACTTTAAAATTTTTACTTTATGATTGTACAAAATAAGTTGCATTGAAAAACCAGTTTAGAAAAAAAGATTAAAAATTGTTAAAAATAAATTTTTTTCATAAGTGAGTAAATAATTTACCTTTAAAGTGGCAAAAATAAAAGGGAAACTTTTGTAAAGCAAGTGAAGAAACTGAACTTCAGAAAGGATAGGAAACATACTCAAGATCACACTATCAATAAATTTGGAGAAGAGATATGAATATATTTCTCACTCTAAACCCCAAGAACTTTTCATGATACCACCCTACCTCCATAATTACCAAGAAAGAAAATTTTACTTAATACAGATTTCTTTTAAATATTTAATTGAATGACTATTAATTCCTGACCCTGTAACAATACTACATGCCATCAGTACTAGAAAACTACTAGGGGAAATACAAAACATGATATGTACACACACACACACACACACACACACACACACACCTATGTGCATTTACAGTTAAATATGCTTATATAAGCAAAGCAAAAATATGTAAGTATAAACGTCAAATTGTTAACACTGAAGGAGTGGAATGCAGACAAGAGAAGACATTTCTCTTAAGTCTGGATATTTGTGCATTTTAAACTGTGTGCGTTATCATTATTCTTTTTAATCAATTGCCAATTTTGTGAAAGTCCATCCTAAAAACGGTATGATACTCTATGATGATGTCTGTGCAGTAGATGAGACTGATCCTCAGAAGCTCTCTCTCCTATTTTGCTCATTAGTGTCCATGACTATGTCTATGACCCAGTCTCTGATGTTCATCCTGCCACATGAATGAGACAACAGTTCAGAGTGGTTGCGAACAGACTCTGGAATAAGACAGGCCTGCATTTGAAATCCGGTTCCAGTACATGCAACCATATCACTTTGGACAAGTCTCAATCTATCATAGCATCCATTTTCTCCTCTTATAAAGATAATATTGCATTCCTTCTGGGGTACCACAGTGCCAGAAACCCAGCAGGCATCAGACATCATCAGAGAGTCCATCAGAGATCAACTATCAAGGAAGCTACTCTTGGGACCTTGAGATTTAAATGCACAGGCTAAACCACAACACAAAGATCAAAATCTCAAACAGTTATAATGAGTGTCACCAGTGGTCAAGAAGGAAAAGATTAGCAAGAAAGAAAGATTTCAGGCAAGCACTGAAAAATTACACCAGCACCACAAGCTAGTTTCCTGGGGCACAACTATCAGAAGTTTTTGATACGGTTGGCACAGTGTTTTTAAATCTTTGAATCTAAATCAAGCTTAGTTCCCACAGATACCCACCAATAACTAGTATTGTGTTCAGGCCAAATTATACATTTGTAATTGCTAAGCATGTGAGTTTTTAGACAAATGAATTATAATGAACACTTTTTTCCCAAGTTGATCTAGATCTCAAATATTTTAATATAAATCAGATTACTTTCATTAATCATTATAAATTTCTCTTGTCAAAAATCATGATTACCTGATTAGTTTATCATCATTGCACAATTATCCCCTACATGCAAAAATTTACATATTTGTAAATGTATGAACAGGAAATAAGTTAGCATTTTATCTGCAAGTGCATACTGAGAAAAAAACACAAGTTCTATAAATTTCTTAAAATGTTTATGCATGTCAGAAAGATGGCAGGGTATTCCAATTTGAAAAGTGCCAGTATCACAAACATTCTAGCTAGCAAAGTGTCTAAAGTATAACAGGACTTCTATAAATACTGTTAATCAGTTTCTATCTGGTCAATATATATTTTGCAGGCATCCAGTTCTCTGGGTCTCAGACTACTTATAAAGACAACTCTTACTTTCCCCACAGACAACTTTCTAGTCAGAACACACTTTGTAAGAAGCCTAGGTGAACATAAAGCTGAGATAAAGAGCTTTCCACCACCTCACAATTTATTAGCACTTAAGAAACACATTCTTTATTGCATATTCTACTGCTGACCGCAGGTACACGTTCAGTATGAAACTTTATTCTCTGTCCAGCAGTAAGCAAGCAGTAAGCAGTGTTTCATATGTATTGCTTTATTTTCTCCATACAACTAAAGATTGTGGTCCTCCCCCTCAGAAGTGATTTTGTCCCCTAAAGGACATCTGGTAATGTCTGGAAACATTTCTGGTTGTCACACTGAAGGGAAACTATTAGCAACTAGTGAGTAGAGGCCAGAAAGGCTGCTGAGCACCCTAAAATGAACAAGACAGCCCCCTACAACCAAGAGTCTTCCAGTCCCAAATGTTAACAGTGCAGAGAAGAAGAAACCCTGTTAGCAATGCTAATATTTAGCATAAAAAAATAACATATTTTGCACAAAAAATAATAAAGTCCAGAACAGTGACAACCAACTTAACTAAACAAGCCACACATGATAATTTTTAGAAACTTGACTACTGACATTATGGTCAGAATAGAAAAATACAATAATATAAATAAATTTTACCTCATAATTTTATTAATTTTAAATAATAATTCATAAATAAAGGTGAAAATAATATATTTTAAAACTTATCACAAGATTTTTCACTTCTTATAATGTCCCCAACCCTTAAAGGTCTTAATGCCCATTTCTCTAGATAAGTCTTTTTAAAAGACTTAGAATTGCACAAAACAGATTCTACTACAACTATAGAAATTATGAAACAAAATCAAAACTTTTAAACTTACCGCTAAGCCCATCAACATATTTTCACCCACTGTGATCTGAATTCTCAGTCCAAATAAAGCATTCATTCCTTTCAGTTTTAGTTTATTCATTAGCTGAGTATGTACTTCATATTCCATAAATGGCAACAGATTACTGATAGCTGTGGCATTTGCTTCTGCCTGTGCTTTCTTTTTTAAACGACATAACCTGTTAAGGAAAATAATTTAGTCACTGGAGAGTATTCTTGGTATCATCTTATAAAATGTCCAATTTTTAAAACTTTCTATAAGTGTGCTTAATAAAACATTGACTTGTGTCAAATGGGGTTTATTAAGTTATATCAATAATCTTTTCTGCCACTTTTTTCAATGTGTATGTATGCTTTTGCTTAAAGTCCTATTTTATTTTATTTTATTTAAAAAAAAATTTTTTTTCAACGTTTATTTATTTTTGGGACAGAGAGAGACAGAGCATGAACGGGGGAGGGACAGAGAGAGAGGAAGACACAGAATCGGAAACAGGCTCCAGGCTCTGAGCCATCAGCCCAGAGCCCGACGCGGGGTTTCGAACTCCCGGACCGCGAGATCGTGACCTGGCTGAAGTCAGACGCTTAACCGACTGCGCCACCCAGGCGCCCCTAAAAGTCCTATTTTAATAAAAGATAAATAAAAATCTCAAAATCTCTAGAAATGGAAAAAGTATTGATCAAAATCACTAGAGAATATAATTTAAAATCTTAGGTTTTATAACTCCATGTGATCATACAATGAATGGATAGCAAAGGAAAGAAGTTAATTTACTCATTAAAAGAACACAAAACTTGGGGCCTAGGTGGCTCAGTTGGTTAAGCATCTGACTTGATTTCAGCTCAGGTCATATCTCATGGTTCGTGGGATTGTGCCCCATGTTGTGCTCTTCACTGACAGTGCAGAATCTGCCTGGGATTTTTTCTCTGCTCTTCCCTCACTCATGTTCTCGCTCTCAAAATAAATAAATTAAAAAAAAAAAGAACACAAAACTTACCTGAGTATCTACAATGTGCCAGGCACTATTCTAAGTGGTGAGTACTCATCAACAAACAAAAGAGTCCCTTTTCTCATGGTTATACTCCAGGGGAGGGGGGTGGAAATAAAGAAACAAGATAACCTAGGATTATGTTTAAGAATCAGATGTCTGGGGCACCTGGGTGGTTCAGTCGGTTGAGCGTCCGACTTTGGCTCAGGTCACGATCTCACGGTCCGTGAGTTCGAGCCCCACGTCGGGCTCTGTGCTGACTGCTCAGAGCCTGGAGCCTGTTTCAGATTCTGTGTCTCCCTCTCTCTCTGACCCTCCCCCGTTCATTGTCTGTCTCTCTCTGTCTCAAAAATAAATAAACGTTAAAAAAAAAATTTTTTTTTAAAAGAATCAGTGTCTGGGGTAGCTCCTGGGTAGCTCAGTCCATTAAGCATCCCTCTTGATTTCAGCTCAGATCATGATCTAAAGGGCATGGGATCAAGTCCTGCATAGGGTTCTGTGCTGATAGCACAGAGCCTGCTTGGGATTCTATCTCTGCCCGTCACCCGCTAGCATGCACTCTCTATCTCTGAAAAATAATAAACTTAAAACAAAAAAAATCAGGTTTCTGAAGAAAATGGAGTAGGTGAAGCGAGTGGCAATAACTAGAGAGAAGGCCTCACAAGAGAGATGATACCTGAGCTGGGATCTTAAAGACAAGATGGAACCAAGAGCGTTGGAAAAAGGCAAATATGGAATGGAGCTGGCATATCAGAAGAGCCAAAAAGAGACTACTACACTGAAGTGAAATGAGCAAGGGTGAGAATCATATGGATGAAGGTGCAGGTAAGCAGGGGCATGATCATGTTAGGGGCTTGTGGGTCATGGTAAGGAGTTTGATTTTATTCTACCAGCAATGACAAACTCCAGGTAGGTTTTAAGTAGTAACATGATCCAATTTATGTTTTAGGATATCATTTACATTGCTACACAGAAAATGGAATAAGGATAACAGAATTGATGAGGGGATAGCAGACAAAAAGCAATTTAGGTGACAATGAGAGCTGAGACTAAAAAGGTAGCAGTAAAGATGAAGGAAAAGATCCCCAAACTGGCAAACCAGGCTATTTACACCAGTAGTTATCAAACTTCATCTTGAGAGCTCATTAAAAAACAATTACTAGTCCCCATGCCCAGAGTTTCTGATTCAATAGGTCTGGAGTGAGGCCGAGAATCTGCATTTCTATAAGGTCTCTCAAGCATCATGATGCTATTGGTTGGTCTGGGGACCACATTCTGAAAACTGCTGATGGGCACTATTCCTTCCTACCTAAAACAAACACAAAAAGCTGGATAAATTATATATTTTTACAAATTGTCTTAAAAGCTGGGGTGCCTAGGTAGTTCAGTCAGTTAAGCATCTGACTCTTAGTTTGGGCTCAGGTCATGATCTCATGGTTCATGGGTTCCAGCCCCATGTTGGGCTCCACACTGACAGTGCGGGGCCTGCTTGGGATTCTCTCTCCCTCTCTCTCTGCCCCTCACATTCTTGTGCTCTCTCTCACTCTCTCTCAGAATAAATAAACTTTGAAAAAAAATCTTCTTAAAAGCATCACAGGACCAGGGCAAGGGGTAGTGGGGTGTATAAACATAGGGAAATGGCATGAAGAAGTTCTTTTGTGATGATGGAACACAGTTTGTGTCTTCACTATGGTGGTGGTTACACAAATCTGTTTGTGGGATAAAGTTGCACAGAACTATACATGTACACACAAATACATAAATGAATGCAAATTTAAAAAAGTATAAAAACTGAGTAAGGTCTGTAGTATAGTTAGCAGTATTATACCGATGTTAATTTCCTACTGATACTCTACTATGGCTGTATAAGATGTCACCAATGCGGGAATCTGTCACCAATACAAATGGTATTGTTTGTACCATTTTTGCAACTTCCAGTGAGCCTATCATAGTCTAAGGAAATGAAACACAATAAATAATAAAGAACAGAAATAAGAGAATACAAAAATATTTCAGATATTAAAATTATCAGTTAAAGAATCAGTCATAGGCTGTAACATAATAAATTTGAAAAAGAACAAAATAAAACTTCTAGAAATAAAAATAGATATCAAATATTTAAAGCCCCAATTATTGGACTTACTACAATATTAGAGACAGTTGAAGAGAGAATCAAAGAACTGAAAGATAAGAAAGTATTCAAGATATGGCATAAACAAAAATAGAAAATTTAAGAAAGTAAGTAACATACATAAAAGAAGCAGTGAGAAAGTCTAACATTTTTAATTATAGTATCAAGAAGAGAGATGAAACATGGGACAATATCTAAAAATTTTCTAAAACACATGAAAGAATCTACAGATTCAAGAAGCCCAATATATAGCAATTTGAATAAAAACTTCCATACTTAACATTTCATAGGGAAATTGCAAAAAACCAAAAATACATAGAATAGCTCACACACAGCCTGGGGTTGAATGGCAGCTACCTTCAAAGGAATAAAAGTTAATCTAATAGGTTATTTCTCAATAGTAGTAATGAAAATCTGGAAGGCAATGGAAGGGTATCTTCAATGTGCTGCAAGAAAATAAATGGCAGCCCAAAATATCTTTTAAAGATAAGTAAATATTTTCAGACAAGCAAAACTAGTTCACCAAAATAAATGGCCTAAAGTCTATACCTCAAGCAAAAGAAAAACAATCCCAAATGGAAGGTCTAAGATGTAAGAGGAAATTGAGTAAAAAAAGCAAAAGTAAACGTATTAGAAATACAGGCATGCCTGGGTGGCTCAGTCAGTTAAGTCTCTGGCTCTTGATTTTGGCTCAGGTCATGGTCTTGCCTTACGTGAGACTGAGCCCCACGTCAGGCTCTGTGCTGACAGTGCAGAGCCTGCTTGGGATTCTCTCTCTCTCTCCCTCTCTCACTCAAGATAAATAAATAAACTTAAAAATAAAAACTAAAGGGGCGCCAGGGTGGCTCAGTCAGTTGAGCGACCGACTTCGGCTCAGGTCTTGATCTCTCACAACAAGGTTGAGCGACCGACTTTGGCTCAGGTCTTGATGTCACAGTTCATGGGTTCGAGTCCCATGTCAGGCTCCATGCTTACAGCTCAGAGCCTGGAGCCTGCTTCAGATTCTGTGTTTCCCTCTCTCTCTGCCCCTCCCCCACTCATGCTCTGTCTCTCTGTGTCTCTCAAAAATAAATAAAACGTTAAAAAATTTTAAAAATAAACAAAAAATATACATACATTCAAAAATAAAATTCAACATGACTGTAAAATAGCTTTGATGCAGGGAGGTTAGGAAAGAGGACAGTGTCAAAGAATACCATATTTGGCATAAAAAGTGGACAGAGCAAGGTATCATTCATTAAAATAAAGAAGGCTAACATGAAAGAAGTGGAGAAAGCCAGCAGTTCAATATGGAACAAGTATGAGTTGCCTACAAGACATCAAAATAGGGTGTGAAAGTATATAGGTCTGAGGCTCAGAAGAAAGTTCTGGACTAGAGTTATAAATCTGGGAGTCACAGACATATAGAAAGCACATCTGTAGGAGCTGATGAATTCAACCTGGAAGAGAGCTTTGAGAAGAGAGTCCAGACCCGTGGCCCTTCAAGGATTAAGAAAAGGAGGAAGAATCAACAAGGACACTGAGGATTATACATAAGGTAGGAAAAAGCAGGGGTGGGGGCGGGGCACTGTGAAGTCAAAGGAGTATCAAGGAGAAGATGATCAACTGTGTGACTACTACTATTGCTGAGATGTCAAGTAAGAGGAAGAGAGAAAAGCATTTCAATGGATTTGGTAGCCTGGCAGTTGTCAGTGACCTAGACAGTTATCACTGCTTCCTATATGCCAACCACAATTTAGCATTTCCTACTCCAGTACATTTTAAAAGGAACTGTTAAGAGCTAAATTAAGTAGTAAAAGAAACCATACATAGCATTGTTCTTTAAAAGAAAAAAGATAAATTTCTAAAATGTATTACATATTCAATGTCCTTAAAGCAGAGTCACGTTCCTAGCCTGAAACAAGTTAATTAATAATCTTCATAATAACAGATATTTGTATAGAATTGAAATGTTTAAAATTGCTTTTGCATTTAAATTTATTTCAGTTTTATAAAACGGGTACTCTTCCTCCCAATATTCCATGTGACTAAATACAAGGTCCAGATAGTACTGCCCAGCCTGCCAGGTAGGAAACAGTACAGCAGACATGTGAAATAGATCTATTTGACTCCATACCTCATACTTTCTCAGGGACCCCAAATATTGTTTACACAAATATACCTTGCTTGAATAAGACAACCTTTTCCAATAACTGTTGCATCTGTTGGGAGGTCAACAGTTGTAAAGAGAACATCAGGAACTTTCTGTTTCCTGCAGTTATAGCAGTATGTGAGATGAGCTGGAAATGGCATATTCAGTTCATCATATGGTATGTGGCAAAATCCACAACCTACAGGCAAATTTTCTTCTAGCCTATATGAATACATCAAGATAAAAAATGAAGCATTCTTAAAAATTCTATGCATTTTTTCAAAAGCATATGTTATACATATAGTACTAATGTATAAACTATATAACTTCTACCACTATGAGAGTTATGACAGTCCCACTATGACTATTAAGAATTAAAAATGACCATGAAATCAAAACCATACACTTTCATATGAGAGAAAAGACTTATACAAATAGCCATTGAATTGCATCAATTCATACGTTTGAGAATATCCCACCTGACAAAAACCACTATTATTCCGAAGCTAGTTCATAAAAACAAATGGTTAGATAATAAGGGTGACATTTTCCTACTGTCTGACAAATATAACACAAATATAATCACCAAATATAATCACAAATATAATCGTGGGTTTGAGCCCCTCGTCAGGCTCTGTGTGGACAGCTCAGAGCCTGGAGCCTCCCTCAGATTCAGTGTCTCCCTCTCTCTCTGCCTCTCCCCCACTCGTCTCGGTCTCTCAAAAATAAAATAAACATTAAAATTTTTTTAATTTAAAAAGTCAAAAATAGGCATAATCTAACATTTCTAATTTCCAATGACTTAAGAATTTGTCAGAATTAAACATTTCTGAGAAACCGAAACACCTGTGTTTCACAAACAACATAAGCCACAAGTAAACACACAACCTTCTCAATCAGTAAAATGTTTGCTGTAGTAATGCTTATGAATTCACTTCAGAATGGTATTTTTTTCACTCATCAAATCTGAGGAAATTAGGGAAACAGAAATGGAAGAAGAAAGCTCCATGGAGAACTCCAGACATTCACACAGCCACACCTCTAGAGCTGTGGAAAGATATGGGTTCTCAATTCATTCCAATCTAAAGTGACCTGTTAGAAGCTGAAACTTGGCAAGCGGACACATTAAAAAAGAGAAAGGAAACTTATACTGTATCTACTAGGAGTCAGGCTTCCTGCAGATTCCTTGTATACATTACTGCACTGAATTTCCAAAATAACCTCCTAAATCAAATTACTCCCATACATTAATTATTCTTTTGTTGGGATGGCATTCTGGTATAAGCAACAGGGAAATCAGATGCTAAGTAGAGCTGTGTGATCTTATACAAGTTGTTCAATTGCTCAGAGCCTCCTCTATATAACCAGAATGACAGTATCTACCCAGAAAGGCTTTTTTTTTTTTTGAAGATTAAGCAGGAAAACATAAACACACCCCCCCCTCCCCCCAACACACACAATATAATAAAAAGCAAAGAGCAACAAAAACTAGTTCTTCTTGGCCTGAAACCAACCTGAGATATTAAGTGACTTGTTCGGTCACACAAAATACAAGGCAGAAGACCTCAGATTTTAATGTTGGTTGGTTTGAACCAAAGCCCATGTGTCACAAAGGGGCACAAAAGATTGAACACTGGGGTAATTTTTAACTAAACACCTCACAGAAATTCAAACATAAATGATGCAATATCATAGGCATAAAAACAAAACTATTTAAATTCATGGAAGCATTTAAAATATGAAATATACAGAAGGGATTATCTCAATACTGAGTTTATAGGGAATGTTTTCTTCCTTCTACTCTCCCATACTTTCCAAATTTTCTCTAGTAAGCATAAATAATTTTATAGCAAGAAAAAAGACATTTTCCTCTTTTATAGACAGGGATGGTATCTGTTCCACTAGATTGGCATATAAGAGAATTCACTGTATCCATCCAAGCCACAATACCAAAATAATCAAGCTGCATGGGAAAGGCCATTTTTAAATCAGGCTTCTATCTACTCAATAATGAAATCCACTGACGTGAGAGAACTATATTGCAGCACTGGAACAACTCAAAATAGAACACTCTGACTTTTAATATACCTTAAAATGTTCCACCTTCTTTTTCCTATTTATGCTGACTTTTAATGCTCTGTAATATATTACAGTCAAAATACCTTTTTAATACAAACTAAAGAAGAAACCGACTAAGATCTTCTATGTGCCTACCTGAGCTAGAATAACTTTGTTATACAGAGACTTGCAAATTTATACTAAATTTGATCACATATAGATTTTTTTTGCTGTCTTCCTTAATATACAAATACTGGGGGGAGGTGGGATAGGGGGAGGGAAGCAAATATGCATACAGTGAAGGGATAATTAAAATTTATATTATTCAGGTACTCTGGTACCAAACTAATAGTTTTCTGTATATATATATATATATATATATTTGATAATTTCATCTGTTTATGGAAAGTATTTTTGACATTTATGGAAGCTAACAGATTAAGAGATTAATAACCAAATAAACTAAAAAGTAATCTATTTTACCTAATAATTTCACTTTTACTTTCTCTTTCATACACATTAAAGTTATATTTCACTTTTTAGGAAGCTTTTATATATAATTTTGTTACAATACAGTGTTTCAATTGTTCTGTAAATTATGAATTTTCTTTATGCAAATTGTTTCATGACCTTTTTCTGTTTCAGAGGTAGACAAGGGGGAAAGGAAAGGAAGAGAAAAATCAAAGGAAATTACTTCTATACTATAACAAACAAAAAATATACACTTGAAATTCTTTCACTGATAGTTATACATGTAACTTACCAAGATACTAGAAAAATTATAACAATGTGTGTCATATAGTGCAGAACTCAATACTTCTCTGTTGCTATAGGTTACACAAAAAGCAGTGAAGTGCCTGGTCCTCATTTCTATATTAAGCCACTCTCATACAGAAGAACTATCCCAGCTCTAAAGTTACAAAAGTTAACCTCTCCCTTCTTTGCCATCATAGAAAATAAGCCAGGCTGCCATGACAACCTCTGTTCCAAACAGCCCTCCACGGTGCCATCCTGCAGAAATCTAGGGTTCAGTACAGCTGCCGTGCCGGATGCAGATAAAATACAGACCTCTTCACTATAAAAGAAAAAAACATAAAACAGTTAACATCTTCAGGCAATCTAACTTTGAAAAATGTTAAATATCAAAGTGATTACAGGGTGACAATTTAAATTCAAGTTAGACTCCACAAATATTAATGATATCATAAGATTATCTCCTATCCTAGGATAAAAAATAAAAATAATGTTATTAAAATGAAGAAGGTGGGGTGCCTGGGTGGCTCAGTCAGTTAAGCGTCCGACTTCAGCTCAGGTCATGATCTCACCATTTGTGAGTTCAAGCCCCATATCGGGCTCTGTGCTGACAACTCAGAGCCTGGAGCCTGCTTCGGATTCTGCGTCTCCCTCTCTCTCTGTCTCTCCCCTGCTTGTGCTCTCTCTCTCTCTCTCTCTCTCTCAAAAATGAATAACCATTAAAAAAAATTTTTTTTAATAAAGTAAATAAAATGAAAAGGGTAAGAATTCTTTATACTTAAAAAATTGTAAAAGATAAAGCACAATATTAATGACAATAAATTCCTTTAAAATATGGTAAACCTGATAAAGACTGAATATCTCAAAGTAGTAACAAATTATTTTGCGGAATTCAGCAATAAACCATTAAACTGTATTAAAATACTCTTTAAATGCATACTAAACTTCATTAAAATCATTTTAAAAGTGTAACTATGTAATTATTGATATCCCTATAGCTTAAAGTTTATAATCAAAAGGTATCTGAAACAAATAATACCCAAAATATACTAAATGGAGCTTAAACTACATCATTATATGTATGATAAAAACCTCACTTTCAAAAGAATTATTTGGAATTCTTTATTACATATCAACCAATTTTAAATAATCCACAAAATTATTGAATGAGATCATACAAAGCAAAAGAGAAAAGTTGCAGCCTAGGGACAAAATGTTGGAAACAGTATAAGTAGACCAGAAGTCTGAAAGGACATGAAAGAAATGGTCACTTGATCTGTAACTGAGTAGAGAGAGACCAGGCTCAAAATGTTTAAGTGGGCACTGAGAATGTCAAGGAAGAAGGTGGAGCCCCTGATGTGCTGAATTAAGGAGCTCTAAGAGCAGAAGTACATTTCTAAGAGTTTATCCAGTAATAGTACATAGGATGGATCAGAACCAAAAAAATTAGTAAAGATGGGATTTAAACACAAGATTTTTTGAGGTCTGGAGGGAAAAAAGAAGCTTGTATCAGGTGAATTCAAACTTCTACGTAAATCAATTTGACTCATTTCTGTACACTCCCGCATCTACCTGTGACCTATTTCCTGCCGCACTGAATGTACACCTCTGGCCTTCTCTGCATGCTACTCTACTAGCCTTAAACACTCCCTTCATGCCTCCTTTCTTCATTTATATAATTCATACTCATCCCCTGAGATTTAGTTTAAGCTTCAGTTACTTCATTAACCCTTTCTTCCAATCTTACTTCTAAACTCCAACCCTCTGGGCCCCACAGCACCCTGGGATATCTCTGCCATAAAATGTGTTCTACTTGTCATAATTCTCCAGTAAAATGTGAAACCAATAACAAAAACTTTGTCTTTTAAAACCATAACCCTATGACCTGGAAGCATATGACACTAAATCTATGAATGAGCTAAGATTATCTACTAGGGAGTAAGGCAGGATAAGCATAACAAAGTTATTACTTTAACAAGTGTAGAATAGCTACAATGGAGACAGAAAGGTGCAAGAATACCACACATGATCCACAGAGGAAAAGAAAGGGCCCTCAGAAGATGAAACAGCATGGCTCTCCACATATACCAGAGTCTAATCATTTTTCTGTAAAAATAATGACCACCACAAGCACAAGAGAATTACCCATGTAATAGTTGACAGTAAGGATTAACCAAGAATAGGAGGTGGAGGTGCCTGGATGGCTCAGTTGGTTAAGTGTTTGACTCGGTTTTGGCTCAGGTCAAGATCTTGTGGTTGGTGAGATCGAGCCCCACATGGGGCTCTGCACTGACAGTGTGGAGCCTGCTTAGGAATGTCTCTCCTTTTCTCTTTGCCGCTCCCTCTCCTCTCTCTCTTGAAAAATAAACAAATAAACATTAAGAGAAAGAAAAAAAAAGAATAGAAGGTGGGCAGCAAAAGGTCAAACAGTTTCTAGATGATATCTATTATAAACTTTTCAAGGGGTTGAAAGTAGGGTTCATTGATGGCAGTCAGCAAGTCAAATCAGAGCCCAACTAAGAAACTGGGGAAAATCTTGGTTAAGATAAAAGCCAAAACAAACCAGGTATAAATGTGCAAATGAGATAAGTGAAAAATATCAAGTTGTGATCCAAGAGTGAAATTTTATAGTTTCAAATTTTTAAAGGGGAACCATTTTGAGCAATAATGAAGCCTAAAATACAGTTGAAAGCTGAGGGATAGAGGAGGACATGAGAATGAGAAGGTACAAAGTCAGGCTGTTAGAAGGGTGGTAATCATATTCAACTGGAGGAGACAGCAGAGAATTAAGAAAGGCAGAAGAATGTTTTGGAGGTAGGAAAGTCTGAACTGTGGAATGGCATGGACTTTAAAGTAAGAGAGATTGTTCAAATGAAAGGTAGGAGAAAAAGAAATGGAGAACTAGGAGTATGGAAGTCTCTTCCTAACTCGGCAGAGTTAGGAAGGATGATGTGTTGGCAGAAGAAAATTAGGTTGCAGTTAGGTAAAAAGAGTTTACAGACAAACCTTAAAGACACATTAGATCAAGGTTTGCAAATATCCCAGAAGAAAGAGTTAGTGGGGTCACAAACTGGAGTAAAGTAGGCCTAGAATTAAGACTTGCTATGTGCCAGTATCAATTCTCATTTAATTCGTCAGTAACCTTAATTGATAGATGGTTATAATTTCCATTTCAATGTATAAACTGAGGCTCAGAGGAAGAGTTATTTTCTCAAAGTTTCACAGCAATTAAGTGGCAAAAATGGCATATGGACCTCAGTCTGATGTACTCCCAAGTCCATGCTCCTGGATCACTCCATAATTCTTCTTTTCTCTATATTTGCATAAAGCTTTTTAACCTTTTAGATGACAATCCGTAAATTACAGCATCTAGAAAATCAAGTTATTATCATTTACCAGATGCTAGTTGATTCACTGTAGCCCACTACAGCATGACAGCCTAATGCTTTAGCATGTGATTTTATTTCTTGTCTGATTTCTGCCCACCACGCATCTCGAGTTTCTGGTTCATCTGAAAGATAAATTTTATATCAGTTCACTACTCAATAGCACATTGTATATATGAGAAAGAAATGTTGAAAATAAACATATTCTGGAAGGCAAAGACACACTAGTCTATAACAGATTTTAAAACTAACTTCACATGTTTAAAATATTATTTCTCAAAATGCTTATTAACATTTTAATTTAATGCTACTTCTCACAAAATTTAACATTTTTAAACTTGATTGCTAGAAAATAAACCAACTAGTTTTATTTGCTTTATTACTTTAGGGGACATCTATAGGAATATATTTTATTAGATACAACTTCAAATGTAGACCCAGAGTTTCCAGACTCTAATCCTAAAACTGAGGATATTCTATGTCTCACTCACCTTGCTCAGTGAACATTGTGAGTCATATCCATACATTTAATTTAAATTCTGATTTCATTTCCTGGTACCTATTTTTTATAACCCACTATATTCTAGGTTCTTTCCAAGGCAAAGATTTGTCAATGTTAAAAAAGAGAAAGCCATCTGTAGCCATCCTTGGGGGTCCTAAAGCAAAGTAACAAGAAATGAAGGGACCAGCCAATTTAAAATAAAGAGAGCAAATATGTTGAATTTAATACAAGTAATTGGGTTAATGTAAATAAGGACAAATTTCAGGCAGTACACTGTAACTACATGTATGGTTCTGTAAGTAAGAAAATGCCTTAGAATCACAGCATTGCATTTGTTTGTTTTTTTGGTTTTTTTTTTTTTTTTAACACAGAGGAATCCGATATTGTTTGTAATGGAGCATTATAAATGGAGCATCTGGCACACATTCTTCCTAATCACTTGCATTTAGCTGCAAACTACTGGTGAACAGCAGCTGCAAATAATAGTAACATTTTATGTGCAAAGATGTTAAAAATAGAAACAGTCTATAATGGGCATATCCTAATTTGTTTCTTTGTGTGGCCAATTCCATTTGGGAACAATTTGGTATAGAAAAAACTTTAACTCTAAATAGCATGCTAAACTCTCTTTGTAAATTTTCCACATAAAAGGCACTTATTAAAACTGAAAGTCAACCAATCCAAAAACTTCCTTTTTTGAATTTCAGTATATATCCAGTTTTCAAAATATGTTTTTTTTAAATAAGTAGAATAAGTAGAATTATACTCACTAGTAAAATACTGAAGACAGCAAAGTAAAGAAAGGTTAAAAGGCTTGTTATAGCAGACATTTCTATGATGTAATTTTGTTTCCTCCACAGGGAGGAGATCAACAAAAGGGAGAAATGAGATAAATGTCATAACTACAAATGATGCCAGCCAGTTCTTGTATTAAAGTTTTGGATCCAAGACAGAGCTACCCTAAAACTTTCCTTCAGGAAAAAAAAAAAAAAAAAAAAAAGAAAAAAGAAAGAAAAGAGAGAAAGAAAGAAAGAAAGGAAGGAAGAAGGAAGGAAGGAAGGAAGGAAGGAAGGAAGGAAGGAAGGAAGGAGAGAGAAATGAAGACTTTTTAACTGAGGAAAAAGATCCAAGTATGAGATAAAATAAAGAAGAGAAATAGAAAAGACTACAACAATATGGTGTTAGCAATCAATATTGTGAATTAAGAAATGTGTAAGACAATTAGGTGGCCCTATTTTGCACATACACTATTATGTTGAAGAATTTCTTCATATTCCCCCTGTAATGTAGACATTAATAGCACAAATACATTTGCAAATCCTTTTTTTTTTTTTTTTAAGACATACATGTTTCCAGGCCAATTTGGGCATCTATTTAACATCGTTTCCTAATAAGGGCATTTTTATCGTAAGACAAACTTCTGTTCATGTAGTTGCTCAGACTATCAAATTATTTATGATTCTTTGAAAACAGGTATCACAAAAAATAGCAAATATAACTCAGTTTAGAAAATAACTATTTTCCCTGAAAAACATTGTAAAATAAAGATTAATTTTTCTTTAAAAACCCTAGTAGAACCCGCTATTTACTTTTTATATCTTTCTGGAAGTTTAAATATTATTTGCTAAGGCAAATAATTGTATACTATGTTTTTATAAAAACAGATTTTTCTCACATTAGATTTGCCTACATCTGTGCCACAAGTAATACATGGTAGCTTTTCTGTTTTAAAATGAATTTTATAGAAAGTAATCCATAACACTGTTTTTTAAATTAGTAAAAAAAAAAAAAAAAAAAAAAAAAAAAAAAAAAGGAGGAAACTACTTATTTTCAGTTCAGGATATATTTATTTAGAAATGGCCAGCATGTCTAAATGGAAAAGTGTGTAATAATAATCACTATGAAATACATGTAACCACATAGATTACAAAGTTTATTTACATCAAACTTACCTTGGTGTAACACATAAAATAATCAGATAATTAAACCAAACGCTATGAAAGAATAAGTGGCTGATTTAAAAAAAAATCAACACAACAAAGGGCTGACTGCAGCGCAAGTGGAGCATTCATTCATGTTCCTCTGACGAGGTCACAAGCAGCCTTTATTCTGACACATGAGCCACACAACTGCACATGGGGATGCCATTGGTGTATTTAATAAAGTATTTACAAGTTTAATAGAAGCTAAAGAGTTACACAACATGGGAGCTAAGGAAGCAAATGGCATATGTCCACACTCCAAAGAATTTGTTAAATTTTGTTTTTGGCTTAAGCAAAAGCTCAGAGAACAAAGGGTTTTGCAAAGCAGATTCAGCAGACAGGAGCCAGAAACAGTGGATATTTTGGCGCATGCTTGGATCAGGTGACAGTACAGACTGAAAACTATGGCAGCTCACTGAAATGGTTACAGAAAGTAATGGCCCTAGAGTCTAGGTGGAAGCAAGGCAAGCATACAGTAGGGAGCACTTAATCACAAACTAGGAACTGAATCAACAATAATTATCTACAACCATAAGCAAGAAGCCAAAGGATGAATTTTTTGGCTATTAAATTTAGGGGTTATTTAATTAAAATTAAGAATCAATTTATTTAATATTGAAAAAATTAAATTTATCTTCAAAGCCTACATTATATTTATATCAGAGATGAGCCAAAGAATATTCACTTAGTAATTATGACTCAGCCTTACTTATTATATCTGTAAATTCAGAAATATACTATTTAATCCCATAATGGGATTTTTTCAAGCTTAAGTAACTGCTAACTGCATTCTTATAGGAAATAAATTGGTTGAATTTGAATTGTGTTACTCACTCTCCAAAAGTCAAAACTGAGGATCTATCATACTCATATAAAAGGCAAAATAAAGAGTCTGGCTTAAAAATGTATGGCAACTCTACATACCACTCGTGAAACTAGATACAATTTAGTCATTTGAAGCATATACAGCTGAGATGTGAAGGTCACAATTAAAAAACATTTCAGAGATGTCAAGAAAAAAAATCTTCACTTTAAATACCATGCTCCTCCAAATAATCTATAGAACTATTTATAATTATAAAAAGATCTCACTTTAGAGGATATTAAAATTTATGTACTATATAAATTATATTTCATACGATGTTGTATTTGTATTCTATGGGTCAAAACTCTTCATAGATAATATCACAAATCTTTTAATATATCCTTTTATTTATAGGCATGCCCTGTGCTCTAGATCAATACCTCACTGATGCTTCTTTTAGAGGTACTGTCTGCACATTTGGGTTGACATCACAATTAATTTTTCTTTACTGTTACTTTTCTAGAGCATGGACATAGCTTGATATCTTGCCATCTTTTTAACATTTTGTCTTATTTCTGAAGTACAGGTAAAACTGGTAAAGATTCGTAAAATGATAATAATAGCTTATATCTCAGAAAGTAAAGAAGTGAACGACTCAATATAATATGCCTTTATAAAACTCAGTCCCTTTGAGATTTTAGGCAATCACACACTTGCAACTAAGAAAAACTGACTACCTAAAGTGTTCAATTTAATTCTATTTTTACACAGCTCTGGAAGAGAATAATTCTGCCCTTGAGAATCTTTTAATCTGATTGAGAGAAAAGAAAATGGACAATTATTCAATCTAATTTTTAAATAAACGAGAGGAGATAAAGTGTTAGGTGGGCTCAAATAAACATTTTTAATACAACAATAATCTATCTTGTTAATGGAAGCATTAAAAAGCCACATTCTTAAACACCTTAAAGTACTATTCCAACACAAAACAACTCATTGAAGAACACAAATTTCCCTAATGAAATAGAGAGTTCAGGTTCAAGTGTGTATACCACCTCAAACTAGGTGGGGATTCAGTACCAACCGAGGAAGAACAGTCCCATCATACAGTAAGTGATGTGCAAATTCAGAGCAGACATCAAGCTGCAGTAATTTGGGATCTTAGGATGGTAGCTGGGATATAATACATGTTAGATCAAACTGGAGTCTTCACTATTCATAAAATAAGTCAGACACATAACTACTCCTTATCTGTGAGATTTCCCTCTTTATACATGGAGAGAAGATTACATATAACATTTACATACTATATTATAATATTGTAATTAACATCCAGTTATATTAGACATATAAAGAGTAAAATTTCAAAATTAAGGAAATTACATGTCTGACTTTTTCTTACAGATAATAAAGAATGGAGAGTAATTGGTATCCAGTTATATGTAGACAGAAAAATTTGTATTACATTTACATGTTGCATTACATATAAAGAGAAGTTCACACATTATACATGCTATATTTACAAAGCCTTCTTGAACTCTATATATCTACTTCCTAAAACCCTCATTAAAATACTTAAAACCAAAGTCGGCTTAACTACTTTAGGCTTAGTTTTGCACATCTGCTTGTGAGTACCTCTCAGATAGAGTAAAAAATAACTACTGAGATCATCAGTAGAATTCAAGGTTCAAGAAAGCCTATCTCCATTTAACTCCTCCTCCTCCTCCTACACACACACACACACACACACACACACACACACACACGCATGCACGCACAGCAAAACAGTGCAAGAAATAGCCTAGATTGGCTGTGCAAACAGGGTGTCTGCCCGGCTGAACAATCGTGTTCCCAATATCCAACATCATGTTCAAGACATGGTAGGCACACCACGAACATCCATGAATAAAAGATTTTTACTTACAACTGAAAAAAAAATTAGATTATCAGATTGATATATTCTATAAATATTTCCCTACACATTGGTTGACTCACATTTTGAATATGTTTAAAGCATATAAAATGTTTAAAGTAATAATTACACTTCTTTTTCTTGGTTTTGATTATTATCGCCCCCGAAGTAAAGTAAATATTCTAAACAATTACAATTCAGATGAGTAACAAAAAAAGAGTAACATTTTCTAAATTCAGACCACTAATCTAAAGCTTTCCTTAGCACTAGCAAAAGTTCATTTATTATAAGATTGAGAAAATCTTAAGTATAATACGTTCAAAAATCTACAATCTAAAATAATAAAATAGTGGTGCCCGTGTGGCTCAGTCGATTGAGCATCGGACTCTTGATTTCGGCTCAGGTCATGATCTCACGGTTCATGAGTTTGAGTCCGTCATGGGGCTCCACACTGCCAGCGCGGAGCCTGCTTTGGATTCTCTCTCCTTCTCTCTCTGTCCCTCCCCTGCTCGCTCTGTCTCTCTCTCAAAATAAATAAATAAACTTAAAAATCTTTTTTAAATAATAAAACTTCTAAAATATTCTCAAAAACAAAAGTTATCTAGTTTTAAACAAACTGTTTTACTAACTCAGTACTTGAAACATTCACTCTTAAAAATATTGTCTAAGTTTGGAAGCTCTTTCAAACCAGTACTTTTCAAACCACATTATATATCTATTTTGTATTTCCTCTTGTTGCTTCCCGATAAAATATCTAAGCTCACATGCATCCTATATAAAAAAAGAATAACAAATTTTCATCAACTACACTGAGGCTATTGCTAATTAAAAATTATATCTGTACGCTATCCAGAAATACTTTCAGTGGTAAACTCAGAAGAGAGAAAAAAGAGATCATAGGCATTGAGAGACAATGAGCTAAGACTTTTAAAATCTACTCTGAAAATATTTTTTATAACTCAACTTTCAAACAGACTTGGGTTTCCAAAAGATAGGATGCAAACGCTCACTGGGGCTTTAGACTTGTAGCTGTGTAGGATAATCCTAATCTCTCTCTCAGCTCAAAGTTGCCAAGAGACAATTTCACTTGCCACATTTTACTAATGACCAAGTCCTGCTGATTTTACATTTAAAATATTTACAAATTTATGGTTAAGAGTGTAAGCCCTGAAGCCAGAGTAGTTAGGTTCATGCTGTAGCCCAACAACTACCTATTTTACTTTAGGAAAATTATTGTTTCATTTTGCTCATCCACAAAATAGGAAAAATGTCTAGCTCAGAGCTGTGTTTTGAGAACTGAATGACCTACTACCATAAAGCACTTAGAAGAGTGCCGGGCACACAGTAAGTGCTCTATAAACTTTAGCTCTCCTATCACCACCAAATCCTAGGTCACTCATCTGGCCAGAAATACTACAGTCAACTAACTAGCCTCCCTATCTCTAGTCCTGCTGCCTTTAAATCCATTCTCCAGGGGTGCCTGGGTGGCTCAGTCGGTTAAGCGGCCGACTTCAGTTCAGGTCATGATCTCGCGGTCTGTGAGTTCGAGCCCCGCGTCGGGCTCTGTGCTGCCAGCTCAGAGCCTGAAGCCTGTTTCAGATTCTGTGTCTCCCTCTCTCTGACCCTCCCCCGTTCATGCTCTGTCTCTCTCTGTCTCAAAAATAAATAAACGTTAAAAAAAATTTTTTAATAAATCCATTCTCCATGCTATAATCAATGATCTAATACAAACGTAACCATTGGATACCCTGTCTTATTCCTATGCCGGCCCTGTTCCTGGCATGTCACAATACAAGAGTTGCACATGGTGTCTCCTCCTTCCTAGCAGCAAGATTCATCTTGTCTTTCTCAAAGTCTGTTACCAAGCCAGAAAGATAAGAAGGAAGATAAGAAAAGGTAATACTGTAATTTTAAAATAAATTCTCAGATAACTGAAGTTTTTTTTTTCCTTCTTCCTGCTCCATAAAAATATTTTCTATCACTGTAGTTAACACAACCTAGGACAGCAAAGCAGTAGAAAAAAGGACACACACAAAAAAGCTGAACTAACCAAGACATTCTGTATTCAATGTCAAACAATAGTATGAAGTAACTATGTAAATATCAAACAAGTAATGGCTAGGATATTGTTTTGTAACACAGTGCTAAAGTTTCAGAACTACATTAAAAGGATGTAACAACATACCTCCAAATACACTGTATGAAGTATAAATGTTAATCTCTTATACATCCTTCAAACTGAGCTCAAGAATTATATCTCCAAGCTTCCCTGCCACATAGTTAATTTATGCTGTCCTCTTTAGTTCTGTACCTTGTATCACACCACACCACACCACACCATACCACACACCCACACCACACCACACCACACCACACCACACCACACCACACCACACCACACTACACCACACCACACAGTAAACCATTAACATGTTTTTCTAAATCTCCCAGAATATGACCTTTTTGTGAAAACAGGGTTACTGGCATCTTTGCACACCTATCATCTAGCAAACTGGCACAAAATAAACTCTAATAAATGCTTGCATATCATATTTCATGAGATACTATTGTGTGATTAAAAATGTTTTCCTATATCTTTCCACATTTTAATGTTTCTGAAATAAGAATGTCTAATAGTTAATATATTTAACATGGTAGTATTTCCTTCTCTTTCCTCTTGGGAAGCTATCATTAATTGATGATACCTTACATAATAAATGGTGTCAGAGAATCCAGGAAATACAATATTGATGAATAATTTGTCACATTAATAAAAATTATATCAACAATTATTTTTTTTTACTGATGTGGCCAATTATTGATTTTCTACAGTAATATAGGATAATAATGGCTAAATATTCCCTAATTACAGAGAAGAATACATAAATGATTTGAATACATTTATCATATTTTTGTTCAGAATTATATTATTTTTCCTAAACTAATATGAAAATCAGTCTGACTTCTGAATATGTTCCACTACCATAAAGATTCTAATATCTTAGTCAAAAGCACAGAACTATGAGAACATTAAACTGAAAGTGTCATCTTTTATCTTTTTTTCTTTAAGATTTTAAAATAATCTCTGCACCGAACAGGGGCTCAAACTCACAACCCCAAGATCAAGAGTCACATGCTCTACTGACTGAGCCAGGTGTCCCTTATGTTCTTTTAGTATTTCTGTAATTCATATCCATCTTTTTTTCATACACTTACTACCTGACTTTATTTTAAATGATGGCAAGATATACTCTTTCCTCAACCGTGTTTCTCCTTGCCAAATTCCGTAATTCTGCTTACAGGCAACAAAGTATTAGACCTATAAGATTTAACTGCTTTTCTACTTTCCAAGACTGTTCTATCATCTAACACACATCTCACTCTAAACATGTTTGCCCTGACAAATTTTAAGCTCCTTAAATTATTAATGATCACTCTGTTCCCAATGTCCTTTCCCTACATAATTAGGCTTTTTCTCTTCCTATTCACGAATCTGCTTAATTTTTAAAAATATATTATGTTTATTAAATGAATCCAGCAGGGTATTTTTCCCACTAAAAACCAAGTACAACATATTCCATTCAAAATTATTATTTTAATTTTAATCAGTGTGATAATATACTGGCAAAAACTTGGACAGGAAATAGAGGTAATTTCCCTGACGATTTACCAATTGATAATCCACAAAGATTGGACCTTATCAGATTGTTTACTAGACTGAACTTAGGTAAATCTGCATGATTAACATGAGTTACTTCAGAGTCGAACATGTGTTACTTACATCAGAACTTACATCCTGGACTCCTAAGAACAAAAAAGTTTACAATATTGAAAAGATTATGGGATATTATCTAAAATGTGAGCCTCTTAGTGTTTTTGTTTCTCTGTAAATAGATATACTTTCTGACACAAAGAACTGGTAAAATTCTTTAGGCAAAATACCAGCTTCTGATACTGAATCAAAATGGTTCCATTATTTAATTCCACAAGTAACATAAAAATTTAGCTATTTATATTAAGAGAATACGCTTTTATCAAAAAGAAAAATTGGCTTTGACTCTAAACCACATCATCAGCTGTAAGGTTATCTTAGTTTCTCTAAAAGCTACAAACTATATCCACAAGAAAAATTACTTAAAAAGAAAATTATATTCTCACATGGAAGGGGAAGGAAGGGAGCTCATGAAAGCTGTTCATCCCCCCAAAATCTCTTACTTGCCAAATTTTGAAACACTTCTAGAATTATAAAAAAAATGGTAATAGTTGTACTTTCATAGTATTTATGGAATACTAAATATATTCAAACCTAAATAAAGTTTAAACATACTTTAAGTTTATCAAGTCTAGCCATTTAATACTAATATTTAACAATTAATATTTCTTTAATCATAAAGCTAATGTCTATCTCATTTACCTTATATGAAGAAACTATCCAAAATGTAATAAATATAATTTAAATTTAGCATTCTGAAAGCTAATTACCTAACATAAGCCATTTATAATTTATGGTATTTCTATGGTTTTGGTTAATTCATTTTAGTTAACACATTTTTATATTTGCATTTCCATGGGAACTGTAAGAGTTATAACATATGTACTGCAGAATGTGTCTGTATAACTGAATTGATATTAAATCTATTTAATCTAGAACATTTCTAAAAACTTCACTGAGCTGCCATAATTTTTGTCAGCATATGTAGTACTGAATGACCATCAAAATACCTGAATTGAAACTATTCCAGTCTAGCAGTTTGTAAGATCTTGTGTTACCCATAATTCCGACAAAGGCTGAGTTCAAAACAGCAAATTAGTAGATCAGTTTTAGGTGCAGAATAGTAGGAAAAAAACAAAACAAAACAAAAAAACACTACAAACAAGAACACAATTGACAATACCACTCGACAGGAACTGGAAAGACACAGACAGCAGAGTTAATAAGAAGTAGAAATAGAAAGAGAAGAAGGAGCATGCTATCATAATCTAACATTAACTAAAGTCTAATTGTTTGAGATAATGACCTTGATTTTTAAAACCACCCCATTCTTTTCCTTGTTGTATATATCATGTTTGCTTAATATTTAACAAAGGAGAAAATTCTAAAAGAACTCCAAGATAATAATCCATAGTTAGCAGGTGGTAGTGGTTTTAAAATAAGATTTTTTTTCCTTCTACACTCAGTGTAAAATGAAAATTTCCCGTATTCACTAGTCAAAAAATAACTGCAAGATTCATTTGAGAGTGCAAATACAGCACTTTTAACATTAGCACATGCATTTCAATCCATTGTAAGTTTCTCTCAGCAGAGTAACTCCGTGTCATAAAATTAATACATCATCATCATGGTAGATGCTAATCTAGAGTTCTTTTTGTTTCAACATTCAGCGTTTTTCAACAAATTAAATCCTTTTCATAAATAATTATTTATGAAACATTAAGAACATTAAAAAAAGTTCTTAAGAAAATGTCCTTTTTTAATGCATAATACCTACATAAAACAACCCCAAAAATGTGATATTTATATCAAAACAATGTAATATTGAAACCATTAGAATATATAGCTGATTTGTATTTAACTGAAAATAAAACAAAATTAAAATATAGCTTATATATCATGAAAGAGCATTTATATATCTATGCCCATAACCTTTTGGGAAACAGCATATTAGTAACTGAAAATTTTTGAATTTTCATGTGAATTGAAAAAATTTCTGAAAGGGAAGGAAAGGAAGAGAATGCGTAAGCTGATAATTACAATACACAAATTGTATTCTGTAATAAGGAATACTGTTTTCTTCCCTGGGCCTGGATTCTTACATTTCTCACACCACTAGAATAAACTAGCAAGTATGATAAGCCGTAAAAAAGAGTTTGTTGTAAGAAGCAATGTGATTTTAAATATAGCTCTCTACTTAACTTATTTAAATAACCCTTGTTTGTTCTCCCAGACTCTATAGCTTACTCAGAGTACATGGAAGCAACAATAAAATAAAAATGTTTTCAGTAAACAGAAGATACCACCAACAGTTAAATATACTCCTGAAACCATGTTTGGAGCTTATCAGTGGGTGCCAGCTATCAAAATATTTGAGTCAATGGTGCATAGAAACACAGGTAACAAGCCTTGGGTCACACAGTTAATGTCAGGTATATTAACTCAGTATTTCCTTGCACTTTCCAAATAATTCAAGTTCCCAAACACAAAGATACGGAACTTGCAGTGTCTTCAATGTCTCAGTACATTAAACTGGCATCATTCATATATAGAATGCCTTTAATTACTGCAGAATATACAATACTACGTTAAGAAAAGACCTCAAACTGGCCAGAAAAAATAAGGAACATCGGAAAAAAATAAACCAGAGAAGAAAAAGAGAAGACTAATGCTTAAAGTATGTATTTGTTCAGCTTCAGAGTTAAATAATCCTAGCTACTATTGCTCTCCTAAAATCTCATTCAGGGTCTGGAAAAAATTCCATTCTGTTTCTCTATAACTATTAACTCAAATGACATCAAACCACTTTTACTTTTTTTTTTAATTAAAAAAAAAAAAACTGCATTAACTTTTTCTTTTTTAATTTAAAAGGATGGTAATGCTCTGTATCCTCAAAATCACTATCAGCAATGTTTTACATAAAATAGTTTCAAAGCATTTTATTCCTTTTGTAGCTGTCAGTACAAGCCTCAGGAAGAGGTTATCGGAAGTGACAATTCAAAATTTTCAAAAGCATGTATGCATATGTGCCAAATAAGAATACTAACATAACTTAGGTCTAAGGTATATCATCAAAATAATAAGTGGCTTGAATGAGTTACTGGGAATCCAGTCAATGAGAGATGCAAGAAAACGCTCCAAACAGATAATTTCTACCACACTTTTCATGCTTGTTTTATATTCAGAAAAACCACCAAAGCATTCCTAATCCAAGGGCCTGAAACTGAGACTGGTTTGAGGCCTTTCTTTTATAATCATGGCCCCATGTTTTAAAAGAAGTGGCCTACTCTTCTTATCTGTTTGCTTATATAGAACAAATAGCTACAGAAAAGAGGTCTTTTCTCTACGAGAAAGCAGACAGCACTTTTTTTTTTAAATTCTTAGACAATACACAATGTTTACAATTAAATTTCAAAAGAACACTTGCTTTTAGGAATAAGGAAATTACTAAAATAATCCACAAAGAGTTACTGCTAATGAAAACAATTAACATCTTAAGATAAGGGCTGCAATGGTCAAACTGTAAAAATTTATTATCTGTCTGGGTCAAACAGCAGACTCAGAAGTTAATTTAAGGATTCCCTCAAAGTGTTAACTAGGCCACAAATGAATCAAAATCTGTTTTATATAAAAAAGCAACTAAAATATACTTCTTATTTGATTATTTTTAATTAAGATTACTAGAAATACTTAAAGCAACATGTGCCAGTTTATACTTGCATTTTCATTTCTCTTTTCAGATAGATTTGATTCTTTAAAACTATAAAAATCAATTTTAATAACCACAGTTAAAGCAAATGAAACACTGAAAACAAACTCTTAAAGAACATACCAGGATTGTGGATGCGGTCCAAAAGCTTCACAGAACGTGCACTAACAACACCCCCAACATGCACGAGAAATCCAGGAGGGAATGCCGTCAAGGTAAAAAATGGAAATTCCTAGTAGAAAGAATGGGGGAAAAATATAACTGACCATGTGCAAAGTACAAAAAATGTGCTTGTTAAAAAGCCTGACTCCTTTAGATTATATTCATATTGTGAGATATGAATTCTATCCGTTAACAAAAGGCTACCAGTTATACCTCACTCATGCTTTGTAATTAAAAGTTTCCTTGGATGTTTGGAGTTCCTAATCCATTTTCCCATATATATCATGTTACACAGAATCCAAACACTCTTCTTATCAATTCTCAATGAAGAAAAAAAAAAAAAAAAGGTTCTCAGAGTCCCAGTTTGAGATATGTGAACACACCCTTCCTTTCTCTCAATCTCTTACACTGATGCAAAATCACAGTGAGATGAGGGGATTCCCCTGCCCTTCTACTTCGGGTCTGCTTTGCAGTGGGGCAGACACCTCCTCACATACACACACCCACTTCCAGGCTACTGGTAAAGACTCTGAAGGACTGGTCCAAGAGATCTACAAGAATGTGGGACTGAAGGAGGAGTGAGAGAATGTGCAGTGTGGGTTAAGAGATTCACAGAAAAGTGAAGGACAAATACCAAGTTGAAGTGGGCAGAGAATCACTGTGTGAGATTATTTACTCTATCAACAACGAGCAGCAGGAGAAAACTTAAGTACACAAATGTATATTAAGGAAAAGGGAGAAGTATGCAGATGACAGCAAGGGAGGCAATAAAATTCCACAAGTTCTTCCAAGTTTTATTCTCCCCTTCTCTCTCAGGGATATCTTTCAATCTCATCAATACAGAGGCAAGAGAGAAATGGTAGAGAAAGGAAATTCATTGAAATAGCACCAGGAAGAAAGGGGAGCTCCAGTGGCTCTCCAAATATGGAGGCATCTCATATTACACAAACTGGATGCAAGAAAACGAAAATTAGTATCCAACTCAAATGGCTACAAGATTAACATAGATCACTTAAACAGAAATCACTTACCAGTAGCCTCAGCTATTCAGAACAGAACTTAGAACTGGAAAATAAGCCAACCAGAACTCTCAACAGTCAAAAAACAACTGTTATAGTTCCAAGTACTAAAGGTTATGTATTTGATTCATAAGAGATCCCTATAGATCATATCCATACTATGACATACAGTTATTATAAATAGACAATTATAGGAACGTATTTTAAAACCTATCAGTATCTTCTTTTTCTGGACAACAGCAGATTAAATGCAGCAAATGAAAGCTGGGAGATAAAGAGATACAGAGTACTACTAGAAGCAAGCACATTAAAAGCAGCAAGTACCGACTGAGTGCTTAAAGCATGGAGAATACAAACTCACCAAAGCATAATTCACAAAGCACAGCAACTTGGAGTCATTTAGCACAAAGGCGAACAGTCCTGCACACTTCAGTAACCCATTAAGATATAGTATAAAATACATATATACATATGTGTCTGTATCTATAGACACACATGAATTTAGAAATAAATTCAGACAGAATTTGTAAGGAATCTTTAAATTAACAAGGGTAAGAAAATCCTAGGCTACATTAAAATAAATTAAAAATCAATCTATGGAAATGGATAGGTTTGGCCCACCTGACAGGCAAAAGGAAAACCATGAAAAGACAGGAGAACTTCAATTACATTACTAGAAAATGTTTAGTCAAAATACCTCCTTACTTCCAACTGAACTTTTTAAATGTAAGTTTTAAATGGGAAATATATAAGTAAACTTATGCTAGGAGAAATTTAAGTACTTTAAGTATTTAGGCCTCTAGGATTTTTGTTTTTCAACTTTAAGTACACAGTTTTTAAATTTTCTCAAAATACTGAGGTCAAAGTATAAAAAAAACACTTTGCATTTAATCTTTATACTTAAACATTTTGAATATTCTGGACAAGAGACACTGGAAATAAAATTTTTATAAGCTACATGAAAAGCTGTACTTCCTTCTAAAACTAAGAAATAAGTTTGGTAAATTGACATATTAGAAAACATGTGCATATAAGAATTTAGGTAAGGGGTGCCTGAGGCTGAGTCGGGTAAGCATCCGACTCTTGATTTTGGCTCAGGTCATGATCTCACAGTTCGTGAGTTCAAGCCCCATATTGGGTACAGCCTGCTTGGGATTCTCTCTCTTCCCCTCTCTTTCTGCCTGTCCCTTGCTCATGCCCTCTCTCTCAAAATAAAAATAAAAATAAAAATAATTTTTTAAAAATAACTTCAAAAAAACCATAAAGAATTTAGAGAAGTATAAAAATGAACCTAAATGATTTTTCTACTTGAGATTCTGACTCTTCTCCCAAATTCCAGAAGACAGATAAAGGGGTAAGAGGGAAAGCATCATACTAGAGCTGGTGGTCATAGCAGAAAAAGTAGGGGAACGGCTGCCCAAAGACATGGACACCCACTCTGCCAATTTAAACTCTGTCCTACACGTCCCCAGTTGATCCAATCAGCACACCTACTCGAACACCCAATATTTAACCTGGCGTAAAAAAAATGGCATTGTTATGGAACCAAAATGACATTTTTAGATAACTCTCTCATAAGAACTACAGATGAACCTACAGAGGACTGTTAAATACCTATCATCTCCACCCCCATCACCAGTGACTACTATGGCATACTTACAAAGTGCCAGCCCTCTGCAAAGTATCTTAAAATTATGCTTTATAATCTTTCCCACACCCTAAAGTAAGAGTTAAGAGGGCCTAGACTCTACACGAGCAACAAATCTTATCATATGGCTTCTTGTCATTTTTTATTAAAACAGTGAGGCAAGGAGCTGGTTTTAATCTCTAGTCTATCATAACACCTGATGAATTTATAGGTTTTGTTCCATTGAAAAGAACAGCTTCTGGGGCGCCTGGAAGTGCCTGACTTAACAGTTAAGCATCTGACTTCGGCTCAGGTAATGATCTCATGGTTGGTGAGTTTGAGCCCTACATCAGGCTCTGTGCTGACAGCTCAGAGCCTGGAGCCTGCTTTGGATTCTGTGTCTCCCTCTCTCTCTGCCCCTCCCCTGCTCAGAGACCACAGAAGACATTTTCTCTGAAGAGTCCTAATATTTAAAGTGCCTTCCCTTGTGCTACCTAGGTAAGAATTCATATGTTGATATTTTGACATAAGCCAAGTGCATACAGTATAAATCTATTTAATACTATGTGTCCAAAGACAGTTGGAAAATCTGGAAACACAATAGGAATATTTAATACTATGTGTCCAAAGATAGTTGGAAAATCTGGAAACACAATAGGAATAATTTTTTAACATTTAAATAGGATTTTTCTTAAAATATATTTAAATCATTTATTTTTTATCAAATATATTTTTTATTATCCTGAGATACCTTGGTCAACTTTCTAGATATAAAACCCCATGCCAGGTTCCTACTATGATTTATTGCATAATTTTACTCAACTTTTGCAAAGATCATAATTTATGAAAAGAGTTTGCTTTATACCAATGTTTCCCAAAGTATGTTCCTCACTAGCAGGTATTTTAAGTGGAATATTCTATTGTAAACTATATTTGGAAATACTAGGTTAAACCAAGTCAACTAGGTTTCTTTACTGAAGAAAAATATACATCTCAGCATCTGAAAAGTAACTTCATTTTTCCTAGAGGTGAAAGAAGAGTCATACTGAAAATTAATCTATTTGCTTTACATCAAATAGTTCATAGGTGGAACCTAAATTTAAATAAAACTTTTATCTCTATATCTTATCTCCTAGTAATCTGACACCTATCACCAAGATCTTGTCAAGTTATTTTTTACTGATTTTGTGAAAGAAAAAAGATAACATTTTTATTTTTGATAACTGCTACTTGAATAACTCATTAAATAAAAGATGCTGGACAAAGTTTCTCAAGAAAAAAAAAAAAAGCCATACAATTTATTACGGGTGGCAAAGGGTATTTTAAAAATGAATATAAAAAATGGTATATCATATGTGCAATTTGATCTAGTATTCAAGTTGGCAGAGTTAAGGCATATCTGAACTCATATGGGGAGAATTCTTCATACTTCTGTACAAATCTTTCCCAAAACAAAGACATACATACTAGTGGTAGCCACAGCTTTTCAGGAAAGCTAAAGATCATAATGCTTGTTCTATTTTTTATATACCCAGGATAGAGAGGTAGTTTCCTAAACTCAAGTGACTACTGCAGGGTTAGGTAACATAAATATATTGCCAACTCAGGTTTTACAAAGTTGTAAATGAAAACTAGAGTTTTCCCACATCTTTACCGTTAATTCCATGAAGAGTATCTAATAACGTATGCCTCATGTAGTAATGTGTCCAAAACTTTAAGAATGTTTAAAACCATATTTGAAAACATAAATTTTATCCAAACTAAATCTAAAATAGTTTTAACTGATTAGTATTTTCTTTTCTTTTAAAGCTAGGTGTTTTCAAAAGTTCCTAATATAGATAATGAAGTCACAGGCACAACATACAGGCAAAATCTCACATCAAACATCAAGGCAACCCATATTTTTCTGTTCTTGTGAATTCTAGAACGATAATTACAGGAAATGCTCCTTGTGTAAGGAACTCTGTAGAGAGTGTAATACTGGGAGTGGGGGAGGAGGAAGAGCATTCTAGCCTAAAAAATGAGAAGGGAACACGCACACCTTCACTCTGACCCTCTTCTCCGTGTTTCTAGTCTTTTTCTATATTTGTTTTTAACAAATGGTTTGAATGGTTAAGTGGGCTTTTGCAGGAGAGTAGCTGGTATGCCTGCAAGGTGTGAAAGTAGCTCAAAGGCAATTGCTGCCTGATAGGTACAAAGCAAACAACTGTGTGCAGCTAAAGTCTCATCCTTCTGCTTATTAGCTCAGCTCTCCTCTTCCCTAGCCTTGTCTAAAGGGCAAACAGTGCATACAGGTACTTCCAGCACAGGAAAGAAAGTCTAAAAAAAGTCTAAAAAAGAAGTTGTTATATTGTTTGTAATAATAGGATCTGAAAAAAACTATTCTCAAAAGCTAAACTCTAGAGAAGAAATACCTGTGTTTTATAGAATGCATTCTTTTGTAGGTATCTACTATGTTTTATCTTTTTTTTGTAATGCTAGTATAAAATGGAACATGTAAAAGAAAATTCTATAAATGCTTATAACTTCCAAATCAGACACAATGAAAGCTATGAACTGTGCCTTAAAATAACTGACATAACATATAAGTAATCATGCACTGCATTAAAGAGAAAAAAAATGAGCCTCATAGTGCTGATAAATTTTTAAAAATTGCATTACAGAAAGAAAAAAAGCTGGCAACATTTGTTAAAGCTTAAATAAAACTTAAATGATCAAGATTAAAACTAGAAAAGCTACCAATACAAGAAACAGGCTCTCACACATGTTCAGAAACATACCCGCCTTCTACAGAACCTATGAGGCGATCCTCCCTTAGCAATGAAGTTTATACAAAAAACAAAAAATAAAAAGAGAAAAATCATCCAAAAATTTTAACTATTCATTTTCCCATTTAACATTGTTAACTAAACATTAAACTTATAATAATTAAAGAGATGTATTCACATACCAAATAACCACAATGTTTATGTTAATCTGTAGAAATACGAATCTGTGCATTTTTTACCCCTAAGAGATTGGCCGGCCATAAGAATAATTTTAGCATATAAACATATTAATATATTAAAGAATTATTTTAATATAATACAACTAAAATATTTTTTCTGAGAAAACTCTATTTCCTTTTATATACTATAATTTTAATGCAAAATTAGAAATGACTTCATCATTCAATGGATATTTCCAAATAGACTATTTCTAATAAAAGACTGGAGGACAAAACAAAAAAGTTACAGAACTATTCCAAATTAAAAGTAATTATTCATAAACAAATTACTTTGATACCTTAAATAAATTATGGACTGCAAAATTACATTATAGGTACATGATCAAAACTAGCTTATGGAAATAAGTTAAAAATGCATGGAAGCATACTAAAAAACACATTAACAGTTTAAGAATAAAGAATGTTGAGCAACTCTTACCCTTTGTTCCAGTGCTGACTGAGTCTGTTGTCTTAAAAGAGCTTTAAACGGCCCCCCTTCTTTTCCAGCACTACCACTTCCCATTCCTACAGAACATCGGTACATAAATAACAACCAAAAAACAGCTATAGAAACAAAGTTTCAATTGCATTCATCTTCATAAATATCATGAGTCGAAATCTATTAAAATGATCCAAACTTTAAAGTACTTCATATAGCACGTATTTTACTCGATTTTATTTACAAAGTTTTCTTTAGAAGCAAGATGTCAAAGCCATACTGATCACCATTGGTTCTAGACTCAATTTGTTCTAAACCTTATTTTTTTAATTATGGTAATGTGATGAATTTTTGTATAATAGTCAACTTTGAAAAGTTGAGTCTTCTAATATAAAATAACCAAGATACTACCAATTACAGTGAGCCTTGAACAACATGGATTTGAACTGCATGGGTTCACTTACACGTGGATTTTTTTCCAGTAAATACAGTAGAGTACTGTAAGTGTACTTCCTCTTCCTTATGATTTTCTTAATGACATTCTCTTTCCTCTAGCCTATTTCACTGCAAGAATACAGTATATAATACATATGTACAAAATAAGTGTTAATCGATTATTTATGTTATCAATAAGGCTTCCAGTCAAAAATAAGCTATTAATAGTTACACTTTGGGGAATCAGAAGTTATAAGTTTATGTCAGCTTGTCCAGGGGTGTGTTGTTCAAGGATCAACCGTCCCTCGCTATGCTAACAATTTAAGAATACTAAAAGAATGTTTAAAAGTAAATACAGAGAGGATAAGCACTAATTGTGCTCACTTAAAATATTCCAAAATTCTCTAAAGAGCATGAGTTTTAGGCAATTTTGAAATATAGTTGTATCTATTTTCTGATAACTTCCCATTCCTAAATATATCGTTCATGACAAAACACTATTAACATTCATAATTTTTAATAATCATTTGTAAAAACCAACATAAAAGTATTTTTAAAAAGTAAAAATCACAGACATATAATAGACACATCACAAATGTACATAGTTATGGATGAAAGAATATTTCCCAAGCTCTTAGATGTATTTTTTTAAAGACTTAATTTTTCATTTCTTTCCCTACTTTAATTTTATTCTTTTGATAATACCAATAGACCAATTATGGTCAAAGAATTATAGAAAGTAGGGGACAGGTGAGAAACTAACACTCTACAGACTGGAATTAACAGTTCAATCCCACCTTTTCAAAACTGAAGATACATACAGTCAGATTTACTGCAATGACTTCAAAAAGGAACTAATTTACCTTCACATTTTTAGCTGTTCTTGGATAAGGAAACAAATGTTAGCATGTGTATAGTCCCATTCTGTTCTTTAAAAATAAAAAAGAAACGTATTTTTCTTTTAGTAACCCAAACATGATTTTTAGAGACTATACAATACTAAACATAGAAATGAAACTAAGATCTTTATATGAAGCATACTGAAAGCCATAAAATAAAATGTAATCTTGTAGAGATAAACAAAACATAAGAAAATACAGCAGAATAATTTGAAAATTAATGCAATGGACAGAAAAAAAATGGATAATGAAAGAATACCACCAAAATGAGATTTAAACTGATTCAAACAATAATTTACTAATGTAACCATATGGCTTAGCAACATGATGGTGCAGGTCCAAAGTGAATGGAGTTGGTGTGAAGGGAAAGAAAGTAAAGCATCTAAAACAGAAACTCTAGTAATGAGAACCTAATAATCATTGGAAATATACAGATCTATGTCCTCAGACATATAATTTTTTAGTATATAAAATAATTTCAGCAGAATATTCATAATTATCCATCAAGTAATCCTCAATCACATCCTCACGATCATTCTAATCATTTAACTCTGTCCACCAATAAGAAAAATAAGAAGTATGCCCTGTATAAAACACCCAATACTTCTTTACAATATGAAATAATTAACCATTTTAAAGGTGATTTAAAATAAAGGGATTAAAAAGCTGACATAATGTGATCCTACCAGAAGCAGCCAGGAACAGCTCTTCACTGAAAGAAACACTTTTCCTCAGAACTGGGCTGACAAGGCTAGAGTGATGAGGGGGAAGGCTAGACTCCGAGAGGAGGAGACAGGACTTTTTAAGATGAAGGGAACCACAAGAGAGAGAGGGGGAGCTGGGACACAGGTAAATCCTAGGCCCCTGTGGGTAAGGTGCTGTAGAGGAAAGTAGCAGAGAAAAGATGCAGATTCAGAAGATGATCAGAAAATGCAGGATAAGGAAAGCAATGATGAAGCAAAACATAACAGTAAAAATGAATTTTAAAATGCTTACATAAATTACACTAAGCATAGGAAGTCATTAGCAAGACCATCTACCCAACATAATATAAATAAAAGGCATAGTCTAAAACTTAGCAAAACTTTTACAAACTCCACATTCATTAAAATTTTTTAAATCAGGATTTAAATTAGAATTTTATGCCATTCTAGTCACTTTGAGATGATTTCTCAAAAACACTTAAATTACCTGCCCTTTTTTTTTTTTTGCTTAAGAATGCATAAAGTTAAAATGTGCACTTCATAAATTTTTAAAGCCAGAAACTTGTTGCCTCAAATACAAACATCATTTAAAATGGCAAAGTTCAGTTCTTCAAATGTTACTAAAATATATCACTTATGAGTATTTTAATTGAATACCCATAAAAAAAGCAAATGACCACATTAAACAGTTGCCATCATTAATTAAAAAAATATAGACATTAGCTTCTTTCTATCCAGATTTGAGATATATGTTACTACTTTTCTTTTTCCTCTAAATTTTAAATGCTAAAGTCTGATCATAACACTGCATTTACAAAGACTTTCATACCTAAGGTGCAAATACTCTCTAGATTACAAAAACTACAAATGGTTAAAAGCCTGATTTTTTTTTTAAAGTAAAAAATTAGCTTGAGTCAGCTGTCAAATCAATATCTTAACACTAGTATTCTAAAATTCCATTCCTACTGGTTGAGTACTTGGGGAAAAATATGAAAATAAAACCTGGTAAAATGTCAAAAATTAGAAACTATAGAAATAAATCAATATGAATTTTTTTAAATGATACCTACATGAAAAATAGATGATAGCTTTAACTACAAATAGAAAAACCACTTTCTCAGTCTAAAGCTTTATTAACTTATTCTATTTCTGGCTCCCCAGTTTACATAAATCAATCCTAGTCACCTTATCTCCACTATTTCTCAAGAGACTGATTTTGTATATAGGTAAATTTGAAGGCAGAGAAACATGAAATACATGCTCAATTATAGTTTTAGAAGTTTTAAAACAATCATAATTTTGCCATTTCAGATCTCCTCTGGAATGGCCCTCAGGAATATTCAAGATATTTAGGGACTCATGATAAAGCCAAAAGACTAAAAATTGCTAATGTTCTATAAGTATGCTACTAAAAATAGTGAATAGCATATGATAGCAGCAAAACAAAATAATTTATTTGGAGGCAGCTGATGAATATAGACATATATGAGAATAATAACTATTATACATAAATCTTTAAAAACTAAAGCTTTGGAGCTAGAAAATAAAATGCAATAAAGTTTTCATTGATAATACAATTGCCTAAGAGAAAGCTAGGAGAATCTGATTCAGTTAATTTCTTCATAATCTTTTCGTACTTGGACTTTTTGGTGAATTAAAGAAAAGGAAACAGAAAGACCAAGAAAATATTTTCAAAAATTTATCTGTGGGGGGCACCTGGGTGGCTCAGCCCATTGAGAGTCCGACTCAAACTCAAGTCTTTATCTCATGGTTCCTGAGTTTGAGGCCCACATCTGGCTGGCTGCTGTTGGCGGCAGCAGAGAGCCTGCTTGTTTCAGATCCTCTGTCCCTTCTCTCTCTGCCCCTCCCCCACTAGCACTCTCTCTCAAAAATAAACATTAAAAAAAATTCATTTGTGGTATGGCAAAGAAAAATGAAAACAAGAATACTGAAAAAGTAACAAGGAATACGCAAATAGCCAGCAGTCAAAGCCTGAAAAACGTTTTTAGGAAAACTTATTCTTCAAATACTATCTAAATCTCCTTGTTTTGATAGGCATGAATTTGAAGGCCTGAATCTCATCCTTTATTTAAAAATAAAAAATTTTCACTGAAGTTTGAATGGTTCAGTTTTTACGGCATAAATACGGTTAAGATGCCACAATCCACAGCATCAATTACTATAAAGTATCTCATGATTTTTAGATGTTATTCATATTACGTATATATATAAAAACAAAGCTATTCTTTTCAAATAATTAGGTATTCATATTTATCTTCCTCACATTTTGTGACTACATTTATAAAAGTAGATACTAAATCTACAGGCTTTCTTTTTAATGCCCTTTCTTTATAAGTAGCATTGGTTTTGGAATTGGATTGCTTTTCACTGTTTTCATAAAATCTGGGATCATTTCATAAATCTCTTGCCTAACACACAAAAGGTTATTAACACTGATAAAAACAACACAAGAACTATACAAAATATCTTCATCAATCTGGAGAGAAAACTGTAAGACAAAGGTAGTATTTACAAAAATTGCTAACCACTAACCTTTTAATTTTTGTATTTTACTTTTCTTAACAATACTGTTTTCAAGATTTGAATAACTCTACTTTAAGAAGTAATGTGATAATTTGACTTTTTAAACAATCTTTTATCAGAAAACATTCATAAAAACTCACAGAAATTATTTATCAAAATACAAATAGTAGGGGGAAAAATTATAAACTTCATACATTGAGAAATATGTAAGAGTAAGTAAAGCAAAAATGCTATTTTCTAACCTAGAGAGTAAGAGTAGCAAAACCAAACATTTTAAATAACAAGAAGTTAATAGATATATGTACTCCAATATAACCATTTCAATTGTTCCAAAAATGTTTTCATAATAAAATCTTAGAATTAAGTTCAGTAAAACAGAAAAATGAATTCAAAAATGCTTCTACTGCATGAGGAACTGGATTGCAAGCTACTAGTGTTACTTTCTACGCAAAAGCTTTAGAATGTTATTCCTCACAATATGAGCATGAAATGAAAAACGTCTACATGCAAAAATAAATTCTGAACTTCGTATCTACACTATGATTAAATCAATAAATGCAGATCTTTGAACAAGCTAATTTCTGAACTATATGAAATTTTCATATTTTAATGGTGGTAACTGAAAATGATCAGTAGTCACATTGTCCTTTAACTTAAATGCCAAAAACAGGAGGAAAGCCTTGGATGGAAAGCTAATAAAGAACAGAAACAAATTTGAAAAAAATAAAAGAAAAAGAAAAAGGTGGGTGGAAGCGCCTTACCAGTTTTGGGTGTCAAACTCAAATCTGTGTCAGAAGAAGAGGACTGTCGACTGTAGGACTTGGAAGGTGAAAAGGAATAAGTTTGGTTTTTCAGAGGGGTTGAGGGTCCTGATGAGTGAGTATTGGGATTGGGATCTTCATTGAAGGGAATCCTGCCAGAAGAAGGTGGAGAAATATTAAGCAATCATGTGCCAAAGGACGTGACGGAAGGCAGCATGATCCAAACACCAGGAAAGTATTGGGCAGGGCCAGCAGTCATTTCTTAAGTGTGGAGCTGGGTATGAGGTCAAAGACAACCAATTGCTATTTAACCATTCATCATTCTCCAGAGAAATAATCATCTGCACTGGAACAGTTAATAAGCCAAGTAAAAAAGCAAAGAAGCATGAGATGACAGACTACAGGGGTAAAAAATATTAAAAGGAGAAATAAACAAAAAGAATAAATACATGACTGAAAATACTTTCAAATAAACAATGCTTTTTTTAAGTTACAAAAGAAAAAATGATGCTGCAAATGGTATGTGCAAATATTCACAATTGTTTTTATATTTGCACACACTGATATCTTCAAAAGAAAAATGTTTCCTTATCCTATAGCATCAAGAGTGCCACAGCTAAAAACACAACAGAGAGAAAAATGAATACAGCTACACAGAACCATTGTATTTTACACAGAATAGTTGCTTACCTGTTTTCCAAAGCTCTCTTCCACAGAATAAAACAGACCCTACTATGTAACAGGTTTTATACATAATAAAATAAGCAAATCAGAAGCCTTGCCAGCTATTTCATATAGAATCCAGTAATCAATTTTATTTCTAACCAAATGCAGAAATAATGGCAAATCCTAGAGGACTGCCCTAAAAACTTACAGGATACATACATACAATAGGGTTCTTAGAGGATCTATGGAAGAGACTTTGGAAGCTAGAAGAACACTTTCACTTCCAAGTAGTTAGAACCTCTGCGGTGGCTAAATACTGGATTTCTTCACTGCAGCTGGACTTCAAGTGAGAAAAGGAGGAGAAGGAAAAGACTGATGGTACCTGCCTAACCTAAGCTACCTGCCTACCTGCCTACCTGCCTGCCTGCCTGCCGTTGGCAGCCATGCTGCCTGTGGCCTGCCTTCCCCAGCTCTGGAGTCTGAGCAGTCTCGTACCAGTATAGATGAGAGTGGGAACAGACACAGAGAAGTTCTGAGTAAGTCGTGAGCCAGTAGCAGTGTGAATTGGGCTGTTGTGAGTCGAGCGGCATCCATGGCTTGGAGGATGAACCAGCGGAGACCTGAGGGAATTTGTAGTCAAAGCGGAAGAAAAGAAAACAATACATACAACAGATAGCAAAGTTATGTTAAAATAATTTCAAAGGAGCTTTAGTTAGGGGAGAGGAATTTTTAATCTCCAACATGCAAAAAACAAGTCAAAATTTAAAAAGAATAGCTAAATACTAACTTGACAGGATACAGTTATAGTTTTAAATGATCAGATTGATAATAATAATTAGGACTGTGAATAAGAAAAATAGCAAGCAGAAATAGTGGCATTAAATAAGAAAAAGACTAAGATTTGTATTTTAAGATGTTTAAAATGTTTTCATCACCATAAAGCTTACTTACTACACAGTATTTTAGGGACAAAACACCCATAAAAGTGAAAAGTCAAATATAAAGTTCTTATGTTACTTCTGAAATTGAATGGATGTAATTAATTATATTTTTCCATAAAGAAAATTTAACAGAACTGTTTCTGTAATAGTGGTACTTAAGAATATGAGAAATGACAGCACAAAGAAAAATGAATGAAATGGATATAAGCAAATGTAAACATTCCAGTATTTTAGCACACCAAGTATATTGCTTAAAAAACAGGTTACACTGGGAAAAAAAACAAAGCAAGGGGACATTGCTTTCAAAACACATTAATAAAACAATATAGATAATTTTTATCTAGCTGTCAAACAATATATTATTTAAATTTAAACAGAATTTATTAAACTACATTCTGAATTGAAATTTTGTAAGATATCAACTGACATCCTGCAAGATCATATCTATATGTATGTATAGATATATTTAGCTCACATACACAGATACATATTCACATATAATATTTACATTTTCATGAGGAAATTTTGCTAAAAGGGCACAGTTACGTTGAATGGTAGGAATGGCATATTAAACTAAGAATCCTATACTTCATATTAGCAATTATTTCACTACGTACTGCCTTCACTCATGCATGAGGGAAAAAGAATCAAATGTGAATATACTCTAAAAATATATCCTCATTTTTTAGAATTCAAATTAAAAGCAGATCAAGAGCTCAACTCTTCCTGGCCTTTTCTTTTTTACTGGCCAGTGAACATTCCCAACAATCACAGTCTGTCAAGGTTCAAACATGAGCTATCATTAATGGGCAACAATAGGTCTTTCACATAGTCTATGGACTACTTTCTGAAAACATCACTGATTTTACAATAGAACAATGTTTCTGTTTTTGTTACTAGTTTAAATTAAAAATGTGTTTAATACAACTGATAAAAATCAAACATCTCATTGGTGACCTATGTATATACAAACAACTGAGTGAGGTTTTATTTGCTTTTTCTTTCTCTGTTGAAGTGACTAATGAAGTTAAAAATTCTAAGAATCAGGGATGTACAGAGGAGAAATTACAATTAATATCTCTTAGAAAGTACTTTTTTTGTAAGTAGAGAAGCAGTAAATTGTATTTAAATGCACTTTCTATCATCAAAATACTTCAGCAAGGACATATCAAAGAGATTTACATTATGCATTACACTAACCATCTGAAAGGAAAAAAATAAACCAATGAAGTAGAACACACCATTAATAAAGGTAAAATAAAATGAATAAAATAAAATGAACATTGTAAAAGTTTCAATGTATGACATCTAATTAAAATCCCAAATACCATCTGTATTCTTGGAGTTCTAATTCTTATCAGTCTCCTTGTATGAAAGATTATCTTGCAATAATACCTCAGTGACATTTCTAATAATAAATCCATTCAGACAGGAATATAATCCAAACTACCTTTTATCAAATTCTTATCTAGAATCAGTTATAATTAAACATCTATAATTATTACAATCAGTTGAATCATAAAACAATTTAAACTAGCACCCAAATTGATTCATTATCAAAAATACAAAGAAGGTGGCTAAAATAAAGAAGCCTGAGTAGTAGTTAGTTTTGTTTTTTTTTTAAACAGCATGACTGTGGTAGTAAGATGCCTTTCAGAAAATCTTAATGAAGCAACTTAAATTCTTCATGGTGTGAATATTTGACAATTTAAGGCAGATGGCTACAACAAAATTAGAAAATAAGAACACTTACACAATCCCAGAAGACTTACATTAATGAAACTATTCCTGAATGTAGGCAAAAAGTACTCCATTACTATCAATATATCATCCTAAGACACCAACAGATAATACAGCATTCTTTCCACTAAGTAATTTAGTGGAAAGAGGAAAACTTCAGACATCACAGCTACAAAGCCAGGCCCCTTCAGGCAACTTAGATAAAGCTGGAGGGTGGCAAGAGAAGGAGGGGCCCAGGTCTTTAATTTGGTGTGGAAAATGAAAATAAAACCTGAATCCCTCAAAAAGTTACACCTGCAATTTGACTTTACCTGTGGTAGCAGGCAGTTCATATCTTTCTAAGACATATCTTAAATGGAATATAAAGCAAATTCACTCTTCAGTTTATTTAAAACAATTATTTCACAGGGGCGCCTGGGTGGCTCAGTAGGTTAAACATCCGACTTCGGCTCAGGTCATGATCTCACGGTTCATGAGTCTGAGCCCCACATCAGGCTCTGTGCTGACAGCATGGAGCCTGGACCTTGCTTCAGATTCTGTATCTCCCACTCTCTCTGCCTATCCCCTGCTCACTCGCTTGCTCTGTCTCTTTCTCTGTCAAAAATAAACTTTAAAAATATAAGTGGCTTTCTTTAAACAATTATTTCACTTGTCAAGGGATTTCCCAAAAAAATTAGGCAATAGATAGAATACTATGCTCCCTCTTGTGACTAAAATTTAATCTAAATAACTGAAGGCTACCAGAAGGGAAATAATTAAACAAAAAGAATAAGCCTAAAAGGAAAATCTCATTTTTAAAAATATTGCTTAAAAAACAAGTTGAATCAGGGTGGCTCAGTCAGTTGAGCGTCCGCCTTTGGCTCAGGTCATGATCTCACAGTTCCTGGGTTTGGGCCCCATGTGGGGCTCTGTGCTGACAGCTCAGAGCCTGGAGCCTGCTTCCGATCCTGTGTCTCCCTCTCTCTTTGCCCCTCCCCAGCTCACGTTCTGTCTCTCTCTGTGTCTCAAAAATAAATAAATATTAAAAAAAAATTAAAAATAAATGAAAAGTTGAATCACCATATTGTACACCTGAAACTAATATAACACTGTATGTTAATGATACTGGAACTAAAATTAAATTGAAAAAAAAAAGATTGTAATTGTTTTCTAGTCAACCTCTCTTGACTACTGCTAAACTGGGAAGCATTTAGATTTTTCTGACTACAGAATCCATCCTGACTCCCTGATAATATAGGGCAAGGGTCAGCAAATCATACCTTACAGGTCTGTTCTGTAAATAATCTGCAATCTGTTCTGTAAATAATCAAGTTTTATTGGAACACAACCACACTCACTCATTTGCATACTGTCAATGGCTGTTTTCATGCTACAATAGCAAAGTTGAGTAGTTATTTTAGCAAAGACTAAATTATTTACCTGTACCTTCTGGTCATTTACCAAGAAAAATTTGTGATCCTTAATCTACAAGAATCTCTAAATCAGTGATTCTCAATGGAAGTACTGTTGGCATTTAGGATAGAACAAGTCCAGGTGCGCCAACACTTCAGTTGGTTAGGCATCCGATTCGTGACTTCAGCTCAGGTAATGATCTCACGAGTTCAAGCCCTGCACAGGGCTCTGTGCTGACAGTACAGAGCCTGCTTGGGATTCTGTCTCCCTCCCTCTCTTCCTTCCCCCACGACGCCCCTGCTTGCTCTCTCTCTCTCTAAATAAACTTAAAAAAAAAAAAAAAAAAAAAAAAAAAGAACAAGTCTTCATTGTACAGAGTTGTCCCTTGGTGTGTAGGACAGTCACCATTTCTAGTCCTCAACCATGATCGTCCTCCTCATCCCAATCATTATGACAGAAAAATTTCAATTAAAAAAAATTTCTTTAATGTTTATTTATCTTTGAATGAGAAAGAAACAGAGCATGAGCCTGTAAGGGGCTGAGAGAGAAGGAGACACAGAATCCAAAGCAGGCTCCAGGCTCTGAACTTCAGCACAGAGCATGATGCAGGGCTCAAACTCACCAACTATGAGATCATGACCTGAGCTGAAGTTGGATGCTTAACTGAGCCACCCAGGCGGCCAGAAAACTTTCATTTTAAAAATTCCCAGGGTCACCTGGTGGCTCAGCCGGTTAAGCATCTATCTGACTCTTGGTTTTGGCTCAGGTCATGATCTCAAGTGCAGTGCAGAGCCTGCTTGAGGTTCTCTCTCTCCCTCCCTCTTTGCCCCTCCCCCACTCATGCTGTCTCTGTCTCTCTCAAAATAAATAAATAAATTTAAAAAAGAAACTTTTAGGGGCGTTTGGGCGGCTCAGTCGGTTGAGCGTCTGACTTCGGCTCAGGTCATGGTCTTGCAGTTGAGTTCGAGCCCCACGTCAGGCTCTGTGCTGACAGCTTGGAGCCTGGGGCCTGCTTCTGATTCTGTGTCTCCCTCTCTCTCTGCCCCTTCCCTGCTCATGCTCTGTCTCTGTCTCAAAAATAAACAAACACTAAGAAAAAAATTTTTTTAAAGAAACTTTTAGGGCACCTGGGTGGCTCAGTCAGTTAAGCATCTGACTTTGGTTCAGGTCATGATCTCGTGGTTTACAAGTTCGAGCCCCACATCAGGCTCTATGCTGAGAGCTCAGAGCCTGGAGCCTGGTTCAGATTCTGTGCCTCCCTCTCTCCCTGCCCCTCCTATGCTTGCACGCTGTCTCTTTCTCTCTCAAAAATAAATTTAAAAAACATTTTTAAAAAACTTAAAAAATAATGAATAAAAAATAAAAATTCCTTGTAGATCACCACCATATTGAAAATCTTCTGCCTTAGACACAAATGACAACACATAAGCCAAATCCAGCCAACCAAAGTATTTTGTTGAATCACGCTTAGTTTTTTAAAAATGTATGAGTCTAAATTCCTTTAGATCAAAATCAACAAACTCCTTTTTTTTCTGATAAACAAAGACAGAAACTGTATGGCTAGTGCATGAAATATTTCCTATCCAGCCTTTTACCGAAAAAAAGTGTCACCATGGGCTTTACACAGTCCTCTGTACTCCCTATTTAATTACACTCAATTATTTATATATATATATAAACTATCTGGTCTCTGTAGACATTTACATCTGAGACCCCTACACAAGGCCAGCCTTTCCTGCTATACTTCTTCTTTCTATACTATGTTGCTAATAAGCATAGTAAGATTATCAAGTATAGCACTGGGTTTTAAGCATTTCCCAGAGAGTAAGTAAAAATTCCATAAATACCCATTTTAAGCTTTAAATATACGGTGTCTAAAGATCTGAAATACTCAGTTTAGTTTTACATTACTTAACTTGAATTTCATATTAAGACAGTATAAATAAAATATCAGGAACACCTAAATACTTTTAACCTTCAGATTTTCATGTCACCTTTAATAAAAATCACCAAAGGAAAAAACAATCACCACAGGGAAAAATGTATGTTAAACAAGTCTACTAGAATATTTCAAATCAAATGAAAGCATATAGGTAAAAGATAAAAAGCTCCATAAGAACAATTCATTGATTCATACTTACTCCTTCATTTCTTTGGATGGGGAATTACATGCAGGAAGGAATGCTGCCGGGCTACTTAGTTTATCCAGTGTACATGCTGTTCCTATGGCGCGTACCACTAACCCAGATTCGCCTTCCAGATCAAAACATTGTAAGTACCCAACAACTGCATTTCCTCTCATTTCAAGTACTTTCAAGCCAATCTTCCTCTGCAGTTCACCTACAAAAAAAGGAAGAAAACTCATTCTGCTTCAGATCTTGACATTACATGATACAAGACTGGATATGGTAGCAATAAAAAAAGACTTGGAAAAAAATCACAGATTTTTAGAACTTGAAAATAACCTAAAAGATTATCTGCTCCAGCCTCCTACATTTCAGGGAGGTAAGATATTACTAGTTGCACTTTACAGATGCGGCAAGTTAAGATTCACTCATTCATGCATTCATTTACCAAATAATTTTTGGTTGTGTACTATGTGCCTGGCATTCTTCCTTTCTTCTAAGTGCTAGAAACACAGAGGTGAACAAAAAAGATATATTATTTAATATAGTAACTATAACATTATATATTAGGTATAAATATATTTATACTGATTCATAAATATTGTTTGGTATATTCATTAATATGTAATATTAATGTAATATAAAGGTGTTTATAATTTCTATTTAAAACAAATTTATTATGTGTAAGTATAAAATATTTATATTTATTAAACATAATATTTATACATATTGTCAGATATATATGTAAATTTATATACATGTAAATTTACATATACATACAAATTTTAAATGGTAAACAAGTTCTTCAAAGAAAAATAAAGAAACATAATGGGGTAAGAGTGTCAGGGAAAAATACAGGGAGCTACACCAAGTTGTCAGAGAAGGACTATGAAAAGGCAACAAAAAACTCTAGACAGATTACCTAAACTCTGACTACAAAGAAATACTAGAGGAAGGAAAACTAGAACCCAGTTCCCTACTTCCTTGCTCAGGGTTCTTTCTACCAGGCCACTTTATGAGCACAAATTCCTTTGTCTACCTAGTTAAGAAGGAAATACAAGCTTCTGGTTCAGACTTCCTCTTATAAAATGGCAATGCAGGTATGTTCAGGAAGATGGGGCCAAGGGTAGGGAATCAGTCATTCATAATTCATAGCCCTCACTGTTAACTTTCAGGTAGCATGTCAAAAGGAAGTAAAAATTGTAACAGTGTTAAGTAAATCAGTAAGAAAGTTTGTTTTTGTTTTTTTAAATACCTGACATTAAAGAAATGAGTCTCTGTCTGGCCTCATTTGATGCCCTTGGTGTACGAATTCGATCAATCCATTGATATTCTGGGTCTTCATTGACTACAAGCTCTTCTACAAACCCATGAATTATTACAGCTCTATAGCACTTTGGAATAGATGTTGCTGTTAAAAGAAATTACCTGTTATGGTTCTATTTATCACAAGATTAAATTCAATTTAAAAAAATTTACAACTAAGTTCTTACCTTTTGAATATATAATACAAGAATGCCTTTTACTGTGCTAATTTCAATGTAATTATAATAGTTATACTTCCAATCAGTCTTCTAAGTTCCATATTATTCTTAGAAATAATCATTTTCTTTAATGAGACCTCTCATCTTTCTTACAGCAAACACAGTAGAAACAAATCGTATTTTTATAATTTAGAAAACAGTTATAGACAACCTTAAACAGCATTCAATACAAAGTTTAAAAAACCAAAATTAAAGTCATCTGGTTAATCATTAAAAAAATAGGCAGAAAGTGGATAATGAATACAAAACACTTTATTCAAAGTACTTTGAAAAAGTTCTGTACAACACATATTGCAGCCTCAAAAATCAAACTATTACCTTTCTGACAATCTGAGGAGTCATAAAGCCCTGCAGTTTCCAATAATCCATGGCCATGTGGCCAACTGGTTCGGCAGTCTATACTACATAAACTCATTTAATATATAGAATTTCAAATGTCATTAGATTTAAAATAAGATCTAGTCAGATTCAAAAAGGAGAGAACCCTAAAACCAACAAACAAAAACAACAACAAAAAGGGGGGGGGCGGGGGGAAAACCTGAGAACATCTACACCGAACTAGTCTCTTAAAATGGATATCATCCATGCCTTAAAGCTAACTCAACTACTTAGGAGTTTTCAATCCTATGAATTGAGGCTGGTTGTGACTGCCCACATCTGCCAATGCCAGCCCATACTACGTGGCACTTGAGGGACTGTAACTGTAGATGCCTATTGAATTTTGGATAGCACCACAAGGTTTGGCTAGAGTGCTTTGCTCCTATCTTACATTGTCTTATACTACAGTGAAATAACAATGGATTTTTCTTTTTCTTTTGACAGTTATATATAGTTCATTATAGTCAGTCATATCTTTTTCACATTTGACAAGAGCAACTTGTTCTAATTCATAAAAGAAAAATTTAATAAGCAGTAAAATATTCATCTCTGTGAAAATAATGAAGATATGTGAAAATTATTTTTCAGAGGTTGCCCTACTGGACAAGAGTAAAATTTGCATTAGATGAGTGGCTGCAAGCTTCTCCATAAGTCTGTGTCCAATAATAATGCTTGGCAAGGCCACTGGAGTCTTCAAAATACACATGTCCACCCACCACAAATGGCTCCATATCTCTATTATCTAATTTTAGCCCATTCCACATAAATCTAATTATGTCACACATGTAGCCTCATCAAATTTGTTTCCCCAAATGTAGATATGAGAGTGTGGGATTTTTTTTCATTGATTGTGAAAGTACAAGTCCATCTCCCCTTATGTTGCTGCTGACTACTGACAATCAGCTGACATCAAGGTAGCATATGCTACTATTCAGATACAGAATCACCTGTTTTATAATATCATGCTTACACATAAGCAGTTCAGCAAGGCAGTGATTTTCTTTCAATAGGTGGCCTACATGAACTGTGGACTCTTCCTGTTCACCATACAGTATAGGCAGGTGTAGGCTTATTCCCTTAGTTGTTTGGTTTTCAGGTAGGACTGTAGCAAATGCTAGCACATTTTGCATTTCCAGACCACAGTCACTAGGATATCACTTCTCTAAGGATGAATTAATTTGTAGCATTCCTGAAAAAAAACATTCTACCTGTATTTTCAAACTTGTTTCTAGTCATTCTTAGATATTTCAGAGTTGTATTATTATGTGGTGCTTTAGCAATCAATTCTCCACCTTTGGACCCAATATTTATTAACATAAGATTTAAGTAAACAAGATTAAGTTGTTTCATTAATATATGGATTGTTATTTAAAATTCTGGAAAGAATCCAAAATCTTCACCAGTCACTCTTTCTACTGGCATTAAGCAACTGTTACCAGCAATGTTTAATGTGATTCCTTCCAGAGTCTGGAGTAGAGGCTGGAGTACAAGCTAGAGTAGGGTCAGGAAGAGTGATCTCCTTCCTGCTGCCTCACAAACTCCTCTGACCTCGTAGGCATGATAACCAAGCATACCTCATGCCCCACTGGACTATTCTAACAAAAATTTCTATGAACTCAAAAAAAAAAAAAAAGATTGCATTTACTTTAAAATCAGATAAATAGTCCCCAGAGCTACAATAATTGTTTCTAAGAGATTAACAATTTTTTCTTTGGCATTAAAACCAAAGTATTATAGGTTTTCCATTAGCTTTATGAAATATTTGTTTCCTATATTTAAAAATTAAGTTTCCTGTTAAATGAGAAATAAAATGTGTTTACTTACTGCAAAAGAATTTGACTCCACATGATGACTGCCTAAATCGATTTAAATCATTGAAGAGGTCTACTTTTACAACTACATTGATTTCCCCACGGATACCTAGAATTTCAAAAGGAAATCAAGTTTCTACATTAACAAAATAAAACACAATTAAATAATCCAGCAAATGAATGCCAACTGATGATTTAAAGATAATGTATTAATCAGGGTGCCTGGGTGGCTTAGTCAGTTGGGGTCTGACTTCAGCTCAGTTCACAATCTCCTAGTTCCTGTGTTTGAGTCCCACATTGGGCTCTCTACTGTCAGTACAGAGCCTACTTCAGATCCTCTGTCTCCTTCTCTCTCTGTCTGTCCCCACTTGTTCTCTCTCTTTCAAAATAAATAAATAAACTTAAAAAAAATTTTAAAAATAACATATCAATCATAATAGCAATGCTTTGTTTCCTAATTATGTTCATTGTAAGTAATTTATTACATTTTCTGAAGAACATGTATACACTAAAGAATGAATAGAATTTTCATTTCTATTACAAGTCTCTACTTATTTGAATCAAGTGTAACTGGAAAGGAGCCCCATTTAAAGTGATGACAGCGATGATGATGATGATGACGGTAACAAGTGAGCATGGATAACATTCTAAATGCTTTATAAGTAGTATCTCAAAGTGCTCACACCAACCCAGTAAGGCAATTTCCGTAGTACTATCATCTTCATGTTACAGAGGAAGACATTAAAGTTTAATAAAAGTTAAATAATTTGCATAGTGTCAATAACTAGTTAAGTAGTACAGCCAGGATTAGAAGTCAGATCTTTATGATCCCAGAGTAAGTGGTCTTAACAACTAATGGAAGAATCTGATTTAACACAAAAGAAGTTTAATTCTTTTCAATGAATGTAGTAAGTTAAAATGAGCTAAGAAATTCCAAAAATAAGGGTTTTCAACATGACCTAATAAATAAAAATGACCCAGTCTCTATCTCTTAACATTCACTAAATATTTTTACTGGACTGTCCTGACTTCATGTCAAATTCATACTTATTGAGGAAGGCCTTCTAAGAGTGACTTGCTCATTTACCCACTGAAATAATAATAAGAGATTATGTTCCTAACAAAGGGTCCATAAACATACTAAACCAATTATAAACAGTATTTAATATAAAATATTTAGAAAATTCATTCATTCATACTGCCATGCCTTTAATGCAAGCCCAGATTAATTCCAATTGTTAATACCAATTAATAACCAGATTAATTCCAATTAATACCAATTGTTTTATTGGTAATTTACTATGGGATTGGATTTTATTTCCTAACTACAAAGATAATACCTTTACATAGAAAAAAGCAAAAGAGGAAAAGAAGAAAAATAGGATTACAGTCCAGAAATAAAACTATCCAAGAATAAACATTTTATTATGTATTCTGCCAATTTATCCAATGATATCACATATATGCAATTCTTTTGTTTTTAAACAAATATGGAATCATCCTATAATAATGTTTTATAATCTGAATTCTATAAAATTTTACAATTTCACAAATCCTTTTATTTCCTTATGCCATTGTATTCTTAAAACACGCAGTTCGTTTTGGCTGTATAATTCATGGTCTATATATGCTCTAATTTATTTAAGTAAATCCTCTTTTCCAATACATTTTACCATTGTAAACGTTAATAAATAATAATAGGATCTAAGTATCACAATAAACATACTCTTACATAAATCTCAGCAAACATCTTAATTTTCTTATAAGAAACTACTATCAATGGAATTGCCAGGTCAAAAATGTAAAACAGGCAGAAAGATGCTAGACTGTAGACAGAAACATCTGCCAGCTCTTTACGGGTCCATCTGTCATTCTAAAAGAACGGTATATTTGCAGGCTGGCAGTTCTCAAATGTTTTAATGACAGGACCACTTTTACAATCTTAGAAATTATCGAAGACCTCAAAGAGATTTTGTTTACATGGGTCATGTATCAACATTTACCATGTTATAATTAAAATTAAAATTTAGAATGAAAATTAAAATTAAAGCTGAGAATTTTTTAAAATATTACTATAAACATTTTTATAAAAATAACTATTTTGAAAACCAAAAAAAATTAGTAAAATAGCACTGTTACATTTTTGTAATTTTCTATAATGTCTAGCTTAATAGAATACAGTTAGATTCTCATTTCTGCTCTGCATTCAATGTGTGGTAACACCATACATCATAAAACCTCTAGAAAACTCCACTGTACACTTGTAAGAAAGTGAGAATAAAAATGGCAAATGACATGTAAGTATCATATTAAAACTTCTCATCTCCCTCATAGAACCTGTGCAGGGACCCCTAGGTGTCCCCAGACCACACTTTGAGAACCTGCTTTAGGCAACAAAAAACTTGAAGAATTTTTAAGCAGAAAAGTATCAACATTATCCACTTGAAAATGTTTCAGAAACACAGTACCAATGTTAGATGATTTTTAAATAATGCATTAACTTACTACACTGTATATATTTAGAAGGAATTACTTCAAATTATGTTCAGAAAAATAACAATTCTACCAATAATACTTTATGACTATTAAAAAGAAAACATCTTTTAAAGATATTTTAAAACTACCACGTGTAGCACAAAAGTGTTTAAGGATAAATTTTAAAAACTATGATTTATTTTCTTAAAATATACTCCTTACCATGTATGGTATCATAAATTGGAAACCACCCTGAGATGACTGTTGCAGCTTCACTGTAGAGTAAAGGGTCAATATCAATGTACACTTTACCAATGGCATCATTTGCACTGTATGTGTCATGGTCAAGAACTGTGATCTGTAGAGGTTCATCTTGTAAATCTTCATCGTCCACCTAAAAGTATACCTTAAAATTAAACCTTTTAATTTAAAAATCTTCATTACCATAAATATATACATATGACAAATGTAAAAGATTACTTATTTCTGAAAAAAAAAAAAAGTACACATTGATCTCTAAGCACAAAGGTAAAGGGATTAATCTGCACAAAAGTTGTAACCCCTTCTCCTATAAAAGATGCCAAATTTCTAAAGAAAAAAAAGTACAATTTGCCTCCAGGCACAAACATAAGATGATTAACACCCAAAAGGTTTTAATTTCCTTTTCTACATAGTTATTCAGTGTTTCACTACTCTGCTTATAACGTCAAGCAAAAATGCTTAAGGAATGTCAAAACAGCTTCCATAGATTACCTACAGGAGAGCAAGGATGATAATGAGAACAATGATACCATAAATTCTAAAGACAATTTCGCAGAGTAAAACTGTAGGCAAAACTGGGGCACCTGGCTGGCTCAGTCTGGGGAGCATGCAACTCTCGATCTCAGGGTTGAGTTTGAGTCCCATGCTGGGTGTGAAGATTGCTTAAAAAAAATTAAGAAGGAATTATTGTTGATAGCACTGATGTAATAATGTAACTGGATGATTAGCTTTCAAAAAAGAGGGTCCTTCTCTAAAAATTAAATTTATGAATTTATGAATTATTAAATTTATGAATGATATTGCATAATATTTTGAATATTATTTGTAAGAAAAAACAATTTAAGTTCATGAGTTAAGTAAATGAAATGTTTATTCTCTCTCCTTTTACTTATTATCAATTTCTTACCACATGCCAAGCAAGCACTAGCTATAAAGAGGGACTACAATGGAAAATGCAATGGACTAAATGTTTCTATCCCCTGAAAATCCATATGTTGAAGCCCTAATCCCCAACATGATGTTATTTGGAGATGGGGAGGTAATTAGGTCATAAGGGCAAAGACCTCATGAATGGGATTAGTATCCTTATAAGTAAAGACAGGGAGAGATGATCTCTCCCGGCCATGTGAGGACATAGCAAGAAGACAACGGTCTACAAAGCAGAAAGAGGGACCTCACTAGAACAAAACCATGATGGTCCCTGATCTCAGACTTCCCAGGATCCAGAAATGTGAGAAATAAAATGCTATTGTTTAAGCCAGCCAGTCTATGGTATTCTGTTACCAGCAGCCCAAACTGACTAAGGCAAAGAATGAGGCAAAAAAAGATTTCTCCCTTATGGAAGACATGTTCACTATTTTGGCTGCCCTTCTCTGTATACCATTCCATCCTCTAACTTGCTGGTTCTCCTCATCAAAGGTAGTGGTTAGATTGAACACAATATTATAGATATTAGTAAGACAAGGACAAAATATAAAAGGATTATTATTTCCTATAATTAGAATATTATACTTTTTAAATGCAGCCTATGGATGTTTGTCATTACAGCAGACACACCATACTGTTAAGACAGAGTTTGTGAGCCAAAAAAAAAAAAAAAAAAAAAAAAAGTCTGTGGTTAACTAAAATCCCTGTATCTTCCTTACATATGGTCAAGTGATAGCTCTGCAGTCGTACACTTTGGTTAGTTTTTTAACTTAATTATGAAATATCATGCCTTTCCCCACCCCCATTCAATTTCTTGTTGATTTTAGGCTAACAATCCAACTTCTGAAGATTATTTTAAGTATTAAAGTATAAGAAGGAATTATTGTTGCTATCACTAATGTAATAATGTGGATGATTCACTTTCAAAAAAGAGGGTCCTTCCCTATAAGTCAGACATAATTAAAAATTTATGGATGATATTGCATAATATTTTGAATTTGCCTTGAAATATTCCTCCCACTCCACTGATCACCACCTCTCCTGTATTCCATTTTACTCCAGCTCTTTCTTCCAGCCTAGAATACTGATGTGATCACTGGAACTCCAGCTGCTAAACTGGAGGCTAACGTGACCATGAATATGGAAGCCACAGGCTGTGAATGATGGAAAAGAAAGACAAAAGGGTCCTGGGTTCCAAATGATTGCATGGAGCTTCCAAATACCATTACGCTGCCTGGAGTAATATTTCTTTTACATTAAAGAAAACTAAACATCCATTTGTTCATGATATTTATTTAAGAGTTCAGAACATATAAACTAAGGCCAATTACAACTGACAAAAAAGGTTTAAAAAGCATATAACAAACGTTAACTATAAACACAAAGTTTAAGAACATTTTTCAGGAGCACCTGGGTGGCTGAATCAGTGAGGCGTCTCTTAGCTTCAGCTCAGGTCATGATCTCATAGTTTGTGAGTTTGAGCCCATGCTGAGCTCTGCATTGGCAGTACAGTCTGCTTGAAATTTTCTCTCCCCTCTCTCTCTGTCCCTCCCCCAACTCAGGCTAGCTCTCTCTGTCTCTCTCACACACACAAATAAACATTTTTTAAAAAGGACATTTTTGGGGCACCTGGGTGGCTTAGTGGGTTAAGCTTCCGACTCTTGGTTTCAACTCAGGTCATGATCTTGCAGTTTGTGATTTTGAGCCCCACGTCAGGCTCCGTGCTGAGAGTGCAGAGCCTGCTTGGGAATCTCTCTCTCCCTCTCTCTCTGCCCCTCCCCTGCTCTCTCTCTCTCTCTCTCAGAAGTAAACAAACTTAAAAAAAAAATTTACGAAGGAACATTTTTCACACAATATACACTATTACTAGAAGTACTAGCCAAAATAGTAAACTTGGTAAATTTTAAGGGAAATGGCTAGTAACTTCAGTTACTAAATCTCATTAATATTATAAAAATCCCTTATTTCATAAAAATACAAATATATTATTTTTCAAAGTTATCTCAGCTACTTGAGTATTTTGCAGCTTTAAAAATTACTAGTACTGCATCATCAATAAAATGAAATATTCTTATGTATTAATGCCCCATATCATGAAAATTACTAATACATAATGCCCACCTCTTCCTACCATTCCAATAAAAAATGTAATTCACCAAAAATATTTTTTTTAAGTTTATTTATTTTTGAGAGAAAGAGAAAGAGTGAGCACACAAACAAAAAAGGGGCAGAAAGAGAGGGAGAAAGAGAATCCCAAGAAGACTTCACATCATCAGCACTGAGCCCCACATGGGGCCTGATCCCACAAATCACAAAACCATGACCTGAGCCAAAGTCAAGAGTTGGATGTTCAACAACCTGAGGAACCCAGGTGTCCCAACAAGACTATTTTTTTTTTTAACCATTTCTAAGGTTATGGAAGAAAGAAAAAAAGAAAAAGCCATCAAAATGAAGCTATATGAGCATTTGAATGTTTTGCTAGGATGATGAAAAACACTGTTATTCTAATTCCATCTGAAATCATGTAATCAAGTTTGTCTAACTACTTTCTCTGATTCTTATATTCCACATTTTTACCTTAATACTTAGTTTACAATGACAAAAAAGATTTTATGCATGTGCAAAGTGATGCATTTTCAAAATACATAATGTCAATTTTATTTATTTATTTTTTTTTTACTTTTTTTATTTTTTTTAAATTTTTTTTTAACGTTTATTTATTTTTGAGACAGAGAGAGACAGAGCATGAACGGGGGAGGGTCAGAGAGAGGGAGACACAGAATCCGAAACAGGCTCCAGGCTCCGAGCTGTCAGCACAGAGCCCGACGCGGGGCTTGAACTCACAGACCGTGAGATCATGACCTGAGCCGAAGTCAGCCGCTTAACCGACTGAGCCACCCAGGCGCCCCCATAATGTCAATTTTAAAACAGCAAGGGGAAAAAATGTGTATATATATGTATATGTATGTATATATATGTATATGCATATATACATGTGTATATATATGTATATGTATATGTGTATGTATATGTATATATACATGTACATGTATATACGTATATATATGAAAGAAAACAGAAAGGGAATCAAAATGCTCCATGACAAAAAAATCAGTACAAAAGAACAAAGTTGGATTCACACGTTCTGATTTGAAAATTCACTACAAAGATACAATAATCATAAAAGTATGGTAATAGCACAAGGATATATAAAACAATGGAACAGAATTGAGAGTCCAGAAATTAACTCATATGTCTGTGTCCAACTGACTTTTGACAAAGGTACCAAAACCATTCTATGGGAAAAGAACAGTCTCTTCAACAAATGGTACTGAAACAACTAGATTTCCACATGCAAAAGAATGAAGTTGAACTCTCACTTCACACTATTATAAAATTTAACTCAAAATGAATCAATGACCTAACAGATAAAATAACAGATAACAGATAAAAAAAATAACAGATAAAATAACAGATAAAACAGATAAATAATAACAGATTATTATAATAGATAAAATAATAAAATCTTAGAAAAACACATGGCAGTAAATCTTCAGAACCCCAAATTTGGCAACAGACTCTGATTTGAGACCGAAAGTGTGAGCAACAAAAGAAAAAGATAAATTGTACTGCAAAATTAAAAACATTTGTGCATCAAAGGAAACTACCAAAAAAAATGAAAAGACAACCTACTGAATGCAGGAAAATAATTGCAAATCATAGATCTGATAAGAGTTTAATATTCAGAATATAAAAAACTTTTATGGGGCGCCTGGGTGGCTCAGTTGGTTGAGCGACCAACTTCAGCTCAGGTCATGATCTCACAGTTTGTGGGTTCAAGCCCCGCGTTGGGCTCTGTCCTGACAGCTCACAGCCTTGAGCCTGCTTCAGATTCTGTGTCTCCCTTTCTCTCTACCCCTCCCCCACTCAAGCTCTGTCTCAGAAATAAACATTAAAAAAAATTTTTTTTTTAATTAAAAAAATAAAAAGAACTTCTGCAAGTTAACGACAAAAAGATAAACCATCCAACTTAAAAATGAGTAAAGGAGTAGGGCACCTTCGTGGCCCAGTGGGTTAAGCATCCAACTTTTGTTCAAGTCATGATCTCACAGTTCGTGAGTTCAAGCCTCGCATCGGGGGCTTAAAAATTTTTTTAATATTTATTTATTTTTGAGAGAGAGTGTAAATAGGGCAGGGGCAGAGAGATAGGGAGACTCAGAATCTGAAGCAGGCTGCAGGCCCTGAGCTGTCAGCACAGAGCCCATTACGGGGCTCAAATTCATGAGCGGAAAGATCATGACCTGCGCCAAAGTTGGATGCTTTAGCCAAATGAGCCACTCAGGCAGCCCCCCAAAAATTTTTTTTTAGTTGAGCAAGGAACTTGAACAGTTTTCCAGAGAAGACACACAAATAGCCAATAAACACATGAAGAGAGACTCACCATTACTAGTCATTTCAAAATGCAAGTCAAAACCAATGACCTACAACATCACATCTACATTTTTCATATTAAGCTAGTCACCAACTCCTGTGAAGTCTACCTCCTTAATGTCATCTCTAAATATCTTCTCTGGGGAGTTAAAACATGAGGTGGTAGTTCCAAGTACAAGAAACTCAAATGGTCCTTAATCCTAAGAAATCATGTCACCTCATTCATGAGGAAAATGGATATGAATATTACACTGCAAATGTCACTTCACACCTACTAGGATGGCTATGATTAAAAAAAAAGGGCGGGGGGGCGCCTGGGTGGCTCAGTCAGTTAAGCCTCCGACTTCGGCTCAGGTCATGATCTCACAGTTTGTGAGTTCGAGCCCTGCATCAGGCTCTGTGCCGACAGCTCGGAGCCTGGAGCCTGCTTCGGATTCTATGTGTCCCTCTCGCTGCCCCTCCCCGACTTGCGCTCTATCTCTGTCTCTCAAAAATAAATAAATGTTAAGAAAAAAATAATAACAGAAAAAAACAGGGGCACCTTTTAAGTCAATTAAATATCCAATTCTTAATTTCAGCTCAGGTCATGATCTCACAATTCACGGGATTAAGCCTGCATCAAGCTCTGTGCTAACAGCACAGAACCTGCTTGGGATTCTCTCTCTCCCTCTCTCTGCCCTTTTCCTTCTCATACTCACTCTCTCTCTCTCTCTCTCTCTTTGAAAATACATAAACATTTAAATAAATAAATAAATAAATAAATAGTTGGTCTTTTAAATTAAAAAAAAAAATAACAAAGCTTGACAAAGTTGTGGAAAACCTGGAACTCTCATTCATGCTGTTGGGAATGTAAAATGGTGCAGCCACTAGGGAAAAGTCTGGCAATTCCTCAAAAAGCTAAATATATAATTTATCATATGACCCAGCAATTCCACTTCTGGGCATATAACCAGAAGAACTGAAAACAGGGACTCAAACAGACACTTGTACACTAATGTTTATTGCAGTATTATCCACAGTAGCCAAAAAATGAAAACAATCTGAGTATCCATCAACAGATAAATGGATAAACAGTGACATACACATGCACAGAGGAATATTATTCAGCCATAAAACATAAAGAAATTCTAACACATGACACAACACGGATAGACCTTGAAAACATTATGCTAAGTGAAAGCCAGACACAGACAAATATTGTATGATTCCACTTGTATCTAATATAGGCAAATTCGAAGAGACAGAAAGTAGGTTAGATGTTATCAGAGTCTAGGAGAAGAGGGAATGGGGGTTATTGCTGAATGAATTTTTTTTTTTTTAATTTTTAACGTTTATTTATTTTTGAGATAGAGAGAGACAGACGAGCCAGGGAGGAACAGAGAGAGAGGGAGACACAGAATCGGAAGCTGGCTCCAGGCTCTGAGCTGTCAGCACTGAGCCAATCCGTGAGATCATGACCTAAGGCCAAGTCAGATGCTTAACTGACTGAGCCACCCAGGTGCCCCTGAATGAGTAATTTCTGTTTGGAGTGATGAAAAGTTTTATAATAGTGATGTTTAGACAACACTGTGAAGGTAATTAATGCTATTAAATGATACTTAATAATGGTTAAAATGGCAACATTTTTTATATATACTTTTTATTACAACTTTTAAAAAATTTAATCTGTATACTGTTCTTTTTTTTTAATTTTTTTTTAATATTCATTCTTTTTTTTTTTTTAATTTTTTAATGTTTATTTATTTTTGAGAGAGAGAGAGACAGAGCATGAGCGGGGTAGGAGCAGAGAGAGAGAGGGAGACACAGAATCAGAAGCAGGCTCCAGGCTCTATGCTGTCAGCACAGAGCCTGACGCGGGGCTTGAACTCACAAACTGTGAGATCATGACCTGAGCCAAGGCCGGACGCTCAGCGACTGAGCCACCCAGGTGCCCCTGTATACTGTTCTTAAGTGATTTTTGGTAACTGTTAAAATTACAGTAACAATAATATAATACTTCTGAGGGATTCTATTTTTTAAATGTTTTTATATTCATACACTATATTTTCTTAACATTATTTTTTAAAAACGTAATATTCTTAGCAAAAAAAAAAAAAAAATTTTATGGTGTATGAAAACTACTATACCTGAAATAAAAAGTACTCCTATATTCCTAATATAGGTGACCCTCTCACCTCCAAAAAAATATACTCAAAAATGCTGACATTTAAAAACTTACCTCAAGGAGCTTCAGTCAGGTAAGCGTCAAACTGTATTTCAGCTCAGGTCACGATTTCCCAGTTAGTGGAATCAAGCCCCACATTGGGCTCTGCACTGTCAGCAAAGCCCACTTGGGATTCTCTTTCTCCTTCCCCCATCTCTGCCACTTCTCCGCACACACATAAGCGCACTCTCTCTCAAAATAAATAAACTTAAAAAAAATAAAAATAAAATAATTAAAACTTACCTCAAATTTAAACCATTCTGAGTTCCACTGAGGGTTGAGGGACTTGAGATACACATCTGTTTTAAAGGTGGTATTACCAAATTTTACCTAAAAACAAATAAATGATCAAATATAAATATCAAAAAATGTGAATAAAAGTAAATTTTAACATCAGGCAAGCAATGGGGGGGGGGGGGGGAATGAACCATGAAGGAGGAAAAAAGGCAACTATCCCCTGAAATAAAAGAGAAGAAAGCACAGATAGGTCCAGTAAGTTCATAGGCTATACCTGAAATAAGAAATTACTCACTCTTCGACTAGCTCTACACAGAAATTAAAACCAGACCATTTTGTCAATATGAAGGAAGGAGTCAATATAGCCTTCAGGAATAAAAGTTCAGACAAAAGAGGAGTCTTAATGGCAGAGGACCAGCAAGAATAAAATCAGAAGGTAAAAAAGCCAACTGACCATCCTCTCACCATCTCAGCATGAGAATCCAGAACTATAGCACATTATTGTGAGAACTTAGAAATAGCCTTGTGAGGGTCTGGGTGGCTCAGTCAGTTGAGCGTCCAACTCTTGATTTAAGCTCAGCTCATAATTTCACAATTTGTGGGTTTGAGCCCTGCATCAGCCTCCATGTTTAAAGTGCAGAGCCTGCTTGGGATTCTCTTTCTCCTCTCTCTGCTCCTCCCCTGCTCACTCGCACACACCCTCTCTCAAAATAAACAAACTTAAAACATATATATGTATATGCCTTGTATTTTCCAACTTCCCCGTTTTATTTTTTTAAGCCCTTATAAGTGTGCACACATAATGATCAGCAGCAAACCATGATCATTAAGGGTTTTATCTTCAGGAACAATGTAAGGGATTGGATGGGGAGACTATCTTATTTCACAGCCAGTCTTGGCATACACTACATCACAAAGATCCAAGGGGCACCTCGGTGGCTCAGTCAGTTAAACATCTGACTCGATTTCAGCTCAGGTCATGATCTCACAGTTCATGATGAGATTGAGCCCTGCATCATAAAGCCCACTTGGGATTCTCTCTCCCCTTCTCTATCTAACCTTCCCACACTCGAGCATGCTCTCTCTCTCTCAAAATAAATAAACTTTAAATCACAAAGATCCAAAATAAGAAAGGAATGAAGAATGCAAAAAGCAAACTAAATCCCTGGGGCTTGCTTCAGACAAAGAATGGACATTATGAAATCTGACTGAACCCGAGAAGTCGTCCAGAAGCTTAAAAGCAAAACAGCTAGGGAACTACTATTTCCTAGATGGTCTTGCCTTTCCTAAATTTGATCTCTGCTCTAATTCTATTAGTTTTTACCATTATCTTTCCTAACCTCTAAGTTCACTAAAGCTTATCCCCTTTAAGACAATACCCAGGACATAGTTTTGCATACTGTAGATTCTTAGTAAATGCTAGTTCAAGCAAATAATCTATGAAACCTCCTTTCTTTTTTGCAAGAAATCTCCACTGGTTTTATAATATTTGCTTTTGTTGTTCTATCAGTTCAGGAAATTTTCTAAAAGCAAAAAAAAAAAAAAATTATCTTCTGTATATTTTTTTCTAGGTGTTTTATCATTTAATTTGAATTATTAGGCACAATACCAAGTACTAAATATGTACTTAGGCAGCATAGTTAGAGGGTAGAAAAGGTTTAAGAAATTCAGTAAAAATAAGAACTTTTTGCATGGCAAAGTATATAAAAGGGGCGCCTGGGTAGCTCTGTCAGTTAAGCATCCAACTTCAGCTTGGGTCATGACCTCAAGGCTCCTGAGTTCAAGATCCGAGTTGGGCTCTGTGCTGACAGCTCAGAGCCTGGAGCTGGCTTCAGTTTCTGTGTCTCCCTCTCTCTCTCTGTCCCTCCCCCACTTGCACTCTGTGTGTGTGTCTCTCTCTCTAAAATAAATAAACATTAGAAAAAACTTTTTTAAAAAATATAAGAAAGTCAAAAATAGGGGTGCCTGGCTGGGTCAGTCAGTGGAGCATAGGACTCTTACTATACTTTTGATCTTAACCAAAAGGCCGAGAAGCGATGGGGAGCAAGCAACTCTTGATCGCAGGGCTGTGAGTTCAACCCCTCATTGGGTGTAGAGATTACTTAAAAACAAAATCTTTTTTACATAAAGAAAGTCAAAGATAAACAAAACACTGAGACAAAGTATTTGCTAAATATGTACCAAACAGCTACTTTCCTCAATTTTTAATGAGCTCTTATAAAGCAGTATGAAAAAGATCAACAACCCAACAAAAAAATGGGCAAAGGACATGAACAGACAATTCAAAGAAACAGAAATACAGATGGTTTTTATTTATCTATTTAATATAGATGTTTTTAAAGTACAGTTAACCCTTGAACAACATGGGTTTGAACAGCACGCATCCACTTTATAGGCAGATTTTTTCAGTAAATATACTTGAGAACTTTTTGGAGATTTGTGACAAATTGAAAAAACTCATAAACAAAATGAATAGCAAAAAAACCCCTAGAAATAGCAAATAAACTAAGAAACAGTTATGTCAGGAATGCATAAGATATATGTAAATACTAGTCTATTTTATCACTTACTACCATAAAATACACACTAACTATAAAAAGTTAAAACTGATCAAAACATGCAAAAAAAAAAAAAGACATAAGAGCATACACAATGCCATTTGCAGTTGAGAGAAATGTAAAGATGCAGTGTTAAATCATAACTGCATAAAATGAATTGTAGCACACACTGTGGTACTAGAATAATTTCATATCACTTCCTATTGCCACTGCCATGAGCCCGTGTTTTGAGTATCCACTTAAAACACTGTACCATGCTACCTATCTCCATGTGAGCAGTTCGTCTCTCCAGTAAATTGCATACTGCAGCACAAGTAACCTCTTGCAGTTCTTGAGTATTTTTCATTGTGTTTAGTGTAATACTGTAATCCTTGAATAACATTATGGGACCCATACAAAGTGCCACTAGGTTGCTTGAAGTGCTTCCAGGAATCAAAGAAAAGTCATGACATTAACAAGAAAAAGCTGAATTGCTTGATATGTACTACAGATCGAGTTTTACAGCTACAGTTGCCTGCTGCTTCAAGATAAACGAATCCAGCATAAGGACCACTGTAAATAGAGAAAATTCGTGAAGACACCGCTGCAGCTATGTCAACAGGTGCAAAAACCTTGCACTTTTTGAAAAATACCTTTTTATTTCATATTGAAAATGCAGCTTTTACATGGGTGCAGGATACACTACACTCTAATATGATTCAAGAAAAAAGTGAAGTCATTATATGACAACCTAAAGCAAAAGGAAGATGAAAGATCTAAAGCAGGATAATTTAATGCCAGCAAAGGATAGTATCATGATTTTAGAAAGAGGACTGGCTTACAACACGTCAAGATAACAGGAGAAATAGCTGCCACCGACCAAAACACAGCAGACAAGTTCCCAGATGCCACTGAAAAAAGCACTGAAAAGAAACCTGCCTGAACAGGTTTTTGATGCAGACACAAGCGCCTTATTCTCGTGGGGGGAAAAAATCCCAAAAAGGGTATTTATTAGTAAGGAAGAGAAGCAAGCTCTGGGGTTTGAGGCAGGAAGGGATAGGCTAACTCTACTCTTTTGTGCAAATGCAGTCAAGTTTATGATCAGGACTGCCCTTATCTATAAAGCTGCTAATCCCCAAGCCTTGAAAGGAAAAGACAGACACGAGCTGCCAGTCTTTTGGTTATATAACAAGGTCTGGACAACAAGAATCCTTTTTCTGGATTGATTCCATTGATGCCTGAAGTCAGGAAATACCTTGCTACTAAGGGACTGTCTTTTAAAGTTCTTTTGATATTGGACAATGTCTCTGGTCACCCAGAACCCCATGAGTTCAACACCAAGGGCATCAAAGTGATTTACTTGCCCCCAAATACAACATTTCTATAATCAGCCTCTAGATCAGGGGGTCATAAGGACCTTTAAAGCTCATTACACATGGTGTTCTTTGGAAAGGATTGTCAACACTATGGAAGAGAATTCCACGAGAACATCATGAAAAGTCCGGAAGGATTATACCACTGAAATGTCATCATTATTATAGAAAGAGCCATGAAAGCCATCAAGCCTGAAACAATAAACTCCTGCTGTAAAAAAATGTGTCCAGATGTTGTACGTGACTTCACAGGACTTACAACAGAGCCAATCAAGGGAATCATGGAGGGGAGCCTGGCTAGCTTAGTCGGTAGAACATGTGACTCTTCATCTTAAGGTTTTGAGTTCAAGCCCCACAATGGACATGGAGACTACTTGAAAAAAACGACTTTTTTTAAAAGGGGGGAATCATGGAAAAGACTGTGGATATAGTGGGGTGCCTGGGTGGCTCAGTCAATTGAGTGTTCGGTTCGGCTCAGGTCATGATCACGCAGTCTGTGAGTTCGAGCCCAGTGTCGGGCTCTGTGCTGACAGCTCAGAGCCTGGAGCCTGCTTCAGATTCTGTGTCTCCCTCTCTCTGCTCCTCCCCCACTCATGTTCTAGCGCATGCGCGCTCTGTCAAAAATAAATAAACATTAAAAATTTTTTAAAGTAATAATAAAAAGATTGTGGATATAGCAAAAAGGGTGAAGGGTGAAGAGTTTCAAGGTATGGATCTTAGAGAAATTTAAAAGCTAATGAACACCACACCAGAAGAATTAACAGAAGACAACTTGATGGAGATGAGGGCTTCCAAACCAGTGCCAGATGAGAAAAAAGATGTAAAAGAAGCAGTGCCAGAAAATAAATTGATATTAAACAACCTGGCAGAAGGGATCTGATTATTCAAGACTGCTATTGACTTCTCTTACAACATAGACCTTTCTAGGATACTAGCACCGAAACTAACACAAACAGTGGTACTGTACGGAAATACTTTTCGAAAAATGAAAAACCAAAAATGTTAGAAACTGCAAATTACCATGTGCCTCCCTTTCCTGTCTCCCCTTCCAGCTCTTCCACCTGTTCCATTTCTGCCACCTGAGAGCAAGACCATCCCCTCCTCTTCCTCTACCTCTACATATTCAACATGAAAGCAATGAGGATGAAGACCTGACAACCCACTTCCACTTAATAATCATGCTGTACAATTAATAAGCGTATCTGTTGTGTGAGTGTCTTCATGTGAAATCTAATAACTATACAGTAAGAACCGTATAAGGCATTTCTGTGCCATCATCAGATGCCTAAGTAGTCATTGTGTACTAGACTTGTATAGAAGCGGTTAGCCTATACTTATATTAATACAAAATTAATCACATTATTTTTCTTACTGTTTTATAACTTTGCTTTCAAAGAATTATATACCACGCTGTGCCTCTCTCATTATTGGAAAAACTGTGTATCAGCCTATCATCACGGGGTTTTTTTTTTTTAGCTACATTGCTAATACAGCATTATTACATTTCTAAAACTGCAATACTGTGTATCATAAAAATTTTTCAATAAAAATTTTTTTATAACAATTCATTTGCTAATGTATAAGCAAGGCTCCTGTGAAGCAATCCTATCAATTACACTAGGCTACCATAAAGCAATCATACTGCTGCTTCTTTGTTACCAATGTATAAATCATTATACTTCTAAATGAAGAATTTCTTTTTCACAGTATCTTTCCATTTTTGATGTCTAGTGTTAGTAATATGTGGAACATCTACTATGTTTTGTATCATTTAAGACAATATTGATGTAGTTATAGATGATTCACCTTGTAAACATACAGTGTAAACTTACAGTATCTATAACACAGAACAGTACTATAAATATATTTTCTCTGCCTTATGATTTTTTTATTTATTCTGAGAGACAGAAAGAGAGGGAAAGAGAGCACACACATGGGAGAGGGGCAGAGAGGGAGAGAGAGAATCCCCAAGCAGGCTCTACACTGTCGGCAAGGAACCTGATGTGAGGCTTGGTCTCACGGTTTGTGAGATTTCTTCAGCCAAAATCAAGAGCCGACACAAGTCCACTGCTTAACCCACTGATCCATCCAGGTGCCCCAATGATTTTCTCAGTAACGCTTTCTTTTCTCTAGCTTATCTTAGTGTAAGAATATTGTGTATAATAAATTTCACATACAAAATCTGTGAACCAACTTTATGTTATCAGTAAGCCTTCCAGTCAACAGCAGGCCATTTGTAGTTCATTTTGGGGGGAGTCAAAAGTTACATGTGGATTTTCAACTGTGCTGGGTTGGGAGAGGGATGTCAACTGCCCCTAAGAGGCCCCACCCAGTTCAAGGGTCAACCATACATCAAAAGATGATCAACCACATTCATACTGTAAGAAATGCAAACTAGGCGCGCCCAGGTGGCTCAGTCGGTTAAGAGTCTGACTTTGGCTCAGGTCATGACCTCACAGTTCATGAGTTCGAGCCCCGCATCAGGCTCTGTGCTGACAGCTCAGAGCCTGGAGCCTGCTTCAGATTCTGTGTCTCCCTCTCTCTCTGTCCCATCCCCACTCATGCTCTGTCTCTGTCTGTCTTAAAAATAAATAAAACATTAAAAAAAATTTTTTTAAGAAATGCAAACTAAACCAACATTTTTACTTATCACATTGGCAAAAAATTTGAAAACAGTGTTGATGAGGTGTTCTAATACTTTGTTGGTGGGAATATAAATTAAAACAATCTCTAAGGACTGTAGTTTGACAATGTATCAAAATGTTAAATGCCTTATACCCTTTAACTTTATATAGAAGTGCACAATGACATATACAGGCAGCATCATGGTAGCCTAAGACTGGAAATAACCTAGATATCTACCAATTTGGAACTGGTTAAATGAAGTATGGTAAAGACACACAGTCCAAATGCTAATTAGAAGAATGAAGCAGTTCTCTGCACTGGTACAGAACAATCACCAAAATAGATCTTTCTTCAATGGAACAGCATGTATAGCATTCTTTGGGGGAAAAAATGCCAAAATGTTATAAGTCATGTAATATATGCCTACATACTGCACAGGTTATTTGAGAATGTACAACAAATGGTAACAACGGACCCTAGAAAAAACAGAACAGGTTGGTTAAAAGAAACACAGTATGAGAGGTTGACTCATTTTGTACCTTCTGATTCTGAACCATGCACATAGACTTCCTATTTGTAAAATGTATTATTTTAAAATTCAAAAACATAAAAATTCAAATCATATTATATTTTCAAATATATTCAAATCATATTATATTCAAATCATATTTATTTTGATTAAAATTATAAAATTCTGGATCCACTTCCAGGAATTTATCCTAAAGAAACATTTTCACATGAGTCTCCTTCCTAAAAAAAAAAACAAAAAAAAAACTAAAAAATCTAGTCATTCAATAGGAAAATTGAGTAAATCACATGTATCCCCATTAAAGAATGGAATTGATTTTATGCACTGTCATGTGGAAATGTCAATGACACAATAACTGAAAAACAAGTTATAAAATATATAAAGCATTATTACAGTCGTTTTTTAAAATATGATAAAACTTTTTTTTTTGAAAGGAAGGAGGGGGAGTAAACAAACACATGCCAAAGAATTGACAGCAATCATCTCTGAAGAGAGGACTGACATGGTAGGAAATACAGTACAGCGTACAGCATAGTAAGTACAAAGGAAGGGGTGTTCAAGTTTTACTTCTGAATTATTTCAATCTTTTGTAATGGGAGCTATTCATGTATTACTTCAATAACTTATTTTAAATCACAAACAGTAAAGAATGAAACTTAATGGGGATGGGGAACCCTGAGAAGAACAGAAATTACTGTTCAGTTACAAATTTCATTACATTTTAATATTCAAAATATCAAGGAAATACTTATTGCTTAAATTACCCAGTAACTGCTTAATTTGAAGTAAAATGTGGTTAGGATTATAAAACTATTCAAAACCTTTCAAAAGCCAAATGTACTTAACGGTTTGGATTCAACTGCCAAAACTACCATATCATTCTTTACGTTATGAATTCAGAGCCCCCTTCAGGTTTGTCCCACTATACTGTACTGTTGTGCCTTTCATTGTTTTTTTTGGTCAACTGCCCATTCTAGATACAGTAAAGATCTGATAGCTCCAAACTGCATTAAACAAACATTTTATAAAGAGGAAAAGGCTAAAGTGTGTATTTTTGCCAAATTGTGATGATTCCCCTTCTACTAAAGAATCATAGTTCATTTGGTCTTATTTAATTCAAAGGAGATTTTATTACCTAGCAATTAAATGAATGCCTTACAACTTTATTAAAGAACCTCAGGGATTTTAATGAGATTCCCTAGTAAAGTAAAAGCATTCTCTTTCCCCACTCATTAGCTAAATTACCTTGAGAAAGTTATTTAACCTGTTATTTAAGGCTGTTTCCTCTTCTGAAAGGGGGGTTGTTGTAGTACATGAAAAAAATGCATGTAGAGACCTAGCAAAATGTCTGGTATGTCATTAAACATTAATTTCTTTTCCTCTCTCTGTTCACTCACAGGCTCCTGGGTAAAAACAAAATGACAATATACCTTGCTGAACAGTTTGTAACATGCACAATAATACCAGCATAAACTTCCATTAATACTTCTTTTATACAGAACTTCTACCTCATTTATCCTGGAAATTCCTGCAAGAACAAACACCTTTAAATACTACTTGGTCTTCACTGGCTTCCTAAATTTCTCACATCATATGTAGTAGAAATTCCCTCAACCAATGCAATCCAGACCTGTATTTGATCAGTTAATCAAATAATATGGTTAAATCAAGGAATCATTAAAAATGATACAAACTGTAAACATTTTAAGATAAAACATACAAATAAATATTCATTCCTCTATCTTTGAATGTAAGGCTAAGGCCTCTTATTTGAGTAAGGGTCCACTGTTAAGAGTTCTGCATCATCTTTTTTGCATAAGCCACACCCATAGTGTACCATCTGTGATTTCCAGTTTAGGTTTTTTTTATGATGGTAGAACTTAAAATTGCTTGTAAAAATATATGAACACAGAATCCTAGATTTTTTACAATCTTTTCTTCATCTAATTCAAGAGTAATGTTTAGTGACTGTATCCGTATGTCTTTACATAACATTATCAACTTCATTTTCACACTTATTTCACCAATTTACATAAGGTTTAAATACATTACAATAACAAATAGAGTTGGCATAAAACAGGTTTGGGGAAAAAAAACAAAACTGCCTTTTGGTAAAGTATTATTAGCCAACTGATGGGAGAAGTAGGCACACAGGCACACTGGAGAATAATCTAGCAATGTGGGTATTCAAAAATATGCTTATGGATGGGGCACCTGGGTGGCTCAGTTGGTTAAGCATCTGAATCTTGATTTCAGCCTCAGGTCATAATCCCAGGGTCCTGAGATTGAGCCCCCTCAGGCGGAGCCTGAGCATGGAGCCTGCTTAGGATCTCAGGATTTTCTCCCTCCCTTTCTCTCTCCCTCCCTCTGTGCCTTTCCCCTGCTCATGCTCTGTCCCTAAAATAAAAAAAAGAAAAAAGAATACGCTTATGGAAGGAATGCAGAACACTGGGGACTGTGATGAGTGAATTAATACAAATTTGTTAACAGAGCTTCTACTGTACAAACTTCCACCCCGTAGTTTTCAGACCATTCAATAATCTGCATCTCCCTACCTAGCAAATTTTATTCCCCACAAGAATCCTCCCTTCAATTACATATGCTCTATCCCTCTCCTTTTGCTTTTACCAAGTTTATCCTATTCATCTGAAAAATGTCCTTTTTTCCTCTCTGCCTATAGAAATTTGACCATCCTTCAAGTCCAGCACAAAGACTTCTCATGACCAGCTCAGGCACCATTATCTCCCTCTCTTATGAGCTTATACAGCACTTACAGTCTACATCACACAATTTATCCCTTTATTATACAGTAATCCTTCATTATCCCCTTTTTCCTGCATTAATCTTTCCCTTTCTGCTGGATTTTTCCTGTTACCACACAAATATGTTCTAATATCTTCTAACTTAAGTACTGAAAGCCACATACTCCCCAAATAACACACCATTTCTCCTCTCTTCACAGCTGTATTTCTTTAAATAATTGTCCATTCTTGCCACACCTCTTCCTCACCTCCCTTGTACCCCTTGTTAACCCTCTTTAACTCATTACAATATGGGCTTCCTTCACATTCCTCTTGTTGGCATCAGTAACAACCTCCATATTGTCCAATACAGTGATTTCTCTGTCCTCTTTACTTGACCCCCTCAAGTGCCATTTAAATGGTTGAGGGCTTCCTCTTTCCAGAAACTTCCCCTCTTGCCTTTTCAGACATTACTTTCCTGATTTTTCTCTCCCCCAACTGGCTGATAATTTCCGTTTTCTTCCCCTGGTCCCCCTCCTCTAATAGACATTCAAGTTTTTTCAAGGATCCATTCTTCTCTCTCCCCTCATTCAGAGGTTTAAAAAAAGGGACAGAACCAACTCCTAAGGGAATTTTAGAAATTTCTATGGGTGTTTTTGTGGGGAACAATAGTAATATTTAGGAGGAAGGACCAGAGAAGGTAGGTGTCCTGCAATGTAAGAAATAGTCCCCTACAATGAAGACTTGTCTCATGATTTTCAAATGTCCTACCAGACAGTCACAAAGGATTAAAAACCCATCTCATTCTACAGATAAAAGTACTGTAATGGAGTTTTCATATACATAATTGTCAAGAAATAGAACCAATGTGTAAATTAAGAGAAAATTCTGCTTTTTCCCATGAGTTGACTACTTTGAAAAATCAGATAGCAATGAAGGCCATCTGAGATGTCAAAACTGCACAACTGTCTCACTCTCTATGGAGTCAGATTCATATGATTTTTATACAAAGTGAGGCACTGCCTCTCTTGTATCCTTGCTTTATTTTCTGCATATTCTCGCTATTTAACAGAGTTTATCTTTTCTTTAATGATCTTCTTTATGAATCCCCTCCTCTCACTAAAATGTGAGTTCCATGATTAAAGAATTTTGTCTAATCCACTGCTATATCCCCAGCACATTGTATTATACTCAGTACAGTGATAAGTATATACAAAGGCTTAATAAACATTCATGTTCTCAATCTGATTACTTTGCATCTTCTACTATGTTCATGAACAAGTACTTCCATATTGAAATACAAATTTTAAAAAGTCTCTTATCATACTATACTTAGAGCAATATATTGATTTTTAATTGTAAGGATTGTTTACATCAGCTATAAATATCATGCCAGCGTAGTAAAGAGTGGATTTCAGGGGCGCCTGGGTGGCGCAGACGGTTAAGCGTCCGACTTCAGCCAGGTCACGATCTCGCGGTCTGGGAGTTCGAGCCCCGCGTCGGGCTCTGGGCTGATGGCTCAGAGCCTGGAGCCTGTTTCCGATTCTGTGTCTCCCTCTCTCTCTGCCCCTCCCCCGTTCATGTTCTGTCTCTCTCTGTCCCAAAAATCAATAAACGTTGAAAAAAAATTAAAAAAAAAAAAAGAGTGGATTTCAAAACCCCTGCTATATAAAGTGGGTACTGGGTCTCACGGAATTGAAAAGCACTGGCCTGTATGAGCTCATTTCTAACTCACACCTCTCTTCTAAACACCACACTCACAAATCTAACTTCCTCACTGACAACTCCAATTAAAGTTCTTAAAGACATCTCAAACTTAACACACCTCGATGGAAACTGACTCTTCACCTACTCAACCAATCTCTATCAATCCCATGGAGTCTCAGAAAATTACCCCCAAAATTCCAGAAAACTAAGAGTCATCTTTTAGTTTCCCTTTCCCTGGTCCCCTACTCCAGTTGACCAATAAATCCTCTAGAATCCCTCTTCACGGTGTATCTGGAATCCATCCACTTCTCTCTATTACCAAACCAACATTTTGGCCCCCATCTTCTCTTTTTTGAACTATTATAGAGTCTCATAATTAGCTATTTGCTTCCGAATAGCTTTCTCTTTTCAGTTCATACTCCAGGTAGCAAAAAAGAGTACTCATCTCAACAACCGCTTACTACAGAATTTGGAATAAAATCCATACTCCCAATCACGGCCTCTAAGATCCTGAACGATTGGCTCCTTGACTAACTTTACAACTATATCTTACACCATTTTCTCCTTTACTCACTATATGCCAGTCATACACATCTCCCGTCACTTCCTAATACACTCCCTAAGCAGCTGGCTCCTTCTCATCCAGCAGGTCTTCTGATGGACACTTCCTCAGAGGTCTCCCCCAATTACCCAATCTAAAACAGATGTTCCCTGTTACTCTCTATTGCTTTCATATCACTCATCACAGTTACATATTTAATCATTTCTTTGCTTTTTAATGTCTGTCTCTTCCACCAAAATATAAACTCCATAAAAGCAGGAATGAAGTCTATTTTGTTCACTATTACGTACGCATCAGCTACACCAGTGACTAGCACTGGACCTGGCAAATAGCACTTAATCAGTATTTGCTGGAAGAAGGAATTAATAAGTCACCCTTAAATCCAACCCCTCCCTTACCAGCAAAACCATTGATTCCCAAGGCATTATTTTACCTAGGAAATGTCCCTTAAGTCTTTCTCCTCTAGTTGGTTCCCATAGCCATTCTCAACATGCACGTACTGCCTGGATAATTTTACCACCTTCTTAACTGATCTCCCTGCCTCAACTCTCACCTGTCTAGTTCATCAATAACATTATCATACAAGTCATCCTATAAACAACGTAATACAAACATCACCTTATTTCATTTCTGCTTAAAAAGTTCTCTTTGCGGGGTACCTGGTGGCTCAGTCAGTTAAGCCACCAACTTCAGCTCAGGTCATGATCTCACAGTTCATGAGTTCGAGCCCTGCATCGGGCTCTGTGCCGACAGCTCAGAGCCTGGAGCCTGCTTCGGGTTCTGTGTCTCCCTCTCTCTCCGCCTCTCCCCTACTCACACTCTGTCTCTCTCTCTCTCTCTCTCTAAAATAAATAAACATTTAAAAAAAAGTTCTCTTTGCTTACCCCTGCTTATAAAGGAAAATTATTCAGTACAGAAAACAAGATTTGGCACCAACCTACCTTTCCAGGCTCATCCCCCACAACCTCCACTACTCACATATTCCCTTTTACTCCCAGACACATCCTAAACTAAGATAGTTCCCTGAACATACCATGTATCCCATCCTGTGCCTTTGACGTTCCTTCTGTCTGGTAAAATCCTGAGTATCCTTCAAGGTTCAGCTCAATGTCATTTTCTTAGTAAGACTTCCTAAACCTTCAGAGACAGAATGAAGTTTCCATATTCGACAACACTTATCACCTTGTCCAGAGAGGCAATGTTAGCACAGTGGTTAAGAGAACAGACCACAAGGCTATTTACATGGTTAAGAAATCTTAGGCAAATTATTTACTGTTCCTAGGCGTTACCTTAACTGTAATATGGGATAATAATATAATAGCAGGACTGTTGTAATAAGAATTAAAAAGTGCTTAACAAAAACCTGGCAATAATGAGACTCAACAAATGTTAGCTATTAGTTATTAACCTCAACTATATGGGTCAGTCTCTGAGCTACCTAAAAGCAAAGACTATGCTTTGGTAATCTGTGAATCTCCATTACCTAACAGCTGACCCAAGAACACACACAACATGTTTTCTCAAATGAAAATGAAGTTGGGATTAAGAATAACTATAGCAATGTTTGGGAGGAAAAACTGCAATTATTAAGTCAGAAAACCTTTAGGGAACATCAAGAATATTTTATACTGAGGGGTGCCTGGGTGGCTCTCAGCCGGGTTAAGCATCGACTTTGGCTTAGGTCATGATCCCACGCTGGTTGGTATGAGCCTTGGGTGGGGCTCTGTGCTGACAGCTTGGAGCCTGGAGCCTGCTTCAGATTGTGTCTCCCTCTCTCTCTGCCCCTCCCCCATTCACGCTGGCGCTCTCTCTCTCTCTCAAAAATAAAAAAGTAAACATTAAAAAAAATTTTTTTAAAGAAGAGAATATTTTATATTGATATGAAATCAGGTTGTATATTATCCTGTAGCTATCAACTCTAAGCATTAATAGCCCAAATAATTATTATTCTAATGCTCTGGCTTATCATGTCAACTTTCACTACAATTTTTACTTGGCTTCTTTCAGACTTTGGGTTATTACCTTCCGGGCCCTAGGCCTGTGCTAATTTGCATGAGCTTTAAACTAATCATCTGACTTAAAAAGCAATTTTGCAATTTAAATCCATGGCACTTAATTGTCTTCCTACCTCAAGGCACTAAATTACCCTAAAACAGCTCATCAGACCTACCAGTCTATACAAGAGCAGAAAGCTTTCCAGCTGTGTTTTAACTTAACACTGATGATTCAGAGAATGTTATGCTAAGGTGTGGATCGCCACGCCTTGTAGGTCTCCAAGTGCCCATAACGGACTGTATCTACATTCTTAACGTGATCTCCATCACTTCGGCGTCAGAAGCCACCCTCCTAAACAGAAAAATGTACGTGTGTTTTCGGTGGCTGAGCGGCCACGCCTCGGGATCGCTTCCTGACTGGCAGGTGGCCTGTTATGAGTCCTGACATCAGGGTCACCCCAGCATGCAGAGCAGTAACTGCCTCCCCGCGCGGCGCGCCACAGACGCCTGTGAGCGCTGCACCCATCACATGGGCTGCAATCTCGTCAGTCAGCCCTCAAGGGACGGCTGGACAAGCACCGCACAAAGGACGACAGTCGAAATGAGAATGGGCTGAAGAGCTGGGGGTGAGGTGGATAGGATCCTTCACAGGGCTTGGCACTCCCTGTGCTTTGAGGGGCAGGACCTTGCACCAACCTCCACGAAGGCATCAGTCAGGTCACTAGCTCGGTCCATCACTGGCAAATGGCGCCCAGCCACGATTTTCACCTTCAGCTTCCCAGGCATCTTTCTCGGCTTCGGCCTCTCCTTGGGCTCCTGCAGAAACAAACAAGCGAGTCTGCGCCGAGCTCCAAGCCCGGCGGGGGAGGGGCGGGAGCGCGCGGGGAGCGGCGCGCGCTGCCGGGAGCGCGCGGGGTAACTGACAGTGGAGGGCGCGCTATGGCGCGCCGCGCCGATGGTTGCCACTCACTCTCGGATGAGTAAGGGGGCTGTCCCGCGCGGGCGCTGAAGCCTCATTCCGGAGAGGCAGCCGGAGGAGTGGTCCCGGTGGATTCTTCTACCCCAGTCCCACAGTGCTGGTAAGAGAAGCAAAAGCCAGTCAGCATCCCGTGGAGCCTCTGCCACCCCTACTTGTATTTTCCTCCCCCCAAAATGGCGGCTTTCGGGGCGTGGAGGAAACATCGATCATTCGGCGCTCGGCGCACTTTGTAGGGGAGAATTTAAATTCACGGAGAGCAGATGGAGGGGGCGGGACGGACTTCGAGGAAGCCAGAGGGCAGGGAAATAGGTCGAGCCCTGCATCATCCACCGAGCCGAGGCTGCTTCCCTGAAGGCGACCTGACTGCGTCCTTCAGGGACGAAGCGCTGGTTCGGCTCCGTGACTTTACTGGTCGCCGCCTTCCCAGCTGCAACGACTTATTCTCGAAGGGTATAACGGAAGGGGTAGCGGCGGAGAGTGCTAGAGGAGCGATTGCCATCGGCCTTTACCCGTTAGTGGTTCATAAAGTCTGGCTAGCTGGTTTCTACCTGGACGGCGTGTAGTTTTTGTTTTATACGAAGGAGAGTAAGACATTTCAGGGATATCTCGGGTAGTCAAATAAGTCTTCTTTAGCAACATTTTTTTATTCAGTCATATACACGTGTACTGGGTTGTAGATGTTACTGGTTAGGTCTTGGGGGAAAAAAACAAAACTTTGAAATCCAAAGCCACTGCTTGAAGAAGTCTGCCCTGCATTCTTAGATCAGGTCAGTGTGCTTAATAAGCGCAGACAAGCCTAAAGATAAGACCTACTTTACTGGCAGGAGTTCAGGACCTCCTACCCTGTGAAATTTCTAGTCAACTGCGAGAAACCAACTAGATGAGATTAATTAAACATCTTGAACAATCAACCCAATTACATATATACATAAACATGCAAAAAAGAGGTATAATCTATAGGCTCAGACCATCAGAAAAAAATTAGGGAAATTAAGGCACACTGCACAGGATGTAACCCAAATCACTCCACACCAAATATCAAAAACAGCATTAACGGTACATGCCATATCAAATACCAAAATCACCATTAACAATTCCAGTAGAAAGATTTTACCCCTGGATTCATCAGGAATGGAAAATTCCCAAATGAAGATTTTTTGTTTGTTTGTTTAAGCCAATATAACTTTAGCTTTGAAAACACTGAACAGGTCCGGGGTGCCAGGCTGGCCCTGAGGGTGCAGCGTGTGACTATTGATCTCCAGTTGTGAGCTGGAGCCCCACATTGAATGTGGAGATTACTTAAAAATAAAATCTTAAAGGGGCGCCTGGGTGGCTCAGTAGGTTAACAGACTTCAGGTCACGATCTCGCGGTTTGGGAGTTCAAGCCCCTTGTCGGACTCTGTGCTGACAGCTCAAAGCCTGGAGCCTGCTTTGGATTCTATGTGTCCCTCTCTCTTTCTGCCCCTTCCCCTCTCATGCTTTGTCTCTCTCTCTGTCAAAAATAAATAAACATTAAAAAAATTTTCTAAGGCAGCAAATCCTTCTATAGAGGGAATGTTGTTCACATTAAGTGAGAAGTTGAACTTCCAAAGGGAAAAGAAAAGGCTTCCTCAGAATAAAAATTTTAAATATTAATCACTGACTTTTTGGAGTACAGAAAACTATCCATTCAAACTGTGACTAAAGGCTAGAAAGCCACAGCTTCCAGGTAGATTTCCTTAGATCCTACTGCAGCTTTCTGTGCAATCTAACTACTTTTAAAATGCCCTTACCAAACTCTCATGGTGAGCGACAGACACTATGTGACCAGTTCATTTCGGTATGTTTTGTTTTGGTGGTAGATTTGAAATAGATTTTTTACTGAAATCAAAGTATTACCACGCTACCAATTCATTAAAAAAAAAAACTAAAACCTAAAAAGAAAAAAATTAGAAAACTGAAGTTTTGCAACAATCTTAATGGAAAATAATGTTTTGTATTACAAGATGTTGTAATGTAAAAATATATTTGCAAATTACACAATTAGAGGTTAACAATCTCAGCTTCCTAATTAGTATCCTGTAAGGTACTTGTTCATACCTGTTGCCTCAGGCTTCATTAACAGGAGATTATAATTAAGCTGCTTCCTGAAGACTTTTTTTTAGTAGAATTAAGCCTGACTTCAGTTTGTTTTCTAATAATTGTACTGGTTTGGTTTAATTCATGCTGGGCACAGTGTGGACTTTTCCTGACAAATCTATCATGATCTGGTTCCTGATTAACTTTTGTAGCTTCATACTTTACCGCTCTTTTTGCATCTCAGATCCTACAATAAATAAAGTTAATATGTATTGAGTATTTGCTATGTACCTGCTACTGAATTCAGTGCTAGGGAGCTTTTAAAGCTCCCTAAAATCCTATGCAATAGGAATTATCAGCCTTCATTTTATAGGTAATGAATTTGAAGCTTTGCAATGCTTACTTGGTGACCCAAAGTCATAGAGCTGGTAATGTTGGAGGCAGGATTTATATCCAGGCAATTTGATTCCAAGAACCCCTCTTTAAAGGCTGTGTGTAATTTCGGGGGCACCTGGGTGGCTCAATTGGTTAAGCAACTGACCCTTGATTTTGGCTCAGATCATGATCTCAAGGTTCATGAAACTGAGCCCCAAGTCTGGCTCTGCTCAGGCAAGATAAAAATTGCTTGGGATTCTCTTATCTCCCTTTCTCTGCCCCTCCCACACTCGTGCTCTCTCTCAAAGAAACACTTAATAAAATTTTAAAAAATAGAGGCTTATGTAGTTTCCTATAAACTATGCATTTTTCTCTGTCTAAAATGTCTTGCTCATAGTCATCCTTGCAAACACTTAAGAACTCGTAACTCAATTTAAGTATTACTTCTTTTTTTAAATTTATTTATTTTGAGAAAGAGAGGTGGTGAAACCAGGGTAGGGACAGAGAGAGAGGGAGAGAGAATCCCAAGCAGGCTTCATGACATCAGTGCAGAGCCAAACTGAGGGGCTCCATCTCAGGAACCACGAGATCATGACCTGAGCCAAAATCAAGACAGAGATGCTTAACTGACTGAGCCACCCAGGCACCCCTAAGTGTTACTTCTAACGTCTTCCCTTATCTCCTTCTTGATAAACCTACACTCCCACTTCCACTGCTATGCTGCTACTAAGTCCAATATATCTATTATTACACTGTCTGTATACAGAATTGTTTTTCTGTGTCTCTCCCCTATTAAACTTTTGAGTACCTAGAGGAGAAGGACTGTTTCCTGTACATCTCTCAATTCTCAGTTCCCTCCCTGTGCCTTTCATGTGATCCATAAATGCTTACAGAAGTAAATACTTGTGGAATTAAATGTTCATAATGTATACATTTATTGCTTTGCTCTCTTTTCTGGCTTCCTAAAATGTTCCTTTTAATCCTTCTCCATCCTCTCAAGGTTAAATTTCTCAAGGGTTATCTATATTTGGTGCCTTCTCCTCACTTCACAGACACTCTTAAAACAATTTCTGACTTTAGCTACCACCACTCTACCAAAACAACTTTCACCAAGGCCATCAATAACTTTTGGCTGTAAAATCCAGTGGACAGTTTTCATTTTACAGGACTCAGTAGCATTTGACACTGTTAATCATGTTCTCCTTGAAATGGTCTTCCTCTTCATATTCAGACACCATGCTTCTCTTAACTGTTCTGCCATATATATATTTATAAACGTATATTTCTGCCTTCTCAGCTTCCTTCCTGTCCTTAAGAAATACGAGTTTTCTTTAGGGTTTCAGTTCTTGTCCCTCTTCTAACTATAGTCTCTCCCTAGGTGGTCTCATTCATGCCCATAATTTTGATTTCTTTCTATTGAGCTGAGGATTCTAACACTTTTATCTTTAGCTCACAACTTTCTTCGAGTATCTGGACCCATATATTCAATTGCCTAGTTCCTGTTTCCATGTGGAGTATCCAAGTGACCTTAAAATCCATATCCAAAACCAAACTTATTTTCTTTACCTCTCCTACAACTGTAACAACAGCAATTACAGTAACAACAACAAAACAAAAAGCCTGGTCCTCCTCTACTGTGTTACCCATCTCAGATTGCAAAACACCAGCTACCTAGTCAAGTGCTCAAGCTGAAAGTTTGAGGGTGGGTACAGATGACAACTTGAACTCTCAGGTACTTTTACTTCTCAAGCAGCAAATCAGCTGAGTAAAGGGTAAAACTGAGTTAAATTGTTAGGTAGACTCATCTTCCCATTGGTTCCCTTGTAGCTCATAAAGGAGTGTTTCATGTATGGTGGGCACAGTGGCCACAATAAGTTAAAGTTTCTCTAGATTGGAAGATTACTGAAGTGGGAACACGTTGCTTTGTATCAGTATCGGTGCATTTGGGTATGCCATGTCAACCTGGTGTAATGAAAAGGTTATAGGCCTTGACTTTCTTATTGTGCCAGCATCAGGACAAACCCTCCTACTTGTGCCTGTACTGCAAAGCCTAAAGTTTTCCACTTACGTCTACGTAAGGCCTTTGTGGAAAACTCTAGTCACAATTGATAATAATCTTTGACTCTTCCTCTTCTTTACCCTTGATGCCCAATTAATTTCTCAAATCCATCTACTTTCCACCATTATTTCTCACCTGGAAGACTGGAATCCCCACTTCTACTCTTGCTTTCATCTAATGCATTCACCATAAAGTAGCCCAAGTGATCTTTTAAAATCGTAATCTTTGCATTACTCTGTTTTAGAGGAATTTCTTGCCAAAGATTAGGGGATACTCCCTTATTCTTGTCAGACCCTTTTCTTTATAAGAAAGTAAAAATGTTCAGGGGTGCCTGGGTTGCTCAGTTGGTTGAGCATCAGACTCTTGATTTTGGCTCAGGTCATGATCTCACGGTTCATGGAATCGAGCCCCACCTCAGGCTGTGGATTGACAGTGCCAGAGCCTGCTTGGGATTTGGTCTCTTCCTCTCTCTCTGCCCCTCCCACACGTGTGCTGTCTTTCTCTCTCTCTCAAAATAAGTAAATATTTAAAAAATAAAAGATTAAAAAAAAATTAAAATGTTCAGGGGCACCTGCATGGCTCAGTCGGTTGAGCGTCCATTTCTTGATCTCGGCTCAGGTCACGATCTCATGATTCATGAGGTTGTGAGCATCGGGCTCTGTGCTGACAGCGCAGAGCCTACTTGGTATTCTTGTTCCCTCTCCTTTCTCTGTCCCTCCCTCATTCACTTGCTCTAGGCCACTCCCAAAATAAATAAATAAACATTTTAAAAAATAAATAAAATAAAATGTAAAAAGTAAAAATGTTCTGAAATTCAAGAGAGAGACATCGAAGTGGGTTTTTATTTTTGTCTTGTTGGGTTTTTTAAAGTCAGATTATACCTTCTTCCCCTGGTGTTAATCTATCACCTAGCACTGAATTATTCCATTTCAAATGAATTGTTCAAATAAATTGTTTCATTTCAGTATCTACAAACTGAAGTAGGTCCCAATTCACCTCACTTCCCAGGAACCAAGTTATATGTCTGACCCTTAAAAGTTAACACTATACTTCCTCCTATACATACCATTTTTCCTTTCCCAATTAGATGGCACTAACAGAGTTTTTATGATCCTATAAGCCATTATCTTCACAGAGACACTAACACTTACATTAATTAAATTAATTACATTGATATATAATTCCCTAACCCCTTGAGGTTAACTTCAAATCTTTTCCTATTCTTAGGGGAGGAGCCCAGTAATCTATACAATGTACACTGGAAAGCAAAGCTAGAGATACATATTTACTGAATTTGTCATTCAGCAAGATTCAGCTCCCAGTGTGGAGAAGCATTATTCGGTAGAAGAGTGCTGACAAGTGGAATGGTTGCTAATTACTGCAATTGATGGAAAGAACAAAAGTAAGCTGAGTTTATGGCTTGTGCCCTGCACAGCCTACTGTGATATGATACCTACTCGGTCTGTTCCAGATAGCTACATAAGAAATTTTTAAACCTGCTATAGGTTGTGTTGCTTCCCACAGGAGGGAGTAGTTTTACATGTTACAGGTGCTATACATGCAGACAGCAACTGCAGTTCAGATGAAGTTGAAATTTTAACAATACTTGGCAGAAACCCTATTGGAACAAGATAAGTTATATATCTTTTAATACTAAAGATGTCAAAACTTAAAAAAATAAATCAATAAAGATGTTGGGACTTGAATAATATTCCAAGTTTAAATTCAGCTACATACCCTGGGACCTTACCCACTGTTACTCCCCTTGTGTCTTGGCTACCAAGTAGATAATCTCTATAGTGCCTCCCATTTGGATAAAGAAACTGAACCATCACTTCCCCCAGCTGAGGGAGGTTTGTTTAAACATCCCCTGGTTCATATTACTCTTCATGCTTATTTACTGCTATTCAGATAAAAACCAAAATTTAAAATCTAGACTGTAAGAGTGTAAGATCATGTAATCTTACATGACTTTATTTTTCATGACTCTTCCACTGACCTATGCTGTCTGCATTGATCTCTTTTCAACTGCAAAAAACCCCACCATGTTCCAATTCTTAATTATTGATGCTGTGTGGAAAAAAGAAAAATTGAATGTATTCCTCACATCATAATGGTTGGAACTTCTATCACAAAGAATGAATATCCCTGATACATAAAGAGCTTCTAAAAAAGCTAAAATCCTTTTGGAAAATGGAGGAGAAATATAAACAGATGGTTTATAGATAGTTAAAGGGCCCTACAACATATTAAAGAATTCTCATAATAAGGATGCAAATTTATAACATAAGGAGTTGTTATTTCTTGCATACCAGAAAGGGCATAATCCAAAAGTTTGACAATATACTTTGTTAGAAAGGCTGTGGGGAAATAGATTCTATCATATACTGCTAGTGGGAATGCAAAATTACATAACCTATATGGAAGAGAATTTGGCAAATTTCAGTACAGTTATGTATGGATTTGTGTTTAACCCAATAATGCTACTTTTAGGAATCTACTCCAGGGGCACCTGGGTAACTCAGCTGGTTAAGCATCCAACTCTTGATTTTGGCCCAGGTCCTGATCTGGCAGTACATGAGACTGAGCCTCGTGTCAGGCTCTGGGCTAACGGGGCAGAGCCTGCTTGGGATTTTCTCTCTCCCTCTGTCTTTGTCCCTCCCTCCCCCACTTACTTTCACTCTCTCTCTCAAAATAAATAAATAAACTTAAAAAAAAAGGGGGGGACTCTATCCCAGAGAAACACTAACAAAGCTCAAAAAGTTGAGTGTACAGGCTATTAATGGCAGCATTCTTTGAGATGGCAAAAGACAAAGAACAACACATATGCCCATCATAAAAAGACTGGTTGAATAAAGTATGTTATTTTGCATACTTAAATAATATACAACTGTAAAATAAAAATAATATCTATATACTATTATAGAGTAATCATCAGAATATACCAGCTAAGCTTTAAAAAGAAGAGGGGAGGGGCGCCTGGGTGGCTCAGTCGGTTAAGCGACCGACTTGGGCTCAGGTCATGATCTCGCGGTCCGTGAGTTCGAGCCCCACGTCGGGCTCTGTGCTGCCAGCTCAGAGCCTGGAGCCTGTTTCAGATTCTGTGTCTCCCTCTCTCTCTGCCCCTCCCCTGTTCATGCTCTCTCTCTCTCTCTGTCTCAAAAATAAATAAACGTTAAACAAATGTTAAAAAGAAGAGGGGAGAAAAACAAGTGTCTTTTATCTAAGAAAGGGGAGGAATAATAATACAAAGTAATTGTACTTACATATATTATTTTTATTTCTATTTATTTTTTTAAATGTTTATTTCTTTTTGAGAGAGAGTGTGAGTAGGGAAGGGGCAGAGAGAAAGGGACAGAGGCTCCGAAGCCAGCTCCATGGTCACATCAGAGAGTCTGATGTGGGCTCGAAGCCACAAACCATGAGATCATGACCTGAGCCTAAGTCAGACACTTAACCAACTGAGTCACCCACGTACCCCAGGCTTATATGTCTTCTGCTTTGATACAGTAAGACGTACCCAGCACCAATGAAGTAGTCCTGCCAAAAAAGAAAGAAAAAAGAAAGAAAGAAAGAAAAAAATTGAGCCTGAATCTGATCAAGTCTCTAATTACCAGTTTTACAGAAAATACAGACAAACATGTTAAACAACACCATGGGGATGCAACCCAGAAAATCCAAAACATGGGCAATTCTATAGAACAAAAGACCAAGTTTCTTATACAAATATATTGCAAGGCAAAAAAAGGTGGTGAAAGTTATATATTTTAAAGAATTTAAGACATAATTCAACCAAGTGTTGTCTATGACTCCTGGGTAGATCCTTATGTAAATAAATCAACTGCAGGAACATTTTGGAAACAATTGGAAACATTTCAATTTTCATTAGATGCTTTAATTTTGACTAAATTTTGACTAAATTTTAAATTTTAGTGCTTTAATTTTTACTAAATTTTAATAAATAAATATTTATTGTTTAGTAAATATATAAATAAATATTTATAAATATACATTTCTCAGGCATAATAACAGTCTTATAGAAATTTTAACTCTTTATATTTCAGAGATCCATATAATAATAAAAGCTTTATTTTAAAAGTTCTTCTACCATGGGGCATTGTACTCACTTTACTATCTGGAATACTCATGACATTTGGGTTGAAATCTGAAAGATGAGTAGAAACCCAAATGTTGCTTCCTCATATAAACTTTTCCTGAATTCCCAGACTAGGTCAGCTTCTCCTGTTATGTACCTTAAGTTATCCTTTCTGATACTAAAATAATGGTAACTAGATAATTAATTATGCAAGTAGCTAATGTCTTCTGCCATAATATATAAGCTCCATGAAGTCAGGTACCTTCCATTTCAGCCTCACCATTGCATCTCTGACACATTATGCCCAATAAGCATTTCAGTATATTTTAATTGAAATAACACAATTACATACCCCTGGGGTACCGTTCTGGGTCATTCAATAGAGCCCGCAACTCTCTATCTCAGGATCATGAGTTCAAGCCCCATGTTGGGCATAGAGCCTACTTGAAATATATATGCGTTAAGACATGGGATACCTGGATGGCTCAGTTGGTTAAGCAACCAACTCTTGATTTTGGCTCAGGTCATGATCCCGTGGTCGTGGGATAGAGCCCTGCATCAGGCAGCTCTGAGTATGGAGCCTGCTTGGGATTCTGTTCTCTCTCTCTGTCTCTCCTAGCTCAAACTCTCCCAGTCTCTCTCAAAATAAATAAGTATACATTAACAAAAAAGAAGGTATTTAAAAAATGTATACATAGATGCATATATGTATATACAAATGTAAGAAGAGGCTCTGGTGGATTCCCAAGTCCAATGAAATGCCAAGGACTCATGAGGAGATAACATCCCTGATTCAAATCTTGACTCTGTCATTTACTAACTGTGAGATTTACTCACCGTTCCGGTAAAATAAAGGATTCTAGGGAGAACTAAGATAATGCATTCAACATTCCTAGTACACAGAAGTATCCAACAATTGTTAATTATTGTTTAGTTATTCATTTATTCAGCAACATTTTTCTGTGGCAGGAACTGTTCAGGGAACCAGATATCATGATGAATTAGAAAGGTTATATCCCTGCCCTCAAAGAACACATTTTAGTAGAGGAAAAACTGATAAACAAGTAAATGAATACTATAACTTTGGGCAAGTACATAGACTGTAAAGGATGATAGAAAACAATGATAGGGAGACAGTTTTAAATTGAATGACTTGACAATAACTCTCTGGACAATGATGTCCTGAAAATAGGAAGAGAAGAACAATACCAAGATGTAGGAAGAAAAGGGACAATAAAGAAATTAGCTTCTCCATGATAAACTATTATGTTTATAGACTGATTTATTTTCATTATAGGTTTGCCAGGCTTTTTTTCTTTTTGGTTTATGTAATTGAAGCTGTTGTTCAGAGCACACAAAATAAAATTATATATTTTTTTATATTATAAAGATGGTAAAAATTGTTTTCAACTCTTCTGTATATAATTTTTGTTTATTGTTTGTTATAAAGCGTGTATTCCCCCAGAACAATGCCTCTTATAGTGGACATTCAGAGAATATTTGTTGGATAAATGAACTTGTTGAATGAAGAAAGCACTACCTGTCAGTTGTTGGAGAAATTTAAGATCTCAGGTAAATGGTAGTTCCTCAGTGTTTTAGTTGACCAGCTGTGTGGCCCTTTTAAATATATGCAAACAGCACCCCTTTCAAAGAGCTCTTAGGAACTTTTGACTACAGGGCTCTCCCTTCCCCCACCCTGCTGGATGTTTTGAGGCATTTCCTCTCCTGCTAACCACTAGGCAACTGGGGGATGGGGAGGAGAATTTAGGTGTAAAATTGACCCTGGAACTGGCGAATGGTGATAATTTGCCTCTGGTCAGTAAACATTCCCCCCTCTTTCCTTCCTGTAACACAGTTTTTTTCTTTTCTTTTCTTTTTCCTGTAACACAGTTTTTGCAAACAACAAAGTATTTTTAAAATTCTATTTCTGTGATCATATTTTCCACAGCAGTGTAAAAGCCCTGAGGCATAAATGAACATCACTGTGCCTTGGAGAAAAGCAAGCGAGATGAAGAATGGATAGCTGAGTGCTGTTGTTGTTGTTGTTGTTGTTGTTGTTGTTGTTGTTAAGTAATTGAAGTGACCCTTTATTTGATATTATTTTTCCCATTTCCGGAATAAACCATACATATTCTCACTTGTTACTGCTTTTCCTCTAGAATGCACCTTCTCTCCCTACCTACTCAAATCTCACTGCCTCTTTCAATATCAATATTTACTGTGGGACCCAAGGAATTTAACAAAAATCCCCTAACCCTGGACAAGCAGAGCAAGACTAACTCCATTTTATGCTACACCCACCATCTGATGTATAACCCCCACGTGACCTAAGACACTCCCCCACCCTGGTCAAGCCGCTGAGCACACCCTTACTGGAAACCGGCTCAAATAGGAATGCGGAACCCCTAACTGCCAAAGAATGTAAACCCCACCTTTTGCCTGCCAAACTTGCGCGCCAATTCTGACCAGAGTGATAGGCTAGTTCAAACAGTTACTATAGGGTAAATTGTAATTCAATTGGCCACCTGCGTGTGGACTGACATGACTATGCAACTTTCTGTGTGTGTTACAATCTCATTGGCCACTGGCCCCTATAAAACTGCTATGCCTTTTAACCTAGGGGTCCAAGTCCCTGCTCCGCTGAGTCGGGTATACTTGGGCCCAAGCTGGAGTTTGTAAATAAACCCTCGTGCATTTGCATCGGTATCGGTTCCTTGGTGGTCTCTCGGATTCGAAATTGGGGGCATTACATTGCTAATAACACTTTATATAAGGCATAAAATGTAGACCTTGATCTCCAGAAGGCTGCAATTCAGGTGTGTAGATAAAACATTCATACAAAATAAATGTAACTGTAATAAATGACCATAGTGGGTATTAACTGAATGGTTTGGACAATAAATTATTAAAGGAGTTCGAAAAAATAATTCGGGAATAATTAGAGAAGAAGCCTCATATAGAAGGTAAAATTTGAATGGGACATTTCTAGATAAGTGGAAAGTCGTTTGAGAAAAAAATCAACAGCAAAAATGTTAAAGAATGCTTATGGCATAGTCTAGAAAGTATGATCAGGCTAGTTTGGCTGGAGTTGGGATTTTTTGGAGAAAGATGATAACTTGGGAGAAAGATAGGATATACCTGGAAATATATGTAGCAATCAGAATTGGGAAGGAGGTGATTCAATAGATAAGGCTGAAGATAAAGAACATTCTTGTGTAGTCAAAAGAAGCCATTTAAGGATTTTTTTCTGGTGGAAAGAAGCCTAATTGGAACAATATTTTGCTACAATAAATTACATGAGGATTCAGGACCTCATAAATTGAACTGCTGAAGACTGAAAGCAAGAAAAAAATCCCTGCTGGGAGCACCTGGGTGGCACAGTCAGTTAAGCATCTGATTCAGGTCATGCTCTTGCAGTTTGTGAGTCCAAGCCCCGCATGGCCTCTGCACTGAGGTTGCAGAGCCTGCTTGAGATTCTGTCTTTACTTCTCTCTGACCCTCCCCCACTTGTGCTCTTTCTCTCTCTCTCTCTCAAAATAAATAAACTTAAAAAAAAAAAAAAATCAGTGCTGTACTTCAGTCATTAAATTGGCATGAGGGACGCCTGGGTGGTTCAGTCAGTTGAGCACCCAACTCTTGGTTTTGGCTCAGGTCATGATCTCATGGTTTGAGAGGTGGAGACCCTGTGTCAGGCTCTGGGCTGACAGTGTGGAGCCTGCTTAGGATTCTTTCTGCCTCTCTCTCTGCCCCTGCCCCACTCACATGCACACACACTCTCTTTCTCTCAAAATAAATAAATAAACATATTTGGAAATAAACATATTTCCTCTCCAAATCTCCCATATAGTTGTCTGCTAAATATAATAGAAAAGAGGTGAGAAGGAAATTCTTAAGGAAGAATTGATGAGAATTAGACACTATATATCAGGGAAAGAAAGAAATGAAAAAAAACATACCTCTGTTTCAAAACAGAGTAAAAGAAATGATGGCATGGTGGCATCATTACTAGAAAAAGTGAAGTCTGGAAGTCAAGAAAAATAAGTGTAGTTTTGTCCATGTCGGGTTCTGTGAAGTCTTCCTGAACCATTTTAATCTGCTTTGACCACCCCAAAACTTGGTGATATGACAAGATTCATTATGCTCACAGTTTTGTGAGTTGATTGGATGGTTCTGAGAAGGAAAACTAAAATGTCTTCATTTTTATTTATTTTTTCACTTTTTTTTTTTTTTTTTTTTTTATGTTAGAGAGAGAGCACGTGAGTGGGGGAAAAGGGTAGAGGGAGAGATCCCTCGACCCCCCTGGCCTTAGCTGAAATCAAGCGTCAGATGCTAGACCCACTAAGCCACCCAAGTGCCCCACAACTTCATGTTTAGAAAGGCTCCATCTTTGCTGGTTTTCTGCTGGGCCTCATTTCTTCATGTTCTATATTTCACCTTGCATCTGAATCAACCAAAGAAGCTATGTTCCCAATTTGAGGGGAAGAAAGTTAATGATTCTCCGAATTTCATCTTAGGCCCCCAAACACCTGATAACATCTAAGAAGAACCGGATTCCAAATGTGTTCCAGGACATTAGCTTTGTGGTTTTTTTTTTTTTTTTTTTAACGTTTATTTATTTTTGAGACAGAGAGAGACAGAACATGAACGGGGGAGGGGCAGAGAGAGAGAGAGGGAGACACAGAATCGGAAGCAGGCTCCAGGCTCTGAGCCGTCAGCCCAAAGGCTGACGCGGGGCTCGTACTCACAAACCGCGAGATCGTGACCTGAGATGAAGTCGGATGCTTAACCGACTGAGCCACCCAGGCACCCCCAGGACATTAGCTTTGAACAAACTTCCACCGATGCTGATATCAATATCCCCTACCTGCAATAATTTATGAAGTAACACCGATTGTTCACCTGTCATTTGCTTTGATCAGACCCGACTGTGAATTCCTGAAGGAATACATAACCTGGACCTCTTTCTGATACAAACCCCTAACATCACACAACGAAGAGACTCACTCTCCCTTCCTTTCCAAATCTCCCATAAACTTGTCTGCTATACTCAAACACTTAAGCTATTCAGTAAACTCTTTCACTTGCTCCTGGCTCAAGTTTGATTTCTATTCTTGGCTGGTTCTGCAGGACCCTTTCTGGGTCCTCTGACCCAGGCTGTCTACCTTACTTCTATAGGTTTTGCTGGGCCCACTCATGTGACTGCATATAGGATGGTTACACTGGAATGTGCTCTTATAAATCTGTCAGTTCGGCACTGGCTGTCTGGTCTCAGGCTCTTCTGCATTGCCTGCCATCCTATGGCAGGATAGATTGACTCTAACATGGTAGACTCAAGAAGCATTCCAATTGGGCAAAAACTATCTTCTGCTGAAATGTATTGCCTTTATTGTTTCCAAAGTTTGAAAAGTACACCCATGGTCAGGACCCATCGTCATGAACTAGTCACTTCTTTCCATGTAAAGTGACCTTGATGGCTCAAATGACATCAAACTAAAATGTTTTGTTTTTTATATTTAGGGCCACGAAAGGTGGGCATCCTTTAACTGATGTGTTGCATAAATACAAATATTCTCGTGACACAGAGTAAGCTACAAAGACAAAAACACCCTTTATACTTTTTTCTGTCAACCTTGTCTTAGTTTTTAAAAGTTGTATATTGAGAATCAAATAATCCTACCTTTGGGGCACCCTGAACTTTTAATGACAGTGTATCAAATCCATCTCTTTCCAGATAAAAGATTGTCTAATGTTCCAAGAGCACTTGTTATCCACAACTTTCTCCACTTTTTGGTTTTCTGACTCAGAAATAAAAATAATGGTTTGAGATGTTCCCTGAAGATTAGTAATTTTGTGAAAAACAAGCAGGGATTAGCAGAATGAGGACACCTTAGTCCACTTCCTCAATTATTACAGACTTAGAGTAGCAAACCATGAAGTTTTAATAACTAAGATGTAAGGAAAAAATAGCTGGTAGACAGCATTGGAAAGTTGCCTGGAAAATTTTTGCTTGGGGTCAAATAGAAAAAATAAATTAGAGAACAAAGTTGATCACAGAATATAGTACTTTTATGTGATGTTTCATTATGTAACAATCTAAAATTTAAGTTTAATAGTTATTTTAAAATACTTTTTGTCGTCGAAATCATAATTGACTGAATCAAAGGCTCATTTCAGCTCTCTTCCTACCTTGCCAGGGTACAACCTATCCACACAGAGGAAAATACTGATGGGCCTTCCTTGTCACATGGTGATGGTGACTGGAATCACAGAAATGGTGTCTAGAAGAAAATAGGTAACTCGCTCCTTGAGACTTCTTTTTTAAATTTCTTCCTCTGTTAAGTGGTCACAACACAGTGTTGTTGCTTAAAATATCTGCTTCTCTGAATAATAGAACAAAAACTTAGCAAAAGCTTTGGATTTCTAATCTTCTGAACAATGCACAAACTCCAGAATATGAATAGCTGATTTACCCACTTGGTAAAATCTAGAAATTGCTACTTCAGCTGGGAAAAAGCCTGTCTGGAGCTTTTTGCTCATCATTCATTGAGCTCTTATCAGATTCCTCACTTAGGGAATTCCAAACCCAACTTCCTACTTTTCAACCTTCCAGTCCTATCTCTGGTCATACTTTTTTATTCTGGAAAGAGCAAAACCAGATAGTCTGATATGTGGCATCTATAATTTGACACCACACTAAAAACCGGATTGTTTTACTTTGAAATTTCAGTTTGAGATGAAACTTGTAGATTCACATACAGTTATAAGAAGTAAAAGAAGAGTCTCATGTACCATTTACCTAGTTTCCCCTAATAGTAGCACCCTGTAAAACTCTAGCATAATAACATAACCACCAGCTGATATTGTTAGCTCTCCAAAAGAATGTTTTGTTGTCTTATGGATTAGCTAGCTCATGTGAATTCATTGGCCAGCAGGGTAGCCTGTGCAAGCTAATTGTGTAATCAATTGAAGTTAAGAGTCATGCAGGAAGAATTGGATTAGTTATATTAATCACACTGAATGAAATTAATTATGTAATTGTGAGTTGTTCAAATTCAGTGCCATTAAAGGAGTGGTTCTCTGTGGGAATATAAGGAAAAGTACTGAGAAAAATCTTAGGTGTTTTTGTTTATTTATTTGTTTTCAAAATACACTCCCATTCTGATCAACTTTGATGTGTAGTGCTGGGGCGGGCAGAATTCTAAAATGGCACCAAATTTTTCACCCGTATGTTGTGTATGCTATTCGTAGGACTGTGTATATGATGACTTTTCCTCTTGTGATTATGTTCTTATGTGGCAGAGGTGACCTTGAGATGTGGAGATTATCTAGGTAGGCCTGACCCAAATACATGAACTCTTTAAAAGTAGGGAGTTTTTTCTGGCTGGTTGCAGAAGGCAAAGTCTGGCTGGCCTGGAAGAAAGCAAACATACCATATTGTGAAGTAACAATGGTGGCCATGGGAAAAGACCTAACAGCAGCCTTTAGTTGCTTAGAGCAGGTCCTAGTGACAGCCAGCAAGTAAATGGGACTTTACTCCTACAACTACAAGGAACTGAATTCTGCCAACTGCTCTGGAGAACTTGGAAGTTAATTTTTCCTTAGAGTCTCCAGACAAAAACTTGTCCAGCTAACTCTTTGACTTCAGCCTTGCAATACCAGACTTCTGAACAGTTGGGGAGGTAGAAGATGAGAAACTCAGGTGACCCTGTAAGGACCCCCCACAATTCTGAGAGACCTCTGTTTTTCATAATCAGCATATTAAAATTACATTGTGCGGGGCGCCTGGCTGGCTCAGTCAGTAGAGCATGTGACTCTTAATCTCAAGGTTGTGAGTTCAAGCCCCACATTGGGTCTAGAGCCTACTTAAAATAAAATTAAAAATTTGGGGCGCTTGGGTGGCTCAGGTGGTTGAGTGTCCGACTTCAGCTCAGGTCATGATCTCACAGCTTGTGAGTTCGAGCCTCGCATCAGGCTCTGTGCTGACAGCTCAGAGCCTGGAGCCTGCTTTAGATTCTGTGTCTCCCTCTCTCTCTGCCCATCTTCTGCTTGCACTCTATCTCTCTCTCTCTCTCTCTCTTAAAAATAAACATTAAAAAAATAAAAATTAAAAAAAATTAAATTAAAATTTAAAAAATAAAGAAATAAAATAAAATTACATTGTGAAACTAGAGCACACCAAAGATTTACAACAGAAGGAAAATAATAAATAAAATTTCATGTGGCCCTGACTCATGTTGGAATCATATCCAATAGTAGCAAGCCCAGTACAGTCACATTTAATTCACTATTGTCATGAACAAAAACTTACGGTAGCTGGCACACATGTCATGTCGAAGCATATGTCTCATTATGTAAAAAACTTAGACGTCCCTGTTAAACCTCAAAATTTCTTAATTATTTCACTCTCTCTTGCTTTGCTACTTCATTTCTCTAAGGAAAGCAGATTTCTCCTTGTTGTCAAGGTAACCACTTTACTTTGATGTTCATGGGGCACTTAGGAAAAAGTCCGCTCTGTGCATTGATTTTTTTTATTGTTCTTGCTAGGAAGACCAATTCAGTTGCATTTAAAACATACTAGTCACTCCACGTGATTTATTATAAATACATAATCTTAACCCTTTTTGAGGGTTCATTCATCCAACAAATACCTACTGAGCTGCAGCTCAGCAGTATCTTTAAGTTAGGCTCTGGGGAAGAAGAGGAATAATGTGATCCCTGTTGGAGCAACACACAGCTTTGCAGTAGAGATGGGCTTCAAACAGGGAAATGCAGTGCAGCAAGGCAAGTGCTGTGGGAAAGGTAAGGACAGGGAATTGAGCAAACATTAAGGAGGAGTGGTTAATCCAGTTTGGGGAGATCAAAAAAAAAGGCTTCCCTGAGGAAGTGTTTCCTATCGCTGTGGTAACAAATTGCCATGAACTTAGTGGCTTAAGACAACACACATTTGTACAGCATGGTGACTATACTTAATAATACCATGTTGTAGGGAAGCCTGGGTGGCTCAGTCTGTTGAGTGTCTTACTTCAGTTCAGGTCATGATCTCATGGTTTGTTGTGAGTTTGAGCCCCACGTCAAGCTCTGTGCTGACAGCTCAGAGCCTGGAGCCTGCTTCAGATTCTGTGTCTCCCTCTCTCTCTGCACCTCCCCCTACTCGCACTCTGTCTCTCTCTGAAAATAAAATAAAGATGTTAAAAAAAAAAATACCGTATTGTATATTTGAAAGTTGTTAAGAGAGTTCTCATCACAAGAAAAAAGAAACGTAACAATGTATGGTGATGGATGTTAATTAAACTTATTGTGGAGCCCTGGGTGGCTCTGTCCGTTAAGACTTCTGACTCTTGATTTTGACTCAGGTCATGATTTCGAGATTTGTGAGATCAAGCCTAGCATGGGGTTCTGTGCTGACAGCATGGAGCCTGCTTGGGATTCTCTCTCTCTCTCTCTCTCTCTCTCTCTCTCTCTCTCTCTCTCTCTGCCTTTCCCCACTTACTCTCTCTCTCTCTCAAAATAAATAAACATTAAAAAAAAACTTAAGGTGATCATTTTACAAGACATACAAATATCAAATAATTATGTTGTACACCTGAAACTAACATGTTATATGTCAATTATATATCAATTTAAAAAAAAAACAGCACAAATTTACTTTCTTGCAGTTCTGGACATTAGAAGTCCAAAGTCAAGGAGTCACAGGATTGTATTCTTTCTGGATGCTCTGGGGAAGAATCTGTTCCTTGACCTTTCCTACTTCTGTTTAGCACATATATTCCTTGGCATATATGGATGTCCTTGTGGCAGAATGGGGCATTATTCAGCCTACCACAGGAAGTAACCAGAGAAGAAAACCGAAGAGTCTTCCAGGCAGTGGAAACATGTGGAAAAGCCTAAAAGAGACCTAGATGAAGGGAATTATAGAAACTCATAGTTAAGTGTCTTTGCCTATGAAATGATATATAAATAGAGTAATAGTAGTTACCCCACCTTATCATATAAGATGAGATAATATATGTAAAGTTCTAAAAACAATGTGTTCATTCTGTGCTCACGCATAATGGTAGTCATGGTAATGATAAATAAAGGAAGAAGAAATCTACAAAAGAGGCTAAAATAGTAAGCAGAGACCATTAAGTCTTGTTGAATTAAACTGAGAGGGATCCATTGAAGAATTTTAAACAGAAATGTGGCATGACTACATATGTATTTTAGTTGACTGTCTGCTGAATGGAAAGCAGATTGCAAGAGACAAGACAGAAGTAGTAAGGCTGGGACAAGGGTGAAATGAATGAAGCACTTGCTTTGTAGGCACAATTTAAGAAGGCACTAAAAGACTCAGTACACAAGATAAATGATATTTTATTGCAATATATTTTTTAAGATTTTATTTTTTTAAGTAAAATGTACATCCAAAGTGGGGCTCACACTCACGACCCCAAGATCAAGAGTTGCATGCATGCTTTACTGACTGAACCAGCCAGGTGCCCCAAAGCAATATTTTTTAAAAGTCAAAATTGGGGCGCCTGGGTGGCTCAGTCCGTTAAGTGTCCGACTTCGGCTCAGGTCATGATCTCGCGGTTTGTGAGTTCAAGCCCCGTGTCAGGCTCTGTGCTGATGGCTCAGAGCCTGGAGCCTGTTTCAGATTCTGTGTCTCCCTTTCTCTCTGACCCTCCCTCGTTCATGCTCTGTCTCTCTCTGTCTCAAAAATAAATAAATGTTAAAAAAATTTTTTTTAAATAAAAGTCAAAATTAATGCAAAACAACATGAAATAGCTTATGAAAATTGTAAATAATCCTAGGGTTATTACGGAGATTATTGAAAGGATGTTATAATAATCCAAGTGAGAGATGATGAAAGCCTGAAGCCAAGGAGTAACAGTGGCTGTAAAGACGGATGGATTAAGGATAGCTATGAAGGGAATTGTGGCAGGAAGGGTTGGTCCTTGTATGAGAGTGTACTCAAGGGGAAGCAAAACATTTAGATGGGGGAAATGGTAGAGTGTGTCAGGGAGGAAATTAAGTTCTATTTTGGACATAGTGAGCTTAAGAAGACTCTAATACATTTAACTGGAGATTTCAGTAGGCAATTGGAAAGTGTGAATATAATGAAGCAAAAATTTTCTGCTCCTTCATCTGTTAGCCTCTAAGGTTCTTCATGATTGTCTTCCTGCCAGATCAGTTCTATGGCAAGAAAGAAAAGGTTCTTGAAGGACCTAATTCTTTGGGGTATAGGAGCAACAGGTTAGAAGCTACTTTTTGAAAGGGAGATAACCAGGGAGTGTCAGCCATGTGATAGAGCAATTGATGGATCTTCCCTTTGTCCCCGAACCATTTTCAGGTCATTGCATTTTCACTCTCACTGTTCCTTTATGATTCATGACCTCAACCTCTAACCTTTGTTGATACTATCACTTATTGACAACTTGGTCAATTTCCTCTTTCTCATCAAAGACTTTGACCCCTGGGTGAGCTGTCCATACCCTGTTATCAACATGGAGCTCTTTCATTCTTAAAATCTTACATGCCAACATACCACTCCAAGACTTTGATCTTCCTTCCGATTCTTCCCTTAGTCACTTCTGTTATCAATCAGTTCCTTGAGCTCATTAAGACTTAACTGTCCTTGGGGCGCCTGGGTTGCTCAGTCGACTTTGGCTCAGGTCATGATCTCGCTGTCCGTGAGTTCAAGCCCCGTGTCAGGCTCTGTGCTGACAGTTCAGAGCCTGGAGCCTGTTTCGGATTCTGTGCCTCCCTCTCTCTCACCCTCCCCTGTTCATGCTCTGTCTCTCCCTGTCTCAAAAATAAATAAAATGTTAAAAAAAAAATTAAAAAAAAAAAAGACTTAACTGTCCTTGACCCCCTGGATTAGGTGTCTATCAGCTCCTTTCCACCTTCATTTCTATTTCTATCCAGTTTATACTGCAGTGGTGCATTTTGTACCAGTATCCTCAATGCCCATATTTTGTTTCCTTTTGTTATATCACCCAACAGACTAACTGCAAGGACCATCACATAAAGAGATCCATATTGTATATTACACAAGAGCACCCTACAAAAGGAACAAATAGAAACCAACCCAAGCTCTATTCAAGGTCTTGGGGTAGTCCTTCCCTGAGGGTGCAACTTTTTCTAACCTGCTATGGTCTAGAGCAGAGGTTCACAAACTATGGACACTGCAGACCAAATCTACCTGCTGCTTGTTTTTGTGTGACTCACAAGCTGATAATTACTTTTACATTTTTAACTAGTTAAAAAATTCAAAGTAAGAATATTTTATGACACACAAGAAATTGCATTAAATTCAAATTTTAGTGTCCATAAATAAAGTTTTATTGGAATACAGTCAGGCACATTCATTTACATATTGTCTGTGGCTGATTTCACACTACAAAGGCTGAGTTGAATAGTTATGATAGAGACCATATGGCCCACAAATCCTAAAATATGTACTGTCTCTGTCCAGCAGGTCTGTTGTCTCTGTTATCTGTGTACTAACATGTACTAATACCTGAACTATTAAATATTTGCTAGAGAAGAGCCAACAACCATTGTACAGATTGGTGCATTGGACAATATATTCATGATCCTAAACCCCACCTGGAAAATCAACATTACGTAGATTTCCTTCAAATTTCCCTAGTCAGCTCTCTTTTCTTCAGCCTTTCATTTTTTCACTCCTCTAAGCCTCCAAACATTTCACCCCCTCATCCCAACAGATGCCTCACCTCCTACTTTTAAGTGAAAATAGAAGCCATCAGATTGGTACTCCCTCAGTTTCCTGCTTCTGCACCTACAAATTTGGCTGCAGTTGTCCTCATCCTTTATTTACTACCTCGTGTTTCAGTAGAAGTGGAACTATTTATTTATTTACTTATTAAGTTTATTTATTTTGAGAGAGAGAGAGAACAAGCGAGGGAGAGGGGCAGAGAGAGAGGATCCCAAGCAGGCTCCACACCATCAGCGCAGAACCCAACATGAGGCCCGAACTCACGAACTAGAGACCATGACTGGAACAAAAATCAAGAGTCAGACGCTTAACCGACTGAGCCACCCAGGCACCCCCTTTCCACTCATTTACAGCAAAATCTTCAACCAGTGCTCTGGATACTGTCACCTTCCTCTTCTCCAGTGTCCTATGGCAAATGATTAGTTCTCCTCTCCCTTGAAGCCTAACATTTCCCTGTCTATTGGTTTCTCATCATTAACATTTGACAAGATAATTATCAACGGACATAGCTAACCTCACACTCTCTTCCCTGAAAGAATTTCTTGACTTGGCTTCCGGGGGGTCACATTTCTAATTTGCCTACTTTCTCATGAGCTGGTCCCCTTGTCTCATTTGCTGGTTCCTTCTCATGCCCCCAACTTTTAAACCAGTAGTTCTCAAACTTTTTAGTCCCAGGACCACCTTTACACTACCTTAAAAATTATTGAGAACCTCAAAGAGCTTTTGTTATGTGGCCTGTATCTATCAATATTTACTCTTCTGGAAATGAAAATTGAGACTTTTACAAGAATTATCTATGCCAAAGCATAAGAGACTCTTAAAAACTGAGAACAAACTGAGGGTTGATGGGGGATGGGAGGGTGGGGAGGGTGGGTGATGGGTATTGAGGAGGGCACCTTTTGGGATGAGCACTGGGTGTTGTATGGAAACCAATTTGACAATAAACTTCGTATATTGAAAAAAAAGAATTATCTATTGATTCATTTGAAAATAATAATTATACACCAATTACATGTTAATAGAAATACCATTTTTATGAGAAAGAAAACTGTATTTTCCAAAACAAATTAGTGAGAAGACTGACATTGTTTTTACATTTTTAAAAATCTCTTTAATGTCCAGTTCAGAGGCCTAAGGATGCACAAAGTACAGCCTATTGGCCAAATTCAGCCCACTGCCTATTACTAGAACACAGCCATACATATTCACTTCTTTTTTTTTTTTTTTAATGTTTATTTTATTTTTGAGAGAGACAGCATGAACGGGAGAGGGGCAGAGAGAGAGAGAGAGAGAGAGGGAGACACAGAATCTAAAGCAGGCTCCAGTCTCTGAGCTGTCAACACAGAGCCCGATGCAGGGCTCAAATTCATGAACTGTGAGATCGTGACCTGAGCAGACGTTGGACGCTTAAGCCACCCAGGCTCCCCTTTATTCGTTTACTTCTGTATTGTTTATGAAAGCTTTCTCACTACAGTGGAAGAGTTGCACATTTGTGGCAGAGATTGTGTGGCCTGCAAATCCTAAAATATTAGGTATCAGGACTTTTATAGAAAAAAAAATTGTCCACTCCCGGTCTGGTGAAATAGAGAACAGCTGGATCCTCATTTCTGCTTTTCATTCAACCTAATGTAATAGGTTATTTTCATTGAAGCATATGAAGAAAATCTGACCTCACCAGATATGTGTTTGGAAAAGGAAGGAATATTTTAATAGCCTTTTCAGATAATTCGGGACATTTTCCTTTGATCCCACATCTCAATTCCAAGAAGTGGTTTCTTGAAGATTAGTTGTAAAGTGTAATCTGAAATCTTACCAATGAACTTTTTAAACTTACATTAAAATCTATTCATCTATCTTGCACTTGGAATGGCTCTTTTAGATGCATGATTTGCTAATGTTATAAATTGGTCATTTGGAAAATAATATTTCCCTAGAGTGCCTGGCTGGCTCAGTCAGAAGAGCATGTGATTCCTGGGGCGCCTGGATGGCTCAACCAGTTAAGCCTCTGACTTTGGCTCAGGTCATGATCTTGCAGTTTGTGACTTGGAGCCCCAAGTCGGCTCTGTGCTGACAGCTCAGAGCCTGGAGGCTGCTTTGGATTCTGTGTCTCCCTCTCTCTCTGCCCCTCCCCTGCTCGCACTCTTTCTCTAACGCTCAAAAATAAATAAACATTAAAAAAAAAAATAAGAAGAGCATGTGACTCTTGATCACAGGGTCATGAGTTCAAGAACCATGGTGGGTATTGAGAGTACTTAAAAAAATAAAATCTTAAAAAAAAGAGAAAATATTGTTTCCCTTAATTATGCAGATCTTCCAAATGTTTACACATCTCATTATATGATATCAAAAAATCATATTTGTTATTATTACAACCCACCTCATCGAACAAGTATTGGGAACCTATCAAGCTTGGTAGATATATGTCTTCCAAAAGTCTAAGTTTTGCTCGAATGCTTAAATTTTATCACTGGCAACAAATGCCATCCGTTTATTTTCCTTGAAGTGGCAAGGTCACTTGGTTCATTTTCAAGAAAATGTCTGCTAAAAATCCAAGTCTATATAAAACCATAATCTTTTCTGTTAGTTTTTTTTTTATTTTTTTTTATTTTTTATTATTTTTTTATTTTTTATTTTTTTTATTTTTTCAACGTTCTTATTTATTTTTGGGACAGAGAGAGACAGAGCATGAACAGGGGAGGGGCAGAGAGAGAGGGAGACACAGAATCGGAAACAGGCTCCAGGCTCCGAGCCATCAGCCCAGAGTCCGACGCGGGGCTCGAACTCCCAGACCGCGAGATCGTGACCTGGCTGAAGTCGGAAGCTTAACCGACTGCGCCACCCAGGTGCCCCAGTCAGTTTTTTTTTTAGAAGATTTTATTTTTTAAAGTAATCTCTACACCCAATGTGGGGCTTGAACTCATGACCCTGAGATCAAGAATCACATACTGTACTGACTCAGCCAGCCAGGCGCCTCTGTTAGTCATTTTTTTTTTTCAAGTAAAAATTGTGTTCCATGAAAAATATCAGTTAGTTTGACTTGCAATTCAAACAATGGCACAAGTGTCTTTTCTTAAGACAAGCACAGTTCTTTGGCTTGTACTGAAAGTTCTTTAAAAGGACTTTCCATGTTGATGGACAGAATGTTAAATAAATAGGTACCGAAGCATTGAGAACCAGTGAATAATGTTTACCCTGTCCTCAAGAACATGTTTCAATGAAACTGCACCTTTATTTTAAATACAAGAACAAAGATGAAAAGTACAATGTTTTCTAATAGAGTTTGATGACAGTGTCTTGATTTGTGCTAAAGTGGCTGCAGGTTCACCCGCCATTGTTTTTGTATTTTCAATGCAATTGTTAATATAGTATATAAAAAAAGAAAGACAAATAATGTTTGTGTACTACTACAAAAACAGTTCTGACCTCCAGGCCTCCATGAAAAGATTTCAAAGAACCCCATGGAGCCACAAACCATAATTTAAGAGTAGTTGCTCTGAACACTCAAGTATCACAGGACTTAATCTTTGTATCTCCCATTTTCAGTTTACTGTCAGTTCCTAGAAGATTCTTCACCTCATGGCTCTAAATTATATATTCTTACAACTCCCAAATTTATGTCTCTTGGCTGAATATTTCTCCTATAGACTGGGTATACATAGGTGTGATATTTTGATTTATAAGAAATATATATTGGGTCTTCATCTCATTTCTGGCATAGAGCTCTCAAAACCATTGGAATTTCCTGAGTAGTAAGAGTAACATCTCACAACCACACCTACGTTTATGTTAATGAGGGTACTTTTGAAAACACCTAAGAATGGGGGCTTCGTGTAAGGGGAACCCACCTGGTGATTGGATGGTTGGAATTTTCAGCCCCACCCTCCTGACCTCTGAGGAAGAGAGGCTAGAAGTTGAATTGATAGCCAGTGATTTAATCAATCGTGCCTACAGAATTGAAGCCTTCATAAAAACCCAGAAGGTCAGGGTCAGAGAGACCCCAGGTTTGTGAACTCATGGATATTCGAGGACACTCCTGAAGAGGACACAGAAACTCCATGTCCTCTCCCATATACCTTGTCCTATGCATCTCTTCCATCTGGCTGCTCCTGAGCTATATATCCTTTCATAATAAGCTGGTGATCTAGTAAGTAGATGGTTCTCTAAGTCATGTGAGTCACTCCAGCACGTTAATAGACCCAAGGAGTGGGGCTGTTGGAGTCTCCAACCTATAGTCATTTGGTTAGAAACACAAGTGACAACCTGGACTGGCACTGCCATCTGAAGTAGGGGAAGGGCAGTCTTGTAGGACTGAGTCCTGTGGGATCTGACACAATTATCAGGTAGATAGTGTCAGAAATGAGTTAAATCATAGGTACCCAGCTGGTGTAGAGAATTGTTTGGAAAGAGTCCACACGTCAATATTGGGTGCAGAATCATAATAGGTACTTCAAATCTAATATTCTTAGGGTCCCTGGGTGGCTTAGTCAGTTAAGCAAATCTAATATTCTCAAACAGAATTCTGATCTTACTAGTAAGTCCTCCCCAAATTGCTATTTGCATTCTTCCCCATCTCATTAAATGATCTCATCCGTCTGCTTGCTCAGGCAAGAAATCTTTGAGTTGTCCTTGACTCTCTCTTTCTTTTGTACCTCACGTTTGTCAGCAACTTTGTAGATTCAGAAATCAGATTCTTATCATTTCTCATCATCGGCATAGCTACTACCCAAGTGGTCCAAGCTACTATTATATCTTATCTAGATCATTCCACCACATTTCCTTTTTATTTTTTTATTTTTTTAAATTCTTTATTTTTCAGAGGGAGATAGCAAGACAGAGTGTGAGCAAGGGAGGAACAGAGAGAGACACACAGAATCTGAAGCAGGCTCCAGGCTCTGAGCTGTCAGCACAGAGCCCAACGAGAGGCTCAAACTCACAAACTGCAAGATCATGACCTGAGCCGAAGTTAGACATTTAACCAACTGAGCCCCTTTTCTGCCACCTTTCTTGTTTCTTCCTTTGGCTACCTATGGGTTTTCTGTTTGTTTTTTTCAATGTAGCAGCCACAATAATTTTTTTTGAAAGGTCAGATCATGTTGCTCCTTGGCTCAAAAATTACCATGTTCTGGGGTGCCTGGGTGGCTCAGTTGGTTAAGCATCCAACTTCAGCCTAGGTCATGATCTCGCAGTTCCTGAGTTCCTGCCCCACCTCAGGCTCTGTGCTGGCAGCTCAGAGCCTGGAGCCTGCTTCAGATTCTGTGTTTCCCTCTCTCTCTCTGCCTCTTCCCCACTCATGCTCTGTCTCTCATTCTGTCTCTGTCTCTCAAAAATAAATAGACATAAAAAAATTAAAAACAAAAACAAAAACAACTAAAACTACCATCTTCCTATCTGTATTAGTCATCCTGGGCCACCATAGCAAAATGCCATAAACTGGGTGGTTTAACCAGTAGAACTTTGTTTTCTTGCAGTTCTTATAGTCCAAGATCAGGGTTCCAACCTGGGTGGGGTTCTGGTGAAAGGTCTCTTCTGTGAAGACTGTCTTCTCACTGTATCTTCACCTGTCAGAGAAAAGTTCTCTCTGCCTTTTTTTTTTCTTTTCTTTTTTTAAAGATTTCATTTTTAAGTAATTTCCATCTCCAATATGAGACTCAAACTCACAACCCTTAGATCAAGAGTCACATGCTCCAATGACTGAGCCAGCCAGGCACCCCTCTGGTGTCTTTTCTTATAAGGACGTTAATCCTATTGGATCAGAGCCCTATCCTTGTGAACTCGTTTAACCTCACTTATCTGTATAAAGTCTCTGTCTTCAATACAGTCACATGAGGTGTGAGGTCTTCAAAATATGAATGAGGGGTGGGCAGGGAAGAGAAACAATTCAGTTCATAGAACCATTTCATTCAGAGTAAAAGCCCAAATCTTTACAATGATGCTTTAGTTATGCACTGCTGCATAAAAATCAGCCCCCAAATGTAGTGGCTCAAAACAATATCCATTTATTTGCTCATAATTCCATGCATCACACAAATCTGGGCTGGGCTTAAGTGGGAGATTCTTTTGTAGCTCTTGCTTGGGGTTACTCATGTGTTTGCAGTCATCTGGTAGCCTGACTGGGGCTAGACTATAAGAAGACTTCACTCACTAGCGAGCCTGGGTGGCTCAGTCGGTTGAGCATCCAACTCTTGATTTGGGCTCAGGTTACAATCCCAGAGTTGTGGGATCAAGCCCCACATCAAGCACCACACTGAGCGTGGAGCCTACTTAAGATTCTCTCTTTCTCCTTCTGCCCCTCTCCCCCGCTTGTGCACTCTCTCTTTCTAAAATAAGAGCTCTAAAAAAAAAAAGACCTTGTTACCAATACTATTGAGTTTTAATAATTCATATACAAGTTGTGCCAGGCTATCTCAGTGGGAAGAACATGCAATTCTTGATCTCGGGTCATGGTTCGAGCCCCACATTGGGTGTAGAGATTACTTAAATAAGTAAAACTTAACAAAAAAAAATAATGTGTATATAAGCTTCAAGTATCACAGTTTTATTCCTTTTTAAATTAGCATTTTCTTTTATGTGATAGTAAATTAAGAGAGTTTTGCATTATATGGTTACCTCTAGCGCATGGATTCAGCTATTAGTTTTCTAGGGCTGCCGTATAACAAAGTATCACAAACTGGGTCACTTGAACAACAGGAATTTTTTGTCTCACAGTTCTGGAGGCTAGAAGTCTGAAATCGAAGTATTGGGACGGTGAGATTTTTCTGAGGGCTGTGAGGGAGAATCTATGCCCGTCCCCTAGCTTTTTGATTGCTAGCAATCTTTGGCATTTAGAAACATCACCCAATCTCTTTCCTTATCTTCACATGATATTCTCCTTGTGTGCATGCCTGTGTCCAGATTGACCCTTTTTATAAGGACACTAGTCGTATTAGATTAGGGGTCCACCCCACTTCAATATGACCTCATCTTAACTAATTTTTTTTTAATTTTATCTATTTATTTTGAGAGAGAGAGAAAGACAGAGGGAGAGTGAGAGAGAATTCCAAGCAGGCTCCACACTCAGTGCAGAGTTCCACTGGGGGCTCAGTCTTAACTGTGAGAACATGACCTGAGCCAAAACATAGAGTCAGATGCTCGATTGACCGACTCACCCAGGTGCCTCTCATCTTAGCTAATTAAATCTGCAAAACTCTAATCCCAAATAAGAATACATTCTGAGGTACTGGAGGCTAAGACTTCAATATATATGAATTTTGGAGAGGAATATAACATAATTCAACCTGTAACATGCATATTTAATGAAAAATTTTAAGTACTATATTACCATTGATGATGGAAGTGTAACTTACATGATGTGTTTGCCACTATTTACATTCACCATGGGAGCCATAGTGATAGTAATGACTATCGAAAATCCAGAAGACACTAATCAGTTTAAGAAGCATTGGCATCTATTTCAAAAGTAAGTACTTTTTTTTTAAAGCCTATGCTGACAGACAAAAATTTAACATGAGCAAATGTAGAAAGCCCATTTACTTATCACTATGTGATCCATTAGATCAAATGACTGTTTCAATTAATTTCACTTATTTTTTATTGGATCCTTTTCTGTGCACTTATGAAAAGTGGAACAATAGTTATTAATGTGCTGTATCAAATAGCAGAACAAGAACTTTACAAACAGTTAAATGATGCCTGTTTCGTAAAAAAAGTTTTTATATATTTATTTGAGAGAGAGAGAGTACAATCAGGGGAGAGCCAGAGAGAGAGAGAGAGAGAGAGAGAGAGAGAGAATCCCAAGCAGGGTCCACACTGACAGCATGAAGCCTGATGTGGGGCTTGAACTCATGAACTGTGAGATCATGACCTGAGCGAAACCAAGAATTGGACACTTAACCGACTGAGTCACCCAGATGCCCCAAATGATGCTTGTTTTTATGCCAGTGTTATCAGATGCTTCAAACAGAAAATCCATTCATCTCAATAATGGTTTTTTTTTTCATCTAATTCATGGAATCAAAGTTAAGCTTTTGGAAGGTCATTCTGTCTAAGGTGTAACATCTGAGCATATGACATTGTGAAGACTATTGTAAATTTCATTTACAAATTTCAACATTGAAACCTAATTTTTCAAAAATTATGCAAATACAAATGCTGATGAGTCACAACATCATGGTAAAAACAATGATCCAAGCCCCTCCCCCAGTCATGCTCTGTCTCTCTGTCTCTCTCTCTCTCTTTTTCTCTCTCTGTCAATGTGGGGCTCTCTCTCAAAAGTAAATAAAAATTTAAAAAAATTTTAATAAATAACTAAATAAAGTTTATTTATTTTTAAGTAATTTCTGTACTCAATGTGGGACTCGAGCTCACAACCCCAAGATCAAGAGTTATATGCTCTACCGACTAAGCCAGCCAGGTGCCCCTGTACAGCCATTTTAGATTGTTTGGCAGTTTCTTATAAAGTGAAATACACCTTTAACATATAATTTAACAATCTCACTCCTAGATGTTTACCCAAATGAAATGAAAACTTGTGGCCATACACAGACTTCTATATGAATATTTATAGCTTTATTTTAATCACCCCAAATTGGAAACAACTCAGTGTCTATCAGCTAGTAAATAGAAAATAATTATGGTACATTTAATGGTACATCCATATGATGAAATACGACTTAGCAACAAAAGGAAACATATTTGTGCAATCCCTATCAAAATGACACTAGCATTCTTAACAGAGCTAGAACAATCAATCCTAAAATGTGTATGGAACCAAAAAACACTCTGAATAGCCAAAGCAATTCTGAAAAAGAAAACTGAAGCTGGAGGCATCACCATTCTGGACTTCAAGCTGTATTACAAAGCTGTAATCTTCAAGACAGTATGGTACTGGCACAAAAACAGACATTCAGATCAATGAAAAGAATAGACAACCCAGAAATAGACCCACAAAGCTATGGCCAACTAATCTTTGACAAAACAGGAAAGAATATCCAATGGAAAAAAAGACAGTCTTTTCAGTAAATGGTGTTGGGAAAACTGGACAGCGACATGCAGAACGAACCTGGACCATCTTCTTACACCATACACAAAAATAAACTCAAAATGGATGAAAGACCTAAAGGTAAGACAGGAAGCTATCAAAATCCTAGAGGAGAAAACAGGCAACAACCTATTTGACCTCTGCTACAGCAACTTCTTACCTGACATATCTCCAGAGACAAGGGAAACAAAAGCAAAAATGAACTATTGGGACCTCATAAAAATAAAAAGCTTCTGCACAGCAAAGGAAACAATCAGCAAAACTACAAGGCAACCGATGGAATGGGAGAGGATATTTGCAAACGACATATCAAATAAAGGGTTAGTATCCAAAATCTATAAAGAATTTATCAAGCTCAACACCCAAAACAAATTATCTAGGGAAGAAATGGGCAAAAGACATGAATAGACACTTTTCCGAAGAAGACATCCAGATAGGTAACAGACACATGAAAAAATGTTCAGCATCACTCATCATCAGGGAAATACAAGTCAAAACCACAATGAGATACCACCTCACACCTGTCAGAATAGCAAACTTGAACATTCATGCAGCAACAGATGTTGGCAAGGATGTGGAGAAAGAGGAACCCTTTTACATTTCTGGTGAGCATGCAAACGGGTGCAGCCACTCTGGAAAACAGTATGGAGTTTCCTAAAAAAATTAAAAATAGATCTACCCTATGACCCAGCAATTGCACTACCAGGTATTTACCCAAAGGACAAAAATGCTTATTTGAAGGAGCACATGCACCCCAATATTTATAGCAGCACTATCAACAATAGCCGAAGTATGAAAGGAGCCCAAATGTCCACTGACTGATGAATGGATAAAGAAGATGTGGTATATATATATATACAATGGAATATTACTCAGCAATCAGAAAGAATGAAATCTTGCCATTTGCAACAACACGGATGGAATGAGAACGTATTATGCTAAGTGAAACAAGTCAGTCAGAGAAAGAAAAATATCATATGATTCCATTAGTATGTGGAATTTAAGATCCAAAACAGATGAACACAAGGGTTGGTAAGCAACAATAGTGTACAGAGAGGAAGACGAATGATAAGAGATTCTTAAATACAGAGAACAAACTGAGGGTTGCTGGAGGGTTTTGGGTGGGGGGGATGGGCTAAATGGGTGAGGGGCATTAAGGAGGGCACTTGTTGGGATGAGCACTGGGTATTATATGGAAGTGATGAATCACTAAATTCTATTCCTGAAATCATTATTACATACTATGTTAGTTAACTTGGATTTAAATTAAAAACAATACACATTTTTTAAAAAAGAAAACATATTTGTTTATCCATTCACCCTTTGATGGACATTTGGGCTGGATCCAGCTGAGAACAATTAAAAATAAACTTGCTATAAATATTCAGGATCAAGTCCTTATGTAGGTGTATGTTTTCATTTCCTTGGATAAATACCAAAGAGTGGAATTCTTGGTTTGTGCTATAAGGGTATTTTTAATTTCATTTTTTTTTTAAATGCTGAACTGTTTTCCAAAAGGGTCACTCCAGAAATCTTTGAATCAAGTTCCTTCATATTCTCTCCAACACATGACGTTGTCAGTTTTTTTGTTTTTTTGTTTTTTTCATTTTAACTACTGCAATGGATGGGCAGTAGTATCTTATTTTGGTTTTAATTTACATTTCCCTGATGACTTATGATGTTGAACTTTTTTTTTCATGTTCACTTTTAAAAAACAGACCCTTTCTTTCTTTCTTTCTTTCTTTCTTTCTTTCTTTCTTTCTTTCCTTCTTTCTTTCTTTCTTTCTTTCTAGAAAACTTTTATGTTCACAGCCTTCCCTGGATTCTCTGCATCCTCCCCTGATCTCTTACATACTGATTTTCTAAGGCTTTGTCCTGGGCCTTCTTTTCTCTACAGTCTCTTTTCTCTTCAGTCTTGTCAGATCAAGTCCCTTTACTCTTTGGGCTTCAGATACCATCCAGATGCTAATGATTTTATAGTATTTAATAGTAGTAACAGTGAATAGTTAATAAACAAAATGTCATATTTCTGCTACTACATTATGATACTTTTGAAACAGGAAGAGTGTCTCAGAGTCCTCACATTGCCTAGCAAAGGATAGGTAGACATCCAATTAATGCATAAACTTAAATGCTGTATGCTTCCTTCCTTCAATACATGACTTTGTGTTATATTTAAAAAGAGATACAATTGATCCAAGGAAATAAACAATAGGTATAGACATATATATGTCTCTATATATACATAAAAAGACTTCAGATAGAATGTTCAGTGAAAGATCTAGGAGGTGATAGCTCTTGAACATGGGCTTAAGGGGAAGTGCAATTTGAATAGGCAAAACAGGGGGTGCCTGGGTGGCTCAGTAGGTTGAGCATCCGACTTTGGCTCAGGTCATGATCTTGTGGTTCATGAGTTCGAGCCCCGCATGGGGCTCTGTGCTAACAGCTCGGAGCTCAGAGCTTAGAGCCTGCTTCAGATTCTGTATCTCCCCCTCTCTCTGCCCCTCCCCCACTCATGCTCTGTCTGCCTGTCTCTCTCTCTGTCAAAAATAAATAAACATTAAAAAAATTTTTTTTAAATGAATAGGCAAAACAGATAGAACAGCATATTCCTGGTGTAAGGGGTGCTGTGAGTGTGTTAGGTATTAGGGAACAGTGTCTATGTGATAAATACAATAATACCTCACCTCTGAATTATAGAGATCTTTCACATCCACTTGGTTCAGCTAAATTACAACATGACTTGGTCTGGTTAGCACAGTAAGCTGTACTATCTCCACTTTACAGATGAGTGAGAGTGAAGTAACATGGCAGGTAAAAGGCAGAGCCAGGACTAGAAACCTCTCTTTAGCCGCCTTTCTAAAACTACTTGTCACTCTGGGGCATTTGTAGAAACTGAAGTCCATATACTTCGATTTTTTTTCCAGCTCAAGATAGGTTTACTCTTGAAAACCTTGCATTAAAAATAAAGGCAAGTTGTTGGGGGAATGGGTTAAGTGGGTGACGGTGTGGTAGGGATCCCTCCCTAAAGAAAAAACAACAACAACAACCCAAAGACAACCTGACTATACGCTTATGTGACAACATCCCTCAAGACCTTGTAACATGAGACCACTTAATCAGACTACATGTTTGTGTGGTACCATGTATGGGAGACAAAGTAGTAGAAAATATATAAAAAACTATGCCACGTGGCATTTGGGGCTCAATTCTTTGGGTACGAACCCAACTGAGCAGTGCTGGCATGAATAAAGTGGCTTCCTGGAAAGAAAAGCCTAGGTGTCATGACTCTGTGTGAGAATCCTGCTACAATGGGCATTAAGGAGGGCGCTTTTGGGAATGAGCACTGGGTGCTATATGTAAGTGATGAATCACTAAAATCTACTCCTGAAACCAATACTACATTGTATGTTAACTACCTAGAATTTAAATTAAAAAAAAAGAAAAGAAAAGAAATATTGAGATAGGACCGTGTGTTTCAACAGCAAAAATAAATAAGATAAAAATAAAAATAAAGATTCAAAATTAAAAAAAGGCAAGTTAATCACATAAATGAAATGGGATTATACAGTGCAAAAACACATAATTTGCAGCAATAGCCACTTTTATTCCAAAGATATTTTTCAGATCTTTCATAATTTGTTGATAGGAATGACAATTTCTAACTTAATTATTTTAGGTATCTTTCTAAGCTTCTTATATTCCATTTATACCCAATTGTGACTGCAGGGCTATTTCTTACACTTCCATTGTATTTGACCAGGATAAAGTTTCAAATTAATTTTCTCTATAGCTGCGTGTGAAAGAGATGTAGAGTAATAGCACTGACTCAGCACATAAATAGTAGAACTTAAAGAGGGTAAAAGTGAATTCCACAGTGGTCATCTGTCATGGTTAAGGAATAAGATTTATTTGGGAAATAAAAATGAAGGGTCAGCAAAAGGAGATGTGTAAACTTCAGGCCCCACAAAAACCTACATCCAGCCCTTCCTAGAGATCTTGGAATCTACCTCATTTGCTGAGGGGTGCCTTGGGCTCAGTTGGGTGAGCAGCTGACTCTTGATTTTGGCTCAGGTCATGATCCCAGGGTCATGGGAGCCTGCTTGAGATTCTCTCTCTCTCTCTCTCTCTCTCTCTCTCTCTCTCTCTCTCCCCCTCCCCCTCCCCCCCGCCTCTCTCCCCAACTCATGCTCTCTCTCTCTTAAATAAAAAATAGAGTCATGAAGACAATCTGTAAAATATTAAATATTTCAAACTCCTTAAAACATTAAAATATAAAACATTCAAATATACCAAAGACAAACAGCTTATTCCCAAACATACCATAAAAATATTAATACTATGATTCTGGTTTGCTTCATCATCTTAATATGTATTTCTTAATAGAATTCTGCATTCTTGTCAAGGAAAGACAATTCCTATATGTTATACATTTGTCACAATTTGGTCTACAACTTACTTTTACTGTAAGATATCATTGATATCAAGTCTGTTAGGAAGGGAGGAGAGGGGAAAGTAGAAAAATAGCCCTGCCTACCTTAAATTGGTAGATGCTACCAATATTTACAGAAATATTCTGAAAATTACTGACAGGCTAAGATAATTTAAGTCGTCTTGAAACACATTGTCATTCAACCCCTGCATACAGCCCGGCACATAATAGATTATCAGTGAATAATTATTGTATAAATTAGTGTTTAAGTTATTGTATAAATGCATAATCTTGTTTTACTCTTCTTAAAGGTGTTAGAAATTTGGCAGCAGAATATTTATTTATATAGCCCACCCTGATCTCAAATTCAGCATGTTTGAAGCCGCAATTTTAAATCATTGTTTCCCTAAATGTGTTCCACCATCCCCAAAATGTTCTCCTGTATCCTGTTTTCATTAATTATTGTTGCATAATAAACCACTCCAATAATTAGTGTTTTTTAAAAGCAGTCATTTATTTGTTCATGATTCCGCAGTTTTTTGGAGGGCTCAGTGGCAATGGGTTCTCTGTTCATATAGTGTCAGGTGAAGTCGTTGGTGTATCTGGGAGCTAAGCCAGGCTAAAATATTCCAGACTGCCGTCCTCATACATCTGGGGCCTTGGCATGGAGTGTGGAAGCCAGAATTTCTCACTTGAAGCCCCTGGTCTCTTACTACTCAGTAGTCTAGTCCAAGCTTATTTACGTGGTAGCTGGATCCCTTCAAAGCAGAAGCTTCTGAAGGTTTGTGTTTGGGTGTTCTAGAATGTCCCTTCTAACACATTCTGTAAATCAAAACAAGCCACAATCTAGTTCAAGTTCAGGGAGGGAGCAGGGAGGAGAATTGGATTCTACTTTTGATTGGTGGAGTGACATGCACATGCAAAGTTAGGAGGGATTGTTGGCAGCTGTCTTTAGCTGTCTTCCCACAGTCTATCATCTAGAATTTATCTTCCACTCATATGCAAAATACATTAATCTACCCCGCTCCCCCCAGATTTCATCCCGTTACTTTGCTAGCCCAAAATCCAAGATCTTGTCATCTGTACTAAATCCAGATGAGGATGAGACTGCTCAGGTTCAGTTAACCTTGATCTGGAGATCTGCAAGTTAAAAACACCTGTCTCCCCACCGCCCATCCTGACATGGGTGAGAAAAGGATAGAGCAACTGCAAGAGAAACTCATGTCCTGAAAGCAGGAAACATAAGACCACATAGTAGTCATGGTCCATTTCTGAAACCTGGCCAGCATACGTGGCCATGCTCCAAACTCCAGACATGGGTCCTAGTTCCGTTCTCCGGGAATTTTCTGAATTCACTGTTCTATTGATTCTTGGTTTTGGACTCTTTGGGATCTTTGCTCTGCCTAAGTTATCATTTTTTTGTTTACATAAGTAATTCTCACAGCCTGCTTTCTTCCATTAGAAGTTTAGGGTCTAGAGGCTTCTTTCAAAGTGAACTGTCTTTGTTCCTTGGTGCAAGAAGATGATGCTTTTGCTGGGGCAGTTCTTTTAATGACTTTGGAAGTTTTATATACATCATTCTGGGGTTCACTCTGTGCTTCAAAAGCCATATTGATAGTTGTTTCCAAGACAGCCCTCTCTCTTCTTGGGGCACATTAGGCTACCGTGGGACGATGTCCTTAGGATTCTTAGAAACCTTCCCGTGGAACTCTATGGGTTTGTACGACACTTCCTTAAGTCACTCTGAAGTCTTAACAGAAGTTCTTACAGCTGCACCATTGACTTGATCATGACTGCATTTTACTGGCAGAGCTCTGAATTTTAACTTTGTCCTGAGAATATCTCTTGCCTTGAGACATTTTTGCCTGCTGGGAAGACTGTCATAGACTGTATATGTTCTCTAAATTCCACTTGAAAATTGAACAATCCCTTTTTACCCTCGCCTTTCTCTTGAATACTTTATCATGTGTTTTTGCTAAAAGAGATCGATAGACAATTTTAATGTTCTGTCTGGAAATCTGCATAAACAGATCTATAGGTTCACTGAATACTTTTTCTCTTCCAAGCTACTACAGTTAGCAGACTTGCTAATTGTTCTGCTACTACACCCATACATACATGGTTCCCCTTCCAATCTCCAATAAATTTTATTTTTGCTATTTCCCTTATCTTTATTGATGAGATAAAGGCTGCTTTTCCGGCCTCCCCCAATAGTCTCCTTGTATCTGTCCATTCTCTGTCCACCACCCAGTCCAAAAGCTAATGCTGCATATCTTATGCTTTTTGTTGTAACTGAATTCCATACTCAGTACCAATTTCTCTATGAGTTCTCTATTACTGGCTCCCAAACTATCCCCAAACTTAATGGCTTAACACAATTATTTATAATTTCTCATGATTCTTTGAGTTGGCTAGGCTCAACTGAATAGCAAATCTGTTAACATGGTATTTGTTGACTAGGATTACTCTTATGGCTACATTCAGCTGGGAGCTCAGATGAAGCTGAAACATTCAAGATGACCCCTTGAAGGAAAGGTCCATAACTGTACAGCATAACTGCACAATATAACTTTTGCTATAGTCCATTGGTCAAAACAAGTCACAAGGCAATATGGATGAGAGGAGCAGCGTGTGTTGTAAGAAGAATTGTTGACAGTCATTTTTGGAGTTTAAGGTTCTGCACTCAATTTCAATTATGTGGGCGTTTTTTCTCCACACCAAGCAAATCTCTGACACCAGCTGGGTGTCCTACAGTTTAACTCAACTCAGTTCAATTCTGACCGTATCCACCTGCAGTTAGCATCCAATCCCACAGTATAAGGGCTTTGTCCCACAAAACTACTCCCACCCAGTTCAGATATCAATCACAAGTGCAGGTTGTCACCTGTGCTTCTGACCAGCAATAAATCTGAGGTTCCCATGACCCCCTTTCTCATCTCAGGTTCAATTAATTTGATAAAGTAGCTCACAAAACCCAGGGAAACATGTTTACCAGTTAATTAAGTGGTGTGATGAAAGATACAGATGAAAAGCCAGATGAAGAGATATTATAGTGCAAGGTATGGAAGCATCCTGAACACAGGAGCTTCTGCCTCTGGGGAACTGGGGTATGTGGATGTGAACACCGACCCTGGAAGCACTCTGAACCCCATACTATAGGGATTTTCTGGAGGCTTCCTCATGTACTAACGATCATTTATTAACTCCATTTCCAGCCTCTCTCTGCTGAGGTATGGGGTGTGGGGCTACAAATTCCAAACTTCTAATCATAGCTTGGTCTTTCTGGTTATCAGCCTACCTCTAGGGCCATCCAGGAGTCCACCTAGAGTTGCCCCATTAGAACAAAAGAGTCTCCCAGTGCTCTCATCTCTTAGGAATTTACAAGGGTTTCAGGAGCTCTGTGCCAGGAATGTGACAAAGACCAGATATATACTTTTTATTTTAAATCACAATATCATAAATTATTTCTCAGACCCCCACAGCTCTTTGGCTTTTGTTGATTGTACTGTTCAAGAAGTCACATTAGGCTTGCATACAAAAATACCTTGGATTTATCCATCTCTTAAATTGAATCCAATTATTTATCCAATTATTTTGTTAATCGTTTCTGCAAAATAGCTATTAAATATGTTCTTTTATTTCTATTCTCCTAGGTTCCACTCTAGTTTAGATCATAGATCCCTCTAGTTATGAGCAAAAAATCAAATTGCATGACAAAAATCTATAAACGCTCAGTATATAAAACCTTCTTCTATAACTAAAATAACACAATTTGACATATTTAATGATATTTGTGGTAATTACTGTGCCTAGAGATTGGGAATCATAAAAGGAAAGCAGCCCACACAAATAGCTGTAATTTATCATATACAATAAAAAATAAAATTTTAATATTTTCCTCTTTTGTTGATTCTTCATCTTTCTCAGCAGTAACAATGTTTGTGATTTTTTTGTGTGTGTGATATCTTGTAGCATTTCATCACTATTCATCATACCCACTGCAATGGGTCCTCCATATTACTTCCTGATAGTTGATCTTTTGGGGGTACTATCCCATCTTCAGTCATGGCCAGAGTTTAGCTGTTCTTTGTCCTACCCTTGGGAATCTCTTCTTTCTATCCTTTTCCGTGCCTTTTTTCCTAGGAATCTTGATGTGATACGTTAATGCTCCACAAAAAATTCACTTCATTTCCCTTCTAACTTGGCTTAGACTCTATTTTCCTGTGCTACTGACTTGGGGCTTGGCCATGTGACTTGCTTTAAACCAACAGAATATGATGTAATAGGAAATTACGTGAGCACAGGCTTTTCATGTGCCTGCAAAGTTTATCTTGTTTTCTTGTGCTGTGGTGATTTGACCTGAGTGGCTGCTGTAGAAACGTGGAGCACACCTGAACCCTAACCTGCAACATAGAACTTGGAACCCAGAGTCTAGAAATAAGAATCTTGCCTAGAATAGTAAAGAAGCAAGCAACCTACAGATCCTTAAAAGAAAAATGAATGCTTGTAGTTGTAAATTTCTTTTCTTTCTTTCTTCCTTCCTTTCTTTCTTTCTTTCCTTCCTTCCTTCCTTCCTTCCTTCCTTCTTTCTTTCTTTCTTTCTTTCTTTCTTTCTTTCTTTCTTTCTTTCTTTCTTTCTTTCTTTCTTTCTTTCTTTCTTTCTTTCCTTCTTTCTTAAAGGTAATCTCTACACCTAACATGGTGCTCAAACTCACAACCCCAACATCAGAGTCGCATACTCTTGCAACTGAGCCAGCCAGTCATCCCTATTTATTTATTTTTGAATGCTTGTAGTTTTAAACCACTGAGTTTGGAGTGGTGTATTCTGAAGCATTATTGCAGAAATAGCTGATTAAAACATTTGAGCAGTTACTCTCTTTTCCCTGGTCATAATCCATGAGTCTTGGGACCAAAGAGTTTGAGACTCCAGAACCTTTGTGCCTAGAAGTTGTATATCAGTGGTTTGAGGTGAATACATAACACCAATGCTGCAGGATTGGAGAACTGGAGCACCAGGATAAAGCACCGGAAGGGGGAGATGGCATTTAGTAATGACACTCAGATCTCTGACATGTGGACATCTCAGGGGTAGGGAATATGAAAGGATTGTGGGCTGGGATTAAAGAGAATACCAGTTCTGAGCCTGTTGTATAGTACACTTCCAATATTTCCAATTGAAAATATTCATTAACTGATCTCTCTCCCTTGAGGGCAGACACCATGTCCATCTTAATTATATGTCCCCAGCACATATTGACTACTCAATAAATATTGGTAGAATCTTGAAAATCTTGAAAAATTGAACAGAAAGCCAAGATGTCAAATGTGGCCTAAAATGGGCATACATAGTCCCAGAATACCTTGTAATCCACCCCTTTGTATTTAAAGTCGCTAAGACCTATATCTGTTCAGCAATAGTATTAGGTTTAATTTAATATTAGGTTCGAGCAAAAGATCCACTTAATAAAATGGGAAAAAAACCAAGTCTTCTCCCTTCCTGTCTTTGTATTAATTAGATATAAAAACCTTTAAGTAGAAATAAAAAGTCTAGATAAACACAGACATTACTTAGATGCAAAGGAGGTTTGTTCAAAGTTGAAAAGGTCTGTCACCAAACTAAGAGATGCATATTACAGAAAAACTAGCTATACAAAACTTTTTATTATTATTATTATTTTTTTTATTTTAAGTAGGCTCCACACCCAATGTGGGGCTTGAACCCATGACCCTGAGATCAAGAGTCACATGCTCTATCAAAGCTGAGCCAGCCTGGCACACCTATGAAAATGTTTTTTCAATGATTAGGAAAATTTAAATGTGGAAAGGATATTAGATATTACAGAATTATTGTTAATTTTCTTAAGAGTGATAATGTAGTTATACTGTGGAATGTCCTTATTTCTTCGGAGATACATGCTGAAGTATCTATGGGTGAAGTTTCATGATATCTGTAACTTACATTCAAATTGTTTAAAAATATTGTAGAGGGCAAGATGGAGTCACTTACATCAAGCAGTGACTCATGTCAGGCAACCAAGAGCGTTGCAGCTAAGACCAGATGATGCTGAAACCGGCACAGACTGATGATGCCCAGAACTGATGACCAGCAGAACCTGAAGAGGCCTCGAAAGGCCCAAGGCTGATTAAACTCCTTTAAAAAGGGGTGACTTTTGCAGCAAACTGTCAGACTCTCCAGACACTAACCCTTTCCCATCTGACCACACTGAAAAGGCAACAGGTGCCAAAGCTCTGGCTGACTGGTCTCTGAGCATAGCAGAGATCCTCCACTGCTAGAATATAATAAGCAGTATGCACGGAGAGCTGACCAGACCAGACTGAGGCCTCATCTCTACTATGCATTCATAGATGGACTTTGAGTTGGGTTTCTCAACTTCTCACCTCTTGCTGTATCTTGTTTGTAGTGTGCTTTACTTTGTGTGATATGTATGAAACCAAGTTAAATGTGTAACAAAATGGCATTGAGTTTGGAATCTTGGACCTGCTTTACAATTATGTTAGCCTTGTTTTGTGATTGAATAAAGCTAACACTGTGGAAAGACACAACTCATGTCTGTGCACTCATAATGTGCTTGTGACAAACATATATATAAATAAAATAGAGATTAAGCAAATGTTAATAATTAAAAATTTTTTAATCTACATGGAGGGTGTATAGGTATTGTAGTATTTTTTCACCTTTCCTGTATGTTTGAAAATTTTCAAAATAAAAATGGAAATAAAGGCTGAAAGATGCAGGTTCATCAAATGGGAGAGAAGAGGAGAGGATGTTTTAAAAATGGATAGAAATGAGAGTGTCCTAGGGGTATCTGGGTGGCTCAGTCAGTTAAGCGTCCAACTCTTGATTTCGGCTCAGGTCATGATCTCACAGTTGTGAGACTGAGCCCTGTGTGGGGCTCTGCACTGGGCATGTAGCCTGCTTAAGGTTCTCTCTCTCCCTCTTCCTCTGCCCCTCCCCCCCCCACATGCATGCTCTCTCTCTTAAAAGAAAAAGAAATGAGAATGTTGTAAAGACAGAAATAAATTTTACCTAATTCACAGCTTTGTGGTGAGCTAATTCCCTGTTTGCAATTTATTTATTTGTTGTTGTTTTTGTTTTTTGTATTCCCTGTTTGCAATTTAAAAATACATTTCATCTAACTAAAACATATAAAAATGCTGAAAATACTTATCAAGTTTATACATTAGGAAATGCTCATGGAAACCCACTGTCTGATATATCTGTTCATAAGTTAAAACTTGTAAAAATTGCGGTGCCTGGGTGGTTCAGTCAGTCGAGCATCTGACTTCCGCTCTGGTCATGATCTCATAGTTGGTGAGTTCCAGCAGCTCATGGGGCTCTGTGCTGACAGCTCAAGCCTACTTCAGATTCTGTCTCCCTCTCTCTCTGCCCCTCCCCCACTCACTCTCTGTCTGTCTCAAAAAATAAACGTTAAAAAAATTGTAGAAATTATTTTTTCTTATAAGAGCATGAAGGAGATTGCCAGTTGCTAATTTATTATGTAATACAGTTATATTTGGAAATGTGGCTGCCAGTTAAAGACTGCTTCCCAGCTTATGTTGTAGCTGGATGCCTCCATTGACTAAGTCCTATTGAGCAGAAGTATTATATGCCACATTCAGAACAGAACTTTAAAACGTGGAGTGTGCATTTTTTCAAGTTCTTCCCCTTTTTGTAAGTGAGAACACTGCCTAGGACTCAGCTTCAAGCCAAAGAGACACCTAAGTGCAGGGGTTCTTAATCTCAGGTTCATGAACTTGAATGGGAAAATATTATATCCTTGTCTTCACTAGCTTCTAGCTGAAATTAATATTTTCTTTAATTATGAATGTAAACAGCAAACCACACTGTAGTATTAGCAATACCTATGAATTTTCCACCCCAAAAATATTTTCATATCACATTACAATTTTTTCAGATCTCTCTAAATATCATTTATGCTCAACCGTACTTCAAGGTTATGGTGGTTATTAGATCATTGTTAGATTATGATGCTTAATGAATTAAGTATATTTATTATTATATCAGTATTTAGAAAACTATTTTGATAACTGTAATCTGGTGTAATTTATTCCCTTTATTTTTTTACATGTTTTTATTTATTTATTTTTGAGAGAGTGAGTGTGCAAGTCGGGGAGGGGCAGAGAGAGAGGCAGACAGAGGACCTGAAGCAGGCTCTACGTGGACAGCAGAGAGCCTGATGTGGGGCTCCAACTAACAAACCGTGAGATCATGACCTGAGCCAAAGTTAGACGCTTAACCGACTGAGCCACCCCGGCGCCCTTGTTTCCTTTATTTTTTTTAACTTCTTTTTAAACTTTTTTAAAAAAATTTATTTATTTAGTTTGAGAGACACAGAGACAGCACGGGTGGGAGGGGGCAGACAGAGGGAGAGAGAGAGAGAGAGAGAGAGAGAAAGAGAGAGAGAGAGTACCACGCAGGCTCTGCACTATCAGCGCAGAGGGGCTCCAACCCATGAACCCTGAGATCATGACCTGAGCCAAAACCAAGAGTCAGATGCTTAACCGCCTGAGCCACCCAGACGCTCGAATTTCTTTCCTTTATATCTAAATGTATTTCATTTTATGCATTAAAAAAATGTATTTTATTTATGTATCATTTTGAGAGTTGGTCTGTATGCTTGAATAGAGTGCCAGAGGAGTTTATAGCGCAAAAATGGTTAAGAACTATTGCCCTAACCTGAAACTAATACAATATTGTATACAATTATTTTTCAGTCAAAAAACAAAACAAAAAAAAAAAAGAACTCTTGCCCCAGGCAATGGTGGAGACACAGGATGGAAAGTATAAGATTCGTTTAATGACTGTTTACCCCAGAACCTGCAGGAAACTCGGTTCAGTCACCTCAGGATTGTTACCTAAGAGCACACTAAATAACAACATTTTAAGTCATTGTATGTTGGGGTGTCTTTTAAATAAAAGTTTGCCCTAAATACACAGGCATAGATGTGGCTAGAAAATATAAAATAATACACCTGAAATTTTGATGTTTATGCGGTTAAATGGCATAATAAGGAATTGGAGGAGTTTCAGAAAGACAGTATACTGGGACTAGTGTTTGAAGAGATAATAAGCAGGATAGCCTAGAAATGAAAAAAGTCATGAATCTTGAAAATCAGGATATATACCAAAGTTCAAAATAAAATACTGTAAAATAAAAATAAAATAATCTACACCAAGGCCCATCATAGTGAAAGCAAAACTAGATCATCTTAAAAGAAAAAAAATGCAGTACCCCTGTAACAAAAATATTCTACTGATATTAGAATAATATTCAAGATATATCATTAATTTAAAAAGCAAGGTCAAAATAGCACATAAAACATGCTACCCATTTGTGGAGTGTGTGTGTGTATTATTGTAGTTAACAATCAGCCCACAAATTTCATGGAGGTTAATAAACGACTCTTCTGAACCAGTATAATTTGGCTCCAGGATACCACTGATTGTAACTAAAATAGAATGCAAACCCACAGTGATGGCAAGAGATTTTTTTCCTCCTGACACCAATACATGGTATCTTTCCCAATACAATTTCTCCAACTCTGCATCAACTAAGTGTATTACAATTCAATTCAAGGTAGACACTAATTACCCGGTCCTAATGTCAAACTCCACAGATTTAAGTGATCAGTCTCACAGGAGTGATCACACTTCTTCTTCTTTTTTTTTTTAAGTATTTATTTTTGAAGGAGAGACAGAGCATGAGCGGAATTGGGGCAGAGAGAGAGGGAGACCCAGAATTCGAAATGGGCTCCAGGCTCTGAGGTGTCAGCACAAAGCCCAATGCAGGACTTGAACTCACAAACTGCGAGATCATGACCTGAGCTGAAATCAAACGCTTAACCGACTGAGCCGCCCAGGTGCCCCTAAGGGGGATCTCACTTCAGATGCCAGTCACAAGTATCAGGTCCCAGGTTAGCCACACTTCTAACTTGGCTACAAATACCGGGGTTCCCTCAAGCCCACCCGACTCAGGTTCAACAATTTGCTAGAACAACTTGCAGAACCCAAGAAAATGCTTTACTTGCTATTACAGTTTATTATAAGAGATACAAATGAATAGCCTGATGAAGAAGTACAAGGGTGAGGTCCAGAAGAGTACTGAACCCACGAGCCTGTGGAGCTGGGTGTACCACCCTCGTAACATGTGGATGTATTCACCAACTTGGGAGTTCCCCAAACCTCATCATTTGCAGGGTTTTGTGGAAGTTCCATCTTATGGTTCCTACGTTCAAGCCCTGCTTTGGGCTCTGTGCTGACAGTGAGGAGCCTGCTTAGGATTCTCTCTCTCCCTCTCTCTCTTTTTCTCTCTGTCTCAAAATAAATAAAATAAATAAAAAAGTAAATAAAATGGGGGTGCCTGGGTGGCTCAGTCAGTTGAATGTTCAACTTTGGCTCAGGTCGTGATCTCCCACTTCGTGAATTTTAGCCTCACATCAGGATCTGTGCTGTCAGCACAGAGCCCACTTTGGACCTCTGTGCCCCTTTCTCAGCCCCTCGCCTGCTTGTGCTCTCTCTCTTTCTCAAAAATAAATAAATATTAAAAATAATTTTTAAAAAGTAAAGCATTTGAAAAATCTAAAATATCAACAAAGAATACCTCAGTTTTTTATTTTTTATGTTTTATTTTATTTTATTTTATTTTATTTTATTTTATTTTTTAATGTTTATTTATTTTTCAGAGACAGAGTGTGAGCTGGGGGCAGGGGGGCAGAGAGAGACTGGAACCGAGGATCTGAAGTGGGCTCTGTGCTGACAGCAGACAGCCTGATACAGGGCTTGAACCCATGAACCCTGAGATCATGACCTGAGCTGAATGAAGCTGGCTGCTTAACTGACTGAGTCCCTCAGGCACCCCTTCCGTGTTTTTTGAATGTGAGAAAAATTCTGTTGTAATCAAGCTGTTTTAGAAATAGCAAGAGTATTCAAAGTATTCAAAGTATTTTAGAAGGCTCTATAACCTTGGTAACAAAAGTAAGGAACACTATAAGAAAATAACATCATAGACAAATCTCACTTATGAATGTAGACCCAGAGTCATAAATAAAACTTGAAAAAAATCATGACCAGATAAGGTTTATTCCATGACTATAAGCATGGTCTATCTAACATCAGAAAATCTGTAACAATTTATCATGTTAACATTATTTCATGTTCAAATATTTACACTAAAAGGATTCTCCCACATGTCAAGTCATGTACAAAGGTCTTCACTGCTGCCCTTTTAGTTTAATTTTTTAAAAAATGCAAGTAATCTTTTTTTTTTTTAAAGTAAGCTCTATGCCCACCATGAGCCTCAAACTCATCACCCTGTGATCAAAAGTCCTAAGCTCTATGGACTGAGCCAGCCACCAGGTGCCCTCCCCAAAACTAGAAATAATCTAAATGCTTTTCAATAAGAGAGTAGATAAGCAAACTATATTATTCACTGTATGGATTCCTTTGCAGCAATTGGATTGAATCCATTGCATATATATGCATGTTTAAATCTCAGATAATTTTTAATGAAAAAGCAGTGTGCAGAATACTATGTATAACATTTGTGTAATATTTGTAAGCGTACAAAATAATATTATACAGTATTAATGGATACATACAAGTATGGTAAAATATATAAAAACATGGATAGGAAGAATATACATATATACATATACATATCAATTTCGGGATAGCTGTTCTTCTGGGGAAAGATAAAGGCAAACAAGGCAAGAGGATTTCATCTCTATAATGTTTTATTCCTTAGGAAATATGACTGAATTTGCTAAATCTGGATTATGTGAACATGATTGGTTGTAATGTTGTTCTTGGTACTCTTCTAGTAAGTTCTCATTATTTCATTTTTAAAAAGTTAGAGATGTTTGCTTGATGCGACTAAAATAAAATGTTTGATTATAAAGAGGGCAATAATAGCTCCTACTGAGACCATAAAGCCACAGTTAATTATACAGTAGTTCTAATATTGACGTATGATTTCAGTTTATATGGAAATGTACTGTTTTAGGACTACCCCCTTAGTTTCATTCATTACCATATCAAAAGCGTATGTCTTCAGAGTTTGTATCCTTGGGAACCTTCCTGGTTGCTAGGTAGACCAATAAAAGCCCTAAGATTCACATTCAGTGGTCCATGACGGTTACTAAGCTAAAAAGAACCAAGGAGAGATAGGGGAGGAACTCGTGTGTTCTGACCAAATTAGAGTTTTAGTCTAATGTTCAGCCGAGATCTAAAATACCACATTAAAAAAATTAAAAAATAAAATACCACATTAAGTCCCTTGAAGAGTACAGAGAGATCTAGAACAGTCACTGCTCTCAAATAAGTTCCATTTTAGTTTATTCACTTAAAATGTAACAATAGAGTATGACAACGAATGGTAAATATAATAGGAATTCAGAGGCAGAAAAACATCTCTGTGAAGTAAGATGCTTGGTGAGATTTCAAGGGGAAAATGAGGCCCTGGGTGGGAAATAAAGGGTGAGAACTGTTCAGAGAAGGGAGCAAGGTGGAACCAAGTCAGGGTTTAGGAAGAGGAAGTCAGGGGCCATAGAGCAGAGTGTATGAGATTTGAATACCTCTTGCTTTGTCCACTACAATATATTTCAAATTATTTTCCTTTATTTTTAAAATATAAGCAACACTATTTTATTTTATTTTATACATAGGTAATTTTCCCAGTTAAGTAGAGATATGGTGTAAAAAAATAATTTAGAACTGAATTGCCAGATAATTTCAATGCAGTAGAAGATGAAGGATGGGAAAATCCAAAGTGAGGTAAAAGTTTTGTCTTGCTTGAGGGGAGGATGTTAATGATCAATTAATTCTTTATGTGAAAACAGTATAAATATGTTTCTTACTCTACTTCTTTAAGTTTTTAAAAAATTTTTACTTATTTATTTTTGAGAAGGGGAGGGTAGAGGGGCAGAGAGCAAGGGGATCCCAGGCAGGCTTAGTCAGCATGGAGCTGGACGTGGGGCTCAAACTCATAAACTGTGAGATAACCACCCGAGTCAAAATCAAGAGTCAGCCGCTTAATGGACTGAACCACCCAGGCACCCCAAGACTTTTTAAGTAAGCTCTGCATGCAATGTGGGTTGGATGCCAAGTGCCCCTTACTCTACTTACTTCTGTATTATTTATGTGTCATGAGTTAGAGCTACCAGTCCAGATCAACTTCTTTCTCTACATTAATTTTTTTAATGTTTATGTATTTTTGAGAGAGAGAGAGAGAGAGAGAGAGGGAGAGAGAGCACACATGCATGCACACAAGTTGGGGAGGGGCAGAGGGGGTTGGGCAGAGGATCTGAAGTGAGCTCTGCACTGACAGCAGTGAGCCAGATGTGGGGCCCGAACTCATGAACTGGGAGATCATGACCTGAGCCTAAGTTGATGCTCAACCGACTGAGCCACCCAGGCTCCCCTCTACATTAATTTTACTTTAGGAGACGTGCTGCCTATCCCTACCACTGGCCCTTGAATGAATGAAGCCCGCCTTCTCCACTCCAGAACCATTCTCTAATTCTGCATCTCAGAGAGGAGGATGTAGGATATCCTCAGAGAGGATATTTAGGATGTATTCTCTCACAGAAGTCCCCGAGCGCCTTATACAAATTCATCTACTTCCACCCTGTGGGTAACCAGCTTTACATTTCAGGAGTCACAGTGAGTGACAGATCTGATGGAGCAATGAAAGATATTTGCTCTGCTCTTTAAAGATTTCTGCCTGCCTGACATTTGTATAAAGAATAGGGCCATTCAATGTGGCACCTGCATGGCTCAGTCTGTTAAGTGTCCAACTTGGGCTCGGGTCATGATCTTGAGGTTCTTGGGTTTGAGCCCTGCCTAGGGCTCTGTGCTGACAGCCCAGAGCCTGGAGCCTGCTTCAGATTCTGTGTCTCCCTCTCCTTCTGGCTCTCCCCTGCTCTCGCTCTCTGTGTCTCTCAAAAATAAATAAAACATTAAAAAATATATTAAAAATAAATTAATTAAAAATTAAAAAAAAAGAGAAATATATTCAAAAATAAAACTCAACATGACTTTGTAAGATAACTTTGATGCAGGGAGTTTAGGAAAGAGGACAGTGTCAAAGAATACCATTTTGGCATGAAAAACTGGACAAAACCAGCCTGCTTCCGATTCCCCCTCCATCACTCTCTGCCTGTCCCCTACTCACACACTGTCACTCTCTCAAATATAAATAAACATTAAAAAAAAAAGAGGGGCGCCAGCGTGGCTCAGTCGGTTAAGCGTCCGACTTCGGCTCAGGTCATGATCTCACGGTTCCTGGGTTCTAGCCCCACATCTGGCTCTGTGCTGACCGCTTGCCGTCTTGAGCCTGCTGTGGATTCTGTGTCCCCCCGTCTCTCTGCCCCTCCCCACTCGTGCTCTGTCTCACTGTGTCTCAAAAATAAATAAATGTTAAAAAAAAAAAGCAGAATAGGGCCATTCTAGTGACTTTTCTTGCAAACAATATCAAAACGTATCTCACTCTGCTATATGTAAAATATCCGTAATATCTCCTTGGTCCATAGAAGAGGTCTCAAAACATTTTAGTTCCTTTGTCTTCTCTCTTTAGTTACCACCACTCTTATTATTTGTCCTAGTTCTTTTAAAATTCTTTTTTGATCCAAGAGTCTTTTTCTCGTGGATATTATGTAGCTTATTTTCCATCCAAGTAGATCAATGAGAACAATGAAGTAAAGGAACAGGGTGTTTAAGGGTAAATCCGAGACTAAAGCACACAAGCAAGAAGAGGAGGAGTGTGGTGGGAGGTGGGAAAGAGCTAGTATCTGGGTATCAAGGAGTATTTGGACTTTGTAGTTGTGACAAGTACCAATCGGTGTTACTGTTTAGTATATCGAATGTCAGAATGTCTTGAATCTGATATTTATCATTGTCATTGCATATGGGTTTTTTTTTTTTTTGGTTTTTGTTTTTTTTGTCTTTGATTACTTAGAAAGTTTTCAGGTATCAGAAATTTTTAATACTATTCTGGATAAATCAAGATGCAACCAAAAACCTCTTCATTGGCAAAATATGAAACTTGATTCTTTATTTTTTTTAATATATGAAATTTATTGTCAAATTGGTTTCCATACAACACCCAGTGCTCATCCCAACAGGTGCCCTCCTCAATACCCATCACCCTCCCTCCCCTCCCTCCCTCCCACCCTCCCTCCCCCCCTCCCCTCCCTCCCCCCTCCCCCCCTCCCCCTCCCCCCTCCCCCCCTCCCCCCTCCCCCCTCCCCCCCTCCCCCTCCCCCCTCCCCCCCCTCCCCCCTCCCCCCTCCCCCCCTCCCCCCCTCCCCCCTCCCCCCCTCCCCCCCCCCCTCCCCCCCCTCCCCCCCCCCTCCCCCCTCCCCCCCCCTCCCCCCTCCCTCCCTCCCCCCCCCTCCCCCTCCCCTCCCCCCTCCCCCTCCCCCCCCTCCCCCCTCCCCCCTCCCCCCTCCCTCCCCTCCCCCCCCCCCCATCAGCCCTCAGTTTGTTCTCAGTTTTTTTTTTAATTTTTTTTCAATGTTTATTTATTTTTGGGACAGAGAGAGACAGAGCATGAACGGGGGAGGGGCAGAGAGAGAGGGAGACACAGAATCGGAAACAGGCTCCAGGCTCTGAGCCATCAGCCAAGAGCCTGACGCAGGGCTCGAACACCCGGACCGCGAGATCGTGACCTGGCTGAAGTCGGACGCTTAACCGACTGCGCCACCCAGGCGCCCCTGTTCTCAGTTTTTAAGAGTCTCTTATGCTTTGGCTCTCTCCCATTCTAACCTCATTTTTTTTTCTTCCCCTCCCCCATGGGTTCCTGTTATGAAACTTTATTTTTTAAAGTGAAGAGCTTGGGGAGCCTGGGTGGCTCAGTTGGTTAAGCATCTTGATTTCGGCTCAGGTCATGATCTCACAATTTGTGAAATCGAGCCCCACGTTGGGCCCTGCACTAACAACAAGGAGCCTGGTTGGGATTCTCTCTCTCCTTCTCTCTCTGCCCCTACCCCACTTGCTCTCACTTGCTGTCTCTCAAAATAAATAAGTAAACTTTTTTTTTTAAATGTTTATTTATTTTTGAGAGAGACAGAGACAGACTGTGAGCAGGTTAGGGGCAGAGAGAGAGGGAGACACAGGATCCGAACAGGCTCCAGGCTCCCAGCCGTCAGCACAGAGCCCAATGCGGGGCTTGAACTCACCAGCTGTGAGATCATGACCTGAGCTGAAGTCGGAGGCTCAATCGACTGAGCCACCCAGGCTCCCCTAAATAGGTAAACTTAAAAAAAAAAAAAAAAAAGCTAAAATCTTGCTTGATTGCCTTCAATGTAACTATTGATTTTAATCTTATTATGAAAAATTCCTAATACTCACAAAAGTGAAGACACTGATACACTGAACCCTAATTAATACATGCAGCACCCAAATGTAAAAATGATAATTGTTTTGCCACACTGGTTTCATCTACCCTCTTTTTCTTTCTTTTTGTTGCTAAAGTATTTTGAAGTAAATCCAAGACCTCATGAGACTTCATCTCACCTACTTATAATTCTTCTGATTTTTAATTGAATTATCAAGTAGTTAACAGAAAACAGGATATTACAGGAAGTATCTAGTGAGGTACAAAGTGCAGTAATTAATCTTTTCTCATTTAATCAAAGCGAGCAGCAGGGCTCTAGTAATATCATTATACTTAGAAATGGAAATTAAAAAAAAAAAACAAAAACAAGGAAGCAGTTTTAAGTACTTTTAAGCCCTACTTCTGTTTTCCTTCCTCTTGACCTATTCCTTATTAACAACTGGCCACTGGGTACTCTGGCCTCTCAGTGTAACTAGGATATATGTGAATCATACTTATGTAATCCATCAAGTGATTGGCAGGATCCTAGGACACAGTTCAAATAGAAGTTTTTATTTTTACAGCAAAATCCTGGCCCTTCCCTCTGGGACATCTTTGAAGTCCTTTTTATTTTAACACTTCCATTTATGTTACTATTTATAAGTTTGTATCAGTATCTTAGAATAATTGTTCTTAGTTTCACACGAAAAAAAGATGTGAAGAAATAAAATACCCAATGTTGATGAAGATATAGATGATGAATTTCCAGTGGGAGTATGGGTAAGTTGATGCATGGAAATAAAAACCTGGTTTGGTAATAATAATTGAATACCAAGTTGCAATATTTGGTATTTAAAATTCTGTTAGCCTGTTCATAATTGAACAGGAGAAAAAAAATTCTTAATGTAGGAATGACCTTCCCTCTGCCAAAACTTGGAGTGAAAATGCTGACTGCTTTTTTTTTTTTTTTAATTAAGCTTATTTACTTGGGTTTGGGGGAAAGGCAGAGAGAAAGGGAGAGAGAGAGAAGCCCAAGCAGGCTGTGTGCTGTCACCTCAGAGCCTGATGTGGGACAGGATCCCATGAACCGTGAGATCATGACCTGAGCCAAAATCAAGAGTCAGACACTCAACCAACCTGGCCACCCAGGTGCCCCTGCTTTTTTTTTTTTTTTTTTAAACCATTCCAGCTTCCCATGTTTTTCCTCCAGAAAGATCACTCTGCCAGACTGAAATGAAGGACTTGTGAGATGCAAAATTCAAGATTGGAAAGGGGTGAGGAAAAAAAAAGCAAATTGACTTAGAGTCATTTAAAAAACAAGTGACAAATTGGGGATGGAAAAAGGGAAAGCAGTTGAGAAAAGGGAAAGAGAATATTGATTGTGGTTTGTCAGTAAGGGGCTCCAGAATAATGTGGGTTTACGGAAAATTGAAAGAAGAGAAAAAGAGATGTGGGAAGTGTTGGTGGGTATATGAATAGAAGTTTATTAACAATTTTAGATGAGAGACAAGTTAATTGTTAGAATCCCCTCAAAAATATTTTGGCTGTTGGGGTACCTGAGTGGTTCAGTTGGTTAGGTCTCCGACTTTGGCTCAGGTCATGATCTCATAGATCATGGGTTTAAGCTCCACATCAGGCTCTGTGCTGACAGCTCAGAGCCTGGATCCTGCTTCAGGTTCTGTCTCTGTCTCTCTCAGCCCGTCCCCTGCTCACGCACTCTCTCTCTCAAATATAAATAAACATTAAACAATTTTTTTTAATATTTTGGCTATTTGAACTATACTTCTTTGAGAATGTCTCCATTCATCAACAAATATATTTCTACACTGGCACATCTTATTTGAAAATTCCTTTTTGATGAAAGCATAAGTTTCTACCAAGTGCATATATTCGAGTTAATATACCATTCTTCTATAACTGTGTTCATATTATTTCCATTTTTCTACTACTTAAAAACCACTGTGATGAATATATTTGTACTCATGGCTTCTTTCCTGTTTAAGATATTTCACTAGCATAGATGCACAGAAATAGAATTACAGAATGAAAATTATAAATGTTTTATACTGTCAAATTGGGTTTTTTTGTTTAAATGTATCAACTTATACACACTCCCACTAGATGTTTTTTAAGAACAGTCATCATATATGCCTTCATCAACACTGCATGCTTACTTTCTTCCTTCCTTCCTCCCTTTTTTTTTTTTTATAGTCTTGAGGTCTTTTATTTTTTCTACACTTATGCCATGAATTCATTATGCCATGAATTCATAGGGAATGGGTCTGGCAGCTTAGACTCCTTTCAATCGGCTCTCATGAAGTGTGTTTCTCTGGGTAGAGCAGGCTGGTGCTTCAGTTGAACCCAAGTATCTTTCTCTTCATTTTCCTTCTTTTTCTGATCATTCCCTTCAGGAAGCTATCTCTGCTCTTTGTGTGCTTAACACACTTAATACATACATTAATTCTATTGGCAAGAATCTTGCCCTTAACTTGTGTGTTACAACAGTGCCAGCCAACAGCATGCTGGCTAACACTGTAGGTTCTTCCAGTTTTGCCACCATAACATTTGTGGGGCATTCCTTTTTGAACAGTGCCCATTCCCTTGATGTCTACAATATTATCTTTCTTGCAGATTCTCATATATGTGGCCAAAGGAAGCACTCCGGGTTTTCTAAAAGGCCTAAAGAAGGTATCAGGTACTCTTTCTCTTTCCTTTTGTGTTAGTCATTTTGGCAAATTGCTGGAAGATGGTGGTCCCTGGGTGTTTTATTTGTTAGTGTCTTTTTTCATGTAATTGTTTCAATGACTTTTATTATGCTTGCCAAATCATAAGATTGGACAAACTTTCCTATTCTCATCAGAAAATAATAGCTATCAGGGCATCTGGGTGGCTAAGTTGGTTAAGCATCCGATTATTGATCTCAGTTCAGGTCTTGATCTCAGGGTTGTAAGTTCTAGCCCCATGTCCAGTAAAGAGCCTACTCAAAATAAATAAATAAATAAATAAATAAATAAATAAATAAATAAATAATAAAAATAATAATGACTATCATCTTTGAAAGAAGACTACCTCCTTCCATTTTGACCTCAAACTTTCTAACTGATTAAGTTCTTCTTTTCAGCTTATCTCTTAAGTCAGGCAAAAGACCCTGTGGGCAAGTATCCCCTTGAGGACTACCCTGGGCCAGCAAGACGCTACCCATGAAAATGATGACCTGACCTTTACTGCCTCCCAGAATATACCCACCGACCTGTGTCCCACATTTTAAAAATATAAACCTGGAAGTATTTTCAGCACTTTGGACATTAGTCCACCGTCTTGTTGGCCTTACTGAAATAAATTCCTTTCTTATTTCACCACCACTTCTCTCTGTACCTTTGGGTTCTGTGGGCAGCAAGTGGCTGAACCTGGTCTGTCTAGGACTACTGGATCCAGGAGTTGTATTGCACCCCTGTGTCCTGGAGGCTACATCTTAGATTACTTTGCATTTTCTTCTTAAAGTAATTTTTAAAAAATTTTTTTTGACGTTCATTTATTTTTGAGAGACAGAGAGAGAGACAGAATGTGGAGGGGAGGAACAGAGAGAGAAGGAGACACAGAAACTGAAGCAGGCTCCAGACTCTGAGCTGTCAGCACAGAGCCTGATGTGGGGCTCGAACCCGTGAACCACCAGATCATGGCCTGAGGTGAAGTCAGTTGCTTAACAGACTGAGCCACCCAGGCGCCCCCTCTTAAAGTAATTTTGATAGATTATCCCTTATGTTTTTTTCTATTCTCTCTCTCCTTCTTTCCCCCCTTCTGTTCTCCTCCCTCCCTTCTTCCGTTCCTCCCTATCTTTCCCTAGTTTCCCCTAATTTTTTGGTAAAGCTGTTTTATATATTTTTTGAAATATATTTTATTTTTATTTTTTTAAGTTTTTTTTTATAAGTTTATTTATTTGAGAGAGAGAGGGTGTGAGAAGGAGCGGGGGAGGGCAGAGAGAAAGGGAGAGAGAGAACCTCAAGAAGACTCTGTGCTGTCAGTGCAGAGTTCAACGCCGGGCTCAAACCGTGAGAATCATGAGATCATGACCTGAGTTGAAATCAGGAGTAGAATACTTAACTATTGAGTCACCAAGGCACCACTGAAATATATTTTAAAAGAACAAAAACAAACTCTCTACCCTGGTAATGTTCACCTTGAGTGCTTTTAGCAATGCGAAGGGACCTCATTCATTCACACACTCTCTTTCCATTTCCTATTTACTTTATCTTGTTTGTGCCTTGAAGCAGCACGAAAAGATCTAAATCTTCACTAACCTGTTCAACCTCCTCCAAATATACTCTTCATTCTCTTCTAGAACTGACAGCAGAATATCAGGTGCGGTGTTCAACTGTGATGTGTAATGTGAATTACACATCATTTGTACAACTGCCAGGCGCTCTCTTTGGATGGGGGCCTGAGGCACTGGCGGGGAAAGGATTCACCCAAGTTAGACCAAAGGAGGTAGAAGTTTATTGAACACATCACAGGGGAGCTGCAGGCAGGACAGCAGAGGAGACACCATCGCTATGAGGTGGTGTTGGGGGGCCAAAGTTAAGAGGGCGGAGTGAGAGAATATGGGGATTACTGACTTAATGTAAATAGCCTATTGGTTAGTCGCTTATTGTGTTTATTTGTATTCAGTTCGGTGGGGTGGGTGCCATAGGCCCTTTTGCCTTACTCAAGTTTCCATTACTCAAGCCTGTTGCCTAAAAGCAGCCTTTACAAAAACCACAACAGAAAATAATGGGAATTATCTCTTAATAGATTTCAATTGTCTTATACTGTTAAGTTTTAATAAAAAGTTTATCTCTCCTTGAAGAGAGCTACATACCTCATCATGGTGTTCTCTCAAAGTGTTTATGAAGATTAGTGATACAGTGTGTAGAACACTGGCTGACATAAAGAAGTGTTCAAAAAACGTTAGTTGTATAAGTTCCCGGAAGGCGCGTGTACAATCGATCAAGATATTCTGGTTATATTTACCCACACCCTCATTAAAAGAGTACTATTCTTTTGCATTTATTTTTGTGACATTACAAATTAATAGCAATTCTATAAGGGTCTGATTTGAACTCAGTTCAGCAGAAATATTACTTTCTTTCATTGAGAAACTCATCCATGTTTGGTAAACATAGTTATATATCAAAAACAAAGAGGATTCTTTAATTGCAGGTCAGCTCAAATATTCTTAAATTGTTTTTTTTAAGATTTTGTTTTATTTATTAAAATTTTTTTAAATGTTTATTTTTGAGAGAGAGAGAGAGAGAGAGAATACAAGCCAGGGGAGGGGGGGCACAGAGATAGAGGGAGACACAAAATCCAAAGCAAGCTAGAGGTTCCAAGCAGTCAGCACAGAGCCCAAAATGGGGCTTAAACCTACGGACTGTGAGTTCATGACCTGAGCTGAAGTCTGGACGCTTAAGTGACTGAGCCACCCAGGTGCCCCTTAACATTTTATTTTTAAGTAATCTCTACACCCAGTGTGGGGCTTAAACTCACAACTCCGAGACCAAGAGTTGTCCACTCTTATGACTGGGCCAGCCAGGCAGCCCAAATACTCTTAAATTGTAAAGTAATTAGTTCAGGTTCTTTTTTTGCCAGGAAACAAAAGATGAACAAGACAGACATAAATGTCTAAATTGTTGCTAAGCTGGATTTTTACTTAATACTACATCTGAAAATATTTCACCTGTATTTGAGGAAATTTTATGTTCACATTAAACAATTTACCCAAGTTAACAGATAGGAGGAGACATGTAGCCAGACTCATAAAGCTGAGAAAATAACCATATCAATGCCAATGTTATTTTACTTAAAATCTTAAAGGTATGCCATCACATATAAGAATCTAAACTAGGGGTGCCTCGGTGGGTGGCTCAGTCGCTTAAGCATCCCACTCTTGATTTTGGCTCAGGTCACAATCTCACGATTCATGATATTGAGCCCTGTGTTGGGCTTTGAGCTGACAGCTTGGAGACTGCTAGGGATTCTCTCTCTCCCTCTCCTCTGCCCCTCCCCTAATGGTGTTCTCTCACTCTCTTTCTCATAAACAAACAAAAACAAACAAACATACAAACAAAGATTTTAAAAAATCTAAATTGGAGTGCCTGGGTGGCTCAATCGATTAAGCATCTGACTTCAGCTCAGGCCATGATCTCTCACAGTCCGTGAGTTCAAGCCTTGCGTCAGGCTCTGCTGTGCTGACAGCTCAGAGCCTGGAGCCTGCCTCAGATTCTGTGTCTCCCTCTGTCTCTGCCCCTCCCCCACTCACGCTCTGTCTCCCTCTGTCTCTGAAAAATGAATAAACCTTAAAAAATTTTTTTTTCATCTAAACAAAATTAAATTTGCTTTTTAGCAATGTTTTTTAATCACTGTATCACTATTTATTACTTTGAAGAATATTTCCAAGCACATATTTGAGTATGTGCCAAGTTGAAAGTCCCACTCTTATGAGAAGTGAATCACGAAACAAAGTTCAAATGAAAGTTTTGCAACCCTAGCCACAGCACATTTAAGGTTGGAATAGTTAAACACAAAGGAAAATTTCGAGGGAATGTCTCAGTGAATGAAAGACAACTCACAAGAAGTAGAGCCCCGTTAGAGCATAAAAGTATGAAGAATTTCCTATTTCCAAAAACATTTCTTAGTCTAGTTATATCAAAATTGTCATGCACTTTATATTCGTAGTACAAATAGTTAATGAGTTACTTGAAGAAGTTAAACAATCGTGTAGAATTGCAAGCCTCAGGTCATATTCCACCATCTAGCTCACTATCACCTTACTGGGAAATTAAGATCTCTTAGAACCGTTCATTGACTTCACAGTAATAAATTTGTCAGAGCCTGAAGTAAACAAAGTGATCCTTAGAAAGCCAACACAATTTAGATGTTTTTCATAATTTTAACAGGTATATTAGTGTCAGCAATTTGGTGAAAAATAAAATCAATTATCAGCTCTGTTAGGTAAATCTCCTGTAATCTTATGAAAAAGGTCTAAATAACCTGGCACATTCAGCACTTTATGCTCAGGAACATCAATAACTTTTCCAAAATGTGCTAGTCATCCAAAACTTAACTTCAACTTTCATGATGAGAAATACATGTAACTTTTTAAATTCTTTAATTAATTGAATCATTTTCTAAGTGACTACTATGTGGCAGGCATTGTGCTGGGTAGGTGATACAAAAATGTTTAAATATAGCTCCTATCTTTACAGAGCATATACCTAGTTAGGGGAAAAGAACCATAAACAGATAAGTATAATAATATGATATGGAAGTATATTATTTGCAACTTTATTAAAGGCAACATTTGTACTGGTCTTTACTTTGTTTTCATTAAAATTAAATTGACATAGCAAAATTAACCATTTATTTTTTTTAAATTTTTTTTTTAATGTTTATTTTTGAGACAGAGAGAGACAGAGCAGGAACAGGGGAGGGGCAGAGAGAGAGGGAAACACAGAATCTGAAACAGGCTCCGGGCTCTGAGCTGTCAGCACAAAGCCCGACGCGGGGCTCGAACTCACGGACTGTGAGATCATGACCTGAGCCGAAGTCTGACGCTCAACTGACTGAGCCACCCAGGCACCCCGAAATTAACCATTTAAAACTGAACAAGTGAGGGGTGCCTGGGTAGCTCAGTAAGTTAAGCATCGGACTCTTGATTTTGGCTCAGGTCATCTCATGGTTCATGAGTTAGAGTCTCGTGTCAGGCTCTTCCCTGAGCATGGAGCCTGCTTAGGGATTCTCTTTCTCCGTTCTCTCTGCCCTCTCCTGCTCGTGTGTGTGTGTGTGTGTGTGTGTGTGTGTGTGTGTAAATAAATAAACATTTAAAAAAATGAACAGAGGCACCTGGGTGCATCAGTCTGTTAAGCATCTTACTTTGGCTCAGGTCATGATCTCACAGGTCATGGGTTCAAGTCCCACGTTGGGCTCTGTGCTGACAGCTCAGAGCCTGGAGCCTGCTTCAGATTCTGTGTCTCCTTCACTCTCTGCCCCTCCCCACTCTCACTCTCTCTCTCTCAAAAATAAATAAACATTAAAAAAAAAACCTGAACAGTTCGGTGGCATTTAGTACATTCACAATGTTAGGCAATTACTATCTCTATCTAGTTCCAAACGTTTCCTTTTCTTTTTTTTTCTAGCTTTACTGAGATATAATTGACATATAATACTGTGTAAGTTTAAGGTGTAAAATATGATGATTTGATATACATATATATTGTGAAATGAGGTTAGTTAACACACATAAGGTAGTGAACAGAGCATCATTGCATATAGTTACTTTTTTGTATGTAATAAGAACTTTTAAGATTTACTCTTAGCAATTTTCAAGTATATGATACAGTTTTGTTAACTAAAGTCACCATGCTGTACGTTAGACCCCCAGAACTTGTTCATCTTACAACGAGAAGTTTACGCTCTTTTACTACCTTCACTTACTCTAACTCTCATCCCCCCACCACCCAAGCAATGACCAGTCTGCTCTCTGGATGTTAATCCTTTATCAGATATATTGTTTGCAAATATTTTGTTCCATTCCATAGATTGCCTTTTCATTTTTATTTTTTTAAAGATTTTATTTACATAAAAATTTTTTTAAATGTTTTTTATTTTTGAAAGAGACATAGAACACAAACAGGGGAGGGGCAGAAAGAGAGGGAGACACAGAATCTGGAGCAGGCTCCAGGCTCTGAGCTGTCAGTACAGAGCCCAATGCAAGGCTCAAACTCACAAACTATGAGATCATGACCTGAGCTGAAGTCAGATGCTTAACTGACTGAGCCACCCATGTGCCCCTTTAAGATTTTATTTTTAAGTAATCTCTACACCCAACGTAGGGCTCAAACTCATAACCCCAACACCAAGAGTTATGTGCTCTACCAACTGAGCCAGCCAAGCACCTGTGCCTTTTCATTTTATGTTTTAATGATAAATCATTAATCACAATTCACAAGTGCTAATTCTAGCATGATAAAAATAAGTAAAATAAATAAAGTAACACCCTTGGTATACTATTTATTTGCTACTAATGCTAAAGTCAGGTGATTCATATATATTATAAATTATTCTGAAGTATCCTATAGGCTTCTAAAACCTTTAAGGGCTCTAAAGGTTTTTCAAAGTCTTTTTTGCCAGAAAAATATACATAACTCGTTTAATAAGCAGTCTCCTCTCAGTACAGCATAAATATAAAACTTCTATTGTTTTAAATGACTTCAACGCTCCTCAAAGTCCCAATTCATCTCTTAATGACATCTCAGTCAGAATCCAAGCTTCCCAGTCATATTTGGTTATTTAAAATTCAGCTTAGGGGTTCCTGGGTGGCTCAGTTGGTTGAGCATCTGACTTCAGCTCAGGTCATCATCTCACGGTTCATGGGTTTGAGCCCTACATCGGACTTTGCACTGACAACACGGAGCCTACTTTGGATCCTGTGTCTCCTCTCTCTCTGCCCCTCCCTCGCTCACACTCTCTCTTTCTGTCTCAAAAATAAATAAACATTAAAATAAAATAAAATAAATTTCAGCCTAGTTTGACCCACTAGGTCTGGGTTCTGCTCATCTGAGAGTCTCCCTTTCCCGATGTTAGCCAGTTTGTGGCCTGAGAGACTTAGAATGGGAAGGAAAGCTCTGTGCTTTTTTCTCTTTATTGGACATCTCACCAGCTAAGTATGGTAAGATGTTCTTCAGCACAACTCTAATAAAATATATACTGTGGACTCTACTATTTGTTTATAGTAAGTCAATGAACTCATTAACATTTTAGTATCTACCATTATCAACCAAGGCTTTCAATGATATCTGTCTTGTATGGACTCAGAATCAACATTTCATAATTTGAAGCATGAGGTTGCCTCTTTATAACTTTATAACACTGTTCATTCAAGAAATGTTTGTGGATTATCTACTCTGTGTCAGACACTGTGTTTACAAACCATAGCACAAGGAACAAATGGGTTTCTTTTGAATATATTATTTTTTTAAGTTATACACATAGTCCTAGACTACATAGTGTAAGCAGATATTTTCTTTCCTTTTTTTTTTAATGTTTATTTATTTTTGACAAAGAGAGCACGAACAAGAGAGGGGTGGAGAGACAGGGGGGCAGAGGATCTGAAGTGGGCTTTGCACTGACAGCAGAGAGCCCAATGTGGGGATCAGATTGATGAACTGTGAGATTATGACCTGAGCTGAAGTCAAAAGTTCAACTGGCCAAACCACCCAGGTGCCTCTTTCTTTTTTTTTTAAGTTTATTTTTTATTTTGAGAGAAAGAGCACATACAAGTGCGCACACACACACACACACACACACACACACACACACACACACAGTGGGAGAAGGGCAGAGAGAGAGAATTTCAGGCAGGCTCCACACTGTCAATGCTCCTGACAAACCATTAGATCATGACCTGAGCCAAAATCAAGAGTCCGAGGCTTAACTGACTAAGCCACCCAGGTGCCCATCCCTAAGCAAATATTTTTTTTTTACTGATGCAAAATCTAAGTTGTTTCTAACTATTTCAAGGTTCCCCCTGGGATTGATAGTTCAGGTTGACTTAAACTGATCAATACTATTAACAATAGCAAACATACTTAGTAGGCACTATGTGCCATTATCATAAGTGATTTACGTGTTTTATTTAATCAAAGTAATAATCTGATGAGCTAGTTAGTAATATTCTCATTTTACAATGAGAAAACTGAGTGTGAATAGTCATTAAACTAGCTTTTTTTACTTATCTGCTAAGTAAGCCTTGACCTCTGATTCAAAAGTCAGCTGAGCTAGTCCAGCTGTCCAACTGGAGCCATGTTTTGAATCTAGGCTTTGCCCCTTACTAGCTTTGCAAGTTGTTCACCTTTCTGTGTGTCAGTTTCCCCATCTATAAAATGGAAATAACCACTGTACATTTCTTATAAGTATTGTGAGATGAATTAAGTTAAAATAAAACATTAGAGTCAGAGTATACTTGATAAAAAAAAAAAAAAACACCTTACATATTACAAGCCCAATACCCCTTATCAGAAATCTATGAGGCTTGATGAGTTTTAGAATTCATAATTTTTCAGATTTAGAAAGGTAAATGAGAGTAGATAGCAAATTTTATACAATATTTTCAGCAGAGTCTGGGAACCTCCCTAAGGCAAATAAATGAATATACCTGATTTAAACTTATGAATTCATACGAAGTGGAACAAATGACTATAAGTAATTTAATTTTGCTTCAATTCTGAATCTGTCACTCAATTAGTCTATGGCAAACATCAAAAAGAACTTTTGGTTTTTACAGCTTATGAGATTTGAGAATTTTGGTAAAGAACCTGTTATTAACAAGTGATATAACCTAACCCATAATGGTCAGAATCATTTTTACTTCAGGGTTTATAATTTCAAATAGGACTTAAAGGAACATTTCCCATGTAAATTCCCTTTACTGGTTACTTGGCAGAATTTAACATTCAGTGATATCATTTGACACCCAATTTCATTTCATCTGCTTCACAAAAGGTGTCTTAATTGTGTTTCCATTTCAGAAGTTCTAAAAGACATTTTAAAATCATTGTAAAATTTCGACTAGCTACCCAATACAAAGCTTTTGATTCACATTTAGGTTTCATTTTTTGCCTTGAATTTTAAAAAGCCATTTAAATGCTTCCTAAACCTTAATCATTTTGGTGCAATAATCTGAAAAGACTTTAAGTCACAACAATCATTCAGAATAGACTGGATCTTATTGCAGTTAACATACAGCTTCCCAAATCTTTATGATTTAAACAATAAATAAAAATAATATAAATAAATATTGAGAAATTGCTCAGTGGGGCATCATATTTGAAAATTAAAGTTACTGGAAATATGTTTTGGCCAATTGACATATTGATTAAATTATTTAAACCAAATCATCTGAAGCTAATGTTATTGATAGTCAGTGCTGAATAGGAAAAAATAGAGGATTTTTCTTCATACATATTAATATTTTATAGTTTTAAGAAATTAGTATATACTATAGGAAAAAGAATTCTTACACATCTTTATTTCTGGGTAATTTATTCTTTTTGCTGCAGTTGCCAATATAATCTTTAAAAACTTTTTTTTATTCCAAACTAGTTATTGGTTGTGTGTAGAATCCCATTTACATTTCTATATCCCATTATAACTAAGGTAGACTTGGCTGATCTCAAATAGAGATTGATTTTATGGACCTCATTGTGTCCCCCACCTTCCCTTCCCTAGGGTGTTTTTATTTTTTATTCATTTTATATTTTTATTTATTTAATTTTTATATGTTTGTTTTTGAGAGAGAGAGAGAGAGTACATGCACAAGTGATGAAGGGGCAAAGAGAGGGAGACAGAGAATCTACAGTAGGCTCTGAGCTGTTAGCTCAGAGTCCAATGCGGGGCTCAAATCCAAGAACAATGACATCATGACCTGAGCTCAAGTTGGACGCTCAACCATCTGGCCACCCAGGTGCTCCCTTTAGGGTGTTTTTAAAAATGAGGAATGCCTGGGTGGCTGTCAGTTGAGCATCCAACTCTTGATATCTACTCAGGTCCTGATCTTGTGGTTGTGAGACTGAGGCTAAGCCTCCAGGGGGGCTCTGTGCTGAGTTTAAGCCTGCTTGGGATTTTCTCTCTCCCTCTCTCTCTGCACCTCCCTCAGTCTTTCTCTCTCTCTCTCTCTCTCTCTCTCTCTCTCTCTCGAAATAAATTGTTTTTAAAAAATATATAAAATGATAAACAGTGCTTATTATCTCTTTTCCTATTTTTATTAAAAATTTTTTAAGGTTTTTATTTATTTTTGACAGAGAGAGAGAGAGAGAGAGAGAGCGAGCAAGCGCACGAGCGGGGGAGGGGCGGAGAGAGAGGAAGACACAGAATCTGAAGCAGGCTCCAGGCTCTGAGCTGTCAGCACAGAGCCCAACGTGGGGCTGGAACTCACGGACTGCGAGATCATGACCTGAGCCGAAGTTGGATGCTCAACCGACTGAACCACCCAGGCGCCCCACTTTTCCTATTTTTATGATAAAATTGTTATAAATTGACCTACAAGTTTGCAGTCCACCTTGTGTATATTGTTTTCATATCAATAATTTCCCAAATATTGTTCATGTATTTTAAATTTCCTTTTTGACTCAGTTTTTATTTAGAAGAATGTTTCTTTGTTTCTTAATTTTGGACCTTTTTTTTCAACCACAGGCTAATAATTTTGATTTTGTATGACTTGGCATGTGTCCTGTCTTAAGGTTTATTATTTTATGACCAAGACAAAATACAATTAACATTAAAAGAATCAACTTGTATCTATATAATACATAAGTTTTATATTTCTTTTGTGGGTAACTAGGACACTTTAATCAGATTTTTGTTTACCATTCTGTCTCTTCTCCTTTTTCCCACCTACCTTTTAAATTTTTTCTGTCTGAAGATCTGTGCATTGGTCACCTCTCATATATTTTTTTCAGACATACGGCTTTGGGCCAAGATGGTGTAACTTAGGTGGTGCCTGGTGACTCAGGCAGTTAAGCGTCCAACTCTTGATTTCAGCTCAGGTCACGATCTCAGGGTTGTGGGATCAAGCCCCATGTTGGGCTCCACACCCAGTGTGGAGTCTGCTTAAAATTCTATTTCTTTCTCCTTCTACCCCTCCCCTGTGCTCTCTCTCTCTCTCTCTCTCTCTCTCTCTCTCTGTCTCTGTCAATTTAAAAAAAAAAAAAAGAAGTGTAATTTGATTTGGCTATTACTATTTTTGAGCAATGACTCAAAGTTGTAGGAGTGGGTAGAAACTACTACTGTTTTTTGTAAAATATGTCATACATGTCATAGATTAAAAATCTTTGGGGACTGATCCTTAAATAGCCCGATTTGGCACATTTCAACAGCAGTGGTAGTGTAAACCATTTGGATAAGATATTCAGTCAATTTCTGTCTAATGTATAATACTTGGTTCTAGACCATATGGTCCTAACACGTTGACAGGAAGAAAGAATCACATTTTACCAAAGTCTAAATACATGAAATCCAGTGTTTCCTCATCACTAATGGTCTGACACCATCATAAAAGTTAATTAATTAGTACAGTAGGCTTTGTCCTTTTTTACCATCAGGATTTAGTCTCACTATACTTTAAGCTCTTCTGGATTGTTATATTACTCGATTGCCTGATAAGCTCTTATCTAGTGGTTACTTAGGTATCCTGGTTTATCTTGCCAGTTGACAATTAATAGGACTCATTCCACCTATCTTCATTTAAAAAACAAAACTAAACTAAAACAACTGGTATTTCATTTAATTCTTCAGCATCAATCTTCAGAATTTTCCTATCCATAAATCCTCCAAAATAATGGCCAATCTCTGCATGTGCTCTGGGTTTAGGTGGCTTGAGACATTATCACTATGTCACTCCTCATTCCTCGCTATTGTGCTCTCTTTCCAGGTCATGTTACTCAGGGAAGCTTTAAAATATACAATGAGAAGAAAAGGAGAGAAACATGAGCAGACCTAGTGGATTACAAAGGACCGGAGAAAGTAGGTCCTTGATCTTCTCCTTACCCAGAATACTCTCCTTTAAGTCCTGATAAATCTATCCCAAGGAAAGAATAGAGGAACATCCTTGGGGTAGGCAGACCCTGAAGCCATAAGTCAGTTTGGGGGTTTGAAACCCACTTACTGAACTAATGTCAAAACATTCGAGCAATTCCCCTGGATTAAGTTAAGAAAGTCTTTTACCTTCTACCATCTAATAATAATGGCACCATCTCGTTTAGTAATAACTAAAAAAATTTTTTTAAGTTTGCTTATTTATTTTTATTTATTTACTTTATTTTTATTTTATTTACTTTTTATTTTACTTTATTTATTTCAGTGTATATTTATTTACTTATTTATTTTGAGAGAGACAGAGAGAGTGTGATCAGGGGAGGGGTAGAGAAAGAGAGAGAATGTAAAGCAGGTTCTGCATAGTCAGCACAGAGCCCATGTGGGGCTCAAACTCACAAAACCATGAGATCATGAACTGAGCCAAAATCAAGAGTGATAATAACCTACTGAGCCACCCAGAAGCCCCAAATAGTAACTAGTTATAATGTACCATTTCATTTAATTCAGGTAAACATTTAATAATAACTCAAAACATATTTGAGATTTGAGTCCTCATAAGGGCCACTCATTATTTTGAAGATTTGACAATCATTTATTTAAATCATCTTGGCATCACTGTTATTATCACTGTTTTGCAGATGAGGAAACTGAGGTTCAAAAAGATTAAGTAAATTGCTCAAATTCTATAGCAGGATGTCTAACTACTAAACTCAAAACCTTTTAATATCATTTATTACCTCTCTAATCTCTGTGTAATATGCCTTAAAGGGCTAGAAATCAAAACTACACCCTTTGGAGCAAGATACAGTAAAATATGAAGCTGAGTAAGTGGCCCTTATTTGATGTGTGTTTTTCATATGTTGTAGTTACACAGGGAGTAGATATTAGTCTTTTGTAGTTTGGATGCACACACAATTACTCTGAAATCCTTGCCTACCATTATCAAGATATTGCTTCAAACACTCTTTATGGGGTATGGAATAGGCATAAGAAGGGAGATATTAGGGGTGTCTGGGTGATTCAGTCAGTTGAGCATCAATTCTTGATCTCAGCTCAGGTCATGATCTCATGGTTCGTGGGTTCAAACCCCGCACCGGGCTCTGTGCTGACAGTGTGGTGCCTGCTAGGGATTTTCTGTCTCCCTCTCTCTGCCCCTCCCCTTCGCACTCTCTCTGTCTCTCTCAAAAAGAAATAAATAAACTTAAAAAAAAAAAAGAATCGAGGGGTGCTTGGGTGGCTCCGTCAGTTAAGTGTCCCACTTTGGCTCAGGTCATGATCTCATGGTTCATGGGTTTGAGCCCCGCATTGGGCTCTGTGCTGACAGCTCAGAGCCTGGAACGTCCTTCGGATTCTGTGTCTCCCTCTCTCTCTGCCCCTCCCCTGCTGGCACTCTGTCTCTCTTTGTCTCTCAAAGATGAATAATAAAAAAAAAGGAAAAAAAAAGAATTGAGATATTAAATGTTTAACTTAGGAATTGGTGTTAAAGTAATTGGGTTTGTCTGGTAAAGTTGGAATGATACTAAATGATACTAAAACAATATAGAGTGATTATTCAATTCAGTATACCTTAGGAGTCTGAAAAAGTTGTTTTTAGGTGCCTGGGTAGCTCAGTTGGTTAAGCATCTAACTCTTGATTTTGGCTGAGATCATGATCTCATAGTTCGTGAGATCTAGTCCCACATCAGGCTTGGTACTGACAATGAGGAGCCCGCTTAGGACTCTTTTGCTCTCCCTCTCTCTCTGCATTCCGGCATGTGTACATGCATGTTCTCTCTCTCAGAATAAATAAATAAACTTAAAAAAAAAGTGAATGGCCTCACACATCTTGTAAAAAATTGTTTTAAACTATAATGCAGAACACATTTACCCTATCACCGATTTTATTATCCAACAAAAAATTGTTGTCTATTGAATGCCAATCATCTAAATCCTGGGAAAAATGGATTTAAAAAATAAACAGGGTTTAAGTAGGCTAATTTTTTTTTTTACCTATAAGGTGATATTTTTGCTCCTGATGTACATAGAATTAAGATGAAATGATTAGCACTTGTGAACATTTAGTTAATTCCATTTAAATAACAATGACTGCTAAACCCACTTTATCAAATACTATGAAAAATGTGATTTCAGTATTATTTTAAAATTTATCTGCTCTCTCCACTGATTTTAAATATTACCTTTATTGCATACTAATTATCCATGTATACTTGGTTTTCTTTCTCCCTCTCTTTCTTTCTCTTTTGATTCCTGTGTCAGCCTCACAATTTATGGCTTTATGAAATGGTTCAACATTTGGTAAGGTGCATCCCCATTTCATTAATGATTCTTTTTTAAACGATGTTTTATTTTATTTTATTTTTTAAAGTAATCTCTCTCCCCAGGTGCCTGGGTGGCTCGGTCAGTTAAGAGTCGGACTTCTGCTCAGGTCATGATCTCCTGGTTCATGAGTTCAAGCCCCACGTTGCACTCTGTGCTGACAGCTCAGAGCCTGAAGCCTGCTTTGGATTCTGTGTCTCCCTCTCTCTCTCTCTCTCTGCCCTTCCCCCACACCCACTCTGTCTCTCTCTCTTTCAAAAATAAATAAACATTAAAAAAAACTCTATTTAAATGTAATCTCTCTGCCCAATATGGGGGGCTCAAAATGACAACTCCAAGATCAAGAGTCACATGCTCTACCAACTGAGCCAGTCAGAAGCCCCATTCCTATACAAATTTTTCTTTAAAGTTAATTTATTTTGAGAGAGAGAGAGAGAGAGAGACAGAGAGAGAGAGAGAGAGAATGTGAGTGGGGCAGGGGCAGAGAGAGAGGGAAAGAGAATCCCAAGCAAGCTCCGCACTGTCAGGGGCTCAAACTCACGAACTATAAGATCATCACCTGAGCCACAATCAAGAGCCAGACACTTCACTGACTGAACCACCCAGGCATCCCTGTACCGGATTTTTTATTAACTTTTTCCCCTTACATATTTCAGATGGTTAAATTAAAATTTCTATGTTCAATTCAATCCATATTTGTAATTTACACTATGCAAGACACTGCCTTGAGACCAAGGAATATGTAAAGAGGAAAAGAATTCTTGTTCTCAAGGAGTTCTCTATTGTATGAAATAACTGAGTAATACTCTGATTCTAGGAATATGAAAAAGAGGCAAGCTAGAACCAGCATGAATAGACATGTTTTATAGAGTTAAAAATTAGCTCTTATAACTGAGCATGCATATAAGTAGCACAGTAGCACAGCCTTTCTTAGATGTTTAATGTGGCTGTTGTGGTAGTTTTACAGGCAGCCAGACCCCTAGGCTATCTTAAAGTTGTGAAGTGCATGACAGGTGCTGCCTCATTTTTATGTAGCATCTCTTAAAATCTAAATATTTAGAGACTCTTCCTTTTTCTTTTTTTCTTTTGGTGGGGAAACAGAAGAGCAGAATATTCATGTCCTTTACATTTTTAAAGTTTATTTATTTGTTTTTTTATTTATTTTATTATTTATTATTATAAGTTTGCTTATTTATTTGTTTGTTTGTTTGTTTATTTATTTATGTAAGTAATCTCTACAACCCAATTCAGGACTCAAACTCATGACCCCGAGATCAAGAGTCACATGCTCTTCTGACTGAACTAGCCAGGCGTTCCCAGAGTGCATTCAAAAAATTTTTTATGGGGGCGCCTGGGTGGCTCAGTCGGTTGAGCATCCGACTTTGGCTCAGATCATGATCTTGCAGTCTGTGGGTTTGAGCCCTGTGTCGGGCTCTGTGCTGACAGCTCAGAGCCTGGGGCTTGCTTCAGATTCTGTGTCTCCCTCTCTCTCTGCCCCTTCCCTGCTCATGATCTGTCTGTCTCTCTCAAAAAATAAATAAAAACTTAAAAAAAAATTTTTATGTTTATTTTTATTTTTTGAGAGACAGAGAGAGAGAGAGAAGGTTGGGAAGGGACAGAGAGAGAGGGAGAGAGAAATCCCAAGCAGGCTCCACACTGTCAGTGCAGAGCCTGAGGCTGGGCTTGAACCCACAAACTGTGAGATCATGACCTGAACTCAGACCAAGAGTTGGACACTTAATCAACTGAGCCACCCAGGAGCCCCAGAGTTATTCATTTTATTTTATTTTATTTTTTTAAACGTTTATTTATTTTTGAGACAGAGAGAGACAGAGCATGAACGGGGGAGGGTCAGAGAGAGAGAGGGAGACACAATCGGAAACAGGCTCCAGGCTCTGAGATGTCAGCACAGAGCCCGACGCAGGGCTTGAACTCACGAACCGCAAGATCATGAGCTGAGCCGAAGTCGGATGCTTAACCGACTGAGCCACCCAGGCGGCCCCAGAGTTATTTATTTTAAACATGTTTTCAATTTGGTGGTCAATCTAGCTATTAGACATGACCACATAACCTTGTTACACATAATATTTTCTTCTGTAAATTCTTTACAATATTACTCTGGTAACTAAAGTTAACTCCACTGTAATTAAAAAATTTATGACCAAAGCCTCTGGATTTACATTCAGTGATCCTTTCATTTCCTCATATATAATGCTCATTATGTAACAAGTTATAAACGTTTTACTAGTCTTTTATGTGTAGCACAATCTGTATGACTTAAATCTACAATGTGGGTGGCATATGGCAGAATTTGTTAGGTGTTCTAACAGATGTATAAAAGGGAGAAGTAAATTTGGACTGGGAAAATCCAAATAGGCTTTATAGAGATAGAAAATGTTTCCCTTTTTCCCTTCTATGGTTCTTTGGCTGGTCTAAATTAAATTGATATAAAACAGATTAACAGGAGAAAAACAAACAAAATTGTGTATAAGGGAGCCCCATAAAGATTGGAAGACTCAAGGAACATCCAGGTAATTGAGGCTTATGCAACATCCTGAGCTAAGGAAATGGGTAGTGGTTTGGGGATACAAAAAGGAGGAAGACCTTTCGTTGGAAGTCACAGAGGATGTTTGGAAAACAAAGCTTACCCTGCTATGCAGATAAGTTTCTTAGGGAAAAAGGTACCTCTGGAATGGCTCTCTTTCTTGTACAGGTCCCCTTTCCAATGTAAATTTAGGCAATTGAGGGGGAGGTAAAGAGCTTTCCTGAATCTGCTGGGTTTTGATCGTCTTTAGCTCAAAATAATCCTCATGCCAAAGTGACATATTTTGAAATGGTAAATTCTGCTCCCCTTCAGCTCCATGAACATGATTGCTGTACAGTTAAACTCTGAAGGATGAGTGGGGTTTCAAGAAGCAAAGATAGGAGGCAGGTACTGGTGACCCCAATGTCCCAAATACAGAAAAGGGACTAAAATACGATGGACATTTTATATTGATGTTATATCTTCATAACTATCTTCTATCTTCTAGACATGTTGCAAAGTGCTGAGCAGATTTAATGATACCCTACAGCTAAGACTTTGTTCCAAAGCCAGAGATAATTTATGGGTTGGCCTGTGGCCTAGGAAGTAATCAGTAGGGCAGCTCAACATAATCAGAGTACTCTAGGGGGATGAGCAAATACAACCTTTGACTGAAGGCTATTCTTATGTGAGACTGGCAGACTATCAGGAGCTAACTAGGTGGGCTTAAGCATTTATTTATTGGGTACCTTTTAAGTTCTAGGCACTATTCCAGGCGGTGTGGCAATAGACAAGATAGACTATGGCTTTGCTCTCCTGGAGTTAACACTGTAGTACAAAACATAGATTCTAAGAGTAAATACGTTGATTTTAAAGTAACTTACATAGGTAATAACTGATACTTAAAAAAATAAAACAGCTTGTGTAGGAAGCAGTGGAAAGGCCACCCTAGGAGCAATTTTTGGGTAAGACCTGAACGATAGAGACATACATGGAGAGAAACCAGTAGGCAGAAATCACAAGGAAGCAAAAACAGATAATTAGGAACACAATAGAGATAAAAACAGGTGGAGAGAGAAAAGACAGAGAAGCCAATTGTTTTCAATTAACCAGAGGTGCTGTTGGATTCCCAGAGCAACTGCTACAGCTTGATTTCTGACTTCTAGTGCCATTATTGTCTCCTGAATATATGCATAAATACATGCATATTTTCCACCTGTCATCCTTATTCTGTTGTAGGATATTCCTATCTATCATCTATCTATCTATCTATCTATCTATCTATCTATCTATCTATCTATCTATCATCTATCTACCTACTTATACCTACCTATCTACTCATCTATCTTCATCCAGTCATTTTCCTAATGAGAGACAGGCTGTTGACACTTAGCTATCATGAACAAGACTGCAGTATATATTCTTGCACACTTTCTCATGTATATGTGGGGGATTTTTGTGTATACCTGGAATTGAAATTTGTGGGTGGTAATGAATACTTATCTTCAGCTTTATTAAATAGTGTAATATTGCACTCCAAAGTTTTTTTTTTTCCAAATAAATTTACCTTCCCATCAATAATATCCAATTGGCGTTACAGGAATTCAATTGTTTTTCAATTTAGTGGATATAAAATGGTATCTCATTGTTGCTTTAATTTGCATTGCCTTGATTATTTTCATAAGCCTAATGGCTATTCAGATTTCATCTCTGAGAATTGATATTCTTTGCCTATTTTTCTGAGCAGTTTGGCTTTCTTATTAGTGGTATTCTGAACAGTAGTTCCCTTTTGATCATATACATATGCAGTTATATTATAAAAAACTTATCAGTCCTTTTCTTTCATTGTGTAGCTGGGGCACAGGGTGCAGGGGCACAGGGGTGCAAGAGTACCTGGCTCCAGGGGTCCCAATTTGGGACCAGTCCAGATCTGGCCACTTGTCCTGACAAAATCCAAAGGCAGAGAAATGAGTGGTGGTGAAATAAGAAAGGAATTTAGTTCAGTGAGGCCAACACTAGGAAGACTGAAGACTAGTGTCTCAAAGATTGTCTCCAAAGTGCCAGACTACTTCTGGATTTATATAAGGCAAATGGGGGACAAAGACCCATGGGTACATGCAGGTGGGCAATAAAGATCAGGTCATCAATTGTCACGAGTGAAGTATTGCTGGCTCAGAGCAGTCCTTATTGCTTGATGGGGTAGTTTTGGTTCCCATCAGGGGATGCTTTGCCCCCATGGTCTTTTGCCTAAGTTAAGAGACAAATTGGAAAGAAGAACTTAATCAGTGAGAATGTTTGAGGTCAAAATGGAGGTATTTGAAGTCCTCTTAAAATTTTGAGTGCTGTACGAGTCTTGCTTAGGACATCCTTCCTTCACTTATAATTGTAGAGATCTGATCCCACATTTTCTTATACATTTTTTATTCATTCATTTACATTTTTTGCATAACTACTATAGTAAGGCAGGATGCTGATTACTAAAGATATAAATATAATTAAAGTCCATAGTTTACATTTATGTTCATTTTTTTGTGCTGTACAGTTCTATGGGTTTGACAACCCATAATGTCATGTTTCTAGCATTACAGTATCATACAGAATAGTTTCACTGCTTTAAAAATCTCCTGTGCCCCATCTATTTATCCCTACTTCCCTCTATCTAAACACCTGGTAACCACTATTCTGTTTACTGTCTCTACTGTTTTGCCTTTTCTAGAATGTCATATAGTTGAAATCATACAGTATATAGCCTTTTCAGATTGGTTGCCTTCACTTAATACTATGCATTTAAGATTTTTTCATTTGTTTTTCATTTTTTCACGGATTGATCGCACATTTCATTTTATTGCTGTATAAAATTCCATTATGTAGATATAACACATTTTCGTTGTTGTTTTTGTTTTTTAAATCTAAACTGTTGAAGGATATCTTGGTAGCTTCCAAGTTTTGGCAGTTATGAATAAAGGTGCTATAAACATTTGAGTACAGGTTTTTGTGTGGCTGTAAGTTTTGAATTCATTTGGATAATCAAAGAGCATGATTTCTGGATAGCATGGTAAGACTAATGTTTAGCTTTATGAGAATCTGCTAGACTGTCTTCCAAAGTGACTATACCATTTTGTATCCCACTAGTGATGAATGAGAGTTCCTGTTTCCCAACATCTTCACCAAAGTTTGGTGTAGTCAACAGTTTGGATTTTAGCCATTCTAATAGGTGTGTAGTGGTATCATTGTTGTTTTAAGTTTCAGTTCCCTAATGACACATGGTGTGAACATGTTTTTGTGATTATTTGCTATCTGTATGTGTTCTTGGTGAGATTCTGATCCTGTGCCCATTAAAAATTTTTTTTCCTTTATTGTTTTAAGAGTTCTTTTGTATATTTTGGATACAAGTCTTTTATCAGATATGTGTGTGTCTTGCAAATATTTTCTCCTAGTCATGTGGTTTGGCTTTGCATTCTCTTAACTGTGTTTTTCCCAGAGCAGAAGTTTTTAATTTTACTGAAGTCTGACTCACCAATTTTTCTTTCATGGATTGTGCTTTTGGTGTTGTATCTAAAAAGTCATTGCCAAACCCAAGGTCACCTAGATTTTCTCCTATGTTTTCACTTAAGAATTTCATAGTTTTGTTTTACATTTAGGTCAATAACCCATTTTGAGTTAATTTTGTGAAAGAGATAAAGTCTGTGTCTAGATTCATGTTTTCTTATATGTGGATGTCCAGTCGTTCCAGCACCATTTATTGAAAAAAATAGCCTTTCTCCATTGAATTGCCTTATGTTCCTTTTTCAACAGTTAACTACATTCATGTGAATCTATTTCTGCACTATCTATTGTGTTCCATTGATTTGTCAATTCTTTACTAATACTTCACTGTCTTGATCACTGTAGCTTTATAGTAAGTGTTGAAGTTGGGTAGTGTCTGTCTTTGTTGTTGTTCTTCAGTATTTAATTGGTTATTCTGAGTCCTTTTCCTCTCCGTATAAACTTTAGAATCAGTTTGTCAAAAGCCACAAAAATAACTTGTTGGGATTTGCATTGGAACTGCACTGTATAGATCAAGTTGATAAGAACTGACATTTCTTATATATTTTTAGGGTTTTGGTTTTAATATTAAGGTTTTTAATCTCCCAGAATTAATTTTTATACATAATGAGGAGAGATCAAAAATTTTCCCCATATGAATGGCAATTGTTCCAGTACCATTTATTAACTAGCCCATCCTTTTTTCACTAATTAAAAAAAAAAAAATTAATGTTTTTATTTACTTTTGAGAAGAGAGAGACAGAGCATGAGCAGGGGAGGGGTAGAGAGAGAGACACAGAATCCGAAGCAGGATCCAGGCTTTGAGTGATTAGCACAGAGCCTGATGTGGGGCTCGAACTCACAAGCTGTGAGATCATGACCTGAGCTGAAGTCAGACACTCAATCGACTGAGCCACCCAGGCACCCCTTTTTTCACTAATTTTTAAAGCCACCTTTGTCACATTCAAAGTTATCATATATGTTTAGGTCTTTTTCTGGAATCAGTATTAGGTTCTACTGGTCTATTTGCCCATTCCTAAACTGTTATATAATAAATCCTACTAGGAGGGGTTCTCTCAACTTATTCTGCAGCCCTCCCTTCCCCACAAAAAAATTATAGCTGCTTTTCTTGGACAAAGTTTGGCATACATTTTAACATCATTTAAACAAGTTCTGTGAAAAACCCTGTTGAGATTTTAATTATAATTGCATTATATTGATTAGTTCAGTCAAAACAAAGATCTTTATAAGTATCTTTTCTTTTTTATGAAAAGATTTCTCCATTGATATAATTTCATCCATAAAGGACTTGCACATCTTTTGTTAATTTTATTCTTAGGTACATAATATTTTTTTTTTCTTGTGAAAGGATGCTTTTTTAAAATTGCAAACTTATGGGGCCCCTGGGTGGCTCAGTCAGTTAAGCGTTGGACTTTGGCTCAGGTCATGATCTCAGGGCTTGTGGGTTTGAGCCCTGCATGCGTCTCCCTGCTGACAGCTCAGAGCCTGGAGCCTGCTTCAGATTCTGTATCTCCCTCTTTCTCTTTGTCCCTCCTCTGCTCACGTCTCTTTCTCTCTCTCTCAAAAATAAGTAAACATTAAAAAAAATTACAAACTTGTGCAGTTCTCAAAATTTTTTTTCTTTGGATTTTATTTTTAAGTAATTTCTACACTCAATGTAGTGAAGAAATTACATTTCTTCACAACCTTCAAACTCACAACCCTGAGATCAAGAGTTGCATGCTCCACCAACTGAGCCAGCCAGGTGCCCCTCAAAATGATTTTTTTATAATTTGCTAGTAAATTATTTTACAATTCAAAGTATAGTTTAAAACATTTTAAAATTTCATCTATATAGTATATATTATATGTACTATATATGCTATATCAGTATAAAATAATACAAATTATACAAAAATAAAAGAGATACTATCTAAAATGTGAAAGTATTGTTACAGCAAATACTTGGCGTCCAGGAAGACACAAGCAACAAGCACTAGGGGAATCAGAAAACTGTTTATTTCACACTGGTGCTGGCCCAGTGGAGTCACCTCCAAAGGCTGAGCATCTGGCTCAGGTTTTACTGATCTTTTATACATATGTGTTTTAGTATTAGTATATTATTTCTCCCCAATTTGGAACGTATAATCTATTGTTTATTGTAGTACATGATTTAAAAAAATATCTGGAAAATGTGGATTCAACTCCCTTGCTGTATTATAATACTGTATTTTCTTTTTTCAGTTTATTTTTATTTTTAAAATTTTAAAAATTTTATTTTTGAGAGAGACAGAGACGTGAGTGAGGAAGGGGCAGAGAGAGAGGGAAGGAGAGAGAATCCCAAGCAGGTTCCATGCAGCCAGCACAGAACCTGATGCAGGGCTCCAACTCATCAACTCATAAAACCATGAGATCATGTTGAGGCGAAATCAAGAGTCAGATGCCTAACCAACTGAGCCACCCAGGCGCCCCTCTTGTTTTTATTAAATTCAAGTTAGTTAACATATAGCATAGTGTTTCAGGAGCAGAACCCATTGATTCATCACTTCTATATAACACCCAGTGCTATTTTCTTTTTCTTCTTTTTATGAATTTACCCTTATTGACAGTGAGCTATTTATTTTGTGATTTACAAAGCTAAATAGGTTCGTTCGTTCTGAACAATCATTGTAAACTCATGTTAAGGAGGTAAACATTTGAATGTTAATTAAGCTGAATCCAGTTACTGATTTACCACTAATAAACATATTCACCATGTACTAAATGTTTCAGGGAAGACATAGATTAACAGATCATCTCAGATCATTTTTCTCAATCATAATGAAGATTTGGAGGTCCCAATAAATTGTGGATTATACAGTTTCCAATATTATCTTAACAGAGGAAATAGCTGCTATAAAACTTGAAGCTAAAAGTTTTAAGGTAGTTATTGTAAGGTCCATGCAGGAATACCCTGAAACAGGCGTGGAGCCACTGTAAGTGCTGAGTCTCAAAACCATTTTTCTTCCCTTCCCTTTCATCTTCATCCTAGACTATAACCTGTTTTTCCTGGCTCTGAATAATTCTCAGTATGGTTAAACATCTGGCATCAAAAATAAATCTTTAAGTGTTGTCGTCTTTACACAAATAAATTTGTCCCAAATACCATGACTTCTGTATACTGTTTGCCCACCCAACTGTGTGGTCGCCAGTATAGAGCGGCTTCGAGTTCAAGGCGAGCCAGTTAATCTCCCATGCCCATATTCCGGCCAAATTCAAAGGCTGATCTGGGGGTTACTTCAGGGCACGTTCCTCGCTTCCGAGAAAAACTCAGTCATAACTCAAATTCAGACCCCAAACGCCCCCGATCATGTGATCTAAAGCTTCACAGCCTTTCGAGTCTTCGCAGAGCTCAGGCTCATTCCGGAAGAGGAGCCTGCGTTTTCAGATTAAAAGCAAGCGGGACGAGCTTCAGACGACCTAGGAACCGAGCTAGCTGCAGTCGCCCATTGTGCTTGGGGCTAGAAAGTCGTCTTCAGCCAACTGACGCAGGCGGAGGCCCCGCCCTGCGCGTGACGCTAGCGTCAGGCCAGTCCCGGCATGCTTCGCGGTCGCCGGCGGTGGAGTGCAGACGAGCGGAATTTTTCCTGTGAACATCTCCGGCTCAGTTCAGCTGCTGTTCAGACCTGGGTCGGTGAGCGTGTCGTGTCCAGACGTTTTCCTACCGCTCGCCCGTCAGTCTGAGCGCCCCTAGCCCTCCCGCGAGGGCGCCCCGGGACGGAAGGATCCACCAGCCTGTCGGCGCCCGCCGTTCTCGTGGTCGCCGTCGCCGTCGTCGTGGTGGTAGTCTCTGCCGTCGCCTGGGCCATGGCCAATTACATCCACGTTCCGCCCGGCTCCCCGGAGGTGCCCAAGTTGGACGTCACGGTTCAGGATCAGGAGGAGCAGCGTTGCCGGGAGGGGGCCCTCAGCCTCCTGCAACACCTGCGGCCGCATTGGGACCCTCAAGAGGTGACCCTGCAGGTAACGCCCACATCTCAATACGGGGTCTCTCACAGCCCAGACTCGGCCCCGGGGGGTTCTCACAATCCGTTTAGTTCTCTGTCGACCCGAGGGAACCAACGGGAACGTCTTTTTCCTCAGTCCTCTGGGAAGTGACCCTGTGTTTCCTCCATCAAACCTAGGAAGGTCACTCCCCCTTCCTTCACAATTGCTTAGCGAGGTTGTCCTTAGGGCAGATTTTCTTTCTGGAAGCAGCTACGTAAGTGACGCACCCATTCACACCGGGAAAATCCCTGTTGATAGTTGCCCCTCCTCCCACTCCCCTGGCCTTTCTAACTGCAAAAGGAACCTTTTCCATTCCCCTTGCTAGGGGGTCCTCTTCAGTCGTCTCTAGTTACCTTCTCTCCTTACTCGGATAATGCTTTAATTAATTCATCTGGTCTTTTCCTTCCCCTTCCCACCCCTACCCCCGCCCGTACCCCCACCCCCTTCCCCCCGCCCGTACCCCCACCCCCTTCCCCCCGCCCGTACCCCCACCCCCTTCCCCCCGCCCGTACCCCCACCCCCTTCCCCCCGCCCGTACCCCCACCCCTTCCCCCTACCCCCTTCCCCTTCCCCCACCCCCTTCCCCCTTCCCCCACCCCCTTCCCCCTTCCCCTTCCCCCACCCCCTTCCCCTTTCCCCTTCCCCCACCCCCTTCCCCTCCCTCCCCCCACTTTGCCTGCCACCCCTCCTGGCGGGAACTCCCCTGGAGGTCTCACCCTGCATTATCGTCTCGAACCTTCGGAATGGCGAGAGTATTCGATTTCAAAGTAATAACCATGGTCAGGCATTACTCGATTGAGTTTTTAGGTAGCTCTACACATATTTTATTTGAATCGGTGTTTCTGAATTTTTTTATTCGTCTTAGTAAAACTAGCAATGTCTGATGTTAGGTCGATCAGTGTGTCATATTGATAGACAAAAATTGGGAGAAAAATCTTTAGAGATCTAGGCGTTTTCTAATAACTTATTTCTAATAAGGTATGATTTAGTATACGTGACATTTTGAATATTAATTTAACTTTTAGAGTTTCGAGATCTGTGACAACGAACCTCCATTTTCCTTGCATACACACATGAAAGTCAATAATTTTGAAGGCTGAGGTGTTTGGAATTTGTTTCAGATCTGTTTAAGAGGTAGCCAAATCATCTGGTTTGTTTTGTTGACTAATTTATTCATTAGTGTTATTGACTTCACAGTATTTCAGATTCTTTGCTAAAGTAGTCACCTATACAAAGATGAATAAAACATGAACAGTGCTCTAGGGCCCCGGAACAGTTCCTGACACTTGGGCTTTTAGGAGTGTTAGTTTCAGTTCTTGTTGACTAGAAGAGTTTTGAGCAGATTAAAAGGACTCATGTGTTTTAGGAAAAAAAATTGTTCGGAATTTTGAAATTTTAAGGGAGCGTTAGCCAGCTAAACAGGACGTAGTGACTCCAAAATGATTTTCATGTGTAATTAAAAAAAATTAGTATGCTATATTTCCTTTAATTAAAAAAGTTAAATTAGTTCAGACTTCCAAAATTGAACCTTCCAATTGAAACTCAGAACTCCTTATTTTATTAACTTATTTGTAGTTTATTACAGAAAATTTTTATATTTATTAAAATGATTTATACTCTGAAAGTCAATTATAAACTAAGCATACTAATTAAAGACACTGCTGCTTCCTGGGAAACTTTGGTGCTGGCAAACTATGCTACTTTTTAAGTAGAGAGTTTAAAGTTTTAAGCTTGAGACTTGTGTTTCCGTTGGTGTATTTGTCTGTAGAACAGTAAAAATAGCTATCCTGTGGTACCAGTGTTCCAGATTGTGAATTAGGTGATCTATATATTTTATCACTTAATCCTACAAACAACACTATTAGGTACTTTTTTTTTCTTTTTTTTTAGGTGGAATTAGTGAGATAAAGCCAGGGTATAGGTAAAAAAGGGACAAAATGGGAACTTTTTGGTTATTGGAAAGTACTTGGGATTGACTCTTGCCTTTTATCTACATAGCAACTTTTGACTTTAAGACCTTTGCACTCATAATCCAAATTTCTAATATACTTGTCAGTGAAGATAAATACTACCAGGGGTGCCTGGGTAGCTCAGTCGGTTAAGTGAACCACTTCGGCTCAGGTCATGATCTCTTGGTTTGTGAGTTTGAGCCCCGCATTGGGCTCTGTGCTGACAGCTCGTAGCCTGGAGCCTGCTTCAGATTCTGTGTCTCCCTCTCTCTCTTCTCCTCCCCTGTTCATACTCTGTTTCTGTCTCTCAAAACTGAATAAATGTTAAAAAAATTAAAAAAAAAAGGTAAATAGTACCACTTACTTTGCTGTAAGGATGATTATTAGAAATAAAATCATTCCATGAGCAAACAACTCTTTTGATTAGAAAGTCTGACTTGGTGGTTATTTATTGGTGGTTTCTGAACCTGGGAAAATCTGACTCCCAAATTCCGTCATTCTAAACTCTTCTTTACTTTTTTAAAATTTTTTTTAAGATTTTATTTTAAAGTAATTTCTACACCCATTGTGGGGCGAACTCAGAACCCTGAGATCAAGAGTGTCATGCTCTACCAACTGAGCTAGCTAGATGCCCCTCTAAACTCTTCTTTATGATGCTTTAGGATTTCTTTAGTAAATCTCAATGGGAATATTTCTTTTGAGATTTGCTTTTATTTCCTTTGAAGTATAAAGATAATCATTCACATTTCAGAAGGGAAGTATGTATCATATGGTCAACAGATTAATACTAGTATGTAGCCCATTTTTTTCTAAAATTTTTATGTAATGAAAATATGCTTTAAACATACCTTACAGGCTAAGTCTACTAACACTTACTTTACTTGATGATTACTCATGTCAGCTGAACTGTTCAGAATATATTGGAAAATCCAGAAGCCAGCAAAAAAGACTTTGATGCAGTCAAAATGATATAGGGCCCAGTCTTTGCTCAGAACTTAAGAGACACATGGAATGCTGTATCTCATTTTAGATGGGATTTTAACAAGTTTTTGGTTTTCCTATTCATACAAAATTGAAAGAACAAAGTATAAAAGGGGTGGTGAGCTTTTTGGAGTGTACTGTACTGCCCTAGAGTAGATAGAGTACATTTGAAACAATAATACCAGGCAGTGCTTTTTATTTCATAATATTTTACTGAAATTCCTAGTCAGATGGGGAAGATAAATAAAGTCATAATGTAGTGTTTTTAGAATGAACATTCATATTAATATGCGAAGATTACAGAAGAACATTTAAAAAGCATACGGTTTTTTCCCTTTTGTACAAGTTTTTCCAGTTATTGGATGCATAGTTTTGAAATCCCCCCTTTTTTTTAAGCATACATAGACTGTCTTGGAAACCAGTGCTGTGTTTGGTTTGTAGCTACATAGCAGTTTCCATATCCCCTTTCTTCTCTTTATCTAGCCATGTTGGAAATGGTTACTAAAATAGTCTATTAAAAATCTATAAGCCTTCTTATTTTAATATCAGTATTTGATATTTAATCTTTTAAATGAAGAATCAAAACATATATATATAGAGAGAGAGAGAGTTCTAGTAAGCTGTGTCTTTACTGTTCTAACTTAATTCTCCCCCACCCCTTTTTTTAAGGTATAGTTGACACACAATGTTACGTTAGTTTCAGGTATTTCTTTTTTTTTTTTTTTTTTAAGTTTATTTATTTTGAGAATGTACCCCCAAGAGCTTGCATGTGCAAGCAGGGGAGGGGCAGAGAGAGAATCCCAAGCAGGCCCTACACTATCAGCACAAGAGTCCCATAGTAGGCTGGAACGGAAGTGTGAGATCATGACCCAAGCCGAAATTACGAGTTCAGCGAAATTAAGAGTTCAGCGCTCAACCGACTGAGCCACCTGGGCTTTTTATTTTTTTATTTTTTATTGTATGCATTTATTTTGAGAGGAGAGATAGTTTGTATTGAGAGCAAGTGTGAGCCAGGATGGGGTAGAGAAAGAATCCCAAGCAGGCTCTGTGCTGCCAATGCAGAGCCTGACGACCCATGGCTCAAACCCACGAGTCTTGAGATCATGACCTGATCTAAAATCGAGAGTCAGATGTCTAACCAACTAAGCCACCCAGGTGCTCTCTTTTCTGTTTTTAGAAAGATGAGTTTTTTCCTTACTTTGAGAAGTTTCTGAAAAGTCTTAGGTAGATTCAAGTAATGTATTAAGTATGCCAGGAGGATATGATATTTATAGGAACTTTAAGTCGTGTAGATAAATAATAAGGGTTCACAGTTTTTTCAACATAAGTTTTTTTTAATAAAAAATTTTTTTTTTACATTTATCTTATTTTTGAGAGGCAGAGAGAGTCAGAGCACAAGTGGGGGAGGGGCAGAGATAGGAGACACAGAATCCGAAGCAGGCTCCAGGCTCTGAGCTGTCAGCACAGATCCCGATATGAGGCTCGAACTCACAAACCGTGAGATCAGGACCTGAGGCGAAGTTGGACGCTCAACCGACTGAGCCACCCAGGCGCCCCTCGACGTAACTTAAAAAAAAATTTTTTTTAAACTTTTTTTGACAGAAAGAGTGTATGTGCATGTGGGTTGAGGGAGAGGGGCAGAGAAAGAGGGAGAGAGAGAATTCCAAGCGAGCTCCCCACTGTCAGTGCAGAACATGATCCCCTGAATCCACCGAAGGTGAGGTCATGACCTGAGCCAAAATCAAGAGTCCAAGCTTAACCAACTGGGCCACCCATGTGCCCCTCAGCATAACTTTTAATATAAATGGTTGGGTCCAATTTTCCATTTTCTATTCCCCCTCTTTCTGTTTTCAGTGTTTTATAATAAAGTATTTGATGGGTGGTAGGCCCTAAGACTGTTGACTGTGGCTAAGAGAGATGTATGATGTTTGATAGGCTCCTATCAAAGATGTGTAATTTTAAAAAAATTTTGTTTTAATGTTTATTTTTGAGAGAGATACAGAGTGTGAATGGGGGAGGGGCAGAGAGAGGGAGACACAGAATGTGAAGCAGGTTCTAGGCTCTGAGGTTTCAGTACAGAGCCCGACGCAGAGCTCCATCCCATGACCCGTGAGATTATGACCTGAGCCAAAGTTGGATGCCTACCTGACTGAGCCGCCCAGGAGCCCTTAATTTTTTTTTTTTTTTTTTTTTAAAGTAATCTCCACCCAACGTGGGGCTTGAACTCATGACTCTGAGAGCAAGAGACCCTGAGCCAGCTAGGCTTTCCAAAGATGAATGTTTGATAGGCTCCCATGTCTTTTATTAAGATGGGACTAAAAAGTCAGAAGCCTAATACGCTAGTTCATTTTCAGGTATTAACAGCTGTCTGATTTGGACTAAACAAGTAACTTGACCTGTTTTGGGGGGCTTCAGCATAATGTGGTAGAAAGAGGATGGTTTTTGAATCCTGATACTAGCTATTTGTAACCTTTGGCAAGTTTTTAAATCTCTGAAACAGGATTTTTATCTACCTTGGAAAGCAGCAGACTGGTAGAAAATAGAATTTACCACTTAATACTACTTTATCGATTTTGTAATAATCAGGGCAGGCTAAACATTCGCTATATTAAGACCATGCATGTGTCCCCAGACTTAGCTCTTTCCCTAGGTCTGGTTTTATCAATGCTGGTGATAAACCAACTCTGACTTACATGATGCATCTGTGGAAAATATCTGTGACTCTAGGTATCTGATCATCCTTGAGAAATGACAGCAAAGCTAGTGTAACAACTTTTGAAGATAACCATTGCCAATGTGATGATTACCAGTTGCCATTAAACAAATTGTAAAACTGTTATGTCTTATTTTCTAGAAAAAAAAATACTACTTTATTACTAATAGTAATTTTACTACTAGCACCAGTTTTTACTACTTTACTACTAATAGAATATCCTAAGAAATGAAATGCATAAAGTTCTGCATGGTATATTTTAGTACTACGTGCTTCCAACTTTTCCCCTCCCATCTCCCCCAGCACCCTCCCCCATTTGTAAGTGGAATAATTCATCTGAATTGTAAGCTCCTAAAATTCAGTAATTCTTTTTTTTTTTTAATTTTTTAAAAATGTTTTTATTCATTTTTGAGACAGAGAGAGAGCATGAACGGGGGAGGGTCAGAGAGAGAGGGAGACACAGAATCTGAAACAGGCTGCATCCAGACTCTGAGCGGTCAGCCTGATGCGGGGCATGAACCCATGGACCATGAGATCATGACCTGAGCTGAAGTCGGACACCTAACCGACTGAGACACCCAGGTGCCCCTGAAATTCAGTAATTCTGACATATATTTTTTGTAACAGGCACGATGCTATTTTATAACCTTTTTTTTTCAATATTTTTCAAGTTTGTTTATTGTGAGAGAGAGAGGGGGAGGGGGAGAGAGAGAATCCCAAGCAGGCTCCTCACTGTCAGCACAGAGCCCAATGTGGGGTTCAAACTCATGTATTGTATGATCATGACTGGAGCTGAAATCAAGGGTCAGACGTTTAACTGATTCAGCCCCCCCCCCCCCCCCCCAGCATGATATTAACTTTAAGCAGCATCCTTTTGTACAACTAACTGTAACAAAAGGTAGGCATGGGAAAATGTAGAAGGGAACACTTCCTAGAGGAGGGGATACCTGAACTGAGCTTTGAAGAAAATATATGGTCAGATGGAATGGGGAAGCATCTCTGGGCAATGAAAAAAACTACTTTCACAAAGCTAGACTATAAGGGGGAAAGAACAAAGCTAGACTGAATATTTTGGGCCAAATGGAGTGTGAACAAGAAAAGTAGGACTGATTTTTGAGAAAGGGAATTGTTAGATATGAAGGTTTTGTGCTTCATTAAGGAGGTGATATTTTATTATCTAGGACATAATGGAAGCCATTGAATGTTTTTAAGGAGATGAGTTATAGCATGTATTTTTTAAAAGCAGTAGCAGGCTATATTGAAGGCAACTGTAGTTGAATGAGATGTTTTGAATTGGGGAATAAGTGATCCACTTAGGACATTGGTTTTGAAACTAGTGGTTACCCCACATGAATAGAATGCTAAGTCAGCAGAGTGGGTTGAAACTACTACAGTTTAAAAAGATGAGTTAAAATAGGATGCAATAGGATAGATCAGAGAGTCTTGCAAATAATAAGGTGAAGCTTCTTTCGTATGAAAGTATGGTACTGAATTAGATGATAAATATATTTTTGTCTGAGTATCACATTAAAAAATGTTGGAGAAAAACTTAACCTAGGAGGACTGTTAGTTCAGACAAGAGTTGCTGCTACTCAAATAAGGACAGTGGCCTTGGAGATGAAAATAAAGGGCAGATTGGGCATTTCGGAAAATAAATACGAAGGAGTTAATTGCTTGTTTGCAGGTGAGGGAACAGAGAAGCTTAAGGATTTTTTTTTTTGGGGGGGTGACAAAGATAGGGAGGTAATAGAAGACCTATACTTAAGGAATCAGAGGCTAGATATCTCACTTGAGAAATATTTTGTTTTCTGAGGAGTTATTTTGCTCTTTGATATAATAGATGGGCTGTAAATAAATTTTTATCCTTTTAAAAATCGTGAGATATAATAAACATACAGAAAAATCTATGAAACGTAAATTTTTTTGTAGAACAAATACTGTGTAACCCAAACCATGGTAAAGAAAATATCAGCAACCCAGAATATCTCCATTTTACTTCCTGGTCCTAATCTCTCCCTCCCTCTAGTGGTAGTCACAATAACAGGTTTTTTTTTTTTTTTTTTTTTTTTTTTTTTTTTTTAATGTTTATTTTTGAGAGAGAGAGACAGAGCATGAGTGGAGGACAGGTAGAAAGAGAGGGAGACACAGAATCTGAAGCAGGCTCAGGCTCTGAGCTGTCAGCACAGCGCTAGAGGCAGGGCTTGAACTCATAAACCACAAGATCATGACCTAAGCTGAAGTCAAGATGCTTAACCAACTGAGCCACCCAGGCGCTCCACAATAGCAGTTTCGTTTCATTTCGTTTTTTTTTTTTTTCTTTTCTTTTCTTTTCTTTTCTTTTCTTTTCTTTTCTTTTCTTTTCTTTTCTTTTCTTTTCTTTTCTTTTCTTTTCTGTTTTTCTTTAGTAATTTTTTGCAAATCAACTCTGGAAAACAGTGTGGAGGTTCCTCAAAAAATTAAAAATAGATCTACCCTATGACCCAGCAATAGCACTGCTAGGAATTTACCCAAGGGATACAGGAGTGCTGATGCATAGGGGCACTTGTACCCCAATGTTTATAGCAGCACTCTCAACAATAGGCAAATTATGGAAAGAGCCTAAATGTCCATCAACTGACGAATGGATAAAGAAATTGTGGTTTATATACACAATGGAGTACTACATGGCAATGAGAAAGAATGAAACATGGCCCTTTGTAGCAATATGGATGGAACTGGAGAGTGTGATTCTAAGTGAAATAAGCCATACAGAGAAAGACAGATACCATATGTTTTCATTCTTATGTGGATCCTGAGAAACTTAACAGAAACCCATGGGGGAGGGGAAGGAAAAAAAAAAAAAAAGAGGTTAGAGTGGGAGAGAACCAAAGCATAAGAGACTCTTAAAAACTGAGAACAAACTGAGGGTTGATGGAGGGTGGGAGGGAGGGGAGGGTGGGTGATGGGTATTGAAGAGGGCACCTTTTGGGATGAGCACTGGGTGTTGTATGGAAACCAATTTGACAATAAATTTTATATATTGAAACAAATTTTTTTTGCAAGTCAGTACTATGAGAAAATAATATACTGAGTGTATGAATTTCCTTTTATAAGGGACATGAATGTGAAATAATTTAGTTTTACTACAAAGATATATCACAGTATTGAAAGTTTGAATAGGGAGAAAAACCATTTCTGATCCATATTTTATGAAAAAAAATCAGTTGTTTTTTCATTACCTTCTTTTGCATAGTTAGGATCATACCAAGTATATAATTTTGTAGTCCTTTTTTTTATGCGGCCTTTCACTTTCCCATGTTTGTATGATATTGACTATAATTTTTGATAGCCATAAACATAATATTTGGTTATGTTGGAACATCATGTTCCTGAATTATTAAAATGAAGTTTAAAAATTTTTGAAGAGCTGTGCCTGGGTGGCTCAGTCAGTTAAGTGACTGACTTCAGCTCAGGTCATGATCTCACGGTTCCTGAGTTCGAGCCCCAGTCGGGATTGCTGCTTGTCAGTGCAGAACCTGCCTCAGATTCTCTCTCTCCCTCTCTCTCTGCCCCTCCCCTGTGCTTTCTCTCTCTCTCTCTCTCTCTCTCTCTCTCTCTCTCTCTGTCAATAAAAACCAAACAAACCAACAAAAATTGTGAGGAGTATAAACTAGAAAATTAGAAAGGTTCATATACTGTCTAAACGTGTTGGTTTTGTTTAAAAAAATACAAATAATATATGCTCTTAATAAAATATTTAAAAAATATACAAGACTATGTAAAATGAAAAGTAAAAAGTGTAACTCCCTCAACTTCCAACTTCCATTCATTCTCCCCACAGTAATTTTGTGAGCAGTGTTTTTGAACTTCTAAAAAATCAGATTATGGGTTTATCCGGGCACATATTACCTATATTAATAAATATTAGTAAGTATAACTATATCCCTTTTGTAATGCAACAGAGTTATTCTGCATCTTGGATTTTAAAATAATATATCTTAGGCATCCTCCTGTGTCAGTATATGTAATCTACCTCATATTTTTTAACCTTTTTTAAAAAATTTTTTAAAAATAATCTCTACACCCAACATGGGACTTGAGCTCATGACCCTGAGATCAAGAGTTGCATGGTCCATCCACTGAGCCAGCCAGGCACCCCCTGCCTCATATTTTTTAAACAACATTGAATCATTTCTATTTTTTGCACGTTAAAGTAGTTTTGCATGAACTGCTCCTATACATATGTTTTGGATAACTTTTCTAAGTATATCCATGGAATAAGTTCTTACTAGTGGAATTAAAAAGTTAAAAACTGTGTGCCAGTTACGGGTATAGTATGTGGGCTTTATTTCAAAGAATTGGCTCATGTACTTGTAGAGGCTGGTAAGTCTGAAATATAGGGCAGGATAGTAGGCTAGAAACTTAGGTAGGAGTTGATACTGTCATCTTAAGGTAGAATTTCTTCAGGAAAACTTAAAACTTGTTTTATTTTTATATATCTTAAACTGATTGGATGAAGCCCACCCTCATAACTGATTGTACAGGTTAAGTGTAGCTACCGTACCTTCACAGCTGCATCTAAATTAGTGTTTGAATAAGTGGGTATTACAGCCAATCCTAGTTGACTCATTAAACTGTCATGCTGTTTCTCACTTTCGTATTACCAAATTGTCACAAAAGTTGCATTAATTTATACTTCTCAATACAGTGGTGGAGAACACGATTTTCCTTATACCTTGTCCAATCCCTGATACTGAATTTAAAAATTTTTGCCAGCGGGGTACATGAAAATGGTATTATTATTTTACTTCTAACTTTATTATTTTGGAAGACGATGGAATCCAAGGGTTTCTTCCACAAAACAATTAACTGATATGTATTAATTTCCACCTTTCTAGGCTTTTTAGTTGGTTTAGCAACCATTAGCTTAATAATTGAAACTTGCCTTTACTATTTTATTGGCATGAGAGTTTATTCATTTAAATTCAGTAGTTAACTGGTCATTCTAGACCATAAATATGTGTCAAAACAGGTTCCCTGTTTGGCGTATTAAATCATTAGGACTGAAGGAGTTTCATAGTTGATGTGTAGAATTTAATATTTTTACCATCTCAGGGTTTGTAGTTGCAGGACAGTGTCAAATATTGAAAGAAGTATTGAATTATGATTTGAGGGTCTAAAGAAGACCTTCAAGTTTATTAATACCACTGTAGCTTTTAAGTGTCAATAAAGCCATAATCTTGGGGCAGCTGAGTGGCTAAGGCGGTTAAATGTTCAACTCTTGATTTCGACTCAGGTCATGATCTCACTAGGTGTGGAGCTTGCTTATGATTGTCTCTCCTTTCCCCTCTGCTTCTTCCCTGCTTGCACACTTGTGCTCTCACTCTTTCTGTCTTTCAAAAAAAAACCCCAAAAAAACCAAAAAAAAAGCCTCACAACTTCCATTGTGTTGGGGCAAATAGATTTGCCATCTGTCTTATCTTTCCACTTCCTAGTGAACCATTCTAATTTTCTTGGTATTATTCCTAAGACCCATAAAGGGAAGCTTTAGACAGCAAGTCTGATACAGCATCCTGAATGGTTTCTTGCATTGGTAACAGTAAAGTTACGTGGGGGACCCATATAGAAGGAGCCATCTTTTTTTTTTATTAAATTTACTTATTTTAATAATAAATAAATAGGGGAGGGGCAGGGAGAGAAGGGGAGAGAATCCCAAGCAGGCTCCACACCAACATCGCGAGCGCAACACGGGGCTTGAACCCATGAACCATGAGATCATGACCTGAGCCAAAACAAAGAGTTGGACGCTTAACCAGTTGACCTACCCAGGTGCCCCATAAAAGAAGCCATCTTTATCATACAGTATTCATAGTGACCTGGGGGTGAGACATACTGAATATCTTGGTCACTGGAAAGCAAATCTAGTATTGTCTGTATATATAGCATATCAGCCCTTCATCTGGATTATTCCACTTTGCATGCAAAGGAGGGACAGGACACTTCCCCTTCTCAGGATAAACAAACTTTCTAGCCACTTTCATTCATTGTACCAGGCTGGCACTCTTGTTTGGGTTAGTCACTGCCATTCAGGACTGTCACTGAGCTATGGATCCTGCATTAGCTCAAACATGGTATGGTCTTCATAGACTGCTCCTAACTTAACCATTCTTATGAGCCATGTTAATAAAGGTTCTTCAGGGAACCAGCTATATTGACCCCACTAAATAAGACAACTTTTACGCTATCTCCCCTGGTTTCAGTAGTTTCCTGACTTTGTCTCTTCATTACCTGAATCATTTTGGTAAACAGCTGTAAATCTGCTCAGTATGATTTTTCTGTTTTGTGATGGTTTTGAAGTGAGCAGTTTGATGTTGGATTGGATCAGTTGGAATCTGGCTCTATTTAACATCACAGCCCACCCTAAAACGGTCTTTAGCTTTCTGTTCTAGGTAGTATGCTAACAATAGCCAGGGAATTGTGCCTTTAGCCAGTTTCTTATTATTTTGCATTTTATTGTAGATTCAGTGATGAAACTCCTCTCAGGTTGGATCTATCTGCTAGGTTTCATTTACTTTTACCTCCTGTAACAGATGGCAGCACGCCTGCTGTTTGATACTGTGGGTGATTTGGCAAACCTGGCATCAAGGATTTAGCCTCTAACGCCTTTTATTTTCTCCCCCCAAAATGCTTTAGCAATATTACACTGAGTCTAGGATGATGCTAGCAAATTTGATATCCTTGGAACAGATTAATAGTCATAATACCAGCTTTTAACCTGTTCTTCCATTGTGTGATTTTGGATAAGTAAGGGAATTTAACTCAGCCATAATTTTCTCATTCTACAAACTGAGCATTTCTGAGGTATTTTACAATCAGTCTATACATAAACAAACATTTATTGAATATGTCTTTGTTGTAGGCCATTGTTTCTCAATCCTTTTAATAAGTATTCTCGAAACAAAAATTAAAATGAAATTAATTAAAAAGCTTTGTTGATTTCTATCTAACAGAAATTATATACCAAAGAATAGGATTTTGTCAGATAGTATTGAGCTTTGGTAAGCCACAAACCATTGTAATAGCTTTTTCTTGCTTCTTTGGTGATACCTGTTTTGAGAATGCATGTAATAGACTAAGAAATTTTATTTCATTTCATATATATGTATCCTTTGACTTCTGATGTGGTTATGTCCTGATAAACCCATTGTAAGTCAAAAATCCCCCAAATCGGAAATGCATTTAACACATGTAACCTACTGCATATCATAGCTTAGCTTAGCCTATCTTAAATGTGCCCGGAACACTGACATTTGCCTACAGTTGGGTAAAATCATCTAACAGAAAGACTATTTTATAATAAGTATTGAATATTGTATGTAATTTATTGAATACTGTACTGAAAGTGAAAAACAGAATGGTTGTTTGGGTACAGAATGGTTGGAAGTGCATTGGTTGTTTATTGTCATGATCATGTGGTTGACTGAGAGCTGCAGCTGCTGTTAACTATCATCATGAGAGGATCAAACTGCATATCGCCAGCCCAGAATTCATATTCAAAGTATGGTTTCTTCCAAATGTGTATTGCTTTTATACCTTTGTAAAATTGGAAAATCGTTGAAGGTAATGAGAAGATTAACGTGAAAATACATTCCTCCCGCTCTGAATATTGTGTTAACTCTTTTTAATAAAAGTCTATTTATTGTTGATAAGTGATACACATAATAAAAAGCACACAATTCATCGAGTGTAGAACCTGATGAATTTTCCTACAAAATGACCATACCTGTGTAATAAGTATCCAGGTCAGGAAACGGATTTGGGGAAACAGTACCCCTGAATCTTCTTATGTTCCCCTGTAGTCATTATTCATCATCTCTCTCCCCAGCCAAAGATTACTCCTATCCTGATTTCTTACATCATAATTTTGTTTATGAATTTTTTAAATGGAATCATGTGGACTATTTCTGTTTTTTTTGTTTTTGGGGCTGGATTTTGTTCAAATTTTGAGAAATTTATTCGTGTATATATAGTTCTTACAATAACTTATTCCATTGTGAGAATGCACTTCAGTTTCTTTATTTCCTACTGTTGATGGACATTTGGGATGTTTTCAGTATTTGACTATTAAAAATTATGCTGTTACAAACATAATTATGTATATTTTGGGTGAACATAAATGACCCTTTCTGTTAGGTGAATAGTTAGACTTGCTAGGTCATCTGGCTTAAGTATTTTCAGCCTCACTACATATTTTCAGTTTTCCAAAGTGGTTGTGCCCAGTTATACCCATAATGGCAGTATATGATAGTTTCAGTGTGTTTCATTTTTACCAACAGCTGGTATTATTTGTCTTTATTTTTATCATTCTTGTGGGCATTAGGGATACCTTATGGGTGTAATTTGCATTCTGCTGGTGGCTAAGGGCATCTTTTTTTGTGTGTGTTGGATATTTGGATGTCTTCTGTTTTGACGTACTTGTTCAAATCTTTTGCTGATTTTTCAGTTTTTCCTTTGTGAGGATGTTGTTTATATGTTGTAGAGTTGAGTCCTTTTTTTTTTTTTTTAACGTTTATTTATTTTTGAGACAGAGAGAGCATGAACGAGGGAGGGTCAGAGAGAGAGGGAGACACAGAATCTGAAGCAGGCTCCAGGCTCTGAGCTGTCAGCACAGAGCCCGACGCGGGGCTCGAACTCACAGACTGTGATATCATGACCTGAGCCGAAGTCGGCTGCTTAACCAACTGAGCCACCCAGGCACCCCGAGTTGAGTCCTTTTCAAATAAATAAATATTACAATTATTGTCTGCCAAAATGTAGCTTGCACTTTCACTCTTAGTAGTATATTTGATAATCTTAAAACCAGTATTTGAATTTTTTTTCCTTATAGGTTGCTTGTTTTATGTCTTGAGATCTCTTCCTGTGTCAACCTCATGAAGATGTTCATTCTTCTGTGTTTTGTACAAGCTTTACTGTTTTGATATTTTATATCGATCTAGAATTGTGTATGATGTTAGGTAGAAGGGATCATGATTAATTTTTTTCCATGTGGCTATCAGTTGACTCCTTATTGTTTATTGAAAAGGCCATCTTTTCCCCATTATAGTGTCATCATTGTCATAAATGAGGTTGCATTGTATGTGGGCCAGGTTATGTTGTTCTGTCCCTTTGGTCTGTTTTATCTGTTGCGCTGGTACTGTACTATCTTGATTACTCACTCTCAGGCTTTACTATGGTTGTTGGAAGCTGATATAATTACTGTAGTCCATGATACAGGGTTTTAACTTTGTTCTTTAAAATTTTCTTGACTATTCTTGACTTTTTAAATTGCCATATAAATTGTAGACTCAACTTTTCAATTTTCACAAAAGAAACTGGATGAGAGTTTGATACTTTGTGGACTCCATAGATTTTTGAGAAGTAAAATCATTAACAATATTGAGTCTCAAAATCCATAAACAAGGCATATCCCATTTATTTAGTCCTTTAATTTTTCTCCACATTTTTGCTTTTTGTTTTTAAACTTTAAAAAAAATGTTTACTTTTTTGAGAGAGAGAGAGCACGAGTGGGGCAAGGGCAGTGAGATAAGGAGAGAATCCTGAGCAGGCTCTGCACTGGTGGTGCAGAGCCTAATGTGGTGCTTGAACCCACAGACTGAAATCATGACCTGAGCCAAAGTCAAGAGTCAGATGTTCAACCAACTGAGCCACTCAGGCACCCCAAACTTTCTTTTTTTAAAGTTAACTCTGCCCCTAATGTGGGGTTTGTACTGATGACCCTAAGATGAAAAGTTGCATGTTCTATGGACTAAGCCAGCCAAGCATCCTAGGAAGTTTCATTTTATTCTTAGTTGCACATGTGTTTATCATACATGAGTGTTGATTTTATGGTATACTTTTTTTTTGCTTCTCATGATGATTGCATGATTTTCCTCCATTTTTCTGTTGAGCTGAATTACATTGATTTTTTAAAAAAAATTTTAATGTTGAAAACCTTTGCTTTTTAGAGTAAGCCCCATTTGGTTGTGACGTGTTCTCCTTTTTAAATATTAGTTATTGATATGTTTTTTAAAGTATTTATTTAAGTAATCTCTACACCCCATGTGGGGCTCAGACTCATGACCCCCAAGATCAAGGGTTGTATACTGTACCAACTGAGCCAGTCCAGTGACCCTAGTTACTAATATTTTGATTGGAATTTTTGCAACTATGTTCATGAGAGTGGTCTTTATAATATTCTTGTAATGTCCTTGGCATGTTTTGATATCTTATTGATAGTTTGTTTTCTTTTTTTTTTTTCCTTGATAGTTTTGCTTGGAAGTGATCAACCTTATCTTTAAATATAACAATTTTTGATGGTTGAATTTTTGTGTTTTATTGATAATTTTGCCCTTTTATTCTCTTTCTAATATATATATATTTGAAGAATTACTTATCTAGCTTCTTGAGCTGGAAGCTTAGATCATTAATTTTCTGCCTTTTTAATTTTTAATATTTTTATTTACATGACCCTGCAAGCATCCACAAGTTTTGAAATGTTTTTGTTATCATTCAGTTCAGAATGTTTTTCGCTGAGCTAGTACTATCCTAAATATTTGACAAACAGTGCAAGATATAGTTCCTGAGAAAAGGAGCTCCATGAGATTTGTATTAGTTTTGTCCTTCCTCCATTGAGGTGAAAATTTACATTTCTAGTATATATCTAGTATATGTATCTAGTATATACCTAGTATATTTTACTGTATGTTTCAGAAGGTTCAGCACCTTCTGAGTTTCCTGTAGGTTTATATATGAGGTGGGAACCATCCAAGGGCAAAAACCATTATCCATACATCTTTATTTAAAAAAATTTTTTTTATTACTTTATTTTTGAGAGACAGTGAGACAGCACGAGGGGGGGAGGGGCAGAGAGAGAAGGAGACGCAGAATCTGAAGGAGGCTCCAGGCTCTGACCAAGCATTCAGCACAGAGCCCCACGTGGGGTTGGAACCCACGAACCTTGAGATCGTGACCTGAGCTGAAGTCAGACACTTAACGGACTGAGCTACCTAGGTGCCCCTATCCATACATTTTTAAAGCCAGTGTTCTCCATTAAGAACACACTTTTAGCTAAACAAGTTGGGTTTAAGAGAGAACTTATACCACTAGGTAGGAATAGTAGGGATCTCAGTAAGTGGATGTTACAAAGGACTTAATTTGGGTCTGCTGATTTGGGAAAGTGTTCAAGTAAGCTAGGCTTTCCTCTGGATTTGGTGTTGTCAGGAAGTGGGGGCAAGTCTATGACTGGGGATATATTAATCTTATCTAAAGGACTGGAGGAATGAAGCAGGGCCAAAGCTGTGACTGAAAATGAAGAGCAGTCATTCATACGAGCCAAAATAGGGGGATATTTAGTCATTTTTGTGGTTTGAAAAAATTTTATGATTTTGTCTACATTCAGACATGATTACAGAATGGCTTTGTTTTTGTCTTGAACCATTGTGGTCAGAGTGGCCTCATCTGATGTTGGTGTTCTGTGAAATTATTTATGTTCAATAGAACCTCAAGGCTTTACTGTGTGTGCCAGGTCAGTTCCTAGTTGTTGGGCTTCTTTTCTGTTAGTAATTTAATTTTTCAAATGTAAACTAGGCTCATTGCAGGAAAATGAAAGTGAGAAAACATACATAAACCAAAAGGAAAAAGTTTAGAGAAACAAAACAAAAAACAAGATTTAACCTGTCTGCCTAATATTTTCTTGAATATCTTTGCAGACATTTCTATCCTTATTTATACCTACAATATTTTTATAGATGTGAAGTGATAGTATTCATGTATTTATTTTTTTACAAGAATTTATGGTTTATTATTTCGTTGGAAGTATGTAGTTACTGCACAGTAGAGGATGCTGGGGTTAGTTTCTCAGTCTTTGTTACAGTAAGTTGAAATATTTTATCGTACATCTGAAGTTACAGAATAATGTATATGAATTGATATGACCTTGTAGTAGACAGTATGCTTTTCAACACAGATTTTAATAAAATGATTTGCATTTAGTGTAAGTGCATATGCTTCTTGTCAATTCTACATACAATTTTGTGAAATCTAGGTGGAAAGCAATACTTGTATGTCTCTGCATACCTGAAAAAGTATTTAAAATAAGCCTCTTTACTTAACTCATGTAATTTACCTGCATTATGTGAATAAGGATAATAGTCAAGTCTTGTATATAATAAAAAAAAATATATATAAACTAGTTGGGGTGACTGGGTGGTTCAGTCAGTTGAGCATCCAACTTCAGCTCAGGTCATGATCTTGTGGTCTGTGAGTTCAAGCCCCAAGTTGGGTTCTGTGCTGATAGCCTGGAGCCTGCTTTGGATTCTGTGTCTCCTTTTTTCTCTGCCCCTACCCTGCTCATGCTCGCTCTCTCTCAAAAATAAGTAAACATAAAAAAAAACTAAAACAAAAAAACCCCCAAACCTAGTTAGCTGTGTATTATATTAATTTTAGTAAACAGTTCCAGATTTTCACCTGAAGATATAAGCCTTTTCAGATGTCGTTTATCATTACAGTAATCTTATTGAAATAGAAACGTTTACATTTTTTCCTCAGGCATTAACTAAATATGTGTACATTTAAAACTTATCCTTTGGCTCTTTTTCCTGTTTTTTTTTTTTTTTTTTGACAGTTTTCTTGGAAAAAAATGTCCTTAACTCTTGCTTACACTTTGACTTTTATCTCTTGTCCCTTTAATCCACCTGAGAGCCTCCAAAAGCTTTGAGCAAATAGAAAAATTAGTTTTAGTATGAAATAAGAGGAAAATAAAAATTGCAGTTTTTGAATAGATTTGAACTAACACTGCTAATCATCTGTTTGCCTTTTAAGTGTACCATTTGTGCTCAGATACAAGAAAGAACTTGACATACTTGACATAAGCTCTTGAAAAGTCCCAAAAGTCCCTTTTAGAAAATATTGTGGAAGTTTCTACTTAACCTCTCATTTCCTCTCATTAAGGTTGTACTTCTCTTTTTAGCCACAGTATTTAAGTTTAAAAAGTTATAACCTAAATGCTTACAACAACTTCTAATGCATGTTGTGTTAAGTAACCTTTTAAAATTGGCATTTAAAATTCATTTTTTATAAGTTGGAGATTTACCATAATTTGTAACGTATGGTAGATTTACATTTGTATATTTAAACTTGTGAACATTATTATTATTTAAACATTTTTGTATCTTAGGGAGAGAGCTCGAGTGAGCAGGGGAGAGGGGCAGAGAGAGAGCAAATCTTAAGTAGGCTCTGTACTAAGCGTGGACATGAGGTTTGATCTCACGACTGAGATTATGACCTGAGCTGAAACCAAGAGTTGGATGCTTAACCGACTGAGCCATCCAGGCACCCCCTAAACTTGTGAATATTATTAAAGACCTTTATACGTTAAATGCCATGCTGAAAGAGGGCAGTGTCTCTGTTTTCAGAGAGTTTCCGGACTATTAGACATAGGAGATTGTGTGTGTCTACACACATTTATAGTGATTGCAGTACAAGGTATACTTTGAGATACAATAGCATCAAAACATTGTATAGAAGTACTAGAGATTGAATAATTAATGCTTTTGGATCAAGAGAAAAGACATAATGCTATGGGAATTAAGGGCAACATATTAAGCGGTAGCATTCCTTTTTATTTAAATCTAGAATTAAAATTATAGACCTGTTTGGCAAAATTGTATTTAGAAGTTTTTTTTTTATGTTAAAAAGTAGATGTTTCAGTTATTTTCAAGTTATCTGCTATTTCATTTGTTAATGAAGTGTATAATTGGTTTTTCACTCATTTTTTCTTCTTTTTTTTTTTTCCTTTGGCAGCTTTTCACAGATGGAATCACAAATAAACTTATTGGCTGTTACGTGAGTAATACAATGGAGGATGTAGTCCTGGTGCGAATTTATGGCAATAAGACTGAGCTGTTAGTTGATCGAGATGAGGAAGTGAAGAGTTTCCGAGTGTTGCAGGCTCATGGCTGTGCACCACAACTCTACTGTACCTTCAATAATGGACTGTGCTATGAATTTATACAGGGAGAAGCATTGGATCCAAAGCATGTCTGCAACCCTGCCATTTTCAGGTATATTTACTTTCTCTAAATTTTTCTTTCTGATGAATAAGAGTATTAAGTGCACTAAGGAATTACATGTATATTTTAAATGTTTATTTATTTTGAGAGAGAGAGAGAGAGAGAGAGAGAGAGAGAGACACACAGAGGGAGAGAGAGAACCCCAAGCAGGGTCCGTGCTCGACGTGGAGCCCAATGTGGGGCTCGATTCCATGAACCATGAGATCATGACCTGAGCTGAAATCAAGAGTCAGATGCTTAACCAACTGAGCCACCCAGGTGCCCCAGGAAATATTTTTTAAATATTTAAAAGGCAATTGCCTTTTCTTTGAGCAATTATTTGGTTAATTTAGAAACTTCTTTAGTTTGGACTCTGTCTTTGCTGAAGAAGAAAAAAAACCCTTTCTGTCTGCCATCTCGTTATTGACTCTTTGCAAAAGAAAGGACTCTAACGTGTGGTTTTGGATTAGCCTGCTACTGAGTGTCAAGGCTTCCCCTTAATTTTTTAAAGTAGTGTGTGGATTAAAGCATCACACATTTCTTATTACTAACTTTTGTAACTCAGTTGGTCATATTTTCAGAGATTTTGCTTACTAAGATGCTTTTAATTCTGTTAACGTTATACTACTTTTTAATTCATTGTATTATGTTTTCTATAACGATAACGTCTTGCATATGCTTGATCATTTTTCTAAAATTGCTGTCTTTTAGAGTTCTCTTTTAAAAACTAGCAAATGAGCTTGATTTGAAAACTGCAAATTCATTCATAGTTTAAACCAGAAGTTCTCAGACATTTTGGTCTCAAGATCCCTTAACAGCTCTTAAAGGTTATTGAGGACCCAAAGAGGTTTTGTGAGTTACATCTATCAATATTTACCATGTTAGAAATTAAAACAACTTTTTTAAAATTCAGGAATCTCACTTGCACATTGTTAGCTATCAGTGTGATAACATTATCACACCACTTCATGTAGCTTCTTGAAAACTATACTGTATACTCACGAGAGAGTGAAAAAGGTAAATAATATCTTATCAAAGTAGTTTTAACTGTATAAACTTGAAAGGGTTTTGAGGTTCCAGGGATCCTGGGTCATATTTTAAGAGTTGCTATGTTAACACAGTGATGAAAATGGAATGGACCAGTATTTATGTATTTTATAACTTTCAAATAATATTTAAAAATATTTTGGTATAGAAATCTATTCAAACCCCAGTTTTTAACAAGATAGAGTCTCCTCCCTTACATGAGTATAATGTTTAGTATGTATTTTTTTAGGTTTTAAGTAATCTCTGCATTCAACTTGGTGCTCCAACCTACAGCCTTGAAATCAAGAGTCATACACTCCTCTGACTAAGCCATCCAGGCTCCCCTGTTTAGAATTTATTGAAGGATCCCAATTAATAGATAATGTCTTTTTTCATTTGTGTTACATTTTTTGTTGTGTTTAGGTTTGTGCATGCGTGTGTATGAAATTTATTTATAAACCCTTAAGCTTGTTCAGTGTCTGAAGTATATCAATATAACAGGATTAAAGGTGATTAGATGCATAAATTAGGCCAAAGGAAAAGCTGGAGTTAGATTCAGATACAAAAAGTATATTCCATAATGTTCTCTTCTCCATAGAGAAGGGCCATCGTACTAGTAACTAAAGCAAGGAGGAAAATAATGAGTCCTTGTACAAGAGATTTAAGAAGAAAGTTGCTTAAAGCTAATACAACTTTAACTGGTATAGCAGTCTTCTTTTTTTTTTTTTAATATTTTTTTTTATTTTTGAGAGAGAGAGAGCATGAGCAGGGAAGGGGTAAAGAGAGAGGGGGACAGAGGGTCTGAAGAAGACTCTACTGACAGCGGTGAGCACGATGCAGGGCTTGAACCCATGGACTCACAAACCGTGAGATCATGACCTGAACCAAATTGGATGCTGAACCAACTGAGCCACCCAGGCACCCCACTGGTGTAGCATTCTTTTTTTTTTTTTTTAATGTTTTAATTTATTTCTGAGAGAGAGAGACAGGCAGAGTGCAAGTGGGGGAGGGGCAGAGAGCGAGGGAGACAGAATCTGAAGCAGGCTTCAGTCTCTGAGATGCACAGAGCCCGACATTGGGGTCACACTCAAGAACTGTGAGATCATGACCTGAGCCAAAGTTGGACACTTAACCAATTGAGCCACCCAGGCGCCCCTGGTGTTGCCGTCTTAACTGCCTTAATGTTGATATTCCTAAACTATCTTTAACACACTGAATTTAAACTTTTCGTTGAACTATTGGCAGTGGGTACTATCTGTTGGTCAATAGTACATATTCAGAAGATTTCTCACTTCTCTTTATTCTATAATCTCATGATGGAAAGTAGATGCTCAGGACAGTTTTTTTCCTCTTTGAGTGATCGTGGAAAGTTACAGAATCAAAAGTCATGTGAAATTCTTTTTTTCTTTTTTAATATTTATATTTGAGAGAGAGGGAGACACAGAATCTGAAGCAGGTCCAGGCTCCAAGCTGTCAACACAGAACTTGATGCGGGGATTGAAACCATGAACTGGGAGATTATGTCCTGAGCTGAAGTCGGATGCTTACTGACTGAGCCACCCACGTGCCCCAAAAGCCATGTGAAATTCTATATATGGCATTATACCTCTGCCACTATGAATATACAGTGGAATAAGACTGCTTCAGCTTTATGAGCTATGTGAAATTGGGCATAGTACTTAAACATTTTGTGCCTCAGTTTTCCTACCTAAAAAATGCGAATAATAATAGTACCTATTTCTAGGGGGTTGTTGTAAGGATTAAAGTTGTAGTGTATGTAAAAAGTCCAGAACAATGCCTGGCATGTATTAAACACTATGTAATATGTTAGCTTTTATAATTACAATTTTTTTCCTCAAGACTTTTCACATTTTAACTTATGGAGAGCTTTTAAGAACTTAGACATTAATTGAAGTATTAAATACTAATCAATTGACTTTATTATGCTTTTAGAAACATTTTCTGAATTTTAAATTTCATAGACTTTTTTTTTTTTGCTCTTGTGTACTATTATAACATTATATATTGTTCCTTAAGGTGTGAGGTGTATGCAAACAGCATTTAGATGTAGCATAGCAAGTAATCATTGCCGCTAACCACCACCCCCCCCCCCCCTTGTTTGTGATAGACAATACTAACCAGTCTTGGAACTCTTTCCTCATGAACATGGGAGATTTCAGAATCTTTCTCAACTAAGCGATTTTAGGTACTTAATACTCATGAGTAGTCCCTTGTTTTAGTTTTTATTTTAGCTTTCTTGAAGAGACCATTTTACATTAAAAAGTTAAGATTTTATTTTACTTTATATTTTTAAAGTTTATTTATTTTGGAGGGGAAAGAGAGAGAGAGAGGGGGAGGGAGGATGAGCAGAGGAGGGGCAGAGATTGCTGGAGAGAGAATCCCAAACAGGTTCTGCACTCTCAGTGCAGAGCTCCAAGTGGGTCTTGAACTCGTGAATTGTGAGATTATGACATGAGCTGAAACCAAGAGTTGGATTCTTAACCAACTGAGCCATCCAGCCGTCCCTGAAGATTTTATTTTTAACTAATATTTTTAAAAAAGATAGAGTAATGGGTAATAGAGTAACAGGTATGTTATAATTTTTATTAATTGGAGAAATGATCTATTAAAGTGATGATGGTGGCTGATATTGATACAACACTTAATATGAACTGGACACTGTTCTGAACACCTTATGTATATGCATTTTCTTAAATATATTTTTTAATTAAGTAAACTGTATGCATGATGGGGGGCTTGAACTCATGACCCCAAGGTCAGGAGTTGCACACTCCACTGACTGAACCTGCCAGGCACCCCAAAACACCTTAAGTGTATTAATAAAGTCAACTCACAATAATCCTAGGGAATAGATAATATTAAAATCCATTTTAATAGATGAGAAAAGTAAGATTTTAAGTAATTAGTCATGTGCCTAGTACAAGTACATCCCAGAAGATAATGAGTAACTTAATCTTTTTACTTACTCACTGAGAAAAGAACATAAAATGTAAAGGAAAATAGTAAGGCCTTTATTACTCCACCTATTACAAGTAAAGTGAAAAAGATTCAAGAAGAAAATAAATGCAGCTTCCCCCATTTATTGATTTGTGATTATTCTCTATAATTAAATCATTGCTGTTAAGCTTATTATAGAATTTCTGTTTTAAAGGGAAAGCTTTTCATAATTGTATGTAATCTTAAGTAGAAAGATGGAAAATTACAGTTTTTGATCAAGAATACTGAATTTTTGTTAAGGCTCATTTTGGTATTTGATACCATGTCATAAAAATGTTTGCATTAAATCAACTACATGACATTCTGAAAAAGACCAAACAATGGAGACACTAAAAAAATCAGTGGTTGCTAAGGGTTAGTAGGGAAGAAGGAATGAATAGGTGAAACAGAATTTTTAGGGCAGTGAAAATGTCTGCATGATACTTTAATGGTGGATACCTGTCATAAATTTGCTCAAAGCCATAGAAAGTACAACACCAAGTGTGTACCCATATGTAAACTATGGACTTTGGGTGATAACAATATGCCAGCATGCGTTCTTCAGTTGTAACAAATGTACCACTTTGGTAGAGGATGTTGATACTGAAGGAGGTGATGTTTCTGTCAGTGTAGGGGGCATTTGGGAAATGTCTGAACTTTCCTCTCAGATTTGCTGTGAACCTAAAACTGCTCTAAAAAAAAAAAGTCTATATAGAAGCCTTTTCCTGTACTTTCAGTTAGATCTACTTAGAATATGTATGATACTAATGCAGGTATATATACCTTTCATTAAAAAAAGAACCCATGCTGTTAGAGACCAAAGAGCGCGCGCTCTCTCTCTCTCTCTCTCTCTCTCTCTCTCTCTGTCTCTGTCTCTGTCTCTGTCTCTATTTTTTAAATGTCTATTTTTAAGAGAGAGAGAGCACGCACTTGTGGGGGAGGTGCAGAGTGGGAGACACACAATCCAAAGCAGGCTCCAGGCTCTGAGCTGTCATCACAGAGCCTGACCTGGGACTTCAACTCATGAACTGTGAGATCATGACCTGAGCTGAAGTCAGATGTTTAACCAACTGAGCCACCCAGGTGCCCCAACAATATATTTAATTAAGTTCTATGACGCTTAGCTTGCAGTGAATGATATATTGAATTGACCTATAGTTTTTTCTTAAATGTTCATTTATTTATTGAGAAGAGAGCCCATGTGCACACCCATGTGTGCAGGGGATGGGCAGATGGAAAGAGAGAATCCCAAGCAGGCTCCATGCTCAGCGCAGAGCCTGACACAGGGCTTGATTTCACAACCATGAGATCATGACATGAGCCAAAATCAAGAGTGGGACACTCAGCCTGAGCCACCCAGGCACCCCCAATTGACTCATATTTTTGAAAAAAAGAATGGAGGTTGAAAAAGAAGGCAAAGAAGATGACAGGTAAGGATATGGCTAGTTGACACTATAAGTAGTAACACTAGCTATTTACCTTTTTTCCTATTAAATTTATTTCAAGTTACAGTGTAATTCTCTTATGGTATATATAAGTGTTCAGGTTTTTTTAATTTCTTTCTCCTTTAAACTGTTTATTTATTTTGAGAGGGAGCGTGCATGTGAGTGAGTGCAAGCAGGGGAAAGGCAGTGGGGAAAGAATCCCAAGTAAGCTCTGTGCTGTCAGTGCAGAGCCCAGCATTGGTCTTGATCTTATCATGAGCTGAGTTGAAATCAAGAGTTGGACTCTTAACCAACTGAGCTACCCAGGTACCCCCAGAAGGTTTTGTTAATTACTGTAAAACACAGAAAATATAAAAAGAAGAGCTAATTGAAAGAAGGTCATAGCTGAATTATAAATGATTTTAAAAGGGAATATGGTTTTTACTGGTTTCAAATATGTACAGTGGAATACTTTTTAAAAAAAATCGAGTAAGCAATTGAATAAATAATTCTGGAGCCCCAAGAAGAGGTTAGGGGTGTAAATTTGGGATGATTGATGTGCTTGCATTTAGCTTTTCTCCTTTAGAAAATGAATTTCATATATTTATGGTAAAAGGATTTGATTTATTAAATAAGGACTTATTACTAATTTCGGGTTAGGTGTCACATTTTGAGCTGTTGTTATTAGGTAAGCTTGATATGCAGCTAACAGTCTGGACTGATTGATTAATCAGAGCTTCAGTAAGTGCTGATTGAGCCTTAGATCAAAGTCCAAGGTGCTGTCTTGGCTTTGGCTCCTTCAGGCATAGCTACTTGCCACTTGTGTATATTATGATTGTAATAGAGTATTTACTTTGAATATAAAAATTTGATACATATTTATGTTTAGTCTAGAGAAGGAAAAAGAATTCAGACAATCCCTTTTCTCCTAGTAATTTGCAGTGTGACGGACAATAATCTTGGAAAAAAGAAAGCTAAATAGTATACACAGAAAACAGAAAAGGTTTTCAAAAAAAAAGTACAGATAATTTACTGTGTATACTTGGGTAAATTCGGCAGTGTTTCACTGAGATCTCATTTAAACTGAACCTTACAGGAAAAGGCAGAGCAGGGAAGAGGCTGTGAGAGAATGGTATGATAAAGACAAGTTGTACCAAGTTAATGCTTAACTAGTAATTCAGCTTATGGAAGTTTACCATGACATGTTTTATTTGAACTTTTCTGTAGCAAACAAGTATTGGAGAGACCTTCAGAAAATTTTTTAAAATTCACAGATGTTTGGGAATTTTCTCATCAGGTGTTTCTCTAATACTTTACTTGCCTCTTGCTAGGAATCCTGGCTATAGTTTAATTTAAAACCACTTGGGGGAGATTGGGTGATAGTTGGTTAAGCTCTAACTCCTGATTTTGGCTCAGGTCACGTCAAGGTTCATGAGTTCAAGCCCCTCATTGGGCTCTGCACTGACAATGTGGAGCCTGCTTGGGATTCTCTCCCTCTCCCTCTCTCTGCCCCTCCCCTGCTCATTCTCTCTCTCTGAAAATAAAAACTTGAAAAAAAATGTAAAAAAACCCACCCAGCAACAGACATCATGGGAAAAATGCAGTTTAAAATCAATTATTGCACATTTATCAAAATGCATAAGTAAAAAACACTTCCAATGTTGTATGTATTGTAGCGGAACTGGTACATTGTACATTGTGGGTTATACGTGATATTGGTAATGTTCTCTTGGAAATCAGTAGGGCAATATATAATCATAAAATAAAGTTATATAGTATGTTTCTATCATGACAACTCTTACAGTCAGGTATAACCAAGGCATATAAACACAAATGTACTATTATTGAAATCATAATTTTGGATATTGTCTAAAGTAATGCAGAATGGCTGATGCAGGCCTAAGAGGAAAAAATTCACTTAATAGATGAACTTTGCTACAATCACACAATAATTTGCTTATGTGAAAACCCAAAGGGAGTATGTAAAAATGAAACAAGCTCTATTGGAGTGGTAAGATTAGAGATTACTTTTCAATTAAAAAAATTCCTGTTACTGTTATAATACTCTTAATTTTTTGAAAGCTTACAAGAGTGGGAGCAATTAGTATTATTGAATATTTAAGAAGTTCTCCGAAGCCTTGAAATTTTCAAATGTTTTGTTTTACTGAGTGTGGGGTTTTAAAGTAGCATTTGCCTTGATATTAGTGCAGGGAAGCCTTACTTAACTGAGACCAGGTAGAAGAAGGACCAATCTATGACAGTGAAAATCAGAAATCTTGAGGTAATTTTTGATTACTTTGTTATATATACAAATAAAAATTCATGGTTTAGGGGTGCCTGGGTGGCCCAGTTAAGCACCCAACTCGATTTTGTCTCAGGTTCGTGGATTCAGGCACATTGGTGCTCTAGGCTGACAATGTGGAGCCTGCTTGGGATTCTCTCTCCCTCTCTCTTTCTACCCCTCCCCTGCCTGTATGCACATATGCTCTCTCAAAAAAAAAAAAAAACCAAAAAAAAAAAAACCCCAAACATCATGGTTTATTAAGTAAGTAGTGCAGAATTACATTATTGAAGAGATTTTTTTGTAGTTTTTTGTCTGTTGTATGTAAAATTTACTAAGAGAAAATAACTGAATTGCTCTAATCAAGTCTTGTTAAGAACTGTATAACCATTTAATTTATTTAATTAAAAAAATTTTTTTTGTTGGAGGTGCTGGCCAGTAAAAAGGCATATAACATTTGCCCTCTATTATTTTTAAAGTATACTGTTTTAAGTAGTATTAAGTACATTCCCATTGTTTTGCATCCAGCCTCCACAGTTATTTTCATCTTATAATACTAAAATTTTATATGCATTAAACAGCAACTTTCCAATTCTCCCCTACCCCCAGCCTTGGCAGCCATCATTCTACTTTCTATCTGTATGAATTTGACTGCCTTAGATACCTCATGTAAGTCGAATCACACTTTTGTCTTGTTGATTGGCTTATTGCACTTAGTAGGGTGTCTTCAAGGTTCACCTGTCTTGTAGTATGTGTCAGAATTTCCTTCCTTTTTAAGTCAAATACTCCATTTTATGTATGTATTGCATTTTGTTTATCCTCTCATCCATGGATGGACATTTGGGTTGCTTCTACCTTTTTTTTTCTTTCTCCCCCCAATAATTTTGTTTTTCTTATTAGGAATCTGACACTCAGAAATGAAATGATTTGCTTATTTAAGTTCAGACCGAAAGTAACAATGGCAGAGTCAGAATGAAAATCCAACTAATTCAATGTAGTGTTCTGGTGGGGGGGTGTCTATAGTGAGAAAGGCTTGGCTTTTGCATCATGCAATCTTCCAAATCCTGGCTCAGCCCGTTACCCACCTTTCTGTCAGAAAATTTGAAGGCACTCAAAATTAGTAGGTGCTTTCTCTTCTAGTAGCTCTTGATGTTTAACAAATTCCCTTAAATTCTAAGAGGCCCTTGGGTAACATTTTATTCAGTTTTGAAGTATTTACTGTAGAATTGTCATTTCAGTCACTCTCAGCTGACTAATTGATAATTGGATAACTTCTGAGACTACATCTTGTATTTTGTAAATCAGGGTTTCGTACAGACTTTGGGGTAAAACTATGAAAAATGACACTACTATTCACTTATTTTAAAAAACCACAGCAAATAAAATTTGTCTGTGTTAAATACGTGTTCTACTATGTGATCCTTCTCCTGAATCACTGGTCTCATTTGTTCAGTAAACATTTCTAGAACGTAAGGTTTGGTTGACATAGATTGCCCTTTGAGTTTATGTAACATGGATTGTACCTTTCTTCAAGCCTTTTGGTCCTGGCTTTCCTCTTTAAAGTTTTAAAATCAGCTCTTAATGGGCTTAAGTTGTATGTGTCACATATACACGTGCATGTGTAGGTATATATGTATGTATGTGTATGTGTATATATACAAAACTTTTCTTTGTTTTGGTTTTGTTATCTGACTTTTTCATTAAGTTTCTTGGTGCTTAAAGTACCATATATGCATTTGGGCCTACCTTTATATGTATGTATGTGTATGTGTGTGTGTATGTGTGTGTGTATATATATATATGTGTGTGTGTGTGTGTGTGTGTGAGATTGGCTAAAACTAGATTTTTTGTGTGTGTATATTCATATAGACATGAATACATATATATGTGTATATATATATGTATATATATATATATACATATATATATGGTCTGGGGGAAGGTCAGTCAAGCAATACTTATTTAATTTATGTAAAGCAATGTTTGCTGATTTGAGAGATATGAACCAAGGCGCACATATTTTGTGTAATGTATTAGGTAATCTAATTTGTGTAATATTTTGGTAATATATTAGGACTCTTGATAATTGGAAAATTCAAACTGACTTAAAGAAGGAGGGATTTATTGGTGCATATAGCTGAGGATACTGAGTTCAAGCATGGGTGGATCCGGGGACTGTTAACATTGTCATTAGAGCAGTATCACGTTTCTCTTTTATTCTGTGTTAGCTTTATAGTCTTACAAATTTTCTTAAGAGTGGCAGTAATAGGGGTACCTGGCTGGCTTGGTCATTGGAGCATGTGACTCTTGATCTTTGGGTTGTATGGTTGGGCTCCACGTTGGGTATAGAGATTATTTAAAAATAAAACCTTAAAAAAAAAGATGGCAATTATTATTATTAGCAATTACAGGCCTATCTAATCAGTTTAGCAGTGGTGGGAGGAGGGCAGAGAGCAGGGGAGTTCTTCTTTTTCTAATAGTTTCAACCAGTCAGAAGCATCAACGAAAATTCCCTTTGGCTTAGTTTGAATAATATGCTCAGAACCAATCATCATGGAACAAATATGGAAGAATGGAATGCTCTGGGCAATTCTGTGTCATATTCTAACTCCTAAAATTAGTGCTACAGATGTGATACAGGGTTAGAATTGAGGTCAGCTCTATATGAACCACATGAACTAAAAGTGAAGGGAATGGAGATTTCTTCAAAAGAAAATCAGAACTCTTTTATTACTAGAAACTAGGTACATAAGAATATTCACCATACTATAAAAATATAATAAAACTGTGTATTTAATCACAGTACTACAGTGCTAGAGTATTGTGTGCTTTAGTGCAGCAGTTTTCAAACACTTTTGCATATCAGAGTCCTCTGAGAAACTTAAATATCTTGATGCCCTGGCTGTACTACAATTAAATCAGAATTTTTAAGGGTAATACCTTGGCGTTTATTTATTTATGTATGTAGATGTGTATGTGTGTATGTTTCTGAAGTTTGATTTCAGTATAGAGCCAGGCTGCGGAATTGGAGCATTATATCAGTGTTTCTCAAACTCTACAGTGTATTGCGATCACCTGGAGATCTTGTTTAAAATGAGAGTGCAGGGTCCCACCCTCAGAGATTGTGATTCAGTAGATCTGAGGTGGGGCATCAGACATTCTTGATGGCGCTATGTCATAGCTCCTAAAACTTGTACTTTGAAGAGCATTACATTAGATTGTGAGCATCTTCAAAATTAGCCAGTTTTAAGTTCTTACTATTAAGTCATTACTTACTATTAAGTCATTTTTCCCACCTGCTAGTCTTTATAGGCTGTTTGGTAACTTAACTTGTTTTGCATGCTTATTCTTATGTTAGCGTTTGCTGTTCTAGGTTCTACAGATAAAAAGATAGCATGGATACATGTATACATAGCTTCAAATTATTTTGTTGAATTGAGAAGATTGATTCTGACATCAAAAGACCTTTTTTTTTTAGTTTATTTAAACAGCGCAATTTAAATGTATTGCTGATTAATGTCTAATATGAGCCTTGAAATCATTTATAATTTTTTGTTGTTCTGCTGGTCCTAACCATTGTTTATGGAATCAGAATAGACCACTTACTTCTAGACACTCAACCCCTTTTGGATATAACATTTATTCACTGTATCAATTGTAGGTGTTTTTTTCCTACTGATGCTTTAATCATTTGTTTGCCTCTCCTTCTGAGAGTTGCCTTGACAAATTAATTTTGACTCTTACATAAGATTAAAATGAAATCCTGTTCTAAAATAAATGCATACTAGTTATTTTAGTTTACCCACGAGTAGACATAAAACCCATGATACTTAACATTTTCTTTTTACGCTGTTTTGTCTTAAAACAGACTCATAGCACGTCAGCTTGCTAAAATCCATGCTATCCATGCACACAATGGCTGGATTCCCAAATCCAATCTATGGCTAAAGATGGGAAAATATTTCTCTCTCATTCCTACAGGATTTGCAGATGAAGACCTTAATAAAAGGTAAAATTACTTTTACATTTGAAATTGTTTTACCTTGTTTTGCTATACATAATAGGGTTTTAGAGGTAGCTTACAAGGTTTCTGTGTATAAAATCTGGCTTGGTTGCTCTCTTAGTATTTGATTAAATCAGCATTGCTTCATCTGACTCTCAAGATGGCACTACAGGAGTGTAACTGCCTTTCTCGCCCAGCCAACTCAAGAACAAAAAAGACAATCTACACAATCCTGGGAAGTGGGTAGTAGGTAGATGGTAGAGATGACCAGTCAAGAAACAAATATAGAAACATTTATTTGGAAGAAGGATAGAGTAATGATTGCTCTGAAGGGGTACTTTTTGCATAGAATGAGTTGGCCATGGAGCCCTTTTTTAAAGAATTCTTTTTGTTAAAAGCTGTTTTAAATAGGCGGAGAAATTTACATTTACTACTACAGTGTAGTAATACTGGAGTGTGAAAAAGTTTGCATTGTCTTAGTTTACTGAGAATTTAAGCCCCAGGTAATAAGGTTGAAAATTCAATTATTTGAGTCTTTTGAGAGGGGTAGGAGGTGGGGGGGGGGGGGGGCGGGTAGGGAGAGGCAGAGAGAATCCCAAGCAGGCTCCACGCCTCAGTGCAGAGCCTGATGTGGGGTTTGATCTCACAACTATGAGATCATGATCTGAGCTGATATCAAGAGTTGGACGCTTAACTGACTGGGCCACCCAGGTGCCCCTCAATTACTGGAGTCTTACTTGGCTTTTGTAAAACTGACTCCCTAGGTTCAAAAAGTAAGGCACTTCATTATATTTTATATAAAAACACTTATAAATTAGTATTTGGAATCTAAGTTATATGAACACATTTTTATACAGTGTGATTAATACTAGTATAAAAATTAGGAATTTTATTTTCCCCTTTATATCTATTCAGGAATTTTTCATTTTAAGGACAGTAGAGGCAGGCAGGACCTGTAGAGCTTTCCTTCTTTCTGTTTACTTTTTATAATTCATTAGAGAAAAATGACTATTGTTCTGTTGAGTTGGATTATTTCACACATTAGTTTGATTCACTCAGTGTATGTGTTTTTATTTGCAGGTAGTTTGTCAGACTTTGATAGGGACAGTATACCCTTTTACTTGGGTTAGGCAAACATCTGTAAATGTGTCCAGTATGCTAGATATTCAGGAAGTGACAGCAGAAACCCCCACAAAATCCTCTTTTGAAATAACTATTTTATTAAAAAATTTGGGGGAATGTCACTTAAAAATAACGAAGTAGATGGCAATGGTGAATGTAAGATTTTCTTGACTTTATAAGATAATGCAGAGTTCAGAGGCAGCATAGTATTGTGTGGATTAAGAGCACAAGATTCTGGAGTCCAGATTGCCTAGGGTGAAGCCTTAATTCTGCCATTTAACAGTTCTGCTGTGTAACTTTGGCCAGAACTGTTGCAGTTCTGTTACCTGGAACTGTTACCTGTTCCTCGTCTGTAAAATGGAAATAATAAGAGTAGTATATTTACCTTTTAAGGTTTTTATGGGGATTGAGATAGTATATGCAAAATACATAGATATTGTATACATAGATAATACACAACTAAAACATTAAAAACAAAGTATGAGAAGTATGTTTCATATTTTTTTGGTTCCTTTTTGTTTGTATATGATTGTAATTATCACGTTCAGTCCTTTGAGTTTTAGTTATTTCTGTTCAACACTATAGATTTTACATAGTTTCTTGAACAGTTACACCGTCTTCAAAAGAGCATGCATGTAAGGATTACTTCTGGAATCTGTGTAGAGAAGAATGGCAGTAGTGGGAAAATGCAGGAATCGCTTGAATAGATAGATTCATTAAAATTAAATTAATTGATAGAGAGTCTATTATAAAATGGAAAAGTAAGAGTAGTTTGAGAGACTGTAAAGGAAGAATGAAGAAAACTTGGCTTAAAGTGTTAAGGAAAGAGAAAGTGTAAACTAACAGCAATTTTGTAAGCCAGATGGTACCCTGGAAGAGTTAGTGGTAGCATTCTATTTTTGTTTTGTTTTATTTTTATCAAGTGAATATAAATATAGCATAATGGTACAGAAGAGTGAGTGTAGGATTCAAAAGCCATAATCTGTAGTCCTGCTTGCCACCCTAGCTACCCTACTTCCTAGTTTCACTACTCAGACCATTTCTATAATAGATAATGGGAGTATTCTACGATATGATTATCACAGATAATACCTGATGATTATCATATAATTTATTTGGTTTATCAATAGTAGATCATGTCTGTTGACTTTGATAGGTAAAGTTAGCATTCACCCTTCTAAACTTGAAATAGATGTTTTAGTTCTTCAATAAACTGTCTTTATAACTTTAAATAATGTACTTAAACCTCTTTTTATTGAACTCTTTGTGTCTTAGAGATAAATGTAAAACATTTAGAATTAGAGCTTAGTAAATGTTAGCTATTAAGTATATGTATATATGTCATGTATTCCTTTCCTCCCCCAATTTTATAGTAATTGATTTTTTTACTTTTCTCCTTTCCTTTTTATTTAGGTGTTTTTTTTTTTTTTTAATTAAAGATTTTCCTTTATTCCAACTTTTAGAATAATTGGCTTATTTTAACTCAGGAATCTGTGGTATTGAATGGAAAGAATTTATTAAAAATAGATTTTAATCTTTAATTAAACTTGAAAAAGTCATTAATGTAAACAGGATGTAATTTCTTTTTTGTTTTTAAACTTAAAGGTTTTTAAGTGATATCCCAAGCTCTCAGATTCTTCAGGAAGAAATGACTTGGATGAAGGAGATTCTTTCCAACCTGGGGTCACCTGTTGTGCTTTGCCATAATGACCTATTGTGTAAGAATATAATCTACAATGAGAAACAAGGTAGGTATCTGACTTTAGCAGTAAGTAAAGTTGATTTCTTTGATGTTCTTAATGGTCCTTTGATCTTTGTATCAGTAAATAAATTTAATTCAGATGTTAGGATTAAAAACATTCATGAAGTCTTTATTTTCTTTTAGGTTAAAAAGTCATGGTAACTCTGCTAAATTAGGAATATATTCTTTATATAGTTGTATAAAATACGTTTCTTAGAAAGCTTGTGGTTCTTGTTAAGAATTAAATGAAAAATGATAAAATGATTTTGTTTATAAATTTAACTGTAAAACCTATTTGGTAATTTATGGTTTGAAAATGTACCTGCTTGTAATGGGAGTTATTGAAAAGGCAACTGACATTGCACTGCTTTTAATAAATACATAATTTTCTCAGTGTTGGGGAGGACAGCAGTATTAGAAACAAATTTGTCTCCAGGTTCTCTATTACCTCTTTATTCTGATTTATTAGATATTTTGATGATAAGGAGAGAGCTACATATGGAGGGAATGTTATTTGTACTTGCTGAAATTTGTACCTACTCAACTAATAATCATGAAGCTTTGGTAAATAGTTTTAACATTTTTGAGGTATAGACAGTGATACTTTTTGGTGAAATGTTTTTCTGTGATTGTTTATATCTTGTTGTATTCAAATTCTCTGTTTCCATATTTAAGAAACTCTTGGTTGTATTATATTATTGGATAAAGTGGTTTGAGGTTTGGTTGCTAAAGCATAGATTTCCCTTTAGTAATAAGTTGAAATTAAAAAATATAATTTTGGCTGAAGGTTTAGTATTAATCCAGAAAGTCTGAAACTCGGACCCTTGCATTTTAAAGGAAATCAGTTTTGAGAGTAGTCATTATAGTTGGAAGATTATTTTAAGTCAAAAGTGTTTTTGTGAAGATGCTAAAGTCAAAGAATTCTGATTAAATGGTCATAATTCTATTAAATTGCTATTTATGACCATTCTTATTAGATTGTAAGTCGAGACTGTTCTAATGGAAAGGTTATTAATATTTGTAACTGCCTTTAGCTTGAAGAAAGTCAACCAAAGAGCACTGTCAAGGATGGTAGACTGAAGCACATTATTTTCAAAAACGTGTCTGAGTATCTGTTATATTTTATATTTTTATCTGGATTAGAGATTCTATTTTTAAATGCAGTGAGCTAACATCTTTAGTTTGAATGTCTTGAAGTTTTGGTGTAGAAATATTTTTTAAAAAAACTTAAGGTATACCCTAAAACATGAAGTACTTGACAGTGTCCTTCATTATATATTGTCCATTTATTACATATAATTGTCATTTGTCATGTATATACTGCATTATTACTAGTAACCAAATCTCAATGCCATTTGTGAGACATGAGTACTAGTTTTACATTAAACGATGTGTTAGCTTTTTAGTTCAGTGCAAGACCAAATAACACATTTTATAATGGAATTTCAAGTGAGGGACTTCATCTTACTTTTGAAGTGGACACTCAGCTTTATTTTTAACTGCAAGTTAATCAAAGAGAATCTGTTATTTCCTTTGGAATATAGTTTTAACTTTTCATATTTTTATTTTATAAGTTTCTTTTGCATATTCATTTCACAGAACAATCTTGTTTATGAAACTAAAATACAAGGGACCAAAAAAATCAGATTACTTTGTCTTAGGCATTAAAAAAATGCATTTTTACTTTTTTATTTAATCAGTTGCCTATCTAAACTATTGATCAGTGATATGAAAAGTTCTCATTTTTCAAACAAAATCTTTATGCTTCAGTTTGACTCCTATGTTGTCATTTGTTTATTTTACCAAGAGTTACCTAATTTTTCTTCCCTACACAGAAAGAATGAATTTCACAGTTCAACAAATGTAATTATTTTGATCTATTTTTCCTCTCTTCAGAAAGTCTATTGTGTACCATTTGTTTTTTCTTGTCTTTGTGGTTATATTTTGTGTGTTAGTTATGGATATGTTCTGTTATTTTTCCTTACCAGTGGTTTTAACAGTGTCTGTTAGGAAGGCAAGTTTGGACTTTATGGCATCCTTTAAAAAAAAAAAAAGTCAATTGCTATGTGATTAGTTGATACATAGTATTAAGCAAATAGGGTTGGAATGTTGTTCAGTAGAATGTGAAGGTCATGAAAGTGTGGCATGAGGTTTGTTCTTTGTATTCTTATCTGTTTCAAATTAGGAGCTAATGGTTTTGAAGTAATATAACTGTATGACATATTTACCTTTAGTTATACGGAGGAGATACCTACCATGCCTCGTGCTTAAAAAATTGTAAAATTCTATACATTTAGTAAATGTAATTAGCAAACAATTAAACTAGCATTAATTTTTACAGCCGCAGTCTTAAGGAGGATAATTAAAATTAGAAATAGGGACGGCAAAAGTTCTTTATCTTAACTAGTTCCCTTGTTATGGTATCTAAAAGCCCAAGTGTGAAGTCTTTTGAGATTAAAATAATTTCTACATAGAATAAGTGATTAAGCTGCATATCCTATCATAGGTGTGTTTAATTTGTTACCACTTTTTAAGTCATTCATGTGATTTGAGCTCAGGACTTAAGTGTTTTGTACCCACTTATGAGATATAAGTATGTAAACATAATAAGATGAAAGCCAAGGGACTGGCTTTGACATCATCAAGCTTAGTATCTCTAGTATGTTTCAGACCTTTAATTTCTCAGAAGTGCAGATTTTAGTTATTAAACTTCATGAATTGATACTGGATCATCTTGAAGTTTCCACATGTATTTGTTCACCATAATACTTTAGATTTTGTATATTGTCACTGGATTAAACATTTCTAAGTAATTTTTTTTTAAGTTAATTTATTTTGAGAGAGAGAGGGAAGAAGGAGCAGAGAGAGAGAATCTCAAGCAAGCTCTGCGCTGTCAGTACAGAGCCCGATTAGGGCTTGGAACTCATGAACTGTGAGATAATGACCTCAGCGCAAATCAAGAGTTGGACACTTAACCCGATGAGCCACCCAGGCGCCCCTAAGTAACTCTTAAAAGTAGATGTGTTAAAGCTTAGTTACAACTAAGAGAAGTTGAAAGGGTATAGATGTTGGAACTGCTCAGTCACATACAGAAGTAGGTGGTATTAGACACATTGTTTTATCTCTCTCTATCTTTTAAAATTTTATTGTTAAGTAATTTTTGTGTCCAAAATGGGGCTCTAATTTACAATCCCGAGATCTAGAATTGCATGCTGTACTGACTTAGCTAGCCAGGTGTCCCCATTTTATCTCTTTATGAACTGTTTATATTTGAACTTAACTATCTGCACCAGAATCACCCAGGGTACTTGGGAAAAATGGATGTTTCTGAGTCTCATCTAAGACTAATTGAACAAGAATTTCTGTAGTTGGGCTTAAGAATCTGCATGTTAAATGGGTTTCCAGGCAGTGTTATACTTCTGATAGCCTAGAAATTTAATTTGCCTTATTCCTAACTTATTTCTAACATCTACTTCATATGTTTCCTGGAAACATTTTAGATATGCATACAAGTGTATAGCATTGGAGTAGGTACCTAGCAGCTCCCAGCTATTGCTGTTATAATAGGGGTTGGCAAACTTTTTCTGTAAGGTGTAGATAGCACATTTCAGGCTTTGTGTACCAGATAGTCTCCTTTGCAGTGTAGCTCTAACAGAGCCATAGATAATACATCAATAAATGTGTGTGACTGTGTTCCAGTAAAACTATTTACAAAACCAGACAGTGGGTTGCATTTGGCCTGAGCATATGTAGTTTGCCAACCCCTTTATTATGTTTGTAGGATGCATTTTACAAAATGTATTTGATTCTGAAAAAGAGTGGTTACTGTAAGCTAGTGGTTGTGTCTTGTAAATAGGGTAATTATGGCTCATAGATGTGAGATGACAATTCACTTTGTCTTTAGGTGCAGCTTACAGATTTTGTCTTAACTGTAACTTGAGTAAAGTTTAAAAATGTATATATGTATGTGTGTATGTATACATAAGTACATATTTATACACACACAGGATGATGAGCACCCTGCAGTTCATAGGCTTTTTGTACCTGTGAATGTTAACAGGAGATAGTAGGCATCACAGGAAGAAACACTGCCTCTACCTGTTCTCACCATGTCAGTTGACAGGACTCAGGAACATGGGAGAAGAGTGAGCTTCCTTTCTGAAGTTGATGGTAACTATCAAGATTTTTGAAATGTTAGGCAGTGCCAGGAATTAGGTGGTTGGTAAACAGCGGCCCATTCCTTGCCTTCAGTGAAATGACATCTTAAAAAGGTAAGGAAAGAATACTTAATGATGATAAAATTTATTACATGATAAGAAAACCCAATAGCAGTGGTTCTTGTTCCAGAACTAAGACTTACCAGTTGTATTTTATATTAATCATTAATTAAAAAAAATTTATATGAAGTAGAACAAGTTGTAATATTGCTTATTGACTAACCAACTTTAATTCTAATATTTTAATTTCAGCTAACTCTTTAACTGCTATTTTAGAAGTAATTGCTAAAGCTTTTCAGTATGTTTTCTCATGTCTGATGCTCTGTTTATTGGTGGCTGTTTCATTTATTCTCCCCCATTTCTTCATAAAAGCTCATATAAAGATCTAATATAGAACTTTAAATTTCAGTGATGGCAATCATTGATTATTTCTCTGTGAAATACAGGAAGCTGATTTACAGCTGTTTAAAGAAATACAAATGAATGGAAGAAAAAGGAATCTTTTCCTGGGAATTATGGTGTAAACCAGGTTTTTCTTTAGAGTTTTACACAATGTAAAGAGAAAATGGATGAGGCACCATTCTCAGTCACTTGATTGACTCTAAATCTTACCCAGTGTATTATTATTTGTGAAAGATACTGTGGTTTGGTTGTTTCATTGGTATTTTAATGACATAGAGTTTTGTTGTTGTTGGTTTTATTTTAAAATTTAAGTAAATACAAATTTATTTTTGTATTTGGTAACCTGTATTTTCCAGGGTGGAGTTTTTAATGAAAGATAGTGTTAACCTTGTTTTAACTTGTATTCTGGATTACTGTTTAGCATAAAATATCCTTAAATCAGTAAAAAGCTTAAATGCACTGTAAAAGCCTGAACTATTAAGGAAGAGCTGCCTAAAATAATTACTAGATAAGTGTGTTTTTCTTTACTCATACATTCATTCCCACTGTATCTTCAATCATATACTTGGATAAGAATGTCAGAAATGCCATGCTTCGTTCGTTCTTAGTGTTTCATGCTTATTGCTTCTCCCCCATCTCCCATTTAAACGTATGTTAATCGTTGTGTCTCAGCATTCTCTGCCAAACCTTTGTTTATAAGCATTTGAATACTTACTGTGTGCTAGAGATTGCTCTGTGGATTGCGTGATGAAAGATGAAGGGACCTATTGTCCTTCCAGGAAGCCATATGCCATGTAGTGGAGGAGTCAGATCATGAAACAGATATTTACATTCAGAATGATGAGCGCCATGGTGAAGGTGTACACAGGTACTACTGGACGCCAGAGTGAGGGATGAAGGGAAAGTTTCTCAGAGCAGAATATTCCCTTTTTCTGTAAAAGAGAAGAAGCATTTTGCTAACAGTAGGAAATCATGGTTATTTTTCTCTTTGTTCTCTTTCTGCCTTACCTAACACTGAAGAGCAAGTAGAGTGAGTTGAAAAGATTTTCAGGTTCTCATATTGGTTATTTTGCTTTTCATTTTTATACCTTTCCCCTTAGCAAAATAAAGGTATCCAAACAAATGTAGCATGTGAATTATATAGCCTTAGTTAATGAACTAAATTTTTTGATTTCAAAGGACTTTAAAATTTGGCTGTTTTCAGCCATACTGAGATTTGAACAGTTAAACCCAGTAATGTATGGATTTTATTACTCTCAAGCCATACAAAAAATAAAGTCATAAAAAGAAACATAGTTTTTGAAAATCCAGGTTATAATTTTATTCATTAATCTTATGTTTTACCCATTATGTGCAGTGTGCCTTATTATATAAAGATCAATGATACATGGTCTTAGGCCTTAAAGCAGTGCTGCTTTATTTTTTTAGAGGTCAGGGATCCCTTTTAGAATCTGGAAGATTGAGATTGCCTTCAGAAAATGAACATACACATAAGATTTTATAAAAACTTTGAGGGAGTAGTCTCTTTTTTTTCCCTACCCTTGAAACTCCAATTACAAATTCGTGTCTTAAAGAATTAACAAGATAGTCATGCCCTGTGAACTATTAATTATTAATAGTGATGTGGATGTATCTCTAAATAATTGGTGATTTTAGAAATCAGAAATTTATATAAGAAAAAAGTTCAGTATATTTTCTGTTGTTAGGAAAGCATTTCCTAGTAATTTGATTTTTCTGGCACCCAAAATAAGTGAAGTAGGCCTTTTTAATTTTATTTTGTTGCAGAATATTAAATTTAAGGTTGAGTTCCACTTTGTTTGCAATAGTTTGAAAAAAGAATAGTTAATGCAGAGTTTTAAAAAAAATTTTTTTTCCTTTTAAGCTTTGTGTGTTGTAAAATGTGAGTTTGCCAAATTTTCTTCATCTGCTACAGATTAGGTATGCCATTGTTGCTGCCATGTGGCGGCGCACCCCGTGCTTCTTAAACGCACTGACTGGAGGTTTATCGCATCACTTGTTCACATGCACGGAGCCTGGTAACAGCCTCATCTGTATCTTGTTAGCTTCATTTTCTTATTTTTTAAATTTCATTATTTATAAACTCAACATTGCATTTAAAAATAAAGGCTAGTTTTAATGAATTAATGCTACTACAAACAGTCATTGCTAAAATTTTCATACTGAAACAGATTTTAACTTTTGTTAAAATGATCTATGTCTTATTTAAATTGTATTTGTAAGCAGGGATTTTTACCTGCCATTTTAACTATATTTGCCAAATTCTAAATATAATTTTGAAAATTGAAATTGAAGCTTTTGTTTATGTTGCAAAAGTAAGCTTCAGGACTGGGCTGTGTATTTTTATTGGCATGTAAGAGTTAATATGAGCTCTACAAGAATTTGTGTCTAAAGAGTTAAAGCAATCAACAGCTGCAATTAAAAAAATATGTATAAAACGGTTTGGTTGGCTCAGTTGTGCGACTTGTCGAATCTTCTTGAATCCTGATTTCTTAAAGGCTGGGTGGATAGGTATATCCAAAATCATTGGGTTTAGTCTCTTCATCTATTGACAGTTTTACTTAGAGAATTCATCTTAATCTTTTTAAACTATCGGGTTTTTTTCTCCTAAAAGTAATGTTTAATGTAAAGAATTTAAAATACAAGGGAAAAAGGTCACTTGTCTATCACCTGTAATGAAACCAGTTGAAACATACTGTTTTGGTTAATTTCCATTCATCTTTTTTCTCCTGTGCATTATGTTCTTTCCCTGTCTCTAGGCATAGTTTAATAATTTGAATCACTGTGTTTACTATTTTGTATCTTTTTTTCATGTAGCATTTCATGTAATTCTCCTGGTCATCAAATAATTTTTGAAAATTAAAATTTTTTTTCATGGCTGCAGAGTATTTTATTGTGATGGTGGAAGTCACCCTCTTATTACCAGTGTTACCCAGAACAAACTTTAAAACATGTTCTCCCTCCCCATTCTGCAATTTAGTAGTGATTTGATTAACTTTAAGACTTTCTGTGGGATAGTTTTTTGAATTCAAGATTATAATACTTGTGGTGGTTCAAAGCAGTGATTCATTGTAGTCACCAACCTTATATTCTAGAACCTTATATTTATTTCATCAGTATGCATATAGATTTTAATTAACTGGGCTTTGATATTCTGATGATGCTCACTTAATTTACTCTAGACCTAACTAGTACTTATACAAGTTTAGGATTAATATATTAAATGCTGCGACATTAGACATTTTTTTTTGCTTTTATGTAAAATATGCCATTTGCCATGATATTTTTGTGTCATGTAATTCTTTTTCTGAGTTTGAATATGATCAACATATACCCCTAAATTAAACATACATATCCATATCAAGATAGTATCATTCAAAGCTCTTTTATTTGGGAAATTCCAGAGTGTGTGGACCAGGAGTTTGTTTTGTTACTTCAGTTTGATGTTTAAAAGACAGTGTAACTAAGGCATATGCTATGCATTTTCTCAATATAAGCCTCTTAGAAACTATTCTTACAACCATCTCTGTGCGTGTATCCATTTTAACTGTATGGCTCCTTAAGCCTTTGAGTTTGTGATGCCTGGTGTCGACAGTGACCCATTTTGATTTTTTTTTTTTTAAATTTCTTTAGCTCTTTCTCTCTTTCAAAAACTTTTTGTCGTCTCTCTTTTAAAAAGACCTGTATCTTTGAAACAAACCCTCTATTATACTTAGTACTCAAAAATGAAAGTTCCTGAGCAGGAGTATTTCCCCTGGACAGACAGACTTTGCCTTTTATCTTGGGAGAAATGTAATGAAATACACATACATATTTAGCATTAATTTAGAATAGGAATTTAGCTTATATAAAAATCTCTGAAATTAAAAAAAGTTCACACGCAACTATTCCTTTGTTCTTTTTAAAAGATAAAACAACCAACTTAATGCTGCTCAGGTATTCTATTGTAAATTTTAGTTATGTAGCATTCCTAGAAACTATGAGTTTATAGCAACTAATTTCTTAAATTAGGAATATCGTTAAATTGACCAAATATTATCAGGGTTCACTGCAGGGTTCACAGAATTCAAGTCTATTAAAGTTTATATTTGATTTGTATATGTAAAGTGGCTTGTCCGTTCACTTTTGGAGTATCATGATTTGTTAAAATTGCACAGGTTATTAACAATTTCCAAAGATAGTATTTATTTTTTAATTAAATTTGAGTTTTTAAGTATCCGATGCCCCCTTGTGGTGAAAGACATATTTTGCTTTTGTTTGAATTTGGAGAATTATACTTTGACTTTCCTTTAATAAAGTGGACATTAATGTTCACAAGCTGTTGACGATATGTAATTTGAATTTTGTAAAGCTCATTGCCATAAAATTCACAGCCTTACCCTGTATTGTCTCACAAGTGCATGTAACCAAGCACATACAATGAGACAAAATTTTGGAAGCTATTTAATTACAAATAGCATAGGGATTTTCTGATCTTGTATATGATTTCTTATGTCTTTTTTTTTGTGTCTCACATAGGTGATGTACAGTTCATTGATTATGAATATTCTGGATACAACTACCTGGCATATGATATCGGAAATCATTTCAATGAATTTGCAGGTAAAATCCAGGGCTTAACTAATGGAGCAACATGTATAACTTTGCAGTGATACTTAAAAAAGTTTTTTTTTTTTTAAATGTTTATTTATTTATTTTGAGGGGGCAGAGAGAAAAGAGGGGGAGAGAGAATCCCAAGCAGACTTCATGCTCAGTGTGGAGCCCAGTGTGTGGGGCTAGATCTCAAGACTGTGAGATCATGACCTGAGTTGAAATCAAGAGTCAGAGGCTTAACTGAAATGATACTTTTAGAGTTGTTTTTGTTTGTTATCTTTAGGGAAATTCACCTGGGAGTAGGAACAACATTTTTTAACCCTTTACTGACTTTTTTCTTTATTACTAGAAGAAAGAGGAGATGACTCTTTCCTAATCCTTTAAGGAAAATAATAAATAATCATTGTGGTTAACATTAAGACCTGACATAATGCAGAGTGTTTCATAAATCTCATTTTTTCCCTCCACAACAATATAACTTAGGTTATATTCCAGTTTACACATGGAGAAAGTAACTCACCAAAGGTCACAGTAAAATACAGAGAACTTAGATTTGCATTTTTTTTTCTAATCCTTTAAAAGCGTTTGTTGTTTCCATTTTGTACTTAAGCTTTGGAATGTTGGACAACTAAGAAGCTAAATAATTTGTTTTTTATTTTGTCTTTGGCTATGAATAATGGAAAGCCTTGTCATTTTACCCCTGAAAATTAATCTTTTATCACTGTCAAGTATAAAAGTTTTAGGTTTTTTAATGTTAAAAGGAATTAATTTAAAAATACATTTTATGACTATATTTAGAAACATGAAATGCTCTAAAACTAAAGATTAGAAAATTCTCTTGGATGATTTATAGTAGGAACTTTTCATTGCTGAATTTGTATTTGTTACCATTCATGCATTCTTATATTTACATATACTTAGCAAACTGGGAAGAAGTTGGAGAGGGTTTTAATTTATGTGTTTTCAGTTATTTCCCTACACCAGACCTTTCATATACATCCTATATCCCCACACATGTGCTATACATATTAAAAGGGAAAGCAGCTGTGCATATAATGAGATATCACCGTATCCATCTTAGTATAATGGGTCATCACTGCTGTAGATATAAAAGAGGAAGCTCTGGTGATCCTAATATGATTTTGTGTAGGAAAAAATTGAGCTGAAGTTTGCAAGTTAGGTAGAATTTGAGATGTGCAGATAGAAGAGAAAGGAAAGCGCTGCAGGAAGGAGGAATAAAACTTCAAGGTGAGTGTACATGTTGGTAGGATATAAAACTCATGGAGGAGCATATAGGACTTACAAGACCAGAGAAGTGAAGTTTGGACCAACTCATGAAGAACACTGAGGGGTAGACAAAATAGTATAAACTTTATTTTCTAGGTTACTATTTTTCTTTTTTTATTAAAAAAAATTTTTTTTAATGTTTATTTATTTTTGAGAGAGAGCACAAGCAGGGGAGGGGCTGAGATAGAGGGAGACACAGAATCCGAAGCAGGCTCCAGGCTCTGAACCATCAGCACAGAGCTTGATGTGGGGTTTGAACTCACAAACCACGAGGTCATAACCTGAGCTGAAGTTGGAGGCTTAACTGACTGAGCCATCCAGGTGCCCCTAGGTTACTCTTTTTCAAATAGCACATCTTAAAACCAGATTTGGTGGGTGATTATTTTAAAACAAGCAGCAGAAAAGAAAAGACATAGAAGGTATCCGAGTTGGAAGGAGTAGTTAGGGTAAATATTGTTTTGTGGAACTTAGTACCAGGAGAATGTATAAAGTTTCAATGTAAAATGTATTTCTTACCCTGTGAGTAATGGTAAAAAATGTTTTTAGAGCTGGAGTTCTAGGAAATGCTCTAAATATTAGTGTGCTTAAGAATCTCCTGAGGTGCTTGTTAGAATGAAGATTTGGGGCTTCTGATATGGGTGGTTCAAGCTTCACACTTTGAGGAGAAATTGAAGCAATGAGAATTGATTATGATAATGAAACAGGTCATACATTAGGATTCAAGTTTCAGCACGTTAGATTTTTGGGTTTATTTTAATAAATGCTATTAACATCTAGTTATTTTAGGATTACTTTAGGAATTATTCAAGTATATACGAGATAACGTGTTTTTAAAAGTTTTAGTGTTCCTTTTTTCCATTTCAGGTGTGAGTGATGTAGACTATAGTCTCTATCCAGACAGACAACTACAGGGCCAGTGGCTGCGTTCTTACCTTGAAGCTTACAAAGAGTATAAAGGCTTTGGGACTGAAGTCACTGAGAAGGAGGTTGAAATACTCTTCATTCAGGTCAATCAGTTTGCATTGGTAAGTTTAACTATTAACAATGAAAGATTCTTAATATAATTTAAACAGCTTTTAAAAAAAAATGTTTTTTCATTTTCAAAAGAGAGGGAGCAGGGGAAGAGGGACAGAGAGGTAGCAGAGGATCTGAAGTGGGCTCTGCACTGACAGCAGTGAGCCCGATGTGGGGCTCGAACTGACAGAACCGTCAGATGACCTGAACTGAAGTGGGATGCTCAACCGACTGAACCACCCACATGCCCCTAAAAAGCTTTTTAATTTTCATCATCTTTTGTGTATTTTTGTTCAAAATTAGGACAAAACATGATTTTTTTTACAACTCCCATATTAAGGAGCTTTTGAGGACAGAGATTTTGTTTTATTCATTATTTTATTCTTAACCTCTAAAATAACAGTGCCTTACCCACATGGTAAGTGCTCAGTAATTACATGATGAATGGATTCTAGCTAGAGTTAGGATTAATTGTGAAGCAGTTTTTTTATATTCTATCTATTCTCTTTATGTTACAAAAAACATATAATCAAGGAAAGATTTATGGGAAACGAGGCTTTCCACAGTACATTTAAATTTTTTTTTAATGTTTGTTTATTTTTGAGAGACAGACGAATGAGGAAGGGGAAGAGAGAGAGGACACAGAATCCAAAGCAGGCTCCAGGTTCTGAGCTGTTAGCACAGTGCCTGACACTGGGCTTGAACTCATGAACAGTGAGATCATGACTTGAGCTGAAGTCGGACGCTTAACCGACTGAGCCATCCAGGTGTCCCTCCACAGTACATTTAATCATCACATCTTACTGTTAAGATGATAAAAGTAGATTGGAAGGAATAGAATTATGTTTTCATAACTTACCTAGTATTTTGTCTTGGTCTTCTTTTGATAAGCAGTTAGTTATTTCCAGCTTCTTTGATGTGTTAATGCTTTATTATTATTTTTAAGACCCACTTTTCTGTACTCTTGAGTGCATTTATTTTTTAAAAAAGAGTTCAATTATCTTTTGAGAGTGGTGTGATGAATTAGAATGAGCTTTCAGCTAAGGTGTTACACAATTAAATTGAATACTAGGTTGAAGTTATTTTAGCTGTTTCTTCTTAGTTTTAATACAATTTGGTACAATTCACATGGGGAATATTTGCTATGTTGTCTTTACAAATAAACCCTGTTGATGGCTCATGGGTGTACTTTTTCCATTGTTTTAAGAGCAGCATTTTCCCAGAGCCATTCAGAATACATCTGAAATAAGAGGGTGTGCTGAAACTTGACTCATCTTCTGTTCTGATATCTATTTTCAGCGAACTGTTGGCTTAATTAATGGCCTGCTCTCCAGCTGGTCCTAGGATGCCTGCTGTTCCCATTTATTTTATTTAAGCATGATCTTAAAGTAGAGAATGTAGGGTTTTCTTTCTCATGACGTTACTTAATAAACTTCAAAATTTACCTACATAGTTCTGTTTAGCCACTGTCTATATTAATATGAGGAATATTATTGTCGCTATAATTTATATTTTTTCATGCACCTATTTACGTAAATTATTCCTAAGGCATTGAGTTCATTAATTTCCACAGAAAGTCCACATAGCTTATTGATTAGTCAAACAAAAACACTTTTACTATTAGCTACCTTGGGTTCTTTTGTAAACTTTTGATGATAAAAATTTAACAGCTTTGGATACTGCGGTTATATATATATCATGGTATTGAAAAATAACTACTTCTGGTTTGATTATCAAGTTGTTTATAATACCCATTAATAAGATACCTAGTACTTACTACTCTAGGTCATGTAGATTGGAGGATTAAAAGAAGAATACAACAGTGCATTGCTTCAAAGTACTTACAATTTGGAAGGGCAAATAATATGTACAAAATACTTTTTAGATAACATTTAACATGCATCCCTGTTTAAAATTCATAGCAAATTAGAATTGGAGGGAAACTTACTTAACCTGATTAAACAAACAACCTGATTTTATTTTATTTTTTAAAGTTTATTTATTTATTTTGAGAGAGAGCGAGCACAAACGAGAAAAGGCAGGGGGGCGGGGGAGAGAATCCCAGACAGGCTTTGCACAGTCAGTATGGAGCCCGATGCCGGTCTCAAACTCAAGAACTGTGAGATCATAACCTGAGCCGACTTCAGATACTTAATGAACTGAGCCACCCAGGCACCACAATTTAACCTGAATAAGAAGAAAAAAGAATATATGAAATGTACAGCAAACATTCATGAAATGTCATGATCAGTAGAAGGTCTTACAGAAAAAGAATAAAGGATGGTTGATGAGGGACACCTGTGTGGTTCAGTTGGTTAAGCGTCTGACTCTTGATTTCAGCTCAGGTCATGATCAATCTCATGGTTTAAGCCACACATCGGGCTCTGTGCTGTTAGCACAGGTTGGGATTTTCTCTTTCCCTCTCTCTCTCTGCCCCTACCCTGCTCATGTGCATGTGCTCTCTCTCAAAATAAAAACTTCAAGAAAAAACAGAAGGATGGTTAATGAGACATAAAACTTCGATACCTTTTTAATAGTATTCCTTATTTAGCATGTCCTTAATTTACATAATCTTTAGTTTTCATATACATTACAGTTTATTCTCTGAGAGTCTGTTACCAATTTCCGATTTTTCCTCATTAAGAAACCATTGAGAACCAGGTATGAAGCCAATTTTGGTTTGAATTTCTCTTTTTATTTAAATTGTGCTGCGGTCCTCTTTTATGTGCTGTTCTTGACAACTCTCTCCAGAGGTGGGTTACTTTCTTGCATCAGGACCTCTCTTGCTATCTTTAGAATAGAAAGAATGTAGCAGAATTTAGATGAATGCTCACATTTGGCTTCACAGCCCCTCTTACTTGAGATTATTAATTTTCCTGAGATTTGATGTATATGCCTTTCTTGTCATTTTTTAAAGAATCATTTTATTATTTTCTTTTTTAATATTTATTTACTTAGCATGTATGCACATGCAGGGAAGGGGTAGAGAATCCCAAGCAGGCTCCCTGATGTCAGTGCAGAGCCTGATATGGGGGCTCAATCCCATGAACCATTAGTTCATTACCTGATCTGAAATCAAGAGTCGGACACTTAACTGATTGAGCCACCCAGGTGTCCCTGTATGCCTTTCATTTTCAAGATTTTTTTTTGCAATTTTTTTTCTTTTTTTAAGCTAGCCCAGTTTACATAATTCTTTTACCAACTCTTAATTTCACCCCACAGTAATTAAGTAAACGTCTGTCGCAATCTCAAGTGTTGGAATGAATAAATAATTGGGAAGGTAGGGGGAAACAAAAGCAAACCCTCTGTCTTTTTTCTTTATTATCTTTCATGCACTCCTCAGGCCACTGCAATCTGTCTTCTCCCCTCACTATTCTAAAAATAAAAAATAATTCATGGCAGGGTTACCAATAATGACATAATTACTAAATACAGTTTGAACTTTCAGTGTTTATCTTATTTGTTCTGCCAAAATCATTTGACAGTATTTACCATTGATTTTTAGAATTTTTTCTTTATTAATTTTTGTGATAACCATTCTTCCTTGGTTCTCTTTTGTATTTTCCTACTCAGTCTCTTTCCCTGGCTCCTCCTTTTCTTCCTCTTCTCCCAGTCCTCTTACAATACTGGTGTTTCCTATTGTCCTGATTTTGGGTTCTCCCAGCTCCTTTCGCTTTAAATATTTCCATTGGATGATTTAATCCCATTACTTTTTTTTTTTTTTAATGTTTATTTTTGAGAGAGACCGAGCACGACCAGTGGAGGGGCAAAGAGAGAGGGAGACACAGAATCCGAAGCAGGCTCCAGGCTCTGAGCTGTCAGCACAGAGCCCAGCTTGGGGCTCGAACTCATGGACCGGGAGATCATGACCTGAGCCTAAGTCAGACTCTTAACCGATTGAGCCACCCAGGTGCCCCTAGTCCTGTGACTTTATTGTACTTCCTATTATATTAATGATCCCAAGTTGATTTTTTTTTTCCTTTGTTGATCTCAAGATCAGTATTTGCCACCATCCAGGATACCATTAGTAATTGACCACAGTATGTCCAAATTTGAATTTTATTTCATGCATCCTGTCCTCTGTTCCATTATTTATTCTTTGTTCTGTCTTGATTTAATTAAATATCATCCATGTAGTTGCTGTATTCTGAAATCAGGAAAAAAGTAATTTTCTTTTATGTCATGTGTTCCTCTTCTTTATTATCAATTTTTTCTGTTTCCAAGTTCTGTTACTCTTAGTTCCTAAAATTCTCTCAATTCCAGCCATATCTCCTTAATTATGTGACATTTGATTAAGCTGTTAATTTGTCACCTATGTCAACTTCTACTGGTCTCTTTGCCTCCAAGTTTCTCCTGTCTATATTTCATCCTGTACATTTAAAAAGTTAATCTTTTTAATAACTAGATCTAATTCATGAATATAAGTATGTCTCTTCCATTTTTATGGTTCCCTGTGACCTACAGGGTGAATCCAAATGATAGCAGTCTGTAAATTCTGTCTTCTTCCCCACCTCCACTTCTGCTTTAGCAGAGTCATCTTGTTTTCTGTACATTCCATGTTTGAAGCCTATATGCTTTTGTATAAGTTATTTCTTCCTCCCTAGAGTGCCCTTTTCCCTGCATCCTCTGGCAAATTCTTTTTGTTCCTTATAGACGTGTCTTATATACTGTTTCCTCCTCTGAGAACCTTCCTTCCTTGATCACTTGTCATGAAGACAGCGTATACATACATTATAAAGCTGATTTGATAAGTGGAGAAAAGAGGTTTGAGTAAGATTAGGATATAGATGTTTTTTAATGAATGGCTGGTTAAATATTTACTGCTGAGGGCGTGAGTAGACTTGTAAATATTAAAAGACTTCATATGTTGCTGATTGTTTATTGTAATTAACTAATACTGAGATGGTAAACAAAAGTAGGCATTTGTATTATAAAATCAAATAGAGTATACATATGGGTTTTTTAATTGTTAGACACATTGTTTGCAGACTTTGGATTATTTCTAAGAAAATGTTAGTTGTAGGAAACCAGTTTTTAGGTTTTTTCAGAAACCAGTTTGAGGATTCATTTTAGTTACTTGTTTGTCTTATAAAGCCTTGAATTGTTCTTTGCCACAGAGATGGGTACCTGTTCTCAGTAATATGAATTCACACTAGATGCACTTCTGGCTTTGTGGAGGGAGACTTTATTAATTATAAGGGGAAGAGATTATAAGGAATTAAACAATTATAGTAAACACAAGGAAGGAGAGAAGTATAGAGAAGAACAAAGAAGGGTTAGTACACCAAGTCAGGTACTTATAACATCCAACCTTCTTGCTAGGGAAGCCCCGTGGTGAATAGCCCAGTTGGAGTCCTGATAGAGGGTTGTGGGCAGAGCATCCTCCCCTCAGGTGGGACTTCAAACAAGCTCTTCCCGCCAGGGCAATATATATTACCCTTGTGTGACTTATGGTTAGTCATTAAGTTTGCCTCAGTGCAGTCCCGAGCTATACTGTTTTTCTCTGTTTCTCTTATCGTATCTCACAATCTTAGGAGCCTGGGCTTCTGCATATTCCTCATCCATCCCCCCATCCTGGTCTGGCTCAAGGAGGAAGGTGAGGCTTGTTAATCCTTCTTGTTGTCAGGAACAGAAGCGTCAGCTCTGATCCTGAGGCCAGATGCAGAATAAGCCAACTGAGCCCCCCCCGCCCCGATTGTGTTTGTGCGGCTGTCAGAAATGCATGACAGGTCATACAAACAACTTCTATACAGAACAATAGCCTAGAAGTTAAAATGCCCTTTAATAGACTTACATATCTACAACTTCCAAATTTGAAAGAAATAATAAGAGTATAAGTAAATCACATAGAATATTACATTATTTTATTAGGACTTAAGTATTTTCTTTGATATTTTGGGGAAATGATGAATGGGCTGTTTTCCTGCATTTCCGTTTCATCCATTTAAGAGTCTAATGTATATAAATTTTTCATTTTTCATCCTATAAAAGGTGTTGCCTGTCAAAAAGAGGGATTTTTGTGAAGTTTGTGTGTAGTGCATCTCTAATGTAGAACTGTTTAGTTATTTTATACTAGTATATGAATGAACGTTGCTTGAAATGGCGGGAAGAGCTGGTTTGATGTTATTTTTAGGTGTAGAATTTCCTGATTGCAGTCTTTTCTACTCACAGAACTGGCCTGATCAGAGATTACAGATGATTTTTATATCACTTTAAATATGGTTAGGTGATTTAAACTAGTGGTTCTCAAACTTTTTCATCTCAGGATTTTCTTTTTACACTTCCAAGATTTTTTTTTTTTAATGTTTTTTATTTCATTTTTGAGAGAGCATGCGTGCGTAAGTGCAAGCAGGGGAGGAGCAGGGAGAGAGGGAGACTGAGAATCCAAAGCAGGCTTCAGGCTCCGAACTGTCACCACAGAGCCTGATGCAGGGCTTAAACTCACAAACCACGAAATCATGAAGTCAGACACTTAACCAACTTGAGCCATCCAGGACACCCCCCCCCGCTCCCCAATTTTTTTTTTTTAAAGAGCATGCAAGCAGAGTAGGGGCAGAGGGGCAGGGAGAGGGGGAAGACAGAGAATCCCAAGCAGACTCTGTGCTGTCAAGCACAGAGCCTGATGCAGGGATTGAACTCACAAACAATGAGGTCATGACCTAAGCTGAAATCAAGAGTCAGAACTTAACTGACTGAGCCACCCAGGCGCCCCAATATTTTTTTTTGAATGTTTATTTATTTTGAGAGAGTGCAAATAGGGGAGGGGCAGAGAGAGAGAGGGAGAAAGAGAATCCCAAGCAGGCTTCATGCTCAGCCCACAGCCAGACATGGGGCTTGATCTCATGACCCTGAGATCATGACCTGAACCCAAATCAAGAGTTGGACACTCAACCAACTGAGCCACCCAGACATCCCTCAAGATTTTTTTGAAGACATCTATGAGCTTTTGTTTATTTCAGTTAATTATCAGTATTTGTCATACTGAAAATTAAAACAAATTCAAAATATTTATTAAGTAAAAAATAATAAACTTGTTAATATAAACATCATTTTGAATGGAAAATAACTATTTTTCCAAAACAAAAAAACAATTTAGTGAGAAGAATGGCATTATTTCACACTTTTGCAAATCCTTGTAATGTCTGGCTTAATAAAAGTTAGATTCTTTTTTTTTTCTAATTTTTTTTTAATGTTTTATTTTTTTTTGAGACCGAGAGAGACAGAGCATGAGCAGGAGTGGGGCAGAGAGAGAGGGAGACACAATCTGAAGCAGGCTCCAGGCTCCAAGCTGTCAGCACAGAGCCTGACACGGGGCCGATGGCGGGGCTCAAACTCACAAACCACGAGATCATGACCTGAGCCAAAGTCGGATGCTTAACCAGCTGAGACACCCACGCGCCCCAAAAGTTAGATTCTTATATCTACTTCTGCATTTCATCTGTTGCAATATATTGGCTTGGTTAAAGTATACAAAGAAAGTTCTGTGTCACACACGTATTGGAAGAAATGAGTACATTGCCTTTTCAGATAATTGTGGATTTTCTCTTTGATACATCACCAGAACTCAACAGGTGGTTATTTCTTAAAGGTTAGTTGCAATGTGCAGTCAGAAAACATCAATTAATTTTTCGTATTCTATTATATTATAATCCATTGATTTACTTTGCACTTTGAATGGCTCTTTTGGCAGTGCATGATTTTGTAATTTTAACACCATTCAGTATTATTTGGGAAATATTGATTCATTGAGTTGTATAGATCTTACAGATGTTAATACATCTCATTATATGATATAAAAATATCACATTTGCTGATATCACAATCAGTGTCATCAGAAAAGTTTTAAATACTGTATTGAGAAGCTGGTAGGCTCACAGAATCAAATACAAATTTTCCAAAGTTCTAATTTTAGGTTGAATACTTGAAGACTATCATTGACAACAAATACTGTCAATTATTTTCATTGAAATGACAAGTGCTCTTTTTTATATCTGAGAAATATCTGCCAAATGCCCAAGTCTAATAAGTGGTTCGAATGTCAGTTGTTCTTTCAAGTAAACATGATGTTCCATTAAAAATGTGCAAGTTCAGCTCACAACTCAGTCATAAATGTTTTTCCTTGAAACAACCTTCCTCTTTTGGGTGTATAGCAGACTGCTTTATGTGTACTTTCCTACACCATCTCACAGAATATTAGAACGTGTACTCAAGGGTAGACATTTAATAAAATTAATAATTTCAATGGCTTCGTAAAGGACATTCTTCACACAGACAAGACTTGTCTTTTACTGTGTGTAGTGGTGATGTGAGTGTGTGTGTTTGGTGACACTGCCTTGACATATTGTAAGGTACTAGTAGCTTTACCCACCATTGCTTTTAAACCATCATTGCAGATGTTAACATATTCAAGAAGGCAAGTAGCATATTAATAGTATTATAAGAAATATATATTTTTTAAATCCAATGTTTTATTAAAACAAAAATAGAACCAAAGTTAAAATATACTTGATCCTTTTTTTTTTTTTAATAGCAAGAGAGTAAGGGCTTTAATACTGCTATCATCTGTATTTGAAGACACAGCACTGAAACAAAACCAAATAATTTTTTCCCTTACTGAAAAATTCAACACTCATGTAAGAAAGTTAAAGAAAAATACACCGTTGGGGTGCCTGGGTGGCTTAGTCAGTTAAGCATCCGACTTTGGCTCAGGTCATGGTCTCATGGTTCGTGAGTTCAAGCCCCATGTTGGGCTCTGTTCTGACAGCTCAGAGTTTGGAGCTTGCTTTAATTTTTTTAGTATTTATTTTTATTTAATTTTTTACATTTTATTTTTTTTAATTTACATCCAAATTAGATATCCTATAGTGCAACAGTGATTTAATGCCTCTTACCCATTTAGCCCAACCCCCCTCCCACAACCCCTCCAGTAACCCTCTGTTTGTTCTCCATATTTAAAACAAAAATTTTTTTTACATTATTTATTTTTGAGAGACAGAGTGAGACAAAGTGAGAGTGGGGGAGGGGCAGAGAGAGGGGGAGACACAGGATCGGAAGCAGGCTCCAGGCTCTGAGCTGTCAGCACAGAATTCGACGTGGGGCTCGAACCCACAGACTGTGAGATCATGACCTGAGCCGAAGTTCGACGCTCAACCAACTGAGCCACCCAGGCGCCCTCCATATTTAAGAGTATTTTATGTTTTATCCCCTCCCCCCCCATTTTTATATTTTTTTTGTTTCCCTTCCCTTTTGTTCATCTGTGTCTTAAAGGCCTCATATGAGTGAAGTCATATTTGTCTTTTTCTGACTAATTTCGCTTGGCATAATACCCTCTAGTTCCATCCACATAGTTGCAAATGGCAAGATTTCAGTCTTTTTTTTTTTTTTTTTTAACGTTTTATTTATTTTTGAGACAGGGAGAGACAGAGCATGAACGAGGGAGGGTCAGAGAGAGAGGGAGACACAGAATCTGAAGCAGGCTCCAGGCTCTGAGCTGTCAGCACAGAGCCCGGCGCGGGGCTTGAACTCACGGACCGCGAGATCGTGACCTGAGCCGAAGTCGGCTGCTTAACCGACTAAGCCACCCAGGTGCCCCAAGATTTCATTCTTTTTGATTGCCGAGTAATACTCCTTGTGTGTGTGTGTGTGTGTGTGTGTGTGTGTGTGTGTGTGTATACGTATATATACATGTATATACATATAGTATATGTACATACATATGTACATATGTACATATGTATGTATATATACATATAGTATATGTATATATACATATATACATATAGTGTATATATATATATATATGTGTATGTATGTATACACACCATTTCTTTATCCACTCATCCAATGATGGACATTTAGGCTTTTTCCATACTTTGGCTATTGTTGATAGTGCTGCTACAAACATTGGGGTGCATGTACCCCTTCGAAACAGCATACCTGTATCCCTTGGATAAATACCTAGTAGTGCAATTGCTGGGTCCTAGGGTAGTTCTATTTTTAAGTTTTTGGGGAACCTCCACACTGTTTTCCAGAGTGGCTGCACCAGCTTGCGTTGCTACCAGCAATGCAGAAGAGATCCTCTTTCTCAGCATCCTTGTCAACATCTGTTGTTGCCTGAGTTGTTAATGTTAGCCATTCTGACAGGTGTAAGATGGTATCTCATCATGGTTTTGGTATGTATTTCCCTGATGATGAGTGATGTGGAGCATTTTTTAATGTGTCAGTTGGCCATCTGGATGTCTTCTTTGGAGAAGTGTCTATTCGTGTTTTTTGCCCATTTCTTCACTGGATTATTTGTTTTTTGGGTGTTGAGTTTGATAAGTTCTTCATAGATTTTTGGATACTAACCCTTTTTCTGGTATGTCATTTGCAAACATCTTCTGTCATTCTGTTGGTTGCCTTTTAGTTTGGCTGATTGTTTCCTTCGCTGTTCAGAAGCTTTACATTTTGTTGAGGTCCCAATAGTTCATTCTTGCTTTTGTTTCCCTTGCTTCTGGAGATGTGTTGAGTAAGAAGTTGCTGCAGCCAGGGTCAAAGAGGTTTTTGCCCGCTTTATCCTTGAGGATTTTGATGGCTTCCTGTCTTACATTTAGGTCTTTCATCCATTTTGGGTTTATTTTTGTGTATGGTGTAGGAAAGTGGTTCAGGTTCATTCTTCTGCGTGTTTCTGTCTAGTTTTCCCAGCACCACTTGCCGAAGAGACTGTATTTCATTGGATATTGTTTCTTGCTTTGCCAAAGATTAGTTGGCCATATGTCTGTGGGTCCATTTCTGGGTTCTCTATTCTCCTATATTGATCTGAGTGTCTGTTTTTGTGCCATATAGGAAATAGTTTTGAGTCTCAGACACCTCCCCTGGGTTGACAACCACTGTTTTAGACTTTAAAAAGAAGGAAGCACATCTCATCTCATAATTCATTTCTCAATATGTGGGACTTCCTCAGGTAGAAAGAGGACCATTTTTGTTATGTTATTTTTATATTATTTTTTATTTTATTTTATAATATTTTATTTTATTTTTTAATGTTTATTTTTGATAGAGAGTGTGCGTGCACACACGCACAAGAGCACAAGTTGGGGAGGGGCAGAGAGCAGGGAGACACAGAATCTGAAGCAGGCTCTATGCTCTGAGCTGTCAGTCAGCACAGAGCCAGATGTAGGGCTCTAACCCACAAACTGTGAGCTCATGACCTGAGCTGAAGTCAGATGCTTAACCCACTGAGCCAACTAGGCACCTCAGAAAACCATTTTTGAAAGTTTTTATATTTTTATCATTCTAATTTTATATAATTATAGTAATTAGCATTTTATTGAATGTTTGTTATATACCAGATATATATACTCGGCTCCGATGTGTGTTTTTTCTACATCACTAAGTAGTTCTCCAATTCTCAGCAGTGTCCTGCAATTCCATAGGTGTTAGATCCCATAGGTTAAGGGTTAAGTCTCACGACACTTCACTCCACTGTTCCCTCTTTCAGGTGCCAGTTGCAAGTCTCATTTGTTACCTGTGATTCTTACCCACTGGCTATAAATCGGAGGTTTCCAAAATTCCCACTTTGGGTGCGGTTAATTTGCGAGAGTGGCACTTAGAACTCAGAGAAGCATTTACATATGTTTACCAGTTTGTTATAAAGGATACAGAAGAACAGTCAGATGAAGAGGTACATAGGGCAAGGTCTAGAAGGGTCCTGAGCATAGGAACTTCTGTTCTCGAGGAGGATAGTGTATACCACCCTCCAGCGTGTGGATATATATTCTGGTTCACCAGGCCTGGAAGCTCTCTGAACCCTCTCCTTTTGGGTTATATGGAGCCTTCATTACATAGGCAAGATTGATTAAAACATTGGGCATTGAAAACTGAACTCCGGTCTCTCTCCCCTTTCCCCTCCCTGGAAGTTGTGAGATGCCCACCCCTCTAATCATCTCATTGGTTTCCCTGGCAACCAATTCTCATCTAGAGGTGCTTTCCAAAACTCAGGTGTGGTTGAAAGGGACTTGTTTTGAATAACAAGATACTCCTTTTACGTTTATTGTTCTGGAACTATTTCAGGAACTTATAATAAAAGACCAAATATTATAACAAAAAGATGTTCCCATTGCTGTTATGCTTAGAAAATTCCAAGGATTTGGGGAACTGTGAGCCAGAGACAGTGGATAAAAACCAAATATTTATTTCTCATTATAAATCATATCACACCTGCATTTTACAGGTGAGGAGACAAAGGTACAGAGAGGTTAATTGCTCAAAGTCATATAGGTAATAATGTTTGCAATTTGACTCCAGAGCTCAGCTTTTCTTAAATTTTGTTTAACCATTAGACTTCATGTGCATGTGACTTTAGCTGTTTACTCTTTACTACAATATTTATTCTTTTCTATATCTGTATTTGATGGGAAGTTATATATCCTGCTAGTGATTTTTTGAGGAAGTTAAAAGCAAAGTGTGATAATATTTTTTAAATGGATATTATTACAACAACATACTTTAAAGAGATCTTTAGAGGTTAAAAGTTTCATAGATACCTGTGTGTGTGTGTGTGTGTGTGTGTGTATGAAGTAAGGGAGATGATTCTTTTTCAGAAATACCAAATAAAAGCTGTGCTGTCTAGTTAATAGTAGGTTTACAACCTATTGGACATATATATGAAACCCCTCTCCCCCCATAATGAGTGCCAAACCCTTGGACACTTCACTTCCCCATTCTTCCCCTTCTCCGTTTCGCAGGCTTATTTTTACAGGTTTTGTAGTGAGCATGAACCAAAGAACAACAGAGGGACTGAAAGTCTGTGCATCACCTCAGGAAATGTACATTATTCCAATTAGACTACTTTTTGCCTTAGATGGGCATAGGTGATGGGGTAAGGCTATAATCACTGTAGTACTCAGCCAGTGAGGATCCAGAGGAGGAACTTGCACACTAGGAGATAAATTGTCTGCTGTGACTGCTCCGAGTGTGCTTGTCTGTCAGACACCTGCTCTTGCAAGACTGTTGATTAAAGTCTTGCTTCACTGTGCTCTGAGTCTCCGTGTCCCTCCTTTGATTGGGTCAGTGAGATTATTTCCCACGATATATATAATTCCCTTCCTTCCTTCAAGGCCCCCGAGTAGGGGGTAGAGGGGCAGAGGGAAAGAATCTTTTTTTATTAAATGTTCATTTTTGAGAGATAAAGAGTGTGAGCACAAGCAGGGGAGGGGTAGAGAGAAAGGGAGACAGAGGATCTGAAGTAGGCTCTGTGCTGACAACAGAGAGCCCAATGCAGGGCTTGAACCATGAGATGATGACCTGAGCCAAAGTCAGACACTTAACCAACTGAGCCATGCAGGCAACTGCCAGAATGAATCTTAAGCAGGTTCCACACTCAGTGTGGATCCCATGACCCTAGGATCATGACCTGAGCCTAAATCAAGAATTGGACACTCAACATACTGAACCACCTACACACTAGATGCCCCCTCCATTAATCTTTAAAACAATCCTGTGTGGAATACAGAATGGCTAATAGTTTCTTATCTTTTAAGTGATAATTCTGACACTAAAAATTTGTGACTTACTGAAGGTTGTTGCAAAAAGAGTTAGTGACAGAACCTGGACTTGAAACCCCCCAATTCACAATTCAAATTAAGAATCCTTCCTCATTCATTGTGTTGCTTTACCTACCCAATTGGTTTGTTTGATTATTTTAATACCAAGATCACAGCTGTTGAGGAATTTTTTTTTCTGAGACACCTTTTGTTGTTACTATAAGGAATTTATTTGAAATAAAACCCTTCAAGACTTTTTTTCTAGCTATATTTTTAGTTAGACTATTTCTTGGGAAGTGAGGTTTTATTAGCTAATATTCGAATCTTAAGATATTTTCTTGTTTAACTGGAAATAGATTGTAAAGCACACACATAGCAGTTATTTTATAGCTCGTACAGTCATCTGTTTTTCTCTTGAAGTCTTAAGACCCATTTTTGTCTGGCGTAGGTAAAATCATGTTACAGTATGTCATGGTTGGTTATAGAAAATTGTTGGGCCAATAAAAATTGTTTTGAGATGTTTGGCATGTCTAGAACATTTTTCATATTTAAATATATTTTTCATTTTTGAGATTTGGATTTTCCCTTTTGTTTATATTTTTATGTCAAAAAGCCAAAGTCCTTTGATAATCCTGTATTTTATAGGAAAAGCCTGTTGGCAGTTTTAATCATTAAAAATAATTAACCAACATCTATTAGTACTGATGCTGAACTCAGTCTCCACAAAGCAGTTACAGGAATTGGGCTTTATTTTCTTAAGAGGTTATAAACATATTATAATGTCTTTTGGTGTGGACATAGATAGTCATCCAGATAACTGTATGCTCAGTATTTGCTGTTTTTTAGACAGAGCATCAAGATTGTATTCAGCATGGAGTTGAAGAAAAAGAACATTATTTGACAGTTGTTTTATTAAGAAATGTATTACCATAATTCTTGATTTTTCTTTCCTCCTTTTTAGGCTTCTCATTTCTTTTGGGGATTGTGGGCTTTGATTCAAGCCAAATACTCCACTATTGACTTTGATTTCCTTGGGTAAGTTTAATTATACTCTGTGTATTACATTTGTCTCTACTTTTTTTGTTTGTTTTTTTTTGGTGTACGTGTAGAACTCATGGGGTACACTGTAGTTATTATTATTTTCAGTCAAATCTTCTAAAGGTTTCATACATTTAATGGTTTGCAAGGAAATCTGGTATACCAATCTGTTAAATACTCTATTAGAAAAGTGTCCAGTAGGTGGTGCAGTAAACCAAAAATATGTCCTTTGAAAATCTTAAAACTTAAAAAAAAAATCAGCTTAGAAAGGTGAATGGAAAATGAAGGAAGGATTAAGATTTTCACCTTTGATTAATTGTTGTTATTCATTTCTCACTAGGTATGCAATTGTTCGTTTTAACCAATACTTTAAAATGAAGCCTGAAGTTACCGCATTAAAAGTGCCTGAGTAAAGAAGAGATTTGATTATTCTCAAGTAGCTGAACAATGCTTGTGAAATCTTTTCTTAAGAAATTTTGAAGAGCCAATATTTGTTAAAATTCTGTTGTTTAATTTGGTTATCTTGCTTTACAAATTATGCCTCTAAACCAATCTATTTTTTAAATAGACTGAACGATGTCAAGAAGTACACCTACTGCTATCAGTGTGTGGTGGATTAGAAGTTTGTTAAATCTGCAAAAAGGTATAAAGATGTCAGTTTAATCCTTTCTTTGATAATTTAATCTCTGTTTATGTGAATTATTTATTATAAACTTAACATAATTCTGTGACTGCTTTCATCTGTTGGTTGAGTGTAAGCAATGAAAATGTTCCAGAGAAACTTTTTTTTTAAGTTTTACTTTAATATTAATTTTAGTAAACATTCTAAGTGTTCAGTGTAACTTTTTTATCTCGATACACTGTAAGAAATGAATCATTCAGTCTTGAAATGCCAGATACTGGTATAGATAACTTAGGGTGTTCATAGAAAAATTTCTGTGTATGAGGGTAAACTGCATTTACTGTCTATGCTTAGTGGTACATCTTTTTGAATTGAATATTGGATAGTGTTTTTGGGGGGGGGGTGGAATCTATCTTTAAATTCTCCTTTCCTTACATAGTCTGGCAGTATAAATATTAACCATATAATCCTGGAATAGATACGATTTTGTATTACCAAAATCTGCATTAAGTAATGTTTTCACATACTAAATATGGTCATTTAAGTTGCTAGTTTATTTTTAAAACTTGGTTGTATCATTGTTTTTTACCAAAAATTTTGTTTTACTTAATGAAATATTCTGTGTTTTTTGTCTGTTTAGCTAGTAGAACAAATGCTAATTTTTGAAACAAAGATAGAGTGGTTATCATACTTGGGAACAAGAAAATATCATTTAGATATTCTTTTTTACCTTTGCATATTCATTCCTTACAATTTCATTTCATGTTTTAGTGTTGCTCCATGTCTTTAGAATGACATGATTACATGATATATGCAGGTTCAGAGAACTAAATTGAAGCAGTGAAAAGAAAGAAATAAGGAACATTTAGGACTTTGATCTACTACACTTAGAATCTGATACAACAAATGTGAATTAAGCAGATATACTTGTGGTAGGAGGGCATCTTGTTTTAGTTTCTCTTGATTTTGTTTGTGTATTTTTTTAATTTTGTTTGGGAATGAGAGGGTGGTAATTATTATATGGAAGGAAGTTAGATCTTTGTGATAAGTAGGCTTCAAGTTTTGAAGACTGCCCCTGTGTGGGGATGAGCAGTCATGGTTAACTTAGAAAATTAGTCTGACAAGCTTTGCACTTTGGTCACATAAGTGCCCATGTACAAAGTTGGCTTAATGAATCTGCATATTCAGAATATGCAACTACAAATATATCCTCTAAGAAATCTTCTGGGGAGTTTGATGTATTATTCCAAATGACTTATATTCTCAGATAAGTGCTTTAAAATACTTGGATTATCTCAAGATGTTTAAAGCTAATAAAGTAAGTAGAAACACTTAAGGCCATTTTAAATGGTAAATTCTAGTTACATAAATAGAATCTTAAAATCTGCTTGTGTCTGTAACAGTGTTAGACTAAGATTTGTTTTCTACCTCCCCAGTGTTATAAATGTTCACTTCTGTTTTTTTAAACCATATTAGTAAAGGATCAATAGAATTTTACCTAACTGACTAAATGAATGGAACCAATTAAACAGTAGCTTTTTACATAATGTTAGAGTGAACTTGAAAAATTGTTTTTGGTGGAATTTTTATTTGTGGTTGGAACATTTTCTTAGGACAATGAATAATATGTAATACCCTTGATTTTTTGCTTTCTGACTTCTTAAAGTGAGAACTGTGTGTATGAGAGGAGACAAGATCAGTTTTCTACTTTATTCCATATTCTTCAAACTATTTTGAATAGGGATTCACTGAGCCTTTTCTGGTAGACTGTGCATAGCTGCTAGCTGTGGTACTCTTCGAGAGATTCATATTAGAAGTGAATGTAAAGGGGAATAAAGGCTCTCACTTTAGCCCTAGGAGTATGCAGTGGGAGTTGGAAACAAAATAAGATATTTAAGATATTTTCCCCACTCTATGGCTAATTTTTGGGAGTTGTGATGCTCCCACTTCCTTTGTGATGCTCCAAAACCTTCCCAGGTTTTTGGTATCATGCTGCAGCCTAATAATAGGGTTCAAAATTGCTTCCCTTTTTATTGACCATTTAAGGGAACCTAAAGGAAAAATTTCCTCTAAAATTTGTCCTGTGGCTTGCTGAGATGTCTGTTGCCTTTTTATGTTAAGCTAAGGAACTTGAATGCCTTACCTAATAACTCAGCTGGTAGTAAGTTCATTTTGTAAATATGAAAATGGTTGTTAGAGAAGTGGCATTCATGTGTACTCATTGTTAGTCAATAGACCATAGTGGCCTGGATGCTTTAACAAGCAAAATTCCACATTTTTTCCTTTTGTTCCTTACATACTTGTATGATCTTACCTGACCAGTAATATTTGATTTTTTTTCCCTCCTGACCCCATGCTACCACTTGATTTTCCAGAAATCAAAGAGATGTGGTAGTAAATCATACTGTTCACATGGTCGTTTGAGATCAACATGAGCACAAAAACTCAACTAGGTCTGCCTGGAATGTATATAAAACAGTGTAAATAAACATTTGTAAATTAGTGTGAATTGTATCTTGCATATGAGATTGTGTATTGTTTTGCATTCTCTTCCCTTTTGTAGTTTTATTTTTTTTTAGGGGGGGGGGTAAGGAAATGATTCAGCTCTTTGGTTTTAGACTCAAAATAGCCAAAAGTTCTGGCTGCACAGTGGGATAGCAAGAGGAACTGGAAATAGGGTTTATCAGGTTTTGTCAATGTCATTACTTATTTATTTAGCCTCTCAGTGCCTAATACGACTTTTCTTCATTCTTTAGCTGGCCATTAGTTTTTGTGAGGTTAGATTGCTATAAGCAGTAAATTAATACACTCTAGAGCTCCTTTCTTTGAGTCATGATTCTAAGCTAAAGCAAATTAAAAATATAATGTGATGATTGCAGACTGAAGTATTACCCTTTCCTGTTTTCAAGGTTGTTAGCTTTTTTTCTACCAAAAAACCCCCAAACAAACCTTGACATTTTACGTATCTGTGTGAATCTAAATCCCGTATGTATGAGATCTTGATAAATAATAGCTCTTAGCTCAACTTAAACATATCTCAGTTGGCTTCTATAAGTATAAAGTTGTTCATTACGGGATTGTAAAAGAAAAGACCTAAGTAATGAGTAATCTTTTAATGACATAGTGCTATTTTCATTTTTGCTGGACTGAAAATATTTACTTCAACTTCATAAAGGAAGTTAAAGGAAAAAAGTTCCCCCAAGCACTCTCAGTGAAAAGTTAAAAAGTTCCACTTTCAATATATAGGTTTTTCTTTTTTATATTACACAAAGCTTTCTGTACCATTTTTAAATTCCTTCATAGTACATATGAAAATACTATCAGTTTGATATTCTGCTTCAAATTGCTTTTAATAAGCATTTTATATGCATTCCAAAGTGATACAGACTTAAACTTCTAATATTAATCAGTCATTCAGTTGATATAGACAGAGTTACCAGTGCTTTATGCTAGGACGAGAGTTCTGTTATTGGGAGCAATTTGCACTAATTTCCTCAAAAAGCAAATGTGAGTAATATGCACAAAGGAAATGAATTATAAGTATGTGGTAAAACAGCCCTTTCCTTATTTCAGAATTGATATGCTCTGATTTTGCTTCCTTAGTTCATTTGATTTTAGAATGTCCTTTGATTGGAAACTAACATATTAAGGTAATCTGTTTTGCTTCTTTTCCTTTTTTTTTTTTTTTTTTTTTTTTTTTTTTTTTTTTTACAGACATTAGTTATTGAACCACCTTTTTTTCCCAGTTATATATATCACGTGTGTGATTATAGTGTTATGTCTTGGGTTAGAGGTCTTTGGACAGAAAAGCATATCAGTTATTTTAAATGATTTTTCCCCTATCTTTGAAGCTTAGTCTGTAAATGTGTTCTTGTAAAACAAAATGCTTGGATTTGCATTACTTGAATACTTGAAAACTGAAATTAATAAGGTATCTTACATAATGAATTAGATATTTCCAATTTTTACATTAACAACTTTCATTTTTGGATAATTTGAAATGGACAGAGGATTCAATTATTTGAATGGATAAAAATGACAGTGTTTATAGAAAAATTCCCTTTTGTGTTTCAGTCATCCCAAATTCAACTTCTTAGGTTTCTGTCCTAAGATCTGCTTTTTTTTTTTTTTTCTCCTGTACTTAATGCACTTACTATGCTATAGATAATATCAGATAGCAGGTTAAAATAAAATCTTTGTTCATTATGAATCATTCACCTTTTCTGGTTATGAAAAATTGCTCTGTAAAGTACTCCTAATCCCTAAATATAGGCATATTTTTGTTTACATCTTACCCATTAATGGTATAAATACCATTAATTATTGTAACAAAACACAAGATGTTTATAAAAATTGAAAACATTACATATTGTATTTGAACTAGTTAGTGAAGGGTAAGAAAACGCTGCTGATTTGAATTGTTTTCATTAAATTTCAAAACTCTTAATAAAGGAATGTTCAGAGATAGGTTGAGACCCATTGATCTCCATGTAAACCAGCGTCCATGACCTGGAGAAAACCCCAGAAACACAGTGGAGGAGGCAAGAATATTTACTTGCCATGGTTGTGGTGTGCTGCTACTTTTTAGGTAGTGACACACTGAGATCTTATTGTCCAATAATCTGAAGAAGTTTCCTGTTAGTTATGTGTACTAAGTACTAAGTAACTCAGTTGGTAGAATCTGCTAAGAGGAAAGTTAAACTGTACTGTATTTAGGAACCTTTTTACAGCTGGGTGAAGTTTCCATGATATGAAGTATTTGAATTTTAAAATATACTGCTATCATAAGAAATAAGACATGGCATTATTCCATGTTCTTAAGTGATAATTTCCTTATTGAGTTTCAGAAGAAAAAACAAAATGAGTAATTGTCACTGCGTTAGCTGTATGTTGAATTGGGAAATTGTGGCATAAACCTTAAATTTGTGTTTATCAAATGTGAACCATAGTAGTATAATGCTGCTTTGTATATACTGTAAGTGCTACAGATAGTCTCAGCACTGAAAATGTATTGATACCTCTCAGATGAATGCAAATTTTGATGTAGGTGTTTTGATATGCCTCAGAAAGTATCTGAGTGAGTGAGAACTTGTCAATCTGTTTGATAATGGAGATACTTCCTGTTTTTGGTTGCATATTTTCATGTTTAAAATTTAATTTTTACATTTTTACTACTGTTAATTTAAGCGTAAAATTTATTCTGTGGATAAAAATGGGGTTGCCAGTGAAGACAATAAAAAAACAGCCTCATTCATGTAACTGCTTACGTAAAAAATACATTTTTGCTGTATGTTCATAAACTTAATGAAGGTGTTTGTATTTCTGTTTGAATATAAGTGATGTTTAGGCTTTATTTCTGCTTAGTAAGGCCTTTTACCATTGATTAAATGAAGGAATGTATCTTTTTGAAGAGATTTATATTCTGTAAATAAAAATTGGTTGTAACAATAAAGTTGGGTTCTAACTGCAGTGTACCATAAATCTTGTTGTTCTTTCAACTTATTTTGGTGGATTTTCTTTTTTGGGGGGTTAGAAAGTTGTTGTATAACTATATATTTGAAGTGATTCTTTAAATTTCTAATTCTCTGGTTTGTAGTATTAAAAAGGTTCTTTAAGGGGCGCCTGGGTGGCGCAGTCGGTTAAGCGTCCGACTTCAGCCAGGTCACGATCTCGCGGTCCGTGAGTTCGAGCCCTGCGTCAGGCTCTGGGCTGATGGCTCAGAGCCTGGAGCCTGTTTCCGATTCTGTGTCTCCCTCTCTGTCTGCCCCTCCCCCGTTCATGCTCTGTCTCTCTCTGTCCAAAAAATAAATAAACGTTGGAAAAAAAAATTAAAAAAAAAAAAATAGGTTCTTTAAAAAAATTTTTTTTAATGTTTATTTTTCAGAGAGGGAGACTGCTGGGTAGGGGCAGAGAGAGAGGAAGACACAGAATCTGAAGCAGGCTCTATGCTCTGAGCTATCACCACAGAGACTGACCTAGGGCTCAAACTCTCAAACCACCAGATCATGACCTGAGCTGAAGTCAGATGCTTAACTGAGTGAGCCACCTAGGCGCCCCAGTGTTAAAAAGTTTTTTTTAATGTTTGTTTATTTTTGAGAGAGTCAGAACACGAGCAGGGGAGGGGCACAGAGAGAGGGAGACACAGAATCCAAAGCAGGCTCTAGGCTCTGAGCTGTCAGTACAGAGCCTGACCTGGGGCTCGAACCCATGGACTGCAAGATCATGACCTGAGCTGAAGATGTATGCTTAACTGAGCCTGGAACCACCCAGGGGCCCCTAAAAAGTTTTGAAAGAAGTTTGCTTTCGGAAATTTGGTTGAGATGAGAGTGTGGGATATTATGTAACTCAATGAACAGATTCTATTTACTTAGTTTAAAATTTAATTATTCTAACCACTGTGATTTGTATCTTCACTCTGATGAGGGCTGGAAACAGATAAACTGTCTGGATAACTTAGCATCTTACAGTAGAGGCAGTGAATATCCATCCATTCAACCATTGTTTATTAAGCTTTAATTATCAGGTAATGTGATAGTGGAGATACAAAGATATCTCTACCATCAGATAATCATGAAGATCGGTTCTCTATAGCAAAAATAGCTGTGTGTCAGTGTGTGTCTTATAAAATGTTTTCCAATTTGGGTTTATCTAATGGGTTATCTTTTGGGTTTTTCTAATGATTAGAATGAGGTTATCACCAGCCAAAATACTACAAAAGTGATGTATCCTTATTAGAGTATCACATCAACTCATTGTTGATGTTGTATTTTGATCATCTGAGGAACTCATTGTTGATGTTGGTGTTGATTTTGAATGTTCTGTATCTTCACTGTGTAGTATTTATTATTCCCCTTGTGGGGAAATAATCTATGGAGAGAAACACTAAAAAGATTATGTAAGTATTTTGCTTGTCAAACCTCTCATTTCCATAACACTTGATAATTGTCTAAACCAATCTTTATTATCATGGCTGCAAAATAGTCATTTTTAGTTCTGCTGTGTGGTACACATATATCAACATTTTATTGCAAGGAATCATCCGTGTGTATAACTGTGTGTGTGTGTATGTATCATCTAGCATTCATGTGACTGTATTTTAAGTACAGACTCTTAGGTTGCTATTTTTAAAAAAATTTTTTTTAACGTTTATTCATTTTTTGAGAGAGACAGAGCATGAACAGGAGAGGGGCAAGTAGAAAGGGAGACACAGAATCCAAAGAAGGCTCCAGATTCTGAGCTGTCAGTACAGAGCCCAATGTGGGCCTTGAACTCACGAACTGTGAGATCATGAACCGACTGAGTCACCCAGGCACCCCCTTAGGGTTTTTTTTTTTTTTTCCTTAGTGGATTATAATCTGTTACTGTACTTTCTTACATTGATGTTAAAATGAGATTTTGCTTAGGGGAGCCCAATTAGTTCTGGCTTATTTTGGTGTACCAAAACATTTTTTTGAGCACTTCCTTTATAGTAAAATAAGATGTTCTAGACTAATTTTGGAACCTTTGAGAGTCTTGGAATCAGCCATTTTTGTTGTTTTTTAGGGAGAATGGTACTTAGAAACTTAAATCTGAGAACTAGGTATGCTCATTAATTCTAGGTTATGACATTCTTGGCCTTTTTTAGCTGGCAGAGCAAGGAAACACACACACACACACACACACACATAAATATATATTTTAGAAATTGTGAGTGCATACTGACACTTCCAATTTTTGTCAAAGGTTTTATTTATTTTGAGAGAGAGAGAGTGCAAGTTGGGGAGGGGCAGAGAGAATCCCAGACTCCTCACTGTCAGCCCAGAGCCCAATGTGGGGCTTAAACTCAGAAACCACGAGATCATGTCCTGAGCCGAAGTCGGACTCTTAACCAACTGAGCCATCCAGGTGTCCCTGACACTTCCAATTTTTAATTTACCTTCACAGTTTTCCCTTGCCTCTACTATTTTATATTTGTTTCTCCCTTTTCCTTACTGTGATAATATAGGTATTTTTGTTAGGAATACCATAGAATTAATGTGCCCTTTTCATCGTATTACACGAGGTATAAAATGTTGATATATGTATTACTAGTGAGTTTAACCTTGGTCATTTCATTAAAGTTGTGGCTGCCAAGTTTCTCCCCATTTTCTACTTACAATTACTAAGTATCTAGTGGGAGGAGATACTTTGAAACTATGTGTTTTTTGTGCTATTTTAGCATCCATTAGCAGTTTTCGCCTGCAGCAGTTATTGTGATGTTTGCCTAATGTTGATTTTCTCTTTCTCTTTCCTTCTTTCTCTCTTTCAGTTTTAATTCTAAAATTGGAGTTTTACTCTAAGGGAGAGCTATAGTTTCCTTAAGTTTACTTATTTATTTAACTATATCTCAACAGAAGGATCTTTAATTCTATAGGCTGTAATCCATTACAATCATTTTGTTGTTCAGTTTGTTCATTTGGTGATTGAGAGCTCCGTTAAGTTGGTTGCTACATCCTTTCAGTATGCTCCTATTACTCCTTGAGCACTTCTGTTCTGGCAACATAAGGCTTTCCAGGTGAGGCTTGGACTTTCCCTACCCCAGCCCTCAATTCAGTAATTCCCTCAAGGAGCCCTGACTTTTTTTTTTTTTTTTTTAAATAGAGAATGAGATTTAGAAACTAAGCTCTGGGTGCCAGGTGTGCTCATTGTTACTGGAGAGTGTTACTGCTTCTATATTCTTTCCGTTGACAGAATCAGGAAATTTTATATGGAGATATATATATATGTCATATATGTATATATTTCTAAAATAACATCTGTATTTCCTTATCCATTTGTTCTTATGACTTTAAATTTATTTTTTTTAATTTACATCCAAATTAGCATATAGTGCAAAAATGATTTCAGGAGTAGATTCCTTAATGCCCCTTACCTGTTTAGCCCATCCCCCGCTCCCACAACCCCTCCAGTAATCCTCTGTTCTCTATATTTAAGAGTCTCTTATGTTTTGTCCCCTCCCTGTTTTTATATTATTTTTGCTTCCCTTCCCTTATGTTCATCTGTTTTTTATCTTAGGTCCTCATATGAGTGAGGTCATATGATATTTGTCTTTCTCTGACTAATTTTACTTAGCATAATGCCCTCTAGTTCCATCCACGTAGTTGCAAAAGGCAAGATTTCATTCTTTTTGATTGCTGAGTTATACTCCATTTCATATATATATATATATGTATATATATATGTATATGTATATATATGTATATGTATATATGTATATGTATATATGTATATGTGTATATATATATGTATGTGTGTGTATATATATATATATATATATATATATATATACACACACACATACATATATATATACACACACCACATCTTCTTTATCCATTTATCCATCATGGACATTTGGGCTCTTACCATACTTTGGCTATTGTAGGTAGGGCTGCTATAAACTGGGATGCATGTGTCCCTTCAAAACAGCATACCTGTATCCCTTGGATAAATACCATTTTTAATTTTTTGAGGAACCTCTATAGTGTTTAACAGAGTGGCTGCACCAGTTTGCATTCCCAACAGCAGTGCAAAAGAGATCCTCTTTCTCTGCATCCTCGCCAATATCTGTTGTTGCCTGAGTTGTTAATGTTAGCCATTCTGACAGGTGTGAGGTGGTATTAATTTTTATTTCCCTGATGATGAATGATATTAAGCATTTTTTCATGTGTCTTTTAGCCATCTGGATGTCTTCTTTGGAGGAGTGTCTATTCATGTTTTCTGCCATTTCTTCTTCACTGGATTATTTGTTTTTTTGGGTGTTGAGTTTGATAAATTCTTTATAGATTTTGGATACTAACACTTAATCTGATTTTCCATTTGCAAGTACCTTCTCCCATTCCGTCGGTTGCCTTTAGTTTTGCTGATTGTTTCCTTCACTGTGCAGAAGCTTTTTATTTTGATGAGGTCCCAGTAGTTCATTTTTGCTTTTATTTCCCTTGCCTCCAGAGACGTGTTGAGTAAGAAGTTGCTGTGGCCAAGGTTAAAGAGGTTTTTGCCAGCTTTCTCCTTGAGGATTTTGATGGCTTCCTGTCTTATATTGAGGTCTTTCATCCATTTTGAGTTTATTTTTGTGTATGGTGTAAGAAAGTGGTCCAGGTTCATTCTTCTGCATGTCTCTGTCCAGTTTTCCCAGCACCACTTGCTGAAGAGACTGTCTTTTTTCCATTGGATATTCTTTCCTGCTTTGTCAAAGATTAGTTGGCCATACATTTGTGGGTCCATTTCTGGGTTCTTTATTCTGTTCCATTGATCTGAGTGCCTGTTTTTGTGCCAGTACCATACTGTCTTGATGACTATAGCTTTGTAGCAGAGCTTAAAGTCTGGGATTGTGATGCTTCCTGCTTTGGTTTTCTTTTTCAAGATTACTTTGGCTTTTCGGCGTATTTTCTGATTCCATACAAATTTTAGGATTGTTTGTTCTAGTTCTGTGAAGAATGCTGGTGTTATTTGGTAGGGATTGCATTGAATATGTAGATTGCTTTGGGTAGTATCGACATTTTAACAATATTTGTTCTTCCTATCCAGGAGCATGGAATGTTTTTCAATTTTTTTGTGTCTTCTTCAAGGGCTTTCATCAGCTTTCTGTAGTTTTCAGTGTATAGATTTTTTACCTCTCTGGTTATGTTTCTCCTAGGTATTTTATGGGTTTTGGTGCAATTGTAAATGGGATCGATTCCTTGATTTCTCTTTCTGTTGCTTCATTATTGGTGTATAGGAATGCAACCGATTTCTGTGCATTGATTTTATATCCTGCAACTTTGCTGAATTCATGGATCAGTTCTAGCAGGAGTTTTTTTGTGGAATCTTTTGGGTTTTCCATATAGAGTATCATGTCATCTGCAAAGAGTGAACGAACATTTTACCTCCTGGCTGATTTTGATGCCTCTTATGTCTTTGTGTTGTCTGATTGCAGAGGCTAAGATTTCCAATACTGTGTTGAATAACAGTGGCGAGAGTGGACATCCCTGTCTTGTTCCTGACCTTAGGGGGGAAGCTCTCAGTTTTTCCCCATTAAGGATGATATTAGCCTTCGGTCTTTCATATATGGCTTTTATGATCTTGAGGTATGATCCTTCTATCCTCACTTTCTTGAGGGTTTATATCAAGAAAGGATGCTGTATTTTGTCAAACGCTTTCTCTGTGTCTATTAGGAAGATCATGTAGTTCTTGTCCTTTCTTTTCTTGATGTGATGAATCACATCAGTTATTTTGCAGATATTGAACCAACCCTGCATCCCAGGTATAAATCCTGCTTGATCGTGGTGAATAATGTATTGTTGGATCCGGTTGTCTAATATCTTGTTGAGGAATTTTGCACCCATGTTCATCAGGGAAATTGGACTACAGTTCTCCTTTTTAGTGGGGTCTTTGTCTGGTTTTGGAATCAAGGTAATGCTGACTTCATAGAAAGAGTTTGGAAGTTTCCCTTCCATTTGTATTTTTTTGGAACAGCTTCAAGAGAAGGGGTGTTAACTCTTCCTTAAATGTTTGGTAGAATTCCCCTGGAAAGCCATCTGGCCCTGGACTCTTCTTTTTTGGGGAGATTTTTGATTACTAATTCAATTTCTTTACTGGTTATGGTTCTGTTCAAATTTTCTCTTTTTTCCTGTTTCAGTTTTGATAGTTTATATGTTTCTAGGAAGTTGTGCATTTCTTCCGGACTGCCCATTTTATTGGCATATAATTGTTGGTAATACTCTCGTGTTGTTTTTATTTCTGCTGTGATGGTTGTGATCTCTCCTGTTTCATTCTTGATTTTATTTTTTTGATAAAAACTGGCTAGGGGTTTATCAATTCCCTTAATTCTTTTAAAGAACCAGCTTCTGGTTCATTGATCTGTTCTACCTTTTTTGTTTGTTTTGATATTATTGATTTCTGTTCTAATCTTTATTATTTCCTGTCTTTTGCTGGTTTTGGTTTTTATTTGCTGTTCTTTTTCCAGCTCTTTAAGGTGTAAAGTTAGGTTATGTATCTGAGACCTTTCTTCCTTCTTTAGGAAGGCCTGGATTGCTATATACTTCCCTCTTATGCCTGCCTTTGCTGCATCCCAGAGGGTTTGGGCTGTGGTGTTACCATTTTCATTGGCTTCCAGGTACTTTTTAATTTCCTCTTAAACTTCTTGGTTAGCCCATTCATTCTTTAGTAGGATGTTCTTTAGTCTCCAAGTATTTCTTATCTTTCCAAATTTTTTCTTGTAGTTGATTTCGAATTTCACATTATTGTCTGAAAATACGCACGGTATGATCTCGGTCTTTTTGTACTTGCTGAGGGCTGATTTGTGTCTCAGTATGTGATCTATTTTGGAAAATGTTCCATGTGCATTGAAGAATGTGTATTCCACTGCTTTAGGATGAAATGTTCTGGATATAGACCCCTTAATTATGATATAATGCCCTTCTTTATACCGTTAGTATTTTAATGTCTATAGATTGTCTGATGTAAGTATGGCTACTCCAGCTTTCTTTTGTTGACCAGTAGCATGAGAAGTGGTTCTCTATCCACTTACTTTCAATCTGAAGGTGTCTTTAGGTCTAAAGTGGGTCTCTTGTAAACAGAATATAGATGAATCTTGTTTTCTTATACATTCTGTTACCCTATGTCTTTTGATTGGAGCAGTTAGTCCATTGACGTTTAGGGTGAGTACTGAAAAATACATATTTATTGCCATTATGTTTCTTGTAGAGTTGGAGTTTCTGGTAGTATTCTCTGGTCTTTCTAATCTATTGCTGTTGGTCTTTTTTTTTTTTTTTTTTTTTTTCGTTTTTTCTCCCTTCAGAGATTTCCCCTTAAAATTTCTTTCAGGGATGGTTTAGTGGTCACAAACTCCTTTAATTTTTGTTTGTCAGGGAAATTTTTAATCTCTTCTTCTATTTTGAATGACAGCCTTGCTGGATAAAGAATTCTCGGCTGCATATTTTTCTGATTCCACACACTGAATATATCCTGCCACTCCTCTCTGGCCTGCCAAGTTTCTGTGGATAGGTCTGCTGCAAACCTGATCCATCTTCCCTTGTAGGTTAGGGACTTTTTATCCCTTGCTGCTTTCATGATTCTCTCCTTGCCTGAGTATTTTGTGAATTTGACTATGATAGGCCTTGTTGATGGTCAGTTTTTGTTGAATCTAATGGGAGACCTCTGTGCTTCCTAGATTTTGATGTCTGTGTCTTTCCCCAGGTTGGGAGAGTTTTCCGCTATGATTTGCTCACATAACCCTTCTACCCCTTTTTCTGTCTTTTCATCTTCTGGGACTCATGTGATTCTGATGTTCCTTTTTAATGAGTCACTCACTGATTTCTCTAATTCCTAAATCGTGCTTTTGCCTTTGTCCCCCTTTCTTTTTCTGCTTCATCATTCTCCGTAAGTTTGTCTTTATTCTGTGCCTCATCCATCCTTGGTGCCGTGGCATCCATTCATGATTGCACCTCAGTTATAGCATTTTTTATTTCATCCTGACTAGCTTTTACTTCTTTTATCTCTGCAAAGAGGGATTCTAATCTATTTTCGACCCCTGCTAGTATTCTTACTATCATGATTCTGAATTCTGGTTTAGACATCTTGCTTGTATCTGTATTCAGTCCCTGGCTATTGTTTCTTCCTGCTCTTTCTTTTGGGGTGAATTCCTTCATTTTGTCATTTTGAAGGAAGAAAAGGAATTAAGGGAAAAAAATTAAAATTAAAAAATTAAAAACAGCACACACACACAAAAGAATCAAATAAATGATGCTAGATCCTAGGTGTGTTTTGGTCTGGTTTTTGAAAGGAGCTTGATAGATTAGAGGAAAAAAGAGGAAAAAAAAAGAAAGATGTTTGAAAATTTGAAAAAATGGATACAATGAAATAGAATAAAGTGAAATGATGGTAGTAAAATAAAATTTGAAAAATTTACAAATAAGTAAAAAATCTAGTAGAAAAAATTAATATTTTTAATAAAAATTGAAAATATTTTTCCTCTTTCTGTACTCAAGAAAAATGAAAAAGAAAAAAGAAAATTGAACAGATGGACCAGTGAACAGACTGAAATATGATTGAAATTACATTGTTTTTCCCTAGAAGTCAAACTATGAAGCATTTATAGTCCATAAACTAAGCAGGCGGAGAGACTTGTGTTCCTGAAGAGCAAAAGTTGTCCAGTTGGGCGGGGCTTAGTGTAACGGCTCCGTTCTCCACTAGATGGTGCTCCCTAGCTTACCAAGGTGGATTGTTGTGGCGCTTGTAGGTGTGTTCACGAACATGCGCGGGGGCTGTGAAGATGGCGTCCCCGAGCTCTAGTGTGTAGTGTCGGAACTCTCTTCTCCTGGGTCAGCAATCGCGCACCCGGCCTTTGTCTCTGGCCTCCTTCCATTTCCTGCTTGTATACTGTTGGTGACCAAGCCGTCAGGTTGCCAGGCGGCACCTCCCTTCTGAATTTTAACTCAGATGCGGCTGTGTTTCCAAACCCCTCATTTCTGAAGGACTGTGGCTTTGACCTGCTCAGACCTTCTGGGGGAGGGTCTCTCACCGAGCAATGTGCTGGCCGCACCCAGGAACATTTGCTTGACCGAGCTGCTGCCGATGCCCAGAGACTGCGGCTGGGTGCCAGCCCACCCCAGAAAATGTTCCCGCGGTCGCGTAGCAGCAGCGTTTCAGGGATTATGGGAAATCACAAACACATCTGGCACCAGGCTTCACGCTTAATGATCTTGTTCCAGCACCAGCGAGTGTGGTTGTTATCCGGGGTCTGCTGGCACCTTTGCCTGTAGGGGGCCACACAGCCTCTACCAGATGTCCTTCCAGCAGGGGAACCACCTGTCCCTGAGTGGCCCGAGGACCCCTGACTTCACTCTGTACCTGCGGATTCGCCCTTCTCACCAGAGCACCGCCAGGTATTGAACTGCAGAGTTTCAGACTCTGCACTCCCTGTTTATAGAGTCTTAATGGAATTCACACCCTCTCCTTTCTCCTTTCTCCTTTTTTAGTTCACTTTCTCTCCAGCTGCTTTTGGTGGGGGGTGGGGGGGGGGCTTTTCCTGTATCTCCCCCCACTCCCCGCCCAGCCCTGTCTCCATCCTCTCTCCGCAAGCAAATACAGCTCTCTGCCCTCTGTGGCTTCTCTCTCCCCAAGTTCACCACTCCACGCTGTGTACCTGCTGAATTCTGTGGTTCAGGTTGTGTCTATTGTTGTTAATCCTCAAATCAGTTTTCCAGGTGTGCAGGATGTTTTAGTGTTGATCTGGCTGTATTTCATGGATGCAAGACACAAAAAAACTTCCATGCTGTTCTGCCATCTTGGCTCCTCCCCCATGACTTTATTTTAAAATCCTTTAAGACTTAGGAAAAGTTACAATAATAGTTCAGTGCACTGCTATATATCTTTTTCAAAGTCCCTCAATATTTCACTTCCTTTTCTTTATCATTTTCTCTTTTATATTATTTTTTTGTGAATTGTTTGAGAGCAGTTCGTGCTCATAAATATCATTTACCCCTCAATACTTGTATGTCCTAAGAACACTGCCTTCTCACCTCCATTTTTTTGTGTGTGTGTATGTAGTGTTATTTTTTTTCTGGTTTCAAGAGTTTTTCATTTTAGTTGGTTTTCAGCAATTTGATTATGATGTATATAAATGTGCATCCTTTGTATTAACCTGCTTCAGTTTTGACTTTTTTGAATCTGTAAATTTATCTTTTACCAAATTTGAGGTAAGTTTCTGCCATTTCTTTACATACATATTCTGCCTCATTCTCTTTTTGCTGTGAGTCTCCAAAGACTGTATGATACTGTTTGACACATCACTGATTTTCTATTCATTTTTTCCCCAATATCTATTTTCTTTTTTTTTTGGATTGGAATATTTGTACTGGTCAGTCTTCATATTTCATGGACATTTTCCCCCATCTCATTTCCAGTGACTTTTTTTTCATTTTGGATATTATTTTCAGTTCTGGAATCTCCATTTGATTATTTGTTGATAAGGTTTCTTTTGAGTATGGTTTATATTTTCTTTGTATGTCTAGTAGTTTTGATTTGTATACCAGACATTATGATTGATATGTTATAGTGACTCTTGATTCTGTTACGATCATCTGAAAAGTATTGATTTTGTTTGTTTTAGTAGGCAGTATAACTTGGTTGTACTCAAACCTCAAACTCTGGTACCTCTTTGGTAAGCGGCAGCTAAAATTTTCAATTCTTTTCGCTTTAGCTTGGCTGCTTGGAGTATTTTCCCCCCCCCTCCCCCCCGCCCCACACATGCATAGATCAGAGGTCTGTCAGACATTTGGGCAAAGTGGATATACACAGATTTTAAGGCCATTTCTCTCTGGTTCTTCTTGGAATTCCTTTTCATACTTTCCAGCTGCTGAGGTTGCATTGAATTCTGTCTTTTCATTCTTCAAGTAAAAGTGCAGGTTTTCTCAGTTTTAGCAACACCACAAACCTCTGACTCATGGCTTGTCCTCAGGCATAGTGTTAGTAAAAATTTTTTTGGTGTCATTCCCTTTTTCTAAGTGTAAATTCTGTTCTAGGTTTTTTGGTTTTTTGGTTTTTTTTTTGTTTTTTTTGCTACAAGTTGCTATTTGCTAGCACTTTTAGGTAGTTTTATATAGTATATCCCAAGTTTATGGTTATTCTTGGGAATCCTGGTCCAGTAGGAGTCATTCCTCCATCATTCAGTGTGCAACTTTAAAAAAAAAAATTATTCTTGAGAGAGAGAGAGCATATGCAAGGGAGGGGCAGAGAGAGATGGAGACAGAGGATCCCAAGCAGGCTCTGCACTGACAGTAGAGAGGCCAACGTGGGGCTCGAGCTGACAAACGAGGAGATCATGACCTGAGCCAAAGTTGGATGCTAAACTGACTGAGCCACCTGGGCACCCCTCAATGGAGAACTTTTTATCTTCGTTTTTTTGGTTGGGAATATAATTGATCCTTTAAATTGGTATGGGTGTGAAATGTTCTAAAATTTTCTCTATATACTATCTTCAACCGAATACTGTATATTCTAACTTGCAGTGTTTTAGTTACTATTTTTCAGGAATTTTGTAATTTGTTCCTTTGCACCCAAGAGTTTAATAAAAAGTTATTTCATTTCTAGGTGGAAGGACATTTTTAATATCTGGTTTTGTTCTTAATCTCTTGATTTATTCCAGGTGTTTGTAATATTTCTACTTTATGGAAATTATTGATGTTTTGACTTAACATATGATCCACTTTTGGGAATGTTCCATGCAGTCTTGGGAAGAAGGAATATTCTCTATTGTCAGGGTGTGGTGTTACACATACAGACACACACAGTCTATCCTCAATATTCATGGATTCCATATTTACATATTTGCTTATTTTATGAAATTTATTTGTAGCCCCAAGTCATTTCTTGGGGCTCTTTTGTGGTCGTTTGCAGATATGCACATATGCAGAGTGGTGAAAAATTTGAGTGCCTGATATATACATTCCCAGCTGAGGTGGAACAAGCTGACACTGCCTTCTTATTTGACTGTCATAAACCGTTGACATAAACAAGTGTCCCTTTCACCATATATTTAATGCCACATATCTTACTTTTTGTGCTTTTTGTTGGCATCTTCAGTGTTTAAAATGCCCCTCACACATAGTGCTGAAGACTTGCTTGGCTTACTGTCGCTTCCCTTCAGCTTCAGATCGTCTCACCTCCCCGTCCCTCTCCACCTCCCGCTGCCTTATACTTTGAGTAGAGCAACACCTGTCTATTTGCTTATGGTTCTGGCACACATTGCCAATCTTGTTCACATATCTGTGTTTTTTTCATGCTTCTCATCCTCTTGACCAGGTTAATGTTTACCTTGCCAAAACTTTTAAAAACAATTCGAACTCCTTTGGAAGTGTCCCTTCCAGAAAGCCATCTCTCTGTTTGGCTAATTGTCCATTCTGGTCCTCTGGTCCTCTTCCTCCACCTCACTGAGTGCCCAAGAACACCGCTTATCAGTGAACTTACCTCATCATATTACTGTTTATGAGTTTGCCTCCCTGAGTAGATTTTATGTTCCTTAACAACATGAGCTTTCTTTATTACATGGTGCTAGGTACATAATAGGACCTCACTTAGTTCATTAAATGAATGAATCAAAGTAATAGGAAGTATTTCCAATCAAGCAAAAAATCAGTAAAGACAGTATTTGATCTTGGAGAGAGAGAAACCCTGGAAAGGACGATTTAGAATAACTTTTCCTGAGTTTATAGGATACACGAAAAGCTACTTCATTGGGGAAGCTGTACTTAACTACTTTGGAAGTTAGAGATTCATTTTTTTTACCATGTACTTCTGCGTGATTTGGTTTTAATTTATTTACTTGAGCCAAAACTTACCGAAGTATGTAGATATTTTGTTAACTCTCACTGATTGTCTAGGGGAGACCAGAATACAATGTTCTTAGAGTCTAGCATGCCAGCAGCTTTTCAAGCCCCACCCAAAGTATATTTTTTTAAATGGAGTGGTTCAATCAGTTGAGTGTCCGACTCTTGGTTTTGTCTCAGGTCATGATTTCATGGTTCGTAGGTTCAAGCCCCACATTGGGCTCTGCATTGACAGTGTAAAGCCTGCTTGGGATTCTCTCTCTCTCTGCTCCTCTCCTACTTGGGCTCTCTCTCACTCTCAAAAACAAATAAAAAATATATATGTCTATAACACTGAAACAAGCAAGATTTTTTTCTTTACATGAGTTTCAGTCAAAATCTGTAATTGTTATTGTCATAATATTGTGTAAATGTCAATAAAACCCAAGGTAAGCATCACCAACTTGTACTTGAACTTTATTATTTAAAGTGGCCATCATTAATAATTCATTATGCAAGCAACAGTTTACTTTTTTCTAAAGATTTGGCAGCTGCATTGGATTATGTCCTCTGTTCCTTAGCCAGGATATCACAAAAGAGGAATATGTGTAAAGCTATTTTTTGACATATTTTTTTTTTACTGTATTATTTTAATTAATTAATTGCAATGCAAGATCATGAACCAAATGTCCTACTTTGTACTGCAATTTCTCTAGTTGGTTTTCTCAACTATTTATATTGTGAATCTGAATAGTTGAAAATTTATTTCGTCTCTTACAAAGACGTATTAGTAATTGGTTGATAAAGGATTGCCATTTTAGTCTTCTCACCACATTTTAAGAGTCTAACTCAAACTGTTCTCTTTTTTCCCAGTTTTGTAACACTTGGAAAGAATTTAAAATTTTATTGTGCTTCTTGCAGTTTTTTTTTTTTTTTTCACATGGAAGCAGAAGGCTGTGTAGGTGCCTTGTAAAAGGCTGTCTTAGTGACATCCCTAACAAGAACCCAAAGCAATCCTGCTAAAAAAGATTTTGAGTTCCAGCTTTGAAATATTCTAAAAAGAAAAATAAACAAGAAAGAAAATGTAACCACTTGACCACATTTCCCATTGCTAGTGAGTTTCCTTCCTCAGTTTGAGGAGCAGTTTTTTGTTGTTGTTGTTGTTGTTGTTTTTTGTTTGTTTTTTCCTTTCCTCTTATGTTAGCTGATATTGTGTTGACAACATCAGCTTAAATTATCTTTTGCAATAAAAAAATGAAAGCTAAGGGGGTTTGCTAATAGACACTATAATAGTTGAATGGAATTTAGTTTCTGCTTTTCTTTTTCCTTGTCAACTCAGAGTATCTCTTTGGGGACATCCGGAAACTAGAGTTAAGTGTTGGGTAATGGAAAGACCCTGGTCAGGTGGCAGGAACTCCCAACAAGGATGATGGGTTTTATGGGCTTCATTTTCTCATTACAATAACCAAAATACCTTTGAAAAGATGTCACATAAAAATTGGGACTCTTTCATATAACTTTGTCACTTTGGCATATCATTTTTCTTCCTTTGTTGCATTCCCTGCTTAAAATCCCTGTTCTTTCAGAAGGTACATGAGCTGATGATCCCACTGTATCAGAACACTGGCTACCACAGGAAGGCATCTTGTCTTTGGAGAGCTGTCTTTGAGCTTTACTTTTTCAAGTCTTTGATCTATGAAATATTATGTAGGTTCTTTTTGAATGGGGCCATTTCCACCTACTTTTTGGATTATTCTGAACTGAATGTTTGTGTTGCCTTCAAATTCATGTGCTGTAGTCTGCTAACCCCCAGTGTGGCTATATTTAGAGATGGAGTTTATCTAAGGAAGTAATTAAGAGTAAATGAACTAACTCATAAGGGTGGAATAGGATTAGTGTCCTTATAAGAGGAGACTAGAGAGCTTGCTCCCTCCCTCTCCAAGTACACGCTCACTGAGGAAAGGCCACGTGAGCACATAGCCTTTACAATCCAGGAAGAGAGTTCTTAGAAACCAAATCAAATGGCACCTTGATTAGGGACTTCAGCCTATAGACAGAAAGTAAATGTCTGCTGATTAAGTCACAACATCTACGATATTTTGTTACGGCAGCCTGAACCAATTAATACAGATCATAGGAACATGGCTTGTCTTAGAACTTTTCTGTTGTAAGTACGTAAGGGAAGGGGTGTGAGTGAGTGAGTGTGTGTGTATATGTGTATGTTGGAGGTGGGGTTTAAGGGATGAGAATATATAAATATTAGCTGTTTTACAGGGTACGTAGTTTCTTGCCTTAAGTGAGAATAGCCTTTCTCCTGAGGGTACCATTTAGTCACAGTCCCCAAAGCAAAGGCTGTGCATTCTTTCATTAACCCTGTGTCCAGGGCTCAGCATGGAGGATGTTTTCTTAGGCCCTCACTGCTATTTCTCTCCAACAAACACTAGCCCTATGTGAAATTCATGAAACATGGCTAGATCATACTCAACTTGTCCTTACTATTCTTTCTTACTCTTCTGGTTATACCTCCTTACTCATGAAGAGCTTCAGTATCTGAGTCACAGTCCTCTCTTTTTCTTACTGCTGGCATCACCACAGAAAACCTAACTGTACCTGTGAATATCCCTTCCAGTAACTCAAGCTGAAAGTTCTTTGGTGTCTTCAAACTTCTGTATTCTTCATTTCCGTTTCATATGAACAGCCTAACTTCATGGATATAGTCCATGCCTAATTCATCATCTGAAATGTGCCGCAGAAATGTAAAACCTTTATTATACCTATTTTTGTCTACATTTTCCTGTTTATCCAGATTTCATTTTTTCTTTTTCCTTTCCTTTCCTTTCCTTTCCTTTCCTTTCCTTTCCTTTCCTTTCCTTTCCTTTCCTTTCCTTTCCTTTCCTTTCCTTTCCTTTCCTTTCCTTTCCTTTCCTTTCCTTTCCTTTCCTTTCCTTTCCTTTCCTTTCCTTTCCTTTCCTTTCCTTTCCTTTCCTTTCCTTTCCTTTCCTTTCCTTTCCTTTCCTTTCCTTTCCTTTCCTTTCCCTTACCTTTCCTTTCCTTTCCCCTTTCCTTTCCCTTACCTTTCCTTTCCTTTCCCCTTACCTTTCCTTTCCTTTCCTTTCCTTTCCCCTTACCTTTCCTTTCCTTTCCCCTTTCCTTTCCCTTACCTTTCCTTTCCTTTCCCCTTACCTTTCCTTTCCTTTCCCCTTACCTTTCCTTTCCTTTCCCCTTACCTTTCCTTTCCTTTCCCCTTACCTTTCCTTTCCTTTCCCCTTACCTTTTCATTTAGCCCATTAAAACTTCCAGAACTTGGACCTCTTCCTTTTCTGTGCAGACATCCTTCTTCTGGTCTATCAGTTACCCTAGACTAGATACTGGTATGTCACCTCAGAACCTCCTGCCAAGCATCCTCAACTATTGACCACCTCTGTTTTTCTCCCACCAATGTCCAGCCAATTTTTAGGCTTGGCTGTGTCCAACCATGTGCCTCATCCACTCCTCTGGGTAACGCAGTTCTGCTAGTTGATGCCTCTACAGTTAGTTCCAAAATCTCTAATGTAGCATGGACCTTTAAGAGGGCTGAGTTTATTGTACTCATCTGCTAAATCTGTGTTATCACTATTGGTCCTAACAAAGCCCTTCTAGTTAGTTTGCTGTTTAATTTTTTGATTCCTTTTTTTCAGGTATGTCCTCTATGCCTATTTCCCTACTTCTCATAAATAACCATTTTATTATATACCTTTTTATTTGAATGTACTTTGACAGTATGTGTATAGTTTTAAATTCACACAACTGATGTTCTTGATTTCATTCTTGTTCTCACTTTTTCACCAAGTACTACATTGTAAAGATGAATTTGTGTAGCTGTGTGAATATGCATCTCTAAGGTACTGTGTCCATCAGCTACATAATACTTCATGGTGCTCCTCCAACACACTATGCTCATCCTTTCTCTCAGTGATGGACACCCAGGTTGCTTCCAACTCTGCCACCACCAACAGCGATACAATAATGAACTTCCTTATTACGTATCTACTAGTGGACACGAGTAACAATTTCCTGGGGTTATATCCAAGGAGAAGAATTGCTGGGTTGTAGAGTATGCACATATTTATTCTGATCAAGAAGTGCCAGGTAGCTCTTTGGACTGTTCTAATGTTCCTTTTATCAGTGAATAACATTTCTATTGCATCTATATCGTTCTATCATCTATCTCAAAAGAATATATATTCTTGTCAGATATTAAACCTGCTACTATAGATTACCTAGCTTTATTTTGTTCATATTTGCCTGGTATACCTTTTTCCCTTATTTATGTTCAACCTTTCTGTGTCTTTTTGCTCTGAATGGCTCTTAAAAGCAACAATTTGTGTATCACCAAATTCATTCTGAGGGTCTTTTTTAATTGGTGAGTTAAAACATTTACTTTTAGTGCAATTATTAAAACTTCGTTCTCAGTATCTCATATTATGTTTTATTGTACTTTCTGTTTTGTTTTACTCCCTACTTTCTCTTGTATATATAAATTTACGATGACTGGGTTAAAGGTGATACATTCTATTTATTTTTTTATTTTTTTAAAAGCTTATTTATTTACTTTGAAAGAGAGAGAGAGAGAGAGAGAGAGAGGAGGGGAGGGGTAGAGAGAAGGAAAGAGAATCCCAAACAGGCTCCTCACTGCCAGCACAGAGCCAGATACAGGGCTTGAACCCACAAACCGTGAGGTCACAACCTGAGCCGAAATCTGGAGCTGGACACTTAACATAAATAGCCACCCAGGCGCCCCTATGCATTCTATTTTTATTCTTAAGATGGTTAACCTTAATTTATAAACACATTCATATATATTTACCCTAACAAGGTAAGTATTTGAACTTATCAATATTTGTATATTTATGGAAGATTTGGAAATGTGGTGCTCAGATCTCTAAGAAAAAACTTTGTATGGAGTGTGATTAGCTGATAGCCTCCAGCTGTTAGCTCCTTCAGGCTCTGCCTCATTCAAACTGACATCACATTCCTTTTAGGGCAGCCCCCAGTCAGTGGTACAAAGACCTAATGATTTCTTCCCAGTGTGGAACTCTTCCAGTGGGGAGTCTTTGCCCTGGAGCTCCCCATTGATCTGGCAGAGACTGTCAGGCATGCCTCATCATCTGGAATTTTCCCCTGACAAATCCTGCTTCGCCCTCTTTCACAGGTGCTATTCCCTAATAATTAGTCTTTTACATGTCAAACTTTTGTCTTGGCATTTGTTTCCAAGAAAACCGAGTCTGTAGCAATTGGTGATGAGTGGTCCAAGAAAGCAGTAGTAAGATAGGAGTTTGGAGCTGGTTCACTCACTATCCTAGTAGGTGGTACACAGACAGGCCCTGGCACTAAGTGGCAAACTACCTGATTAAACTTTTATTGATGATGAAATAGGGTACTGTGCTGGTAGATGGAAATGCATTGGCCAGTGTGATCATTCAGGAGTTTGAAATAATAGGAAGAATGATAAATCTGAAGATAATAGAATTGGATTATTGTTAGTAAATTACATCGACACCCTGCAGTTGGATAATGAAAAGCTAGATCACTTAACAGAGGAATTACAAGTCAAGTAATAGAGCTCGTCTCTTTGGTAGCTTACAATGAGTTGACTGATTTGCGGGCATTCTCTTGGGGTGTACAGTTTAACATCCGAGTCAGAGCTCCAGAGGGTGATGCAGACTTGCTGCTAGGGTGGTTCCTAGAAGTAGGCAAAAAGCAGAGGGTGAGATTGAAATGTCTGAATTGCCAGGATAGATAGACATTAGAAAAAGGTACTAAAGGGGCAGGAAAGTGTATACATGCTGAAACTGGATGTATGAGGCCACAAGACTCAACGGAGGATTATGTTTCACAGGGAGGTTTGGAGGATACACCCTTCACAAAGGACATCTGTAATGGGCAGCTGAAAGGGTTACCAGCATCACCAAAAAGATCAGTAATGGCCTTTCTCTGGAAGCCAGGGTTGATAGTAGGAGAAGCTATCACAGAACTTTTCTCAGTGATAGCAAGGATAATGGTGCTCCTTAATGTATAGGCCAGACGGTGATGGTTAATGAGGTGGTCATGATTACCGAGGCAAACAACAAGCATGAGGTAGCGGCCAAGGGAGCCTGATGAGTTGAGAGTTAACAGAGATTATTAAATGTGAGCAAGCAGAGCCCCTACTATGGGCTCTGTGTTTTGGAGAACCTTAAGTCTTCCTCTGGTGCCTAGTCCCAGGTGGGGCTGGGACTGTCATCCAGGCAGAATACTGCAATACTAGACCAGGTGCCCCTGGGCTCCAGTTCTTATGTTTCCATTTAAGAGCCTTTTGGCCCCCTTCCCTCATCTGGGGTTAACCAGATGTCCCAACGAGCTCAGGAACTCATGCTTATGAGGTTGTCCTGCAGCCCTGTGGCCAGGCCTGAGTTATAGGAGGCCAGCCGGTGAGTGGATCACAACTACTCATCATGGTATTTTTTTCATGGGATCGTGTCAGCTGTGTGCTGATAAATGTTTAACAACCAGCTCTCTCACAAAAAGGCCCTGAAGAGTTTGCTGATTCCCAAGGTGTAGATAACTCTCATGATGGCCAGTTTCAAGCTACTAACATGATGTCACTGAATGCAGAGTTTGGAAGAGATGTTAACAGTTGGCTTTCATGAGCTAGTACCAGCCACCTATAGCACATCACAGATCATTTAAGACCACTACCTAAATAATTCTGACATGCTGGTTTTGGAATGACTGACTCATGTAGGACCAGAATGAGTTTAGGGTTCTGGCCTACCAATGGTCTACTGCTGACTCTTGGGACTAAACCGCATGTATGTAGGCCCATGCATTGACTCAAATACGTATGTTTTGAACATGGTACTAGCTTTGTTCTATTGCACAAGGGCAACTGGTATGCCTTTAGACATCCTTTACTCTGCTAGCTCTCCTCCCACTAGTACTGAGAGTGGTCGCTCCACTCTTTCCTTAAGCATAGGCAATTTTCCCGGGGTGATCGCAGCTAACACTTCTGAGGGTTTTCAAGACTATGGCTCTGTGATAACAAAGGGTCTTTTGCCTCTGATTAACGTGGATCACAGTTGAGCCATGCCAGATGAAAGATAGACATTCTTTCTGCAAATAAGACCCTTGTTCTTACTCCACTAAAGCATCCCTCATCTATTCTCCCTGCTGGCGGTAGTATATGGAAGACAGTAATGTCAAGTAAAAAGGGACTATATTCTTGGAATGCAGTGATACGGCCTAAAGAGTTCAAGAGAAGACGTGGTTGGAAGATACATTATTCCATATTTTTGCTATACAACCCAAAATGGTAAATTTAACACATTATTGTTCACATTTTCTTGCATTCTGGGTAAGACTCACATTTGCAGTTATCATCAATAAAGCACAGGAATAACTTTGAGAGAGTCAGTGGAAGCCAATATTCATGGAAACTACAAAGGATGATGCAGGATCATAAGTAATGATGTAACAAGCATTAAATAAATGGTATAAAGGAACTGCAGGCAGATGCAAAAAGATCTTTATTGTTTCAAAGCAAACATTCTGAAGAGCCATAACATTGTGATTAATAATAGTGTTGCTACTTTTTTTTTTTTTTTTTTTTTTACAGTAGAGGATTGGAAATTAGCCAGTCATGGTGCATTTGAGAATAAAGAACATTAAGAGATGGTTCCTAGACCTAAACACAAAGAGATGGTTTCTGGACACTACAAAGAATCCTTATATGCACTGACTGGGCAGAAAAACAATATGTAAAATTACCTCTTCTCTATTATTCTAGAACTTCATTGATAAGTCACCATACTTCACATGGGCCTATAAGTTTGGTATTACACTTTATTTTTTTATTTTTATTTTTTAGAGAGAGAGCAAGCAGGAGAGGGGCAGAGGGGCAGAAGGGCAGAGAGAGTTTTAAGCAGGCTCCATGCTCAGTGCAGAGCTTGGTGTGGGGCTCGATCCCACCACCCTGGGATCATGACCTGATCCGAAATCAAGGGTTGGACGCTCAACCAACTGAAGCACCAGGTGCCCCTTGTATTACACTTTAAATCTAATTAAAATATGGACCAAACCCCACAGTAAAACATTTGCTCAGAGCCCTGTGCACCTAAGGATTGGTTCTGGTGGAGAAGGTTAATAGAAAATAGCATTCCCTGGGGCAAAAGAGATGAGCATACTATATGTAAATAAGAGCAAAACTGGATGAGCAAAAGCCTGAGGGCAGTTTTGCTAATACAAGTCTCCTGCCCAATCATTAGGAACAATTTTCAGGGCTCCTGGGTGGCTGGCTCAGTCGGTTAAGCGTCTGACTTCGGCTCAGGTCATGATCTCGCAGTTCATGGGTTCGAGCCCAATGTCGGGCTCTGTGCTGACAGCTCAGAGCCTGGAGCCTGCTTCGGATTCTGTGTCTCCTTCTCTCTCTGTTCCTCCCCTGCTCATGCTCTGTCTCTCTCAGAAATAAATAAAGATTTAAAAAAATTAAAAAAAAAAAAAGACAGGAACAATTTTCACATCTGAAATCCATTTACAAAGGAGTTGGCTAGATTCTCAGGGGGATGGTAACTGTAACACCATAGTTAAATAAAATTGTAATGATTCTCCAGTCCTTATCTGAAGGGACTTATAGCCATTGAGACTGTACACTGGAAAAAGAAGACTTACCTGGAAAATCTGAGGTCTGTTGAACATAGAGTAGTAATAACTGGAGACAGAAGTATCATGATGGTTCCCCCCCCCCCCCCCCATTAGAGTTGGGGCATGTGGAGATCAGTTTCTAAGTGGAGTCCTTATCAAAGTCTGGCTGTATTGGATCTATTAGGTTCATAAAACTTCTTGGTGGTCATTTTCCCAGTACCATTGAAAAACTGGAGTTTATATATTTGGACGTTGGAGTAAATTCCATATTGGATCCTTGGCCTATGAGGTGATATCAGTGGGATATCAGTGGCCTTTCATGGTGGGAAAGGCCATATGGAAGCCTTTGACACTGTCCTCACCCAAGCCAATAAAATAATAAAAAAATATTATTGCATCCTGAGGAATATGATGGAGATTAGTCCCACTCTTAAAGATCTAAAAGATGCAGAAATGGTAGATCCTGTCATATCTAATTTGCCAGTTTGGCCCTTGGACAAGGTAGATGACTTTACATAAGGCTTTCAGTTTTTGAAGGCTGTAGCCTGCTGCAGCCTCCTTTGCCTGGCAAAGCAATAACACTATTGTCCCTCTTTAGCCCCAACTCTGTCTTCACATTATATTTTGGCTCTGAAAGACGGAGGTTGGTTTTTGATGACAATAGAATGTCTGGGACAAAATACGAATAGTACCAAAAGATTTAAGTAGACTGAGCAGATAACCTGTTCCCTATGTCATCATATTTGCACATTGTCCCTTCTCCAACTTATACCTATGGTCATATGGGAGGTCCTGTATGACCAGCTGAAGGAAGGAGAAAGAGCCTCAGCTTGGTTTATAGACAAGTTGGCTTGGTATGTAGATATAAACTGGATGTGGACAGCAGCTGAATTACCACTCCACTCAGGGTGTTCTTGAAAAATAGTGGTAAAAGAAAACATTCCCAGTGGAGGGAGTACTGTATGGTATCATAGGCTATTCACTTTGTGTGGAAGTTTACACTATATAAGGACTAGTAAGCAGGGACAAGCTGGTCAGAGATGAAAGGAAAGAAGACTGAGAAATCAGTGACAAGATCTGAAATAGAGACATATAGATGGATATATGGGAGTGGGCAAAAATGTTAAGATCTTTCTATCATACATTAACATGCCCCAGATAGCAATCCATCATCGAAGAGGCACTAACCAACCAGGTAGACAAAATGGCTTGGCCATTGACATTAGCCAGTTTTTATTAGTGGCCACCCTGGAGTTAGCATGATAGGTACACGAAGTGGCCACATTAGCAGTGATGGAGGCTATGTGTAGGTTTAATGGCATGAATTCCTACCTACGAAGTTGTATCTGCTGCCTTTGAATATCCAACCAACAAAAGAGAACAACACTGAGCTTCTGGAATGGCATAAGTCCTCTTTTATAGGTGTTACTTTCCAGTGATCCTTTGTACTCCCAACTGTCTCTGTGTCTGCTTTCCAGAGAATACCTCCTGTGACATGTCTTTTCCAAGAAGGCATTATTTGTGGTGGTTCTTCCAAAAATATATCATGCTCCTAAAAACCACTATTTCACCCCTGTACCTCCCTCTCTCTCTAGCAGTTGATCTTGCCTCCAGTTTAACAAAGAATCAAAAAGTCCCACTGCATCACATCTTCAAAACCACAAGTATTATGTATCCTCATCATCTGCTTTTCTGCAGCTTTAGAAGTAGAGATGCTTTAATGCCCTTTATCTTGTTCAATACCAGTGCCTCCCTCTGTGTCCTCTCCTTTATGTTCAATATTTCCCCTTTAATAGCTTTCCTCATAGGACATGAAAATACTGAAGTTTCATACCTTAAAACAGAGAAACAAAATAACAATAAGTAAATACCTCCTTTTACCTACAGACTTCTATATTTAACTTCATAACCAAAGTTCTTGGAATATTAATTTACTCTTGCTATCTCCACTTCTTCACCTTTTTTATTAGGGTTCTCTGGAGAAACAGAACCAGTAAGAAACAAATATAAAATAATGTATTGGCTCACATGATTATGGGAGCTGAGAAGTTCCATGATCTGCCGTCTGCAAGCTGGAGACCCAAGAGGGCTGGTGGTGTAGTTCAAAGGCCTCAGAGCCCAAGAACCAATAGGGTTGATTCCACTCTGGATCTGAACTCCGGGGAATCAAGAGCATCCAGGGCAGGAAAAGATGGATGGCCCAGCTCAAACAGTGAGATAGAGAGCATTTCTTCCCTTCTGCCTTTTTGTTCTATTCAGGCCCTCAACAGATTGAATGATGCCCACCCACACTGGGGAGGGCCATTTGCTTTACTCAGTCTACCAATTCAAATGCTAATCTCTCCTGGAAACACTCTCACAGACACACCCAGAAATAATGTTTAACCAGCTATCTGGGCATCCCTTGGCGTAGTCAAGTTAACACCTGAAATGATAACCTTATAACCTTCAACTTCCTCTTTCATCTATTATGGTTTTAGTTTATTTATTCATTTTTTTGTCAGAACAAAAGGGTTTTAAAAATGAATATATGATATCCATTGTAGTGAGAGCAGAGAGTTTCTTTATTGGTTTTCTTTGTAAATAAACCAGTGCAAAATTTTGGGTGAAACCTGAACTTAAATAAGTTTCCAAGCATTTGGAAAGAATCAGTCTGTCCACTAACCTCTGGTTAGGAGAGGGAAGCCCAAGTCTAGTGAAGTAGATCCAGATATACTGGACAGGTGTATGGCCTAGATATTCTTTCACTAATTCCACAGGTAACCTTCCTGTTCTCCATGAATAAAGGTAAGTTTCTAGTATTCTCCAAATCCCTATAGTAAGGAGGAAGCCATAGTGGGGGATAGGGGGGTAGGGCTGGGGCAACCAAGGAAAGAAGGGTTATGTGAATAGTCTGACCCAATATATTGACACATATCACCTTTTCTTCCTAGCTCCCTCCTCTCCAGATCATTTCCATTCACTGACACTGACCTCAAGAACATATTGATCTGAGTATTTGACACTACAGCACATATGACCAATTGGCTTAACCTTCTGTAAAATTCCATAGGTCTTTCTGTTATTAAGATTTAGATGCTCTTTTAAATTCAGGCCAGCTTTCTATATTCTTCTTTCTTGATGGCCTTGGGGACTTAGACTCCTTTCTTCTTCCTCGTCTTTTGAAAAAACTCACCACTTAATTTTTTTTTTCCCTTATCATTATAAAGACAATACCTGTTCACTGGAGAAAAATCAGAATTAGAGAATTCAACAAATTATTTATAAACTGATTTGCATTTTGGTATATATATTTTTAAAACTTCCATTGTGCATGGTTATCTTGTGTTTGTTATTAGGTGTATGTATGCACATAAATCTATTGCATTAGTCCGTGATAGAAACACACACACACACACACACACACACACACACACACACACACACACAATTGACCACAGTTGTTTTATAACTAGTGTTTGTTTTTTGCTTTCTAGGAGAATAATTTTCAGTTTCATACTATATCATTTTTAATGGCTGCCTAGAATTCCATTCTATGGTTATAACACAATTTACTTTACTAAGCTCTGATTCTGGACATTTTGGGTTTCTTGATTTTTAAAAAAAAAAAACTGTATTAATACTAAATCTGTGTACACTGCCAATTTCCATCCCTGTGAGTAGAGTTCTGGGTCTAATGCACATATTTTTGATATATTTTGTTGTATTTACTTCCAGATGACTTAAACAAATACTCCTATTTGGAGTTTGAGAATGCTTGCAACACTGGCTAATTGTAATTAAAAAAATATGCAATCCGGGGCCCTTGGGTGGCTCAGTCAGTTACACGTCCAACTTCACTCTGGTCATGATCCTTGAGTTTGAGCCCTGCATTGGGCTCTGTGCTGACAGCCTCGAGCTAGAGCCTGCTTCAGATTCTGTGTCTCCCTCTCTCTCTGTGCCACCCCTCCCCCCCACTCACACTCTGTCTGTCTCTGTCTCTCTCTCAAAGATTAACATTTTAAAAAAAGTGTTCACATTTAAACAAAACAAAACAAAACAAAACAAAACAAAACAAAACAAAACACAACTCAATCCAGTAAGTCCCAAATGGTATCTTCTTTTCTTCATTAAAGCTTTGGTCACCTGCTCTATTTTTTTATTTTTTAATCTTTTTTTTAACATTTATTTGTTTTTGAGAGACAGAGCAAGACAGAGCACGAGCGAGGAAGGGGCAGAGAGAGAAGGAGACACAGAATCCAAAGCAGGCTGCAGGCTCTGAGTTGTCAGCACAGAGCCCCACGCAGGACTCAAACTCACAGACTGAGATTGTGACCTGAACCGAAGTCGGATGCTTAACCGACTGGGCCACCCAGGCGCCCCATCATTTCACTCACTCTATTTTTATCCTCCTATATTTTGGAGATTAGATTCCAGCAGATAGCTGTAGTAGAAGGCAGCCAATCTTTACTGCATACCCCTGCCTTTCCGGGCACTGTGCTAAGTTCTGGGAATACTTAAGTAAATATAGTAATCCCCTCTTATCCACAGTTTTGCTTTCCGTGTGTCAGTTACCCTGGTCAACCACACTCCAGAAACAGATGATCCTCCTGACAAATCGGCACAAAGTCAATAGTTCCTAACGCTATGTCATAATGCCTGCGTCATTCACTTCATCTCATCACCTAGGCATTTTATCGTCTTATATCACCACAAGAAGACGGGTGAGTGAGTCCGATAAGACATTTTGAGAGACAGAGACCACATTCACATAACTTTTATTACAGTATATTGTTATAATTGCTGTTTTATTATTAGCTATTGTTAACTTCTTACTGCACCTAATTTATAAGTTAAACTTCAGCACAGGTATATAGGCATGGGGGAAAAAATAGTGTATATAGGATTTACTACCATCTGTAGTTTTAGGCATCTACTGGGATCTTGGAACGTGTCCTGTGTGGGTAAGGAAGGACTACTACATAGCACTTGTTAGGTTGCCTTACATTTGAGTTTAAGGAGACTAAAGGAAGGGATTTAGAGAGACCAGTATACATATTCCTACAATACTATGAGTTAAGAGTAATAGTGTTAATGAGCTATGGGAACATTCAGTTGGGAAGTGAGGCTTGCCATGAATGTTAGGTCTGAGTGTTCACTCAGCATGAGAGTTAAAACAAACCAAAAATGGATTTTTGGAAAGGGATAACAATGTGTGCCAAGGCAAGGAAGTGGGAAGCACTGGGCGGCTTGTTGGGAACAGCAAGCAGCCTGGTATGGCTGGAGCAGAGTGTATAAGTTGGGGGAAGGGCAGAAAGAATGAGAGTAGAAAGCAGCACAAACTGGGTTATGAAAACATTGGCTGTCAACATTTAGGATTCTTTTCTTGTGGGTGTTGAGGAGTGCTGGAAGGTATTAAACAGAGTCACATGGTTAGACCTGCATTTTGGAGAAGTAACTGGAGGCAGTGAGGAGGTCAATTGAAGAGGCTGCCAACTGGAAGCAGGGAGACCAGCTAGGACTCTAGTGCATTAGTCCACGCACTCAGGAGAGCATGTGCTCACACAGAAAGAAAGTGGACAGAGAAGAGGGTGAGTTTAGAAGGTAACACAGGTGATATAGCATTTGGGCTATTTGGGCTGTTATTTGTGAGAGAGGTGGAGTGTTATGGCATGGGTCATCTGGTTGAGTTGAGGTGCCATTTTAGCTTGAGAATCTCTTTGTTTTGGGACACCGGGGTGGCTCAGTTGGTTGAGTGTCCGACTCTTGATTTCAGCTCGGGTCATGATCTCGAGGTTTGGGAATTCAAACCCACTTCAGGCTCTGTGTTAATTGCTCAGATCCTGCTTAGGATTCTCTCTCTTTCTGTCTCTCTCTGCCCCTCCCCTGCTCACACACACACTCTCTCAAAATATAAAAATAAACATTAAGAAAAAAGAATCCCTTTGATTCCACATTTGGTTTCCTTTGTCTTATGGTGCCACCCCATATACATGAATACATTATGCTGCTTTGTCATATACTGCAAGAAAAATAACTTCTGTGGAGTTGGAAAACATTAGAGAAAGGTGAGTAGAAAGCTCAAAGAAGAGTTATAAATTAAGATTAGTCAGGCTGGAGACAAAATGATGAAAAGATGACATAAATGGAGGCGATGAATATGTTTATTACCTTGATTGTGGTGATGGTTTTACATGTGTGTGTGTATCTTCAAGCTCATCAAATGGTATACATTAAGTATGTCCAGTTTTTTGTATATCAGTTGTAACTCAGTAAAGCTTTTTTTTTTTTTCCTTTGTTTTAAAATTAAACCATTAGGAGTTTGGATAAAGTGAACAAGGATTTGTTCATAAAGTCCTGAAAAACCAAATTAGGAACTAATCATGAATATATAAAAAGGGACATTTTGGACAATAAAGCTTAGTAAATGTAGTGACCTTGTGACAATGAGTGGAGGTACAATCAGAAAATATTAGGCGAGTCAAGAAAGTTTAAGTCACAAGTAAGAAACCTCCAGACTAAAGCTTAGGGATGGCCTTTAACTCAGTTACACCTGGTGTAGTTATAGGCACAATAACCCCACAGATGCCTATAGGTGTGAAAAAACATCATGGTGTACATATTTGGGGGCAATATCCTAAAAGACCACAAGGTGGTAATGTCATTTCACAAGTCTGTCCTTCACTCTCCTTGCTTCCTCTTTTTCTGTTTATATTTATGCCTTTTTTTCTCTGAGTTTCAGTCCTTTTAATTTTTCTGCCTCTTTCTGCTTTATATATCCTCCCTTATCTGTATCCTCCTTAACTGGCCATCATTAGCAGTGATGCAATTTTTCCATTATTCACTGAATAGAACTTTGTCATGAAATTAAACAAAGGATATTGTAGAACAATGGAAACCTGTATGAAGGGCACAGAATGGTATAATGAATCCCTATGTACCTATTTTCCTTATGCAAAGTTAACTCATGGCTAATCTTATTTTACCCATATCTTCACCCACTTCACTGCTTTGCAAATTATTTTGAAGCAAGCTCCAGTTCGGTAATGAGTTCATCTGTAAACATACATGTATATATCTTTCATACATGGGGACTCTTTAAACAAAACATCAATGCCAATACTGTTGGCACTGTTGCTTCAAAAATGTTAACAATTCCTTAATATTACAAAATCCAATTAATGTTCAAATTTCCAATGCCTCCCCCACTGCAGATTTTTAAATATTATTTAAAAATTTGTCTGTTGGAATCAGTATTCAAATAAAGTACATACATTGTAATTGGTTGATTTCTTTTCATATATATATATATATATATATATATGTCTTTTCATATATATATACATATATACACATATATGTGTATGTGTATATACACACATATGTGTATATATGTATGTACACACATGTGCATATATGTATATATGTATGTATATATACATATATGTGTGTATATATGTATATATATGTGTTTTACTATATACATTCCTTGCTTTCTTTTGCTTTCTTTTTCAACTTTCAGTTTATTTGTTGAGGGAACTAAGTTCTTTTTCCTGTAGTTTCTACAGTCTAGATTTTTATGATTGATGTCAATTTTTAAAATGAGTAGTGAAGCATTTTGTAATTTTCTCAAACATTTTAAGATGAAGCTAACCACTTGTTTTCTTTGTTTCTGTTGCTGAACTTCTGAACACTAATGGAAAATACACAACTGCACAATTTGTGGCATGAGTATCAATACAGACCAAATCGTCATTTTTCTTGCCCCTAATACATTTTATTTTCCTATATCAAACCTTTACTGTGCTCCTTAAATTCTAAGGCATATTCTTTCTGCATCCTGCCTGTACCCTGTGGTGGGTGATCTTTTCTCCTTCATCTTAGATTGACTCTTCCACTGGTCCTTGTGTTCTGGTTTCAGTATCCTAAAACAATTGATGGTGTTGGGCACATGGGAGCGGGTGCTCTGCCTGCTAGTCTATGTGTCCTCTGCAAGGAATGGTGCTTTCCTCTAATGTGCACAAAGGGGTCTGTGAGCTAGTGGTATCCCTGCTCCTACCTCTTCTATGAATGTCAACAATTTGCATTCAGTTCTCACCTCTGTTCCACAAACTATTCTCTCTAGAGATTCTAACAGTCAAAAACAAATGACCCATCTTCCATGTTCTTTTTTTAACTAATGGCACAACTGATCATCCCCAAAAGTGCTGGTGTCTGCTTTTCTGGACTCTGTCTTCTGGTGTTTCCAGGAATAACTCTTCTTCCGGTTCTCCTCTTGTTTTTTTCACTGTTGCTTCTTTGTTTCTTTGGCTGGCTTCTCCTATCTCTTAAATTTTGTGGTTGCTCATGGTTTCCCTACTCCCCTCTTCCCACCCCTCATAGTCTCTGCCTGGTTTTATCCATTTCCATAGCTTCAACACCATTTCTAATTCTATACTGATGCCTCCAGACTCTCTAAAATAGTTTCAATTTTTCTCTTGTGCTCCAGTCTCCAACTTTAAATGGCCTGCACATCTATCAATCTCGAATTCTGCAGCCGCTTCAGAACTATTCTGTCTTGTGAATTCTTGATCTCTGTCACCATCCATTCAGTTTTCTAAGCTTGAAATTTTAGTCATCTAACATTCTCATCTATTAAATCCAATCAATTCTTAAAGTCTTTTAAATTTACTTCATTTATTCTAAATATGCCCATGGAGGTTCTGTGGTAAAGTGTCTTAGGCAACAGGGATCAGCAAAAATCCCTGCTCTTATGGAATTTACAACTCAGTAGGAGACAGAAAATACACAAATCATTAAGTAAATACATGGTGTAAAAGATGATGGCAAATAATGTGGAGAAATTTTTAAATGTATCTTGTTCTGGCCTTTCCACTCGTGCTGCCACTGGTCTGGCTCAGGCCTTCTCTACATTCTCCTTTTTACTGTTATCCTGCCTTTGTTTCTAGTCTTTCCACTGCCTCCTCCATTATCCGTATTTCCACTTGGCTAATATTCCTTAAAATAAAAGTCAGCATTAATAATGCTTTTTTTTTCCTTAAAAACAATGGGCTCCCCTACCTGAAAAATAATATCCAAACTTTTTAGCATGGCAACTAAGGCCCAACTTAACCTTTTTAGTCTCCTGTCACTGCCCACTCTACTGATGTCACGTCCAGCTTCTTGACTTTGCTAGTATGTGCCCTCTTCTAACACTGTACTTTAGATCATTGCCTATTCCTCTGCCTTGAATATTGTTCATCACGTTTACAGCTTGAATCTCATCCATCTCAGGAAGCTTTCTTCAATCTTTCAGGTTGAGTTATCTATTCCATCCTCCATGCTGGACCACCACATTGTTCTTAGTTCTGTAATAGCTTCTAGCATGTTTTCCTTGGAATTAAAACCCCAGGTGGAGGTGTGGCAGAAATATTGTTTTCTGCTTCCGTGTGTCTCACCCATCCATGTGATTCTAGGACCTACTGTGGAGCTTCACCCAGGTGGTGAATCAGAGGGCCAGAGCTCTGGGCCAGGCAGGCCAAGGTCTGACTACTGGTCTGGCCACTCACTAGCTATGTGACTTTGGGCAAGTTACATACACTTCCAGTGCCTCAGTCCCCTCATGTTTAAATGGATATTGGTAATTGAATATATCTCACAGAATTGTAAAGTTTGGTGGAAATAATGCATACAAATCGCTTCACACAGTGCATGGTAACCTTACTTGCTCAGTAATGCTAGCTTTCACAGATGCTTGTAAAATGAATGGAGTTAGCATAACCTGTATGATCTGCACCCAAGTGATTATACTGTAAAATATACTGTACCCCCAAGGAGAAAAAAAAAAAGATCACTCACAACTGGTTTGGAAGATTCAAAGGGAATAATTCCATGAAGTGTAATTAAGGGAATCTGGGAATACTTTGATAGGGCACATGCCGTTTTATATCTCCAACTGGGTCTAACCTGTACCTTTTAGTGGGAAGCAAAGTATTGGTGGCACTTTATTTAGGATATCATCAGACCTGTTGTGAACTGAGGCAAAGAGTTTGTTTAGAGGAATAAAGGAGGTAGAGGATCTGAGGGAACCATTAACGAGCCCAGCTGCCATTTCACATGCAAGAAGAAGCAGGCTCACAGCATGCGCCTCTCAGGGAGGGAAGAGAAAATGTCAAGGATTGTACTGGGAAGGTGTTGGAACATTTTGTGTGAATGTGGATATTCGGATGAAATGCCTCTAAGGCCCCAAGATAGCACCGCAGGCTGTAAATAGACAAGGGAGAAAGAAGCCAGAAGAGGAGTGTGCTTCTCTACGATGAATACATAGACTACACAACTCAAATGGTTCAGGGTCAGTGGGATACAAAAATGTTAGCCAGTGTCCTTTTTTCAGAATGGCATCACAGAGACGCTATGACTAATTCATTCTGGATTTGATGTTTCATTCTGCTGCTGCTACTGATTCTTCTAGAATAATTAAAAGAAGAGTGAGCTAATGAATTGTTTTACAGCATCAAGGAGGTCTGATATACTTCTAAAAACCTCTGGTATTAGTACAAAATAGAATGCCTATGGATATTCTGATATGAATTGGAGATGTTACATTAGTGTGGAGAGTATCGGAGTGTGTGTTTTCTTAGGTTGATTATGAGATGACTTATGCTGTCACCATGGGGAATGTCTGTCAGCATCTCCCCCAGACCTTAGATAGTGCCTATTAATCACTTGCATTGATGTCACCCACTGGTGTTCAGTCTGGAAGGATCTGCAAAAGGTTAATCTTTCACAGTTTCTTGGGATTTGGAGGGCAGCATACCGAAAACCTAGTTTTAATTTTGATAAATGAATTTAGCAGGTAGTTAATCCCTGAAAAGGACCAAGATTTACAAATCAGTCAGAGATGAAGTTAGCAATTTATTATACACATGGGATGCTCCAATCACAAAATAAGCACTTTGACAAATTGAATAAGAAGCAGTCAAATGCTGCTTATGGATATAAATTTATTAGTAGGATTTACCTCTTCTCTCTCTAGGGACATAGTCTCTTTCCTTCATCAGGAGACCTTTTTTGGCAAACCCAGCTGTGCACTGGTCACTCTTCTATTTTTACCTCTTTCAATGCTTCGTGTATTACTTAAAATAACAGAGGATCCTTGGGAAAAGTTTTGCTCAAGCTTGCCATCAGGCATGTTTATTCTTCTCCTGAGCAGTTTATCCTGTGGATACAATGACATTTGTAACTGACCATGTTTCCTGCATACCTTGACTTCAAGGACATTTAAGAATGAAATTTTACTCTACCTGGCAACAATAGATGAAGATGTGGTGTGAATTGGAATGTGCTAATCTTCGCCCCTAAATTTTATTCTCTTTTGCACTTTGCCTTTTGCTCTCTCTCAACTATTTTATCAAAAGTCATGTGTGCATATCTGTAGTAAACTAGAGGAGAAGGGGCATAATTTTTTTCTTTTCTTTTCTTTTCTTTTTTTTTTTTTTTTTGGTTACATGCTTTGTTCATGGGCATGGAATAAATGCTACATAATTTTTTCAAACTAAAGAATTTCTGAGAGCATGCCATAGTGTTTTGGAATAGCTTCTAGACTTATTTTTTGCCACATGTTCTCTATTCATCCCACAAATACTTGCTCAAGTCAATTGCCCTTTTCCTCCTTCTTACTCCTCCCTAGAGCCATCCTTTTAAAATGCAGATCTGACCCTTCCATTCTAACATTTTTGTTCTTAAAAACCTTCACTCCTTCAGTGATTTCTAACTGTTGCTAGGACAACGGCCACATTCCATATATGGCTTACAAAGTCCTGTGTGACTTAGCCTCTATATCTTTAGCTTTCTCCCACTTGCCACCTGTCACTCTGTTTCAGAGATCTTAAATAATTTGTGGTTTCCAGCTGTAATTAAAGTCTCTAGTCAGCTGAATTTCTGTTAATCAAAACAGAGATTATCCTAGGAGGGCCTGACATAATCAGGCAAACCCTTAAAAGAAGTCAAGAGAGATTTGAAGCATGAGAGAGATTCTCCCACTGACTTTGAAGAAGTAAGCTGCTTGTTGAAGGAGCACCATGTAGTTAGAACCTGAGGGCAGCCTTTACAAGCTGACAGTGACCCCTCAACCCATACTCGGCAAGAATGCTGGGACCTCAGTCCTACAACCACAAGGAACTGAATTTGGCCAACAACCTGAATGAGCTTGGAAGAGAATCCAGCCCTGGCCACACCTTGTTTTCAGCTTGGTTAGACCCTGAGCATACAGTTAATCTGCCACCAAACTCCTGACCCACAGAAACCTTGAACTAATTAATTTGTTTTGTTTTATTTTAAACTGCTAATTTTTTTTGTTTTTTGTTTTTTTGTAATTTGTTCTGCAATAATGGAAAATGAATACAGAAGGAGACAGAAAGGATGGAAGGAAGGAGGGAGAGAAGGAGAAGGAAGGAAGAGAAGGAAGGAGGGAGGGACAAAAAGAGGGAGAAGGAAAGGAAGGAAAAAAAGAGATATTTGCTCATAGTTTCCATCCTTTGCTCTCTTTCCTAGGACAGAGATATACTTAACCACAATTCATAAATTTTGATGACAGTAATAAATAAGACTTCATCAATTCCTATGTGGTTTTTAAGCTTCTAGATTATATTTTATAGAATGTTTAGGAAAGTTACTAAAGTATATTATAAACCAGTGGCACCTTTGTTTTGCCTTATTTCTGTTGAAGTCGAAGGGTACTGAAATGTTTAAGATTTCCAATGGAGTTTGCTTATCTCTTTCCGTCTTGATGAGATTTTTAGATTTTTACTTCCGTATTAGGCTTTCAACATTCTTTTCCACTTTAAATTTTTGTTTAAGACATATATGTTTAATATATTTGTTTAAGAGACAGGTATCATAAAATCATATAGCAAATTGTATATATGTGTACAGTTTAAAAACATTAACAAAATAAACATTCACATACATATTGCCCAATTAAAACATTTCATTGTGGTTTTAATTTGTATTCCCTCTATAACTAATGGTTTGAACGTGTTTTAATATACGTATGGTCTATTTGTACTTTGTTTCTTGTGAGATGCCTGTTTGTGTCTTTTGTCCATTTTTTCCATAAGGTTGTTTGTCATTTTCCTCAAAGACTTACACAATTTCCTTATAGAATATGGATATTACTGAGGTATAGGAGTTGAAAAGTAACTGTTTTCAGATTGTGGAATTACCTTTTATTCTCTCTTTTTTTAAAGTTTATTTATTTAAGTAATCTCTACACTCACACAGGCTCAAACTCATGGCCCTGAAATCAAGAGTTGCATACTCTTCTAATTAAGCCAGCCAGGTACCTCAATATTTTACTCCCTTAATGCCATGTTTTGTTGAACAGTACTTTTTAATTTTCTTTTTCTTTCTTTCTTTCCTTCTTTCTTTCTTTCTTTCTTTCTTTCTTTCTTTCTTTCTTTCTTTCTTTCTTTCTCTTTTTTTTATTAAAAAAAATTTTTAATGTTTATTCACTTTTGAGAGACAGAGAGAGACAGATCATGAGCGGGGAAGGGGCAGAGAGAGAGGGAGACACAGAATTGAAGCAGGCTCCAGGCTCCGAGCTGACAGCACAGAGCCCGACGCGGGGCTTGAACCCACAAACCGTGAGATCATGACCTGAGCTGAAGTCGGAAGCTCAACCGACTGAGCCACCCAGCTGCCCCAGGTACTTTTTAATTTTAAAGTAATAAAATTTATCTTATGATACATTACATTTCTCTTTTCCTTTATGGGTTATGCTTTTTGGTCATTAAAAACTTTCCCATTTACAAAGATATTTAGAAGATGTATTTACTTTTTTGAAATAAGTTTTAAAGTTTTGTCCCTAATATTCTTACAATTTTTAATATGCATAGCCAATTTTCCTAGCACCGTTTATTGAATGGCCCATCCTTTCCCTAAGATCAATAATGTCAGATCTGGCATAAATGTCTGCATTCTACTATATTCCATTTTGCACTTTTCTATTCTCAAACTGCCACCCTTTCGTAATTATTTTAACTTCCTTTTTTTAATGTTTATTTATTTTTGAGAGAGAGCACGCACGAGAATGTAAGGACAGAGAGAGGGAGACAGAGGATCTGAGGCAGATCTGACAGTGCAGAACTCGATGCAGGGATCGAACCCACAAACCATAAGATCATGACCTGAGCAGAAACCAACAGTAGGACACTTAACTGACTGAGCCACGCAGGCTTCCCAATTATAACTTCTATTCGAACTTTTCTTATATGGTAAAGCACCTGGTTCTTCCTTTTCAGGAATGTCTGACCTATTCTAGCCCTTGATCTTTCCATATGATTTCTCCTCAATATTTCATTATGAAAAGCTTCAAAAATGAAAAGAAGTTGAAAGAATTGTATAGTCAGCTAACGTTGGTGAACCCACTACTTAGATGCTACAATGAACATTTTACTATATTGTTCTGTCACATAACTATCCGTTCACTAATCTACATATGATTTTTAAAATAGCTTTTAATGTCTCATAAAACCTTATTGGATGGTGAATGGAACTAAATTGAATATATAGAACATATTAGTGATAGTCAACATGGTTGCAATATATACATATGTTTATATAACCCATGAAAGTGGTACCTCTCTCATTTATTTATGGTTTATGCCTTTCAGTAAAATATTATGACTTTCAGTAAAGATGTATATCTAATTTATTGTTTAACTTACATCCAACTTAGGTAGCATATGGTGCAACAATGATTTCAGGAGTAGATTCTGTAATGCCCCGTACCCATTTAGCCCATCCCCCCTTCCACAACCCATCCAGTAACCCTCTGTTTGTTCTCTATATTGAAGAGTCCTTTATGTTTTGTCCCCATCCCTGTTTTTATATTATTTTTGCTTCCCTTCTCTTATGTTCATCTGTTTTGTATCTTAAATTCTTCATATGAGTGAAGTCATATGATACTTGTCTTTCTCTGACTAATATAATATATTATATACATATACCACATCTTCTTTATCCATTCATCCATTGGTGGCCATTTGGGGTCTTCCCATACTTTGGCTATTGTTTGTTGTGTTTTTTTTTTAATTTTTTTAAATGTTTATTTATTTTTGAGAGAGAGAAAGAGACAGAGTGTGAGCAGGAGAGGGGCAGAGAGAGAGGGAGACATAGAATCTGAAGCAGGCTCCAGGCTCCTAGCTGTCAGCACAGAGCCCGATGTGGGGCTCGAACTCATGGACTGCGAGATCATGACCTGAGCCGAAGTCGGATGCTTAACTGACTGAGCCACCCAGGCGCCCCAATACTTTGGCTATTGTTAATAGTGCTGCTATAAACATTGGGGTGCATGTGCCCCTTTGAAACAGCACACCTGTGTCCCTTGGATAAATAATACCTAGTAGTGCAATTCCTAGGTTGTAAGGTAGTTCTGTCTTTAATTTTTTGAGGAACCTCCATACCATTTGCCAGAGTGGCTGCACCAGTTTTCATTCCTACCAGCAGTGCAAAAGAGATCCTCTTTCTCCACATCCTTGCCAACATCTATTGTTGCCTGAGTTGGTAATGTTAGCCATTCTGACAGGTGTGAGGTGGTATCTCATTGTGGTTTTGATTTGTATTTCACTGATGATGAGTGATGTGGAGCATTTTTTCATGTGTCAGTTGGCCATCTGAATGTCTTCTTTGGAGAAGCATCTATTCATGTCTTTTTCCCATTTCTTCACCGGATTATTTGTTTTTTTGGGTATTGGGTTTGATAAGTTCTTTATAGGTTTTGGATACTAACCCTTTATTTGATATGTCATTTACAAATATCTTCTCCCATTCTGTTGGTTGCCTGTTAGTTTTGCTGATTGTTTCCTTCGCTGTGCAGAAGCTTTTTATTTTCATAAGGTCCCAATAGTTCATTTTTTCTTTTATTTCCCTTGCCTCCAGAGATGTGTTGAGTAAGAAGTTGCTGTGGCCAAGGTTAAAGAGGTTTTTGCCTGCTTTCTCCTCGAGGATTTTGATGGCTTCCTGTCTTATATTGAGGTCTTTCATCCATTTTGAGTTTATTTTTGTGAATGGTGTAAGAAAGTGGTCCAGGTTCATTCTTCTGCATGTCTCTGTCCAGTTTTCCCAGCACCGTTTGCTGAAGAGACTGTCTTTATTCCATTGGCTATTCTTTCCTGCTTTGTCAAAGATTAGTTGGCCATATGTTTGTGGGTCCATTTCTAGGTTCTATGTTCTGTTCCATTGATCTGAGTGTCTGTTTTTTTTTTTTTTAACGTTTTAATGTTTATTCATTTTTGGGAGACAGAGAGAGACAGAGCACAAGCAGGGGAGGGGCAGAGAGAGAGGGAGAAACAGAATCTGAAGCAGGCTCCAGGCTCTGAGCTGTCAGCACAGAGCCCGATGTGGGGTTCGAACTCACGAACTGTGAGATCATGACTTGAGCCAAAGTTGGAAGCTTAACTGACTGAACCACCCAGACGCCTCCTGGGTGTCTGTTTTTGTGCCAGTGCCATACTGTCTTGATGATTACAGCTTTGTACTACAGCTTGAAGTCCGGGAGTGTGATGCCTCCAGCTTCGGTTTTCTTTTTCAAGATTGCTTTGGCTATTTGGGTCTTTCTGGTTCCATACAAATTTTAGGATGGTTTGTTCTAGCTCTGTGAAGAATGCTGGTGTCATTTTGATAGGTATTGCATTGAATATGTAGATTGCTTTGGGTAGTATCAACATTTTAACAATGTTTCTCCTTCCTATCCAAGAGTATGGAATATCTTTGACATTTTTTTGTGTCTTCTTCAATGTCTTTCATAAGCTTTCTATAGTTTTCAGTGTTTAGATTTTTCACCTCTTTGCTTATGTTTATTCCTAGGTACTTTATGGTTTCTGGTGCAATTGTAAATGGGATCGATTCCTTGATTTCTCTTCCTGTTGCTTCATTATTGGTATATAGGAATGCAACCAATTTCTGTGCATTGATTTTATATCCTGCAACTTTGCTGAATTCATGAATCAGTTCTAGCAGCAGTTTTTTGGTGGAATCTTTCGGGGTTCCAGAGGATCATGTCATCTGAGAAGAGTGAAAGTTTGCCTTCTTCCTAGCCAATTTGGATGCCTTTATTCCTTTGTGTTGTGTGATTGCTGAGGCTAACACTTCCAATACTATGTTCAATAACACTGGTGAGAGTGGAAATCCCTATTGTGTTTCTGACCTTAGGGGGAAGGCTCTCAGTTTTTCCCCACTGAGGATGATATTAGCAGTGGGTGTTTCATATATGGAGTTTATGATCTTGAGGTATAATCCTTCTATCCCTTCTTCCTTGAGGGTTTTTTTCAAGAAAGGATGCTGTATTTTGTCAAATGCTTTCTCTGCAACTATTGAGAGGATCATGTGGTTTTTGTCCTTTCTTTTATGAATGTGATGAATCACATTGATTGTTTTGCAGATACTGAACCAGCCTGCATTCCAGGTATAAATCCCACTTGCTCGTGATGAATAATTCTTTTAATGTATTGTTGGATCCTGTTGGCTAATATCTTGTTGAGGATTTTTGCGTCCATGTTCATCAGCGAAATTGGTCTATAGTTCTCCCTTTTAGTGGGGTCTTTGGTTTTGGAATCAAGGTAATGCTGGCTTCATAGAAAGAGTTTGGAAGTTTTCCTTCCACTTTTATGTTTTTTAATTCTCCCTGTACCAGCAATGATATCAAGAATACAAGAGTCAAATCATACAAACACACATAATTCCTCTACTTGTGTTACCTGTGCTAATAACAAATTAGTCAAAGCAAGTCACGTGGCCAAGCCTGGTATCAATGTGGGGATGAGGGGGAAAATTATACTTTCCCCGTACAGTGCATTATAAGGTTCCATAGCAGGGAGAGGGAGAGAGTGAAGACCCAAGATCATCAAGGGACACATGGGTGACTCAGTTGGTTAAGCCTCCAACTCTTGGTTTCAGCTCAAGTCATGATCCTGTGGTTCGTGGGGTTGAGCACTGCATCAGGCTCATGCGCTGACAGTGTGGAACCCTCTTGGGATTCTCTCTCTTACTCTCTTTCTGCTCCTCTCCCCCCTCCCCCATAAAGAATAAATAAATTAACTTTAAAAAAAGAACAATAATCAAATCTACCACAGCCTTTCATATGATTAAGTGAAATAACATATATAAAGTACTTGAAACACAATAAATGCTCATTAGGGCTGCCTATTACTATTGTTACTGTTTTATGTAAAATAAGAATTAAACTAGTTGATCTTTAGAATACTTGGTTTATCTAAATTTTTATAATTTCGCTTTTCATTTAGGATTTTTTCTTTTCTCCTCCTTTTTCCCTCTGTTCCTTTTCTATTATAATATAAGTAATAGCTTCAGTGTATGGTCCAGATTTTGGCTTTAATTAATAAATGTCTTTGGTATCCTTATGATTATAGTCTTATAATGTTTAATACTCTCAGAATCTTTTTCTGCTATGAAATTCAGTGCTGTGCCTGGTTGAAGAAACATTGGTTGTTTATTTACTTTCTGTGTCTGCACTGGTTGAATGTTATCTTGTGCAGATAACTGCTTTTGATTCAAAGAGGAAACATCATTTCAGACCTAATTACTACAGAAGTAATTGCTCCTTGGCAAATGGGACCTGCCAGTCTGCCCAGACTTTAAATGTCAAAGAGCCAACTGAATGCAGGGCATGTTCAGATCCTCTAATGGAAATCCATTGCCCTTCTCAGTTTGGCAGTCTAAAGGACTAGGATTTTAGCTACCCAGTTGCAAAATGGGACTCTTTAAACCCTTTTTCATCTAAGGCCTGAAGACAATAGAAACACTGCATGCCAAGGGTGAGTGCAAGATCACTTAAACACATTTTGAGAAGATGGTAGCTATGAACTGATTTTACAGAGCGTCCACCTCCAATCTCCCAAGGAAGTTGGAGGGATCAAGAGGAGGTGGTTGGAGATATGAGAGGATTTTTTTAGAGAGAGTTTTTAGTATGCTGCTCATTCTCTTACATCATTCAGATGGACTGAATGAAAGGCTTCTTCTAAGCCTCAAGTCAAGCAAAATGGGCTTCAAAGGGGTAAAGTGGATATCCTGATACTGTTCTCTACTGTTTGGGAGACACAGTTGACTGGTGTCTGAGACAAGCTTGAAGAACCTAAAAATAAGATGCTCTGGCTAGAGTTTCCTGTCTTGATGGCGGGACGGGGACTGACACATGAGTCTTTTCCATGCATTAAAGGTGGGCCACATGTGAGAAAGAAAGCTGGCCTCAAAATGCCTTAGGTACTGCCCAGGTACTTTGGGGTTGAGAAGGCAGGGGAAGCTCGTCCAAGAAAGGCTACAGGCATGTGGTGGAAGTCAGGAGCTGGAGGGAGGAATTGTGAGTCATGAACCTGAGTAAATGAATCCTTCTAGTTCTTCAGGTAAGCAGTCTCAGTGAGAGCAGGGGCCTCCAAGGAAACTTCCCTTACATCTCAGGGGTGAGAGTCAGTTTTATGAATCAGCAACCGTGTCAGATTGAAATCAGTTTTGGTCAAGCAAGGCATTTCTCTCTGTATCCTTAGTTTTTTTCCCTTCCCTCTCCTGACCCCAGTCCCACCTTCAGTCTTTCATGGAGAAAGGGAAGCCCACAGAGTGGGGGAAGAGTGGGGGGAAGCAAGAAAGGAAATTGAGAAAAAGTTGAATGTGCAGGCCCAAACTGGGAGTGCAGGTTGAAATGGGGAAGGAAGAAAATTTTCACATTAAGCACTGTAGTTTTGAATTGATTCTTAATTATAAAATGAGACTTTTCCAGACAAAATGACTTTGTTATCTGAGAATTCCTGGAAAACCCAGTTCCATCTTCCCAGAATTTCTTACAGGCAGAAGGGAAGAATCAGCTCCATGGAATGAACCAAAACCAAGGGCAGTAGTGAAGAAGACAGTGGTTTTATGATTGAATTCTACTAGTTCTACATGTCCACACTTTCAGAAAGGAATGTTTGTTGCTGTTGTTGTTGTTGTTGTTGTTGTTGTTTCTTCAGGCAGTTCCCTGACTTGTCATTCCAAAGAGCATTGGTTTTCAACTTGGGGACCACAGTCACCCTGGGTACTATACTTCTCTTCACTGGGGGACACAGAAGAAATTGGGAGGTAGGAGCAGAGGATGTATGTAAACTGACATGCTACCCAACTGATGACTTCCCTGTTCAGCACCCTCACTTGAAAATTTTTCCTTTAGGTAGACCTGAGACTCTTCTAAATCATTCGCCACTGTGACCATCAGAATCACCTGGAAAGATTTTTAAAACTTTCCTGTGCTTCACTGTGGACCCACTGTGGGGACTTAGGAGGCATCTTACAAATCTTTCAGGTCATTGTGGTTCTCTGAGCTATAAGGTCTGACATTTGGGAGGATGGGTGTGATATTCTGAGAGTGCTGGAATATGTAATGAATTTATTGCTCTAAAAGGCAAGATATGATGGTGAAAGCACTGCCTGTTACAGAGTTTTTGCTTTTTTCTTTTCTTTTCTTTCTTTTTTTTTTTTCTCTTCACCTTTCAACATTTAAATTGCTATTTCAAACCACTGGATAGATGTTAGAGTGTTTATGGGGTTGGTCTTTTTCCACTATATTGGAACATTACTTCTATTCTAGTGGCTTCTTGGCCATCTGGTAATTCTGTTGATGGGAGCAAAAATGGAAAACAGAGGGCACTATTAGCCCACAACTCCAAAACATAACAGTTGTCTGATTTTCCACCAATCCTGCCAAAACTAGGCGAATGACAATATTGTTTCTAACCCACATGCCTCCTTAAGGCCAATTTGGAAACCCAACTCTTATGGCAGAACAAGTCTGTCACTGATGGAAAAGGATCAATAGGTTAAAGAATAAAGATTGGGTACAGGAGTTTTGCCAGCAGCAAGAAATGTGTTTCATCATTAGGGCTGGTTACAGGATAATGATAATTCTAATTTTCTTTGTCTTTTGTGCCGTTGTTAAATAAGGACCAAATGAAATGAAATGCACTACTTTATTAGTGTTCCTTTAGCCAGTATACTAATTCTTTTTCCTGACAAATATCTGTGAGGAGGGGTGTTATAGTAGCCTGATTTATGGCTACCTTATTTTGCAAGTCATATGCTCATGTTAGGATAGCACAAATAGAAGAATATTTTAAGTGCCAAAAATATGAAATGTTAAACTTTATTTCTGAGTGATTTTATTTTTGTTCTTGATTTAGAGGCATTAATATATTTTCTTGACAACTGAACAGTGAGAGAGATGTTTTGGCTCGTGTAAATACCTATAGGCTGAAGAGAAGTGAATTTATCAACTTACTAAGTTTTGAGTGTATTATTGAGTTGAAGAAATTTTACATAAGGCACCCTCTTTACCTAATTAGACACTGGAGGGTGGTAAGACTGGGGAATGGCATTTTATTGTTCTTAGGTTGAAGAGATGAGGATTAGTTTATTTGAGTAGTGAGTGAGGAAAAGAATGGGAAGAGAGATCCTAGGGAAGAGTTTTGTGATGCTCCAAGGGGAATAAGGGGAATAAGAGCCCTCTCCCTCAATCCCAGTACTGACTTAGTTGCTAAGTCCTGATGATGATCTTATTTCCTTCTCTCTCAAATATGTTGGTTCATCTGTACCCTTACTTCTGCAACCTTGGTTTAGACATATTTCCTATTTCTGAAGGAAGGAACAGGGAGAGGGTAGGAGAAAGAAACAGGAAGAAACTTATAAACATTTTATAGTTCTCTTCTCTATGCTTATATTTTCCCCTTTTTCTGAGTCATTATCTACACTTCAGTCAGAGTAATTGTTCTTTTTTAAAAAAATCTTAAAGTTTATTTATTTATTTATTGAGAGACAGACAGAGGCTGGGAGAGGCAGAGGGAGAGAACCCCAAACAGGCTCCATGCTGTCAGTGTAGAGCCCAATGCAGGGCTCTATCTCATGAACTGTGAGATCACACTGTGAGCAGAAGTCAAGAGTCAGACACCGAACTGACTGAGCCACCCAAGTGCCCCAGTCAGACTAATTGTTCTAATCAGAGCTGAACATTCTTTTCTGATTCCCCAGTGCCTGGAGAATAAAGAACCAAGCCCCTTATCATGATATACAAGTCTCTTCCTAATTTGTCTCTTGCAGATTTGTGCCAGTCTTATCTTTTATCCCACGACCTATTATTCTGGACATACTGAGCTATTTGAAGTTTCCTAAAAATGTCATACTCTCTTATGCCTCCATGCTGCCCCATACTCTTCCTTATACCCACAATGTTCTTTCTCTTTTGATTCCTACTCATTATTTATTTTTTTTATTAAAAAAATGTTTTTAACGTTTATTTATTTTTGAGACAGAGAGAGACAGAGCACGAACGGGGGGAGGGTCAGAGAGAGGGAGACACAGAATCTGAAACAAGCTCCAGGCTCTGAGCTGTCAGCACAGAGCCCGACGTGGGGCTTGAACTCACAGACTGCGAGATCATGACCTGAGCCAAAGTCGGCCGCTTAACCGACTGAGCCACCCAGGCGCCTCCCTACTCATTTTTTAGAACTCTCTCTAATACTTTGTTCTCTCTGGAGCCTTCTCTGAACACTCCTTTAGCAGAGTTAGTGGCTTCTTCCTCCATTTTGTCAAAACACTTTGTGCATCTGTGCATTGGCATTTATTAATTTCATTATCAGATTAATTCCATTGTTGGGAGGAGGAGGAAAATGTGGCAGAGGGGAGAGTCCCAAGAGCACAGAGGTACCAAGTTCATAAATGAGGAAGTCATCTTGGAATGACTTGTCCCTACCCCCATGACACTAGAAGCTCCCCGAAGGCAGTTGTATCTATAACCCCAGTTCTAAGCACAGTGTGTTTCTGCAGTGGAGTTGTCTTGAAGCTATTTACAAGGAGGTTGTTAATCTCCGTATGAGTTAGAACTTTTAAACAATTAAAGTTGTTCAAAAATTGAAGAGGCTGCCTGATACAGAGTAGGTACTTAACAAATAAGTAGAGTATTGAATGGGCTGTGAAGACTTGAATCTTGTGCCACCAGGAAATATTTAAGTTGTTTGACAGGCTCACTCAAGCATCATAAGAAGTGCTTCATGATGAACCACTGAAAAGTTTCCACCAAGAGTTACTGGATTGTACTTCCACTATATTTGAAGCATTTCTATAAATATAAAGATGCTTCAAATATAGTGAAAGTATATATATATATTTATATACATCTATCATGATATATAAAAAGATAAATATCTAACTAATTAAAACAATACATTTTTTTCCAGGTCATAATTCTTTCTCTTTTTTTTTTTTCTGATTGAAGATTTGATTAGAACAATCAAGTGTGAATATTATTTAAAGCATTACTTCCATTACTTTTAGGAACTAGGGCTATTCATACCTTTTTTAATTCCTTTGAAAGAGTCTTCTGGGCCATTCTTGCTGCTATTGACAACTAAAGTACCTACATGAGGTGAAGGAGTTGGAAAGAGTAAACACTTTGTAGGGGAAGAAAAAATCTTGTGGTTCCTTTTCAAAGTTAGAGAAAAAGAAAGGGAATTATGCAAAAAGGGAAAGTGGCAGAAAATATGTTTCTTATTTTAATTTTTATGACTAACTTATATATGACAATTTATAAATTATATCTATTTGAATTTTTTTTTAATGTTTTTTATTTATTTTTGAGAAAGGGAGAGACAGAGCATGAATAGGGGAGGGTCAGAGAGAGGGAGACACAGAATCTGAAACAGGCTCCAGGCTCTGAGCTGTCAGCACAGAGCCCGACGCAGGGCTAGAACTCATGGACTGCGAGATCATGACCTGAGCCGAAGTCGGCCGCTTAACTGACTGAGCCACCCAGGCACCCCAAATTATATCTATTTGAATGTAGCATACTAATGTAACTTTATTATCCTTTTTTATTAGAAAAAATTTTAGGTTTATTTATTTATTTTGAGAGAGAGAGAGAGAGAGAGAGTACACATGAGCAGGGGAGGGGCAGAGAGAGAGCAAGAGAGAGAATCCTAAGCAGGCTCTGTGCTGTCAGGTCAGAGCCTGATGTGGGGCTTGAACTCCTGAACCATGAGATCATGACCTGAGCTGGAAGCAAGAGTCTGTTGCCTAACTGACTGAGTCAGCCAGGCACCCCTATCCAACTTTTCAGAACGTAAAAATTTATATGGGAAAGGTACTACTTGCTACTGTGGTCTACCCATCAGTGTGCAATCCTTGCAAACACAGTCCTTGCCATGAAGTGATTCCTTTGATACCAGCATTGAGGTAAACAGTATATCTGAAAAGAGCATCTTCCCTGACACAAGGGTAAGATACTATCACATAGAGGTAAGATGGAGTTATAGTTAGGGATGGGGTAAATTGGTATAACAGAGAGACAGTTATGACAAAAGTCTCAAGCAAGAGAAGTTTATTTCTCTGTCATGTGTGAGGATAGAGATGGGCTGGTAATCCTGGAAGAGTGGACAACTCTGCTCTGTGGGGATATTCAGCCAACCAGGTTCTAACTGATGTTTTGCAGTTCTGAGGGTGGATCTTCTCAAACATTAGCACACGTCAGAATCCTTTGAAACACTTTTAAAAACAGAGTACTGGGCTCCAACCCCAGAGTTTCTGATTCAATAGCTCTGGGGTGGGGACCACGAATTTGCATTTTTAACAAGTTCCCAGGTGATGCTGTTGCTGCTGGTCAGGAAACCACACTGAAGAGGCTTGACCTGGAGTGCTGACCTCATGCTCACCAGCCCACGGGAAGGAAAAAACAGAAAGTGAAAAAGATATGACCCAGAGATTATACATATCTCTTCTGCTTAGATACTTTTAGTGAAATGGAAACACCTACTTCCAAGAGAAGCTACAAGGTGATGACTTTTCTTTTATTAAAAGGAAGAAGAAATCCTTCCACTACTGAGTATTAGACCTATGAACAGAGCATATCACTCCAGTTTTGTAGATCTTCTGTAATTAGTTCACCTGTTCAGTGAACAGGTCTTTCATATCTTTTATCAGACCTATTTTTAAATATTTCATATTTTTGATGCTATTGTAAGTGGCATTATTTTTAATTTTTGAGTGTTGCACATATATAAAAATACAATTGTCAATTCTCTCCAGAATGGTTTGTAGATTCAATACAGACCTGATTAAAATCCTAGCAGGCTGTGTGTGTGTGTGTTTGTGATGTTGACAAGCTGATCCTAAAATTCACATGGAAATGCAAAGGACCTGGAGTAGCTAAAATGACTTTGAAAATTAAGAATAAAACTGGAAGGCTAATATCACCTGATTTAAAGACTTATCATAAGGTTACAGTAATCAAGCTATGGTAATGATGTAAGGATAGACAGATCAATGAAACTGAAACAGAATAGACTATAGAAACAGGCACACCTGGCTAACTGATTTTTGACAAACGTGCAGAGATAATTCAATGGAAAAAGGATAGTGTTTTCAACAAATGGTGCTAGAATAATTGTATATCTATATGTACAAAAAAACAAACTTCAATCCAAACCTTCTACCATATGCAAAAATTAAGTCAAAATCTCAAAATGGATCATAGACCTAAATGTGAAACCTAGAACTATAAAGTGTCTAGAAAATGACAGTATAAATCTTTGTGACCCTAGGTTAGACAAAGATTTTTTAGATATGACACCCAAAGTCTATAAAATAAAATATTGGTAAACTAAAGCTCATAAAAATTAGAAACCTCTCCTCTCCAAAGGGTGCTGTTAAGAGACTGAAAAGACAACCACAGACTGGGAGAAAATATGCACAAAGCATATATCTGTGAAGGGACTGTATGAACAATATATAAAGAACTCTTAAAACTCAATAATAAGAAAACAGCCCAATTAAAAATGGGCAACAGATTTAAACAGTCTTCACGAAAGAAGTTATATGGATGGCAAATAAACACATGAACAGATGCTCAATATAATTATTCATTAAGGAAATGCAAATTAAAACCACAATGAGATACCACACAATGAGATACATACCTATTGGAATGGTTAAAATGAAAAAGATTGACCTACCAAGTTTTGACCAGGATACGGAGGAACTGGAGTTCTCAGATGGTGCTGTTGGGAATATAAAATTATGCAGCCACTTTTGGAAAAGTTGGACAGTTTTTAAAAAGTTAAGCATACGCTTACATATGAGCCAGCCATTCCACTGGAGGGTATTATTGTAAGAGAAAAGAAATCATATGTCTACAAATACTTTCATATGAATGCTCATAGCAGCTTTATTTGTAATAGCTCCAAACTGGAAAATAACTAAATGTCCTTCAATAGGTGAATGGACAAACAAATTGTAGTATATCCATACGATGGAATGCACTCAGTAATAAAATGGAAGGAACTATATGGAACACAACATATATGTACAACAACATGAATATATCTCAAAATGGTTATGCTGAATGAAAGAGGACGCATACAGACTATATATTGTATGAGTCTATTTTTATAAAACTTTGAAAATGAAAACTTATCTGTATTGACAGAAAACTGATCAGGTGTTGCCTGGTGTGTGGGATGGGTAGGTGAGTGATTACAAAAGGCACAAGGAAATTTTGGGAGTGATGAATATTCATTATCTTGAATGTGGTAATGGTTTCATGGGTTTATATATATATATCGAAGCTCATCACATTGTACACTTACTGTGTTTATCATATGCTTTTTATAGCTCAATAAAACTTTTTTAAAAAAGAAGAAAAAAGATATAAGGAGTAGATAGCATATGGAGTTATTTGTAGTTTATATTGATTTTTTTTTAAACATGCTAGAATTCAATTGAAGTAAATGGATATTTGACTCTTCAGCTATTTAAAAACTGGTTCCTGTGCATAAAAGCCTAAGCACATTTGTGGTTGGAGGGATATTTAGTTACATTATCTTCTTGTTACTAAGTGGGAAACATGTACCTAGGGTCAGAATGATTGAGAGAAAGATATCAGAAGACCCAGATTTTAGTTCTGTTTTCTCCAGATGTTCTGGAATGGCTTATTTATCTGACCATTCTAACTTTGCCACTTGTAAAATGGCCAAAATAACACTTAACTCAGAGGACATGTGAGAAAGGAGACAGAACAGCTAGTCAAAGTGAGGTCATATTGTTCGAAGAAAGAATCATTGCTATTATTACGTATTCCCTTTCCCTGCCTTCTTCTTAGTTTTACCACTGCCTGGAAATCTCCTTTACCATTCAACTTCAGTTGGCATCTTTCCTATTTAAAGCAAAATGTGTTGAGTGGGCAGATTTGACTGACTTCTGAAGCCTCTAGTGACTCGGAGCTGACAAAACTCTTAACTCTTTTTGGCCCAGAGGCTGAAGTTCAGGGATTTGTCAGTTTCAAGTTGCATTGAGGCTATTGTGGCTTTTCCCCAAGCTTGATCTTGCAGGGGCAGCAGAGTGAGGGACAACTGAGCGTGTCTGTTTTTATGCCCAAGGGGGAGGTTTGAGTAAAACTTAGCTGCTGTACGAGGATTAAGGGAGGACTGGAATTCACTCCTTGACAGGTAGAAGTGCTAGGATTTCCCAGAAGTGTCTATTTAGGGTGAGTCATTTTAGTTGCCTATATATATATCTGTGGCTGGCACAGAGGCTGCTCATCCATGAAACACTTGCATGGGTGCTTCAGAGCAACAGCATTGTGAAGTCCACCACTAACAAGATTTAAGGTTATAATGAGCAGGCTGTGAGGCCAGACAGGATGTAGAGGATGATGGGCTTTTGTAAAATGCCTTCTCAGTGACGATCTTTCCCTTTCCTATAGGATAAAAGAAAACTTCAACCAGTGAGGTACCAGTAATGTTTAACCACTGTGTCTGGGTATTAGGGAGAGCCCTGATTTGTAGTGTTTGCCAATTTCTGCAGTTTAAATGCTACAATCATGGCCAATTTCAGGCTGCCAGTGTATTGTCAACCATCTCGAAGAATTCTAGAAAATTTAGGTTGGTTCTCAAAAGCCAGTGGGAGATTCCTCCAATAGACTCTTGGATTCAACAAGCCAGTGGGCAGGGGCAGCCATAAAGTAAAGATATGGTCATTCTCCGTATCTAACCCCACTCTACCCCTGGACTAGCAGGGTCTGTAAAGTTCCTGCATTGTCTAAGGTCACACAAACACTCAGAGAAAGATAGGGGAGGCTTTTTCTAAAAACTAAAGAATAGATATGATACTGTCTTTTCCCTTCTCATACTTTCTGATTGGCCATTACAGTTTGAGTCAAAACTAAGATGATCTCAATTAGTAGGATCAATGTTCCTTTTAAGGAAGGTGATTTTTTATTTCGGGGCTGAAACAGTCCTCCCAGATGCCGAGGAAAAGGATACTGTGATGTTTTCTCTGGAACATTTCCTAAGCGTACTCATTCTTAAGGGCTCAGAGTGATACCATTCCCTGGAGAATGTTTTGTAAATTTGTTGGGAAGATTTTTTAAAAAAAATTTTTTTAACGTTTATTTATTTTTGAGACAGAGAAAGAGCATGAATGGCGGAAGGTCAGAGAGAGAGAGGGAGACACAGAATCTGAAACAGGCTCCAGGCTCTGAGCTGTCAGCACAGAGCCCGACGCGGGGCTCGAACTCACAGACCGCGAGATCATGACCTGAGCCGAAGTCGGATGCTTAACCGACTGAGCCACCCATGCGCCCCAAATTTGTTGGGAAGATTTTTAATTGTCTCAATGATTTAGGTGCCACAGTGACTTGGCATATGAGGAAGCAGGGATTCTCAAGGTTTTGTTATTACCCGGAACAGTCCACCCAAAGAATTATCCTGTATTCTGTACAACTTCAGATATTCCCAGTAGCCATTCATGTAGGTGAAAAAAGCTGTTTACAATTTCCTAAGCCTAGAATGTATTCCATTTTACCTAAGAACATGAATAAGTTTGTACTTATGTAAGTTTAAACATATGCAGAATTTTCTAAGGCAACTACAACGTAAATGGAAGGGGAATTATACCATGTTCTGTTGAGAACATTATTGAGCATGATATAACTTTACTAAGAATTGTGTCCCAGTTTTGAAATGCATATCATTGCCCATAAGATGGCCTAGCATCTGCTACACATTCAAGGTGATTTTAAGTTTACAGGAATACAGTTATTCAGGCTTTATTTCAAAATGTCAGATACTGAAAAACAGTGTCTCTTAAATCCAGACATTTATCATAAATAAGTGTAAACATGAGATTGCTTCATTTTGTCTTCTGGTGTAATTGTGTTTTAGCACAAGTTCATTTTATTATGAAATCTAGCTCATTGTGTTATGTGTAATCTGTCCTCTATCCACTTAGTCACACTAACCAGGAAACTAGGAATAATCCTCAACTTTTGTATTCTCACTCCCTATCTTCATTCACTAATTTCTGTTGATTCTATCTCTTAGTTGCCCCCTTCTCCCACTTACCCCCATATGGCCTTAGCTCAGGATCACACTATTTCTTGTCTAGACTGTTCTAAAGTCTGCTACTTAATCTCTCATTGTGCAATATTTTCCAACCTCTTCTCCATATAAACATTAAAGCAATCTTTCTAAAACACAAATCTGGGAGTGTTGCTTCCTTGCTGAAAACTTTACTGGGTCATGGCTGAAGAGAGGATAAAACTTAGACTTTCCAAGATGGTACCATGATGATGCAATCACTGTTGATCTCCTTCTCCCAAACAATGCTTCAGTGATATGAAAAGAACCATTCATACTGTTTCACTTCTCTGAGATTTGAACGTGCTATTGTCTTTGTCAGGGAATCTTTCTACTCAATCCTGCCACCTTGACAAATTTCATTCATCCTTTAAGACCCAGCCCAAGTTGTCCCAAATCTCCTAGACATGATGGTTTCGAGTTCTCCTAATACTCATCTTTCTTATGATGTTTAGTGATCTCTATTAGAACAGTCCTATTACTACCAGGCATGACTTGAGTCCATTCCCCTCATTCCCTGTCTATATAAAGAGACTGGCATGGAGGGGAGAAGGACACCATGATTGTTGGAGTTGCTCATTGAAAGGATGTGGCTACTGGTTGATCTGCTAGCTAGATGCAGATAATTGGAGGCTCCTCACCCCTTCCCCTGTCCTTAGAATTCATGTTTCACCCCACTATTCCCACACGAGGAACTATTTCCTGGATATAACCTTGCGAGAATAAAGTGTTATTAAGATCATCTGGATAGCATGTGTGACTAAACCCAGTTAAAGCCTGTGTGTAAACGTCTAAGATTCTCAGGGGCATGTGTGGAGATTTTCTCATTTTGTGATTGCTCAAGATAAGCCTAGTCTGCAAATTCCCTTGCTTATTAAAACTGCCACCTACCAGTCTGGAGCGGCCTGCCTCCTTCTTTCATGTCTCCTTGTCCTCTCTGTATGGGGGCCAATTTCAAATTTCACCCAGGTTACAAAACAAACTCCTGAGGTTGCAAACCAACAGTGACCCTTGACCTTGAAGGGAGGGTTGTCCTTCCCAGCTGTCGCTTCACCATGATGCCAAAGCCAAATGAGGAGGGCTCCAAGAGGACCGCCTGAAGGATGGGAAGGCCTGTGTCTTGATTCCTGACAGGATTCTGGCTCAACTGTAGAATCAGTAAGTCTTTCCCTGTTGCTGTCAGAGCAAAATGTGGTAAGAGAGTTTCTTCCCTGAACAACAGTGATGAATACCATTGACCAAGAGCTTAGTACATATCAGGCCCTGAATATACACTATTTATGACCCACAAAAGAACCTGTGCAAGAGGAATTATGTTCTCTTTTGAAGAGATGAGGAATCTGGTGCTTTGAGAAGCTAAGTACTCTTGATGACCAACTCATAAGTGGTGAAGTGGCTATTCTGTCTTAGGGTGTAAAGCCCATTCACTTTCTGTATTCATGGCTGCAGAGTAGAGAGGATCGGAGGAAAAAGACGTGGTCACTTCTAAAGATATGTCAGTTATAGTGAAAGTGTAAGAACAAAAATGAGACCAAATGGGGAATCCAGAATTATTAACTTTTACAATTTTTAATGTCATGCTATGGCAGGCATGGCAATATTTCTGTTTCTATTTTTATAAAGGACACTAACTTTAAATATTGTATTGCTAATGTTGATATTTTAGCCTGTTTTGAAAATTTTATTTCTTTCTAATGTGTTATAAGAATTTTACATTTCTCTACTACTTGTAGGAAACACAATATTTGTTTTTCAGCTAAGAGTAGTATTACTTTCCATTTTGTAGAGATTTCATTGCACTTTCACAAATATTTGCTAATTTGATTCTCATAATCGCACTGTGATAGAAGTGGCTGTGAGTATCTTATTTTGTACATGATGAGATAGTAGCTATGAATCAGAGATACACAGTGACTCCCTCAAGGTCACACAGCTAATCTAAAATAAGGTTGAGACTCACTCTTGCATCTTCTTTTTCAAAACCTTCCTTGTGATGCCTAACCATTCACATACCTTTTTTATTTACTGAAGAAAAGTATTTTATATAGCTATTTATCTTAAAAGCTGGAAACTGCGGGTATGTACAAGTTATTTCTGAAATTCCACTTATAAAAAATGATTCTTAATATAAATTATAGTTGCGTTACATGGTTGCCATAGCTAAGAGCTATGAGGCTTTCTTATGTTTAAATTTTTGAATAATTAAATGAACAGCAGCACGTACCATGTAAATTTCTTAAATTTAATTAAATGATACCCCTATCTAAAGCACTATTGTGAAATGTGTGTGTAATGATTAAAAGGTTTAGTACATATAATTTTCCCTAGTGCTTAAAAGGTCACTAGGAAAAAAAAGTGACAAATATGCTGTTTTAAGCTGTTTTTTTTTTGCCACTTTAAAAATGTCACAGTGAGTGAAAGGAAAAAGCTGCCCGATAGCAGATGAATGGGTATTGACAGCTGCACCAGTGTTAAATGCTGCGTGGCAGAAAAATCTAGTGAAGAAAAACAAACTGTATTCACGTTTCCATATTGCTTTTTATTAAATTTAAGTAAAGAGACTTTAACTTTGATCTATATCTGAATTTGATAATGAAAGCAGTTTGTTAGATAAATCCATGTATACACAGAAAAACTAGGTATATAAGACATTTTAATCGTGCACTAAATGTAAAATTATCCTGACAACACATGTGATATTTTATGGTGTCCATATGGTATTGCATATGCAGCTTATAATATACAACTGGTATCTGGATAACATATGATATAGATATAAAGCACACCCTACAAGCTTAGAATTCTGTGGTTATACACGCACACACAGAGGCACAATTTTCATGGTTTCTCTGTATGAATATACACTTAACCCCTGTGCCCATGTAGTCCTATCATGGAGAGTTCGGGTTACTTTCTAGGTGTGTATTAGATTTCTTTGGCTTGAACAACTTTTTCCCCAGAAGCCTGGAAAATTCATCATGTTCGATAAGCAGGTGTTCTTCATTTGCAAATATTATTACCTTGTAGGATTAAAGAAAGTTTAATTATGAGAAAGGAAAAATAAACAATGCAGTAAGCAGAAAGTCCCAACAGGTCCCGTTGTCAGGGAAAGCCCTCGATGGGACACATTGTCCATGGGCACTCAGAATGTAAGGGGGACCTTTTAAGCGGGAGACCCCAGGGTCCCTGCTGGCAGACTCTGATGCTCAGAGGAGCCCTGAGGCCGGTACCTTTTGTTCTTTGTTGTTCTTTATCAAGATGATCTTCCTGCAGAGTAGACCTGACTGATATTTCTCCTGAATAACCGTCCTTCCCAGGAGAATCTCATCTTCCACACTCAAACTTAATCACTACAGGCAAATCACCTCGTGCATCTGTCTCCCCCATCAGAGTGGAGCAGAGACCCATGCTTTTTATTTCTGGATGCTCATCACCTAGCACATTACCTATCATCCAGTAGGTATTCAATAAATATCAAGTGGATAAATAATTACAACTCTATTTCTATCTAAAGTGGAATACCTTTCTGGAGTTCTTTAGTACTGGGGGTAATTTGTTGTACTTTTGTTGCCTGGAATCACAACTAGGTGAATTTGAATTGTCTAGAATTTTCCTGCGTTTCCTCACTTTTAGGACCCTCCTTCTGAAGGAGTTCTTTCATACTCTGCTGTCACAGTTTGCTTTGGTAAGAATAAGCTTGTAGTTATATCAAAGATGCTCTTTCCTCCCATCCTTGGGATTCTGGTTATGCATATTAAGAAAAGGGATTTGAGAAAGAATTGCCAGACATCACCCTGGGTTATATATAGCTGTAATCCATTGTAATCCATAAGGAAATAGTGAATACCATTAATGGAAAATACCTACACTTTGGAATTAAAAATTTTTTTTCTTTAACTTTGCAAACATCTTTAGGCGGTGTAAACTGATACCAAAAAATTACATTAACAAAATTACCTTGTTGTATAATTAGAGTATTTTACCAGCTTACATAAGTTTTGGAAGTGAATGCTGTCAGTTTTTATTTTTAAAAATATATCTTGTGATGGGTGAATAATAATCACACCTGGAAACAGTTTTATAAATAAAAAAATTATATTGCATGAAATTATATTCAAAGGTGCTAATGAGTGTCAGTATTGCTTAAAAAAAGAAAAGATGATTTTTTAGATGCTCAATATGTGCTTATGTGTTAACTAGATGTATTTATGTTTCACAGCCAACTATGCTGTAGTTTAAATGCATAGAGATGGCATTAATGCTTTCTGAGCTATGGTCATTTTTATTATTTTCCATGATAACAATGCCTCTTACCTTTTTTACCAAAGAAATATCTTACTTGTAGGTAGCTCGAACTTTGCAAACATGATACAAAACATGCATGTGGAAACTAAAACCCTGTCAACCTGTGAATGCCCATGTGATGCCTATTAATGCCTATGGGATGTCAAACCAGAGTAATTCATTTTTTCCTCACTGAATTAACTGATTTTTAAAATGAAACCACACAAACAAATACCCAACTATTTAGTTTTCTGTTGACAAAATTGTAAGACTGGTGATGATTTAAAAAATCTAGTTTGTGATATCTCACCCCAAGTTATCCTGCAGACTGGTGGCCCACCATGCACGCTTACCCTATCAGACCTGCCATTTTGCTCCATGTTAGTTCATGCTCACTTATAGATAATCTCTACTAGGTGTGTGTGTGTGTGTTTAAATGTTTATTTTTGAGAGAGAGAGAGAGAGAGAGAGAGATTGAGAGCAGGGGAGCGGCAGAGAGAGAGGGAGGCACAGAATCTAAAGCAGGTTCTAGGCTCTGAGCTGTCAGCACAGGGCCTGACACAGGGTTCGAACCCATGAATCATGAGATCATGACCTGAGCTGAAGTTGACGCTTCACTGACTGAACCACCCAAGTGCCCCTCCTAGGTGTGTGTTTTTTTTAAATAATTTATTTATTAAAAAAAATTTACATCCAAGTTAGTTAGCATATACTGCACAGTGATTTCGGGAGTAGAGTCCTTAATGCTGCTTACCAATTTAGCCCATCCCTTCTTCCACAAACCCTCCAGCAACCCTCAGTTTGTTCTCTATATTTAAGAGTCTCTTATGTTTTGTTCCCCTCCCTGTTTTTACATTATTTTTCCTTCCCTTCCCTTCCCTTATGTCCATCTGTCTTGTATCTTAAATTCCTCATATGAGTGAAGTCATACGATATTTGTCTTACTCTGACTAATTTCGCTTGGCATAATACCCTCTAGTTCCATCCACGTAGTTGCAAATGGCAAGATTTCATTCTTTTCGATTGTTGTGTTATACTCCGTTGTATGTATATACCACATCTTCTTTATCCATTTATCCGTCAATTGACATTTGGGCCCTTACCATACTTGGGCTATTGTTGATAGTGCTGCTATAAATGTTGGGGTGCATGTGCCCCTTTGAAACAGCACACCTGTATCCTGTGAATAAATGCCTAGTAGTGCAATTGCTGGGTCATAGAGTAGTTCTATTTTTAATTTTTTGAAGAACCTCAATACTATTTTCCAGAGTGGCTGTACCAGTTTTCATTCTCACTAGCAGTGCAAAAGTGACCCTCTTTCTCCACATCCTTGCCAACATCTATTGTTGCCTGAGTTGGTAATGTTAGCCATTCTGACAGGTGTGAGGTGGTATCTCATTGTGGTTTTGATTTGTATTTCGCTGATGATGAGTGATGTGGAGCATTTTTTCATGTGTCGGTTGGCCATCTGAATGTCTTCTTTGGAGAAGCGTCTATTCATGTCTTTTGCCCATTGTCACTGGATTATTTGTTTTTTTGGGTATTGGGTTTGATAAGTTCTTTATAGATTTTCGATACTAACCCTTTTTCTGGTATGTCGTTTGAAAATATCTTCTGCCATTCTGTTGGCTGCCTTTTAGTTTTGCTGATTGTTTCCTTCACTGTGCAGAAGCTTTTTATTTTCATGAGGTCCCAATAGTTCATTTTTTGCTTTTATTTCCCTTGCCTCCGGAGATGTGTTGAGTAAGAAGTTGCTGCAGCCAAGATCAAAGAGGTTTTTGCCTGCTTTCTCCTCGAGGATTTTGATGGCTTCCTGTCTTATATTGAGGTCTTTCATCCATTTTGAGTTTATTTTTGTGAATGGTGTAAGAAAGTGGTCCAGGTTCATTCTTCTGCATGTCACTTTCCAGTTTTCCCAGCACTGTTTGCTGAAGAGACTGTCTTTATTCCATTGGCTATTCTTTCCTGCTTTGTCAAAGATTAGTTGGCCATATGTTTGTGGGTCCATTTCTAGGTTCTATGTTCTGTTCCATTGATCTGAGTGTCTGTTTTTTTTTTTAACGTTTTAATGTTTATTCATTTTTGGGAGACAGAGAGAGAGACAGAGCACAAGCAGGGGAGGGGCAGAGAGAGAGGGAGAAACAGAATCTGAAGCAGGCTCCAGGCTCTGAGCTGTCAGCACAGAGCCCGATGTGGGGTTCGAACTCACGAACTGTGAGATCATGACTTGAGCCAAAGTTGGAAGCTTAACTGACTGAACCACCCAGACGCCTCCTGGGTGTCTGTTTTTGTGCCAGTGCCATACTGTCTTGATGATTACAGCTTTGTACTACAGCTTGAAGTCCGGGAGTGTGATGCCTCCAGCTTCGGTTTTCTTTTTCAAGATTGCTTTGGCTATTTGGGTCTTTCTGGTTCCATACAAAATTTAAGATTGTTTGTTCTAGCTCTGTGAAGAATGCTGGTGTAATTTTGATAGGGATTGCCCTCCCCTAAGTGTTTTAATGAAAAAAGTAATGATCATATTTCTGGTTGGCTACCACAATGGGATGGTTTGGTGTTTTCCAGCCTCTATTTATGAGCCAGTAAGGCTAATGTTTATTTCCAAGAGGAATAGCAATAAAGCTAATTATTTTCTCTTCTTCTAGGAAGAGTTGAAGCTCACAACTTTGCTCCTCACACTTTTACCTTCTCTTTATCACTCCTGGGATGATATGTAGAGAAATCAGTAGTAAATAAATACTTGTCCATGACCTGTTCAGTTGAGATCAACTGTGTAATGATAAAAAACACATCTCTTGTTAAAAAAAGGATTAGAATATGTACACTTTATTGTGAAGTGGGTGATGAGAAAAGAGGCTTCTGTGAACCCATCAAGGGATCTGTGCTATAGAGTTGGGCCAGAGAGAAGTTTTGGTTTTCCCAAGAGAGGCTTGAGGTTGGGAGAAGCACCTTAGAAGTAGGGGTGGTTGTCCTCTCAGAACATATCACTTAATCTGAAGGAATTTGGAGGAGAGTAGACTATAATTCTTTAAATTAGAATTTGGCTGGAATACGGGATCAATATGTCTCTCTTTGATAAAATTACCAAGAGACTGTTAATGATCCCAGGAAGTCTGACTAAGAGCCAGACTTATGGAGCATTTATAACTTACTAAAGCTCTGACTACATAAAACCAATAAGTGAACTATTCTTTATTTAATTGGCTTTGCTTGCCAATCATAATGTCCATTTGGATTGGCTGTATAGTCAATAGATTCTGTCTTTAATAGGTTTGCATACATCAGATTGACCTTTCCCACTCTGTTGTCTTTAAGCATATGGACACAATGGCATCAGACTGAATTTCACTTGTTTAGTTGGATTTTCTAGGTGGCCTAAATTACTTCTGTGAATAAATTGAGCACTTTTGGGAGTCACATGAACTCTTAAGTAATCAGAAAGCTATAGGGTTTATGGAGGCCATAACTGGGATTACCAAGGGAATAGCTGATGTTGTGAGAATAATTTAGGTGCTAAGAAAATTGAATACATCAGATAATAACTTACTAAACAGTACCCTGGAGGTTTGAAGAATTAATGTAATTTCTGATGCTGTGTAAGTTACTCCTGGAGAGTAGTTTAGCATGCATGGAAGAGAGTTCAATGAGTAACTGTAATCTTTTTTTTAGTACCTGGGTTCACCTTTGAAATCTGTTTTGGACTCGTCTCATTTATAATTTCAAATTTATAAAATGAGAGCTTCTTGGTAGCAATTTGATCATGTTACCGCCTTTGAAATCCTTTCCCATTCTCAGTATCTTCTTAGAGCTTGTAAAATAGCTTCCAAATTCACTATAACAAAGCCCTTGTTCTAAATTTTGTTTCTATTCTTATTTTTTTTTCCAAGAAGAAATGACCACTGTTTTTTAGCCATGCCAACTAGCTCTGAAATTCATTCTCTAAAATTTCCCAGATTAAAGGCAATTTTAATAATGTGTATATATATATATTTAAAAGATATATACATGAGTCACATGAGCTATACAAGTTTGTTGTTTTTCCAATTAATATTTTAATACTGCATGTACTTCATATGTATATTATGTATGTATTGTGTTATCTGTTTTCATACATATATAGTCAGTGTAGTTGATGTATAGTTGATGTAGTACCTATCAAAACTCAATAATGTTTGCTTCTGGGAGAAAGGGAGGAATATTGCACTGGGAAGGGAAATATAGAAATAGTCAAACATATATATCCCTCAAAAGTGATTTGAGGCAAGTATGGCAAAATAATAACATTTTAAAACTGGGTAGTGGATACATAGCTTTTATTATATTTTTATTTGCAATGCCTTGTGTTTTAAAGGAATTTTTAATGAAGAGAAAGCATCTAAAGTGACTTTCCTTGATGTTGTATTCATGGTTTAACTCCTTCTCATCAACTGCTTTTTATTTAACTTCTTAAATTTGTGTCTTCTTTTCTTCCTTAAAATCAGAAAATTACTTTGGCCTTGTTTAAAGAATGGTGAAAAATCTCATTTAGATCTGGGTTGCAGAATCCTTGCTAATTCATCAAAGATTTATTTTTTAAACATTAGTTTAAGTCTGTCCCTCAGGCTGTCACATCTTTCTTCAGGGGTTTCTCTTAGTCTTTAGACGACTCCATCTGCTCTTCTAAAAGGAGAACATCAAACCAGTTTGTTAGACGTGACACAATTAGATCTCAGATGCTCAGTTGCCTGACCATTTGTAAAAGCATTTTCTGGAAATTAGGAAGAGACCAAAGAACTCTGACTTTCTCTGAGGCTTCTATTTAGCCTTGATTTTGTGTGACTTTGGATTATCTTTCTATTCAACTTCTATTGGGAACATGATTAATTTTTGTTCAGTCTTTCTTGCCAATAATGCTTCTGCTGTCTTTATTTATTAATTTCATTATTTCATTTCCTCACTCTATCACACTACTCACCTTATTTAAGCATGGTATATGAGGAAAACCAAGTCTGTCATTTATTCTTAATTGAAGTATAGTTGATTGGATGGAAGTAGCCAGATCTGTTGTACAGAAGCCTTGTTTACGGGGCACCTGGGTGGCTCGGTTGGTTGAGCATCCAGCTTTGGCTCTGGTCATTATCTCTGTGTCAGCTGTGCTGACAGCTCAGAGCCTGGAAGCTGCTTCAGATTCTGTGTCTTCCTCTCTCTCTGCCCTTTCCCTGCTCACGTTCTGTCTCTCTCTCTCTTCAAAAATAAATAAGCATTAAAAAAAAAAAAAAAGAAGCCTTGTTTAGTAAAATGAGAAGTCATTAACAAAAATTACTCTTCCAGGAAAGTAAATCTCTGACTTTTCCCTCACACCCCCATCCTCATTCTGACATCTATATCTATATTTATATACATATCTATCATCTATCTATCTATCTATCTATCTATCTATCTATCTATCTTTATTTATTTATTTTTGAGAGAGACAGAATGTAAGTGGGGAGGGAAAGAGAGAGAGAGGGAGACACAGAATCCAAAGCAGGCTCCAGGCTCTGAGCTGTCAGCACAGAGCCCAATGCGAGGCTCGAATCCACGAACTGTAAGATCATGACCTGAGTCCTGAGTGGAAGTCAAATGCTTAACCTACTGATCCACCCAGGCACCCCTGTCATATATTTTTAATTGGGATATAATTGACCTATGACATTATATTAGTTTCAGATGTATGACATGATTTGATTTTGTATATATTGTGAAATGATCACCAGAATAAGTCTAGTTAGCATGCATTGCCCCACATATTACAAATTTTTTTATTTGTGATGAGACCTTTTAAAACCTACTCTCTTAGTAACTTTCAAATATATAATAGAGTATTATTAACTATACTGTATATTACATCCCATGATGTATTTATTTTATAACTGGAAGTTCTGTACCTTTTGACCACTTTTCATTTCACCCACTCCCGCCTCCCACCTCTGACAATTGCCAACCTATTCTCTGTATCAATGAGTTCATTATTCTTTTTTCTTTTTTTTTAGATTCCATACCACTGGCTATTAATCAGTAGTTATTTCTCCTTCTCTTTTATTTCCTCCTTTTAAAAAAATTGTATACTTTAGAATTTATGTCAACAAATCCATAGTCAAGAAATAAGTTTCCCCTGGTTTTAAAAACTGCATGGGCTTGAAGAAACATGCATGAAAAAAATAAGGACATATACATTTAGTTAGACACAAAATAGGTATATTATCTTGAAAGGCCAGGAGGTCAGCTGCTTTAGCAACAAAGTCTCAGTACTTTGGTGTGGTCACCATGTAAATGACACAAAAGCAAACAAACAGTCTTGATTTATCCCAACTCACGAAATGCTGATGTATAACTCAGAATACCAATTTATTAGTTTACTCTGAGAAAGCTGTGAAGTGGTGCCAATTGTTTCTCCACTCTCTCCTTACAGAGGAAAAGAAAACCTAAAAGATGAAATTATTGCAACCATGAGAGGTGGTAGATATTAACTAAACTTACTGCGGTAATCATTCTGCAATATAACATATCTCAAATTATTATGTTGTGTACTTTAATACATTGTTATACGTCAATTATATCTCAATAAAACTGAAAAAAATAGCTAAAAAAATAAAAATGAATTATAACCAGAAGGTTGGTAATTATGGTATGGGGTCAAGAGCAATTGGTTAGATGACCTTGATCTGAAACATCCTTCTTTATGGTCAAGTTATTTTGACTGCTCACACCATTTGGCCAGAGTGCTGCCTCTCCTGGATTATCCTGGATAAATTTAAAAAAAAAAATTTTTTTAACGTTTATTTATTTTTGAGACAGAGAGAGACAGAGCATGAATGGCGGAGGGTCAGAGAGAGAGGGAGACACAGAATCTGAAATAGGCTCCAGGCTCTGAGCCATCAGCACAGAGCCCGATGCGGGGCTGGAACTCACGGACCATGAGATCATGACCTGAGCCGAAGTCGGACGCTTAACCAACTGAGCCACCCAGGCGCCCCTATCCTGGATAAATTTTAAGAAATTCTTCTTCTTTAGGCTTACATTTTCTGGGCTTCTGGATGTTGTTTCTTTTTTCAGACTAGCCTAAGTAGAACTAAATATGGCCATGTTAATAATTCATATAATGTTTGTGAAACATTACATAGGTAGAGAGGAACAAATGTTTGTTGCTTGTAATAGGGAGTATTTACATCTTAGTGACAAAAGCTTGGGCTCTGCTGCCAGCCTGCCTGGGCTTGAATTCCAGTTCTGTCCCTTACCAGTTCTACAGCCTTGGGTGAGTTACTGATCCTCTTTGTGCTTTACTTTGCTCAGGGATAAAATGGGGACCATAAGTGTACCAATTTAATAGGATTTTTGCTAGGATGAAATTAGATTAAGCAAAATGATACTAAGTATGCATTTAACATAGCTTATTTTTTATAAGATTGCACATATGAGTCATGATTGGTTTTTTGTTTTTGCTGAAATTCAACTACTCAGTTTTTCTCTTTATGTTATAGGTGGCCCATCCATCTTGTCATGTATTTCTTGCTGATCATTTTACTAATTCTTTTCCTTTGCACTTATTGAATTTAGGTTCAGGAACATATAGTCCATAAAATCTATAGGTTGTTGTTATGATAAAGTAAGACTCCCAACAATATAAACTACCCCATTCAGTATTATGCATACTTCTTCTTGTAAAGCATGATAATTAGGGATAAATGCTCAATAGTCTACACAGGAGATAATAATTTGTGTTTCTTTTACAAAGCCAGGGAGATAACTGCATTAGTTCTCTGGCAAATAACGAATGGCCACTGATAGTTTCCTGAGGCAATATATGCATTTTAATAATCATGATTACAGTACATATATCCATATAGAGTCAAGGAGAAACTTTTTGGAGAAGAGTTCCTGAGTGCTGGAATTCCTTTCCCTTCCTTGGCCCTTGTGCACTCCCCTTCCACAGTCCTCTCCTGTGGGTCATCTTTTCTCCAGAGTCCCTTCTAGTGCTACAGGATCCTGCAGCTCCAGGGGGTGCCTTTCACATTGTGTTCTGTGTTAATTATACCCCTGGAACTGTGTGAAGTGGCTGCCCCAACAGTGGCATCCCAGTAGCATTTAGCTTCCTCCTTCCCATCTTCATACCTGCCTCTTAGTTGGTGCTGTGAGGCTTGTGGCACCATTGTAATAATAAACGCTATTGTAATAATAGGGGAGGCAGGAAACTACTTACTACACATCACATCTCTGGTAAAGAGTGAGAAATAGGAAATAACCGTATATATATATATATTTTTTCATACTTTGGGTTCTATCATCTTTAAGTATTTTGTGCTTCTATAAAACTTGAGCTCAAAAGATAACTTCAGGAGTTTCAAATGAGAGATCTACATAACTTCTGAGCCAATAACCTAGGTGAATAGATTCAGTCTCTCAGACCCTTCAATAACGTTTTCAGAAAAGGGACAATCTCCTTGAGTGCATGTGGCCGCCATTGGTAGGACAGCCATGATGGAGAATGATGGCTGAGCAGACACAGGGGAGAGAGTGGGCAGAGTGTGAATCATCTTGGTATCTTTGGAGTTTGTGAGTCTTGGAACACAATGGGTGGGATTAGAGTGGGTAGAATGAGGGAGAGAGGGAAAGGGTAGCTAATTGGTGAAATCTGTTTGAGAGGCCAGAGGTGCCAGAACACTCTCCTTTAAACTCAGAGTTCTTGGGAATAGGCCTCCTGTGGTTGTAACCACAATTTCTCCTCCAGGAAATGAAAGTCCTTGAGAAAGTGCCATAATGGGAGGAGACTTCACAAGCCTTCTTATTACTCCATTCCTAAAGCCATATGGATGGACATAATATGATTTCAAGGTTACAAGATAGTTTCTTCCATTTGCTTACTGATTCTTGAAACTTTTTCTTTTCTTTTCTTTTCTTTTCTTTTTTCTTTTTTTTTTTTCAGATAAAACATAACAGTTTTCATTTTACAGAGGAAAAGGGAACAGGACAATGGAATACTCCTTGGGTAGTCATCTACCCTCCTACTATTGCCTTGCCTGTTTAGCCCAAGACTTCTTCCCTTGATAGTCATCTGCCCCAACACTGGTGCTCACTGATACCCTGCTCTGAAGCCTCCTTATTGACACGAAGCATTAGATTGCCCAGAATGGTGATTCTCAAAATGTGGTCCACAAACCAGCAATATCAGCATCATCTAGGAGCATGTTAGAAATACATACTCTTCAGCTCCGCCCTAGACTATGGAGTCAGAATCTGCATTTTAATATCCAGGTAATTTGTGTGAACATTGAAGTTTGAGAAGCTCTGGCCCAGAACACTTCTTCATATCTAGTCCTAACTAAAATTTGATTTGTAAATAATGTTAACCATTATAGGCACTTGTTAACAGCTCAATAATTGGTTAATTTTGTCATGTCTTTAGTAAGTATTTGAGTGCCTACTGTACTCTTTGTTTTTTAAGATTTTTTATTTTTAAGTAATTTCCACACCTAATGTGGGGCTTGAACTCATAACCCTTAGATCAAGAGTTGCATGCTCTACCAGCTGAGCCAGCCAGGTGCTCCTTGATGCCTAGAAATTCTTGGTACTACATGTGCTAGGAGTTGGGGGTATAAGCATAGTCCCTGCATCACAGAGCTCATAGTATAACAGGCTTATAAAAATAAAACAAACAAACAAACAAAAAACCCAAAACACTCAACAAAAAACATATTTTTTCCCAAGTTTCTTCAAAACTATGTCCTCTAATTAATGCTATATTTTTCTCCTCATGTCTTTTACTTTTCTTCCATAATCCATGGACTTTATGAGAAAAAAAATCAAACTTGAAATGTTACCCTCTTTCTATTTCTTTCCCACTTCATAACTGTTATTGCATTGCCAGGATAAGCTTCTGGATGTAGTAATCTCAGGCCCAAATAGAAAAGCAAATACATAACATTTTTCAAAAATATCAGATTTTGAGTATTTTTTTCTCCACTTTCTCAAACTATTATCCACGTATGCATGGAATTGTTAATCTTCAATTAACAATGTCTCTCTCATTATTACATGGCATATTCTGGAATTTTACTTATTTCAGGTTGTGTGTGTGTGTGTGGTGGGGGGAGAGGTTGGGGGAGAGGAAAGGAAATGATTGTACATATTTATTGAGCTCAACTAAGACTCTGTAAGCTTTGAAGACATTGGAAGGATACTTTTAATAAATATCATCTACAATAACATCATAGGGTGAGGGCCCCAAGAACCATTACAGCAGGACCTTAGTATGTTTATGGGAGCTTAGAATGTCTGATTCTGGTGACTTTAGGAGAAGACTTGTGACAGCGGCTTAAAGAGACCTAATCTGTGGGAAAACAGCTGCTACTTCTGTTGCAGAGTATGCTGCTGACCTTTGGAGTCCAAACATCAAATTGATTTGAGTTTAGGTCTGTTGGTCAATAACAGATGATATGAAAAAAACTGATTATTTTATCTTATGGGAATTGATGGCATTTCTCTTATTTTTGAGGTAGCTTTCTAGCATATTTCACATCAGTTTCTAGTATATTTCAAAAACTGTTTTTTTTTTTTTTTTTGGTGTATGATTTTATGTCACATTCTGACTTAACCCTTTTCCTAGAAACTTATACTAAAATAGTTACTAACCACAGAGTAAATGAAATTTCCAATATTCTGGCTTTCATTTGGTAGGTTTTGCTGTTTTTGACTTTTACTGCCATTGTCCACTGGTGTTAGCTGTCACAGTGCTGACCCAGCAGGTTGCTTCAGTTTGGAGAAGAGTGAGTAGCATTTGCGTTGCTTACTCAGCATGTTATTTCTCTTTGGAGCAAAGTGCAGTGGCTTCTGGTCAATTTTTGAATTGATTTTAGGATGCTTTTTAATGATTTATAAAGCAGCATTTAATCCTATACATCAGGTTTTGTTTGCCTCATGAAATCAGTGACTACACGAAATTGTCTAAGGCTACATCAATCATCCACTAAAAACAAACACACAAAATAGCTCTTTGGAGAAGATTCTGTATCAGTCTCTGCCTACAACCAAAGTTTCACGGGTGGTCATTTGACTTTTCAAAAATTGTATTTCAGTGATTTCATCCTGCCAAATATTTCAAAAAATTGAAAATAGCACTTCTTCAAATATAAAGTGAACATGTATCCAAGAAGTCATTTGTATCTCTGCTGGATAAAAATCTGTAAATTAGAGTGTGTAACTTCAGAGTCTGGATTATAATCAATGGTAAATAGTAACTCAAAAGTATATTCTTAAATAGACTTGGGACAGACCTATTAAAGAGTGTGTAACATTCAGTGTCACATTGAAAAGATAAGCTGTTATCCTTTTGCTTTATTTTCAGGTTTTGGAAAAAAAGTTTTTTTGTTTTTTTTTTAACAAATCACTTCTCCTTCGCAATTGTAAAGAATCTCCAAAGATTATTCTTTATTATTATTTTTTTAATTTTAGGGAGAGAGATAGAGAACATGCAAGTGGGAGAGGGGGTGTGGGGGAGAGAGAGAGAGAAAGAGGGAGAGAGAGAGAGAGAGAGAGAGAGAGAGAGAGAGAGAGAGAGAAAGAGAGAGAGAATGTTAAACAGATTGCATGCTCTGTGCAGAGCCTGATGTGGGGCTCTATTCCATGACCCTGAGATTATGACCTGAACTTTCATAAAAGCATTGTATTTTGAATGAATTCATCAAACTAAACATACTCTGCTGATCCTCTTTTTACGTATTTCATTTCCTCATTTCGGGTTCATTGTTTGCAGGTATGCAAAACCAAAGCAAATAGAGCTTATTTTCTCTAACCTTCTGCAACTTTCTATATCCATTTAAATGTTGTTTCTTTATTCCCTTCCATATTCAGAAACAATAAGATATTTTACTTTAAAACAAAACCACTCTTTTTTTCCTTTGGAAGAGAAACACACCCATCTCATTTTTATGCATATACATTTGTACTTCTCTGCTCTAATAGTTTTAGCATAGCTTCAACAACTCAGCATTTAACCAAAATAACTAATTTCTATTAATCAGAGGAAATCTGGAGGTAGCTCATTGTGAACTGTCTATTTTAGTGACCACAAAACTCATGAGCACACACATCCTCGATAGTCACATACAGCTTTTTATATCCTCTTATAGTAGCAAAAATATACACATTTGTTAACAGAGCATAGAGGCATAGCCTCTCTACAATGTACAAGAAAAAGAAAGAAAAGCACATATATTAAAGCTATGCTACACCTGAAACTAATGTAACATTGTGTGTCAACCATATTAAAAAAATTAGAAAGCAATAAAAATAGTTAGATACTATACAGGTATCCAAGAATTAGCCATTAATTAACTCAATTTAATATTAATTTTTTTTGTCTTAAAAAAATATCTTGGGTCACCTGGGTGGCTCAATTGGTTGAGTGTGACCGACACTTGATTTCTGCTCAGGTTATGATCCGAGGGCCATAGGATTGAGCCCTGTGTTGGGCTCTGTGCTGAGACTGGAGCCTGCTTGGGATTCTCTCTCTTTTCCTCTGCTCTTCTCCCTGCTCTCTCTCTCTCAAATAAAAAATTAAAATAAAAAACAAAACCCAAATCATGAATGTTTAAAAAAAGATCTTGAATAACAAGTTTCAGCAGACATACTTTAGGACATAATTACTGTTGATATAAAATGTTTATCAGCTTTATTATTATAATTCTATTTAGCTGAACTTATAATGTTTCTCAATTTAAAACAGTATGTAAAGGAAAAGTAACTTATCTGAACTTACAAATCAGTATAAGTCGTCTAGGAACTTCAGATTCCTAGTTCCTTTGTGAGAAGTAAATACAAATCTTAAAAAATACAAATGCTTTTAGGGGTACCTGGGTGGCTCAGTTGGTTGAGTGTCTGGCTTTGGATCAGGTCATGATCTGATGGTTTGTGAGTTCAAGCCCCACATCAGTCTCTGTGCTGACAGCTCAGAGCCTGGAGCCTGCTTTGGATTCTGTGTCTCCCTCTCTCTCTGCCCTTCCCCTGCTCGCACTCACTTGTGTGCACTCTCTCTCTTTCAAAAATAAACATTAAAAAAATTTTTAGAAAGTATGCTTTTATTATGTTCCACATTGATAAAAATCGGGAAAAGACATGAAGTTCTTTTTTTGTTTTTAAGTTTATTTATTTTTGAAAGAGAGAGTGAGAAAGTGTGAGTCGGGAGGGGGGAGGCAGAGAGAGAGGGAAAGAGAGAGCATCCAAGCAGGTTCCATACACTGCCAGTGAGGAACTTGATGTGGGGCTTGAACCCATAAACTGTGAGATCATGACCTGAGCCAAAGTCAGATGCCTAAGGGACTAAGCCACCCAGGTGCCCTGACATGAAACTCTTTTTAAGCAAAATTATGAAAATCTGTTGTGATTTGTCCAATAATATTCACTTTAATTACATGAACTTGAATTATTATATAAAAATACTTCTGAGCTGGCAGTATCTGTGAAAAGTTTTTTTGTTTTTTAAAGGCTAATACACTCAGAGTATTAGAAGTTAAGTTTCTTTATTTTTGTAAGAATTTTAGAAGTATTAAATTTATGCAAATCCTACTTGGTTTGTATAACCAAACAGAACAGAGCTTCTTTAAGAAGTTTTGTAGTTTAATGTATTAATATCTGACAGAAGTAGGAAAATATTTTGTGCTCATACATGAAAGGAAAATACTTTTCTCAGTTTTTGAAACAGAGACGCATAGAAAGCTTGCAGCTTCAACTCTGTAACTACAGACATAGGTCTACAGTAAACAGAAACAAAAGCACTCACCACTCTAGATTTTAAAGAGATTTTCTCCTTTTCAGTTTTTTCCTAATTGGGTTGAACTCAAGAGTATACAAAACAACAATCGAAAAAGTCCAACAAACTAGATTTTCTGTCGTCACTCACTTGATAAAAAGTAGGTGCCATTATATATACAGAGATCATGAAGTAGTCATATCATAAAGTCAGTTTCCAATCGCTGTCTGTACCGTGGGGAATAACTTATCAGACTCATGTATATGTAGAGTGATTTCTAGCTACCTAGTTGAGATTGACCTACTGGTTCATAATTTGAGAATCCTTAGGCTGCATGGTAGAGGAAGACATGACTCAAATCACAAATTGGACAAAATGCAGAAAGAACAGCCAGAAACAAAAATAGAGACATAAAATTAGAAGAATAAAGACACAGAGACTCAATGAGGAAAAGTTATAATGTCTTTAGGATTTACTCCAGGATTCAAGAAGAGATGCTCCTGGCAGGGAAGAACTCATAAGTTACACGTCTTGGGTAATACAGTAGAATAGACTCCAGCAGATGAGTCTATCTCAGTGGAGAAAACCTCACAAATTATTGAACATACTCATCAAAAAGTTAAAAAACATGAGTCTCGTACAAATATAAAGAATGTGTCAAAGATTTATTTAATTCATTAATGAGGGATCCAAGTGGAAGGTAAAGTTGGCTAATTTGAAGAAGAATTCAAGGAACAAAGATTTATATAGTCATTTTATGAAAGGCATGATGAAATAAGCTTGCTAAGTAAGAGACAGAACAAGTTATGTTTTACAGAGAAATACAACCATAAGCATTAGGATTATTTTTTTTCTATTGGAGAGAATTCATTACTTAATCAGACAGAAATCCACAAATTAATATATATCGTCACAGGGTATTGGCTATGATGAACAGTAAATAATGAGTCAAAGATATAATCCCCTAGGAAATTAAATAAATTTTGGGCAGACCTGCTGGACAGTGTTCTAGTATGACATTGAAAAGTAATTCTGACATTTTTTGCCTTGTTTCCAAGTTTTGGATAATTTTCCTGAACAGTTCTAACATCTTAGAATTTTTATAACTTTAAACAGCATTTTTCAATATTATAAAGGCTTAGAGAAATGATTGAATAGTATTTGCTATGTCATGACATATTGCTTTTATGTCCTTGAAACTCTTTGTTAATTTACAAAGACAACAAATAAACAAAAAAATACTCTTAAATATAGACAACAAACAGGTGGTTGCTAGAGGGAAGTGGGGGGATGGATGGGTAAAATAGGTGAAGGGGATTAAGAGGTACAAACTTCTGGTTATGAAATAAGTCACAGAGATGAAAGTACAGCACAGGCAATGTAGCCAATAATATGGTAATAATGTTGTTTGGTGATGGATGGTGACTACACTTGTGGTTATCATTGAGTGATGTGTAGGACTGTTGAATCAGTATGTTGTACACCTGAGGCTAATATAACATTGTATGTGAATTTGACTTAAATGATAAAAAAAATTAATTTACAAAGAAAGTTCCAAAGTTTGATATGACATTGGATTTGTTACACCTTATGTTGACCAAGGGAGATCATTTATTCCTTCCTCCCTCCCTCCCTTCCTTCCTTCTTTCCTTCCTTCCTTCCTTCCTTCCTTCCTTTTATTTTTTTTTTAAAGCCAGAGAGAGTGAGGGGAATAAACATGAGTCGGGGAGGGGCAGAAGAGAGACAATCTTAAGCAGGCTCCATGCTGATGCAGGAGAGAGCCTGGGCAGAGCCTGATGCAGGGCTTGATCCCATCACTGTGGGGCTGAATCTCAGGACTGTAAGATCATGACCTGAGCCAAAATCAAGTGTTGGGCACTCAATCCACTGAGCCATCTAGGTTATTTAAAAATAACCTCAGTGGTTATTTTTAAAGATGCTTACAAATTCTTTGATCCTTCTTTCACTTTAAGTGGTGGAGGTTGGGACACCTGGGTGGCTCAGTCAGTTAAGCTTCTGACTCTTGGTTTCAGCTCAGGTCGTGATCTCATGGTTTTGTGAGTTTCGAGCCCCATGACAGACTCTGTGCTGGCAGTGAAGAACTTGCTTGGGATTCTTTCTCTGCCCTTCCCCTACTTGTGCTGTTTCTGTCTCTCTCAAATAAATAAACTTAAAAAAAAGAAAAAGAGGTGGAATTTTATTACCCTCATGGGGATTAAAGAAGGAAAACCTCACACTTACAGGTGTGATATTTAAGAACATCAAATTCAAAGAGAAAAAATTAAAATTATACAAGTTTCTTAATATAAAGATGATCCAGAAAATTAAAATATCACATTGAAGGTAGACTTCTCAATAGCAACATAGGAGGCAAGAAGACAATGAAACAGTAGTGTCAACATGTTAAAGGAAAAGGACTCAAACTATAGTACTTTTAAAAAGCAATTAAGTCCTTGGTTAATATAACATTTCAGTAACTTGCATGTATCATCATTGCCCTGGTAACACTGCATGTTAGATATTAACATCCTTTCATTACAAATGAGGAAATTGAGGCTCACAGCTATTAAGCAATTTGCTCATGGTAACACAGCTGGTGGGAGAATAAGGATTTAAGCTCAGATCTAATTCCAAAGTCTTTTAAAACTATAATTTTATATTTTGCTAAACTATCTTTTAAATGCATGATCATGACAAAGATAGTTTTAGTCATGACATGGCTTTAGAAGTTTTGACACATAAAGACCATATTTTAAAATTGTCTTGGAAGAAATGCTCCAGGAAGGAGAGAAATAATTCAGGAAGATGCTTTGATTGCTATATGGGCAATGGGTGAAATAGGTGAAGGCAATTAAGAGTATACTCACCATGATGAGCAGTGGATAATGTATAGAATTGTTGAATCACTGTATTGTACACTTGAAACCAATATAACACTGTATGTTAACTATACCGGAATCAAATTAAAAAGTAAAATAATAAAAGTAACTTCCAAATGTCCATAAATCTGGAAACCAATATTACTGCAAACATCCTTATAGTAAATATAAAATATTAATAAAATAAAAAAATTAGAATTATTAGAAGAATAATGAAAACTTACATAATGAAATATTTATAATGCAGCTAAAATAGTACTTTGAAGGAGGTTTTATTAAAAACAAATGAGCTCGGTGGAGCCTGGGTGGCTCAGTTGATTAAGTGTCAGACTTTGGCTCAGGTCATGATCTCATGATTTGTGAGTTCGAGCCCTGCGTCGGGCTCTGTGTGGACAGCTCAGAACCTGGAGCCTGCTTGGGGTTCTGTGTCTCCCTCTCTCTCTGTCCTTCCCCCACTCACACTGTGTTTCTCTCTCTCTCAAAAATAAATAAACATTAAAACAAAAACCAAAAATCAACAAAAACAAAAAAAAAGAAATGAGCTAAACAGATCGAAAAGTTTGAAAAATACTGTTAAAGGAGATCTTTCTAAGAGGAAAGAAAATATAAAACATAAAGACAGAAATAAATAGATGACAAAAATAGAGATTAACAAACCCAAAACTGTTTCTATAAAAAAATCAATAAGGTAAAAGAGTGGTATAAATAAAATAAATGAAAATGAAGACATGACTATAGACATGAAGTTTAAAAAAATATGAACCATATGATAATAAGTTTGATAAAGTAAAAAACCACAAATGATAGAAATAGAGCAGAAAAAAGAAAAATAGCTAATAATTATAGAAAATGGAAATAGAAATCATATGTCCTATCTCCCAAAATCTTCTCACTCAATTTTTCAGATAAGTTTTACCAAAATGTTAAAGTTCTGATAGTCCCTGTCTTGTTCCATGATAGAAAACAATTTAGAGCTACCTAACTTATTTTATACAACTATAACAACCTTATTTCAAAACTGCATGGTGTGGTAGTATTTATCTGTATCTATATAGTGTCTCCACACACACACAGCAATTAGGGAATGAATGTAGAGATAAAAAATCCTAAGTAACATATTAGCTAGTTGAATCCAACAATGCATTAAAGCTATATTATAATTATTTTATCCCAGGAATGCCATAATGGTTTAATGTCAGAGAAACAATCAGTATAAATTTACCATATATATGGAACAAAAGAAGAAAAAATTTTTGTTTTCTTAATAGATGCAGAAAAAACATTTGACTAAGTTCAATGTCGACATATATTTAAAAAAATCCTTTAAAATCAGGAATGGAAGGGATTTCTTTATTTTGATAAAGTATATGTATTGAAAATTTTTAGGAAATATATATTGTGGAGAAAATTCAGCTACATGTCCATGAAGGTTAAGATCAAGACAACTACTATCACTACAACTGTGTAACATGATTTTGGAAGTCATGTTTAATGCTATAAGACAAGAAAAATATGTAAGATATAATATTTGAGAGGAAGTTGTCATTATTTTCAAATGACATAGAAAACCCAACAGGACCAATAAAAAAAAGCTATTAGAAATAATGGTAATAAGAGTTTAGCAAATTTGCTAGATAAAAGATATAACAAAAATCTGTAGTGTTCTGCAAATCAGCAATAACCAACTAAAAATGTAATAAAATATAAGATAACATATACATCAGAATAAAGACTACTCTACATCTATGAATCAAACTATCAAGGAATGCATAAGAACTTAGAATGGAAAATTTTATAATCCTATTAAATAAAGAACATAAAAGACTAAAATAAATGGAACAATATTCCATGTTGATAGACAAGAGGACTTATCTAAATAGTTCTCTATAAACTTAACATTGAATTCCACCTGGGTTTTTGAGTAACTTGCCAAGCACATTCCAAAATGTATAATATAGTAAACAGTGATATCAAATCTGAAAAAGAACAAAATGAGGCTTCTTGTCCTATAAGATATTAAGTCATACCACATAGATACAAGAAATAAAATAGTTTGGTCTGACTCATGAAGAAGCAAATTGACCAACAGAGTATAAAGAGCTCAGAAATAGATTTATTTGAATATGGGAACTCAACATAGAGTAAATGAAGCATCACAAATTAATGGAGGAAAATATGAACTATTTGGTAAAAATGCTGTAAAAAACCTCACTAAAATGGAGAGAAATATTGCTAGATCCTTATCATACACCAGTTATAAAAGTGGATTCCAGATCAGTTGAAATAAAAATTTAATGAAATCTACTACATCAAAATTATGGATTCCTGTTCAGTAAAGGACATTGCGACAATATTAGCAGACAGAGAATGGAATTGAAAAAACAAAACAAAACAACTTTCCAGCATCTTAAACTGACAAAGGTTAATATACAAATGTAGAAAGAACTGAAAATAATAATAATAAAAAAATAAATAGAAAACTGAGAAAAATATGAACAACACATAAGAATTGGCAATTTACAGACTATAGAGTCTAAATGGTATAAGATTTGTGAACTCATCTATAATCTAAAATGCAAAGAAAAACCAATGAAATACCATTTTACACATATCACAAAATAAAAGTTAAAAAGGAGGATAAATATTGAGGGTTGGCAAGAATGTGAAGAAACAGAAACTCTTTTGTATCGTTTACAGTGGGGTTAATTATCGTTGTGGACAGCGATCTTGCTATGTTTGGAGAAACATGTGTATGCCTTACAAACTAGTTTCCTACTCTTGGGTGCATATCCTTTGGGAACCCTACAAAGATTTATAAAGGAACACATTCAAGAAAGGTTGTGGCGGGGCACCTGGCTGTCTCAGTCGGTGTAATGTGGGAACTTTGATCTCGGGGTCGTGGGTTTGAGCCCCATGTTGGGTGTAAAGATTACTTAAAAAATCTTAAAAAAAAAAGAGAAGGGTTTTTGCTCCATTATTTTTGGTAGCCGAGAGCTGGAGGTAACTTATCTGTGGTAGATTGAATTATTGTTCCCTAAGCTTCATTCTTCTATAACAGTGTAATACATCCACCCCCTCGCCAGGCTCAAGGTAGACAGGGTAGGTAGACTTCTTACTTGGCTTTGAGTTAGACCATGTGACTTACATTCACACAAAAACCTCTATGAGAATGTCTATACCTGCTTTATTTGTAGTAGTCTGAAACTGAAATAACTAAAATGTCCTCCTTCAGGTGTATGGTTGAACTGTGGTACATTTATACCATGGGACATTGTTCAATAATGAAGAGGAGCAAACTATCATTACAGGCAACAAGCATGATGAATCTCCAGAGTTATGTTGAATAAAACAGCCAATATCCAAAAGATTACATACTGTATGATTCCATTTATATAACATGCTTGAAATGACAAAATTATGGAAATAGAGAACGAGTTAGTAGTTGCCAGGGCTTAAGGAGGAGGTGTGGGTAGGAGGGAAGTGGGTGTGATTATCGGAGGGCAACAGGAGGGATTCTTGTGATAATGGAAATGTTCTGTATTTTGATTGTATCAATGTCAATATCCTGGTTGTGATATTGTACTACAGTTTTGCAAGATGTTGGAAGTGAGTAGAGAGATCTCTCTATATTTCTTACTACTGGATATGAGCCTACAATTGTCTCAAAATAAAAAGTTTATGGGGCGCCTGGGTGGCTCAGATAGTTGAGCATCCAGCTATTGATTTTAGCTCAGGTTTTGATCCCAGAGTCATGGGATTGAGTCCTGCATTGGGCTCTGTGCTGAGTGTGGAGCTTGCTTAAGATTCTCCCTCTCACCTGTCTGTGTTTTCTCTCTCTCCTTCTCTAAGATATAAATAAAATTAAAATAAAATAAAATAAAATGAAAATAAAAAGTTTAATTAAAAAATACATTAAGGCTTCTCCTGTTTTGAGGAGGGGAATGTGGAGAGGACAAAGAAATGAAGGGGATAACAGAGGAAAAAATTAGCAGGCCTTTAAATGGATTGATTAGGAATATGAGCTATAAGCTGACACGAATGATTTGCTTATTTCTGTATCTGGATTTTTTTTTAAAGGGAAAAAAGAAAAATATATAAAGTTCAAAATTGGGATGGATTTTCCTTTTGGAAATCCAGTAGATGTCATCATTTAATTACTTATTCAACTAATGTAATTTAAAAAAAAATTTTTTTAACGTTTATTTATTTTTGGGACAGAGAGAGACAGAGCATGAACGGGGGAGAGGCAGAGAGAGAGGGAGACACAGAATCAGAAGCAGGCTCCAGGCTCCGAGCCATCAGCCCACAGCCGGATGCGGGGCTCGAACTCACGGACCGCGAGATCGTGACCTGAGCTGAAGTCGGATGCTTAACCAACTGAGCCACCCAGGCGCCCCTCAACTAATGTAATTTTTAAGAACCAAGAATATGCCAAACTGTACACTTTAGAGATATTAGTGAGCAAAATAAGAAATAGTCTGCCCTGATGAAGATTGCAGTCAACTTCTATTTCTGGCTTGATAGCTTTAACCAAAATAATGAAGTAAAGGAATTTTCTTGAATTTAATTATCCCCTAAATTAGAATGTAGTGATTAATCATAAATGTGCACATGTAAACTTATAATAAGTAGTATAATGCCCTTGATATTTCAAGACTAATTGAATGGAGTAGTTGTGGAATTTTCTTGTGAGGATAATTCCTTAATAATTTTGGCTCTGAATACATCCTCTTATTCTCACTCCCCCCCCCCCCCGCCCAAAAAAAAGTTAAACATACAAAGAGATCATTATTTCCTTTAGCTTTGAGAACCTGATCACCTGGGAGGAGCATGCATAGGATGTCTGAATAGGTCCAAGAGGCTGGGACTGGACAGAAGGGAGATGTATCTAGGGATCAGCCCAGAGGTCGTTTAACAGTGTGCAACTAAGGTGGAAATGGTTGTGCAAATAGATCAGGGAGAGTGGAGAGTAGATCTCTCATGGAGGGCTAAACAAAGGAGTGAAAACAAACAAACAAACGAGGTATGTCCTTCTTGAAAGGGGAAATTAGGTTGTAATTGTTGCAGCTTCATTTTTCTGCATGGCCTGATTTGCTTTGTCAGATTGGGAATGGAACGTACTAAATAGTACCATGGTGTGGTGGAATTTTAAAGAGTTGAAGGTGACTTCTTTTCCATTTTTTCCTCCAGATCCACACCCCATCCTTCTCTGTGCCCCAGGAGGTTGACTTTATGGGCTACATTCACAGATTTTCTTGCCTTTTGACTGCCAGTTGGATTTGGACAATGAGAGTCAGCTGCATGATATGGGAGGGAAGACCAAAAGTGAGATTGAGGTGTTTACTTCCCGGGATTCCTCACTTTTGGGTCACCATGGGATGCTTATTCCTTAGGCAAAGGCCACATTGCTTTCAGACAGTCTCCTCCATACTGTCTCTCCACTGGGCCATGGTCATCCCTCTCCATGCCACTTCAGACCTGGAGATAATGACAGCTTGTTGCTGTTACCAACTCCATTCCTATTTGTTTCCTAAATGACGGTAAGAGTTTCTTTCTTAATCTCATCTCACTACCCCAGTTGAGCATACCATCTGTTCCTTGCTGGTTCTCTGATATAGAAGTCATTGACGCCAGCATTCCTCCCTATCTACAAACCTCTGCAGTGAGAGGAAGTCACTAGCTACACAGGGTATCAGGCTATTCTGTTTGTCCTCATAGGTTCATGCTCTCCTTTCCCAGCCAATGTTAGTTTTTTCTCCTTCTTTTGTATAGCCCTTGAAAACCTGGAGCACTTAAATGCCTCTGGTGCTACTATTTGGAATTCCTTTTAAGACACTCCCTTTTCTTCTTCATTGGGAACTACTTGATATTGTGTCACCTAACCTAACTTCTCATTTCTCTTAAATCGTTTTTTTTTTTTTGTTTTGTTTTGTTTTTTGTTTTTAGCTTTCATGCCTATTTAATCACATCTATTTTTCCCATGAAATTTCTCAAATCTGCTTTTCTCAAGAATGCAGTACTGAGAAAGGGAAAAGTAGCTCCTGACAGCTAGGAACTGACCTGGCACTCTCAGCTAAGATGGGGTGATTCTACCAACGGGCCTGGGACTCACAGTTAGGTCATACTGTTCTCTTGTTGAACATAACAATTTTATAGAACATTAACATCAGACAAGGTCACTCTGTGACTGTGATGGATCAAGACAAAACAAGACCACTTTATAATTGTCCAAACCACAAATATGACCAAACATCCCTTATAAGTGAAACCATTGCTTTTTTGACAATCACAACTTTAGACTCACTCTGTTCTTTTTACCTTTAGATTAAAATTATTAAAATACCCAATCACAGGAATTAACTCTGCTTCCTGACAGCATCTAATCCAGAGCAAAGCTGTACTTCCAGGGAAAATCCTCCTACAAACACCCAAGAGAAGCCCAAATCCTAGAACATCCTCTAACAGGTTATTCTGAGATGCCCCATGGTTTCCAATGGTGTGTGTTCTCTTCCATTGCAACATGTAATAAACCTGAGTTTGTTTAACTGCAAGTGTTGTCCTGGTGGTCCTTTGACTGGAGGCCATGGACGGTATATATCTGACTGTTCCTAGCATCCTTTCCGGATTCTTACCAGATATGACCACTTTCCTATAAGATTCCTATTATTACTTCTTTGCTCATGAGAATTAAACCTAGAGAGGTGTTTCCATTATTGCTTTCTTGACCTGTGAACAATGAAAAGGCTTCTGAGGGATAAAGTGTCAATATTAAACTTGGCCCAACAATGTTGCAGAACTCCGGCTACTGATTACCTGAGCTCAGAGTGAGGAAGTCCTTTTAAAAACTTTTTTCTCTTTACTAAGCCTTCCTCAAACACTCTTATTCCCTACATTTCTTACTTCTTGACACCTTCCAGTAAATGTGTTTTGGAGGTAAGTACCTCCAGAACTCTGTATTAACCATTGAAGAATAAAAAGGTAAGGAATGGTTTGGATGAGAAATATAGGAGAGGGTAGAGAGGTACTAATGAGGTAAACAATCCATAGTGAACTTAAGTACTTAGGGCTGGTCATAGGCTGTGCTCTACCACATGGGGATTTGTTTCATTTGAATCTTCTTATTGACCTTCCACCTATCTTGCTAATATGTTGAATTTGTGTTTCAATGACTATGGGGAGAATGCTGTACTTGTTTTAGGTAACATTCATTTCTCCTGGATCTACTTGGCTTCAATGCATAGACAGTGTTGCTTACTTATATCTCTAAGGTGAAATTTTGGACAATGGGAGGGATTTGTAGACCTTTCAGAAGGTAGGAAGTTGACTTATCACCCCATAGTTAGGGCTGACCTTGACTATTGGCTACTTGAAGACAGGGAGCAGGAATAGTGACAAGAGGCATCTATGATAATTGTGTCTCTGCTCTTACCCCCCGTCTTTGTGTTCTTCAGTTTCACTAAAAGGATTTCTACACATTGGCTCTGGAGGACTTCAAGTATTGCCCATTCACTCCACTCAGGGAAATCTGATAAGGGATATGACCGAGGACATGTTTAATCCAGTAGTAAATGATGGAGCTATTGTGCATCCAGCAAATATATTAAATTATTTTGTTTTTACTTGGTGTAATCTCTTGGATGTCTCCTTTTTCTACTCATTGAGGTCTTCTTCTTGTACTCTTCCCTGTAGGTAATATAGACCTAAGATTGTCTCTACTTAGGTTGGCTATCACTCTTCTCTTGGTAGCACACTAGCTACTGGATAGCTAAGGGTAAACTCTGGTGTGGGGCCTATGGTAATGAGTCATTGTCTAGAACAGGGGTCAGCAAACTATGGCTGGTGAGCCAAATCCAGCCAAATCCCTGTTTTTGTAATTAAAGTTTTATTAAAAAACAGCCATGCCCATTCACTTATATATTGTCCATGACTGCCTTTGTACCACAATGGTAGATTTGATTAGTTGCAACAAAGATTGTATAGGCCCTAAAGCCTAAAATATTTACTATTTGGCCCTTTACAGAAAAACTTTGAGGATGCCTAGTATAGAACATTGTTTTCTGAAGTATTATGTATGGAGCACTATTTCCAAGAAATATTACTAGTTAGTTAATTCATAAAAGTAAGTTCTATGGTTAAATAAGTTTGTGAGTTACCACGGTTATAAAATGCAAGCACATTTAAAAAAAATTTTAATGTTTATTCATTTTTTGAGAGACAGAGGAGACAGAGCGTGAGTGGGGGAGGAGCAGAGAGAGAGGGAGACACAGAATCTGAAGCAGACTCCAGGCTCTGAACTGACAGTAGAGAGACCGATGCAGGGCTCGAACTCACGGATCATGAGATCATGACCTGAGCCAAAGTCAGATGCTTAACGGACTGAGCCACCCAGGCACCCCCAAGCACATTTCTTAATTGTAAATCTTTTTAGTGGCTTAAGTGTATGTATATTTAATATGACGTTATTTATTTATATATTTAATATATAAATTTAAATAACTTAAAATAATAATTAGATATATGTTTTAATAATATATTAATTTAATAATGACCATATAATAGTTTTGACATGGATTATTCATTCTAAGAGCCTAGTGATCCATGGGACATACTTTGGTAGATGTGAGTCTAAATTGTTTAACTGCTTATCATCCAAGAGGGAAGTGTTACTCTCTACTCGCATGGATCAAGGCTTCCACATAATTTAGGATCAAGTCCCTAAATAGTAATAAGTAATGTGTATTTCCCTAACTTCCTCTATCATACTCTTTTTCATGGATGTAGTACATGTTGTTGAACATGGGTCTCCTGAATTTCTCCCAGCTTCTTCTTTGTAACAGATCAGACTTGGATCTAGCTTAAGCTTAAACAGAAGTTCTTCTGGGGTGGGGGGAGTGGTCTTTCCCAGTTAGTCTTTTACAGCATTTTCATACTTTATTATTGCTAGTGAGTTTTAGTGACTTTTTCCACTCATTTGTAAACTCTATGATGGTAGGAACTCTCACGCTTATAGTGCACATTGTGGGCACTTACTAAATGATTGTTGAATGAATGATTATGACTCTGTAGGCCAGTTGTCCTCTGGTTGCTCCTGCAGGTCATAGCCTGTCTTCTCTTGTACACTCCAGTGTCCCAGACTGGGCTAAGGCTTTGGGTTTTTTGATCTTGTCTTATGGTCTCTTCCCAAGATTCTGAGGACTTGCTCTTGAATCTCCACAACGTGATAAGGCCCTTGCTGTTCTATTCTTGGTTCTCTTTCCTCCTTCCCACTCCCTGTAATTTAGATGGATAGAGGGCCTTAGACTAGAAATAGTTGATCTTAAAACTTCCAAATATCAATGGTCCTCTGGATCCCATTCACAGTGCTGGGATCTTGTACCATCTGTTGCAACCTTAGTGCTGACAGTTGGCTAAATCAAGATAGAATTTGCCACTCTTTCTGGACACTTGCCTTGCTTGACTGCTGGAGCCCCTGCTGTTGGCTGGGTCTGTGTCTTGGCCCCAGTACATTGGTGTTGTACAAACCCTGGCTTCCTCACCCTCCTGTTTTACTCAAGAAACCACTGTTTGTCCATCCTTAGTCCACCCCTAAAATAATAATTAAAGAAAAGAGGTTCGGATTTTCTAAACTTATCACTGCTGCCTTAACAATTTTTTTTTTCCTGATTACTCCTAGGGGTCATGACTCAGGTTCAGTTGCTATGATGTAGTGAGTGTTTATATACTTATGAAACCAGTAAAAGTGTACTTAAAGAAAATTCTGCCTTAAAATTAGGCAATTTAATCATAAAATTTACAGTCTTGGGTTAGAAATCAGGAACTCTAATTTGCAGGAGGCAGGGGGTGTGAGGGGTGGTGCAGGAAAGAACAGGAAGCCTTAGAAGGATTAGATTAACTTTTACTTTCCATGTAGTATCTTCAAAACAAACTGATGAAGTGGAGATGTGGGAATAAACAATCAGTAATTCAATTCAGTTCAATAACTTAATAATTCAATTAAATATAGTGAATAATTCAATTATGATATTTGAAAAGAATAAAAGAAACGGGTAATATTGTGAGTTACTTTATTGATGGATATTCTGCTACATGTTTAACTTCATTTTTGCTGCATAAACTTCAACCAATAGATTAGTGATAGTGTCTGGCTTAAAGACATTATCTTCTCATAGAAATTTTTTTCTGTGCTTTTATTTTTTAATAAAGTGTAATTCAGTCCAATAAGAATTTCTTGAGTGTGTTGTAGCCTTAGGAATAGATGCTGGAAGTCCCTGGCACTGTACCTGAACTCAAAGAGCTTATTCTTTATTCTCACCAGGGAGTCAAAAATACATAATAAAACAAAAAAAATTATGAAATCATGAAAGGCTAGATCAAGGTCAAGAGCTCTATGTTAAATTCTATTGCTGTCCCAAGCCTCAGCAACTATTATGGTGCCAGAACTATTTAGAAGACCAAGAAAGAACTACATGTTTTAATTAAATAACACATGGCAGAAAGCACAAGATACCAGCTTGGGTTTATCAGGCAGAACAGGAGCTATCCTTGTGCTAAACAGACAGGCACTAAGGAAAAGAGAGAACCCGAGAGACAAGTCTAAAAAAGCTTGGGAGCTATTTAATATAACATCCTAGGACGAAATCTAACGCTACCCGTAGATGTGAGGGGAGCCACATTTAAGAAAAGCAGCCTGGTGTAGAATAATGATGGAGTAAAGTAAATGACACGGAACTATGACAAATTCAAAACCCAACTGGAAAATTAGGAAAGAGAATGAAGTGTCGTGTATAATGACACCCTGACAATTACCCTCAAGCAACGGGGCATGTCCTGACACATTTACCTATCCTGGTGCTGCAGGCAGTGGTGTCTAGGCTTTCTGTTTGCACAATGAGGCTTTGTGCACCCCTGTGGCCCATTTTCCATCTCTGTGTCTCTGTCAGGCGTGGGGCTTAGAATGGCTGGCTTCTGCCGCTTGTTAAAAGGAGTTCAGGAGAACAGACACTGTAGGACCTGCAGGTCAGCCGTATTCACATCTTTCTAAATGAAGACAGGATGTTTTAAAAATGGAAATCACTAATACTAAAAGCCTTTTATGAAATTCTACAACAAGGAAAAACCCCAAAAAAGAAACTGACTCCTAGACCTAGACAAGGTGTCAAAATTTAAGATTATTTTATCCTCCTGTATACAAAATTGCAGAGAAAAACAAAGCAGCAGGAGGTCCAAACATGTCAATCAAAGAGGAGACAGCACATTCTAGACTGGGAATATAATTAAGTAGAAGATACAAAAATAGGATTTCCCAACCTGGCAAGTGGAAATATAAACCAACTGGCAGAGGAATAGTGGAGAGGATAATCCTACCCTTTTGGAATAACTATAGAAAAACATTAGGAATCAGAAAATGGAAATTTGTGAAGAAGCAAAGAAAGGCGAGGCAGAGGAAGGAAACCTATTAGGTGTGTCGAAGTGATGAGATCACCAAGATCTGAGACAGGCCTCTAGCAAACGAATTTGAGGGCGAAGATATTGGCGTTTTGGGTAAAAGACTAACAAATGATCATTGTCTGAGTTTATTTGATATAAATTCAGCCACTAATCTGGGAGTTCGTCCCTTTGTTTGGAAGAATATGAAATACAATCACATCTTCAGGAAACAATTTTTGCCTCATCATAACCATTAGTATGAAATGTTAGTCACTGGAATATAAACTGCAGGAATCAGCAGTACAGACTTGCCTGCGTTTATAGACCTGCGTTGCACACTGCAGTTTCTTCTACTGATGGTATTGAATTAACTCCACTCCTCCCTCCTTATATTAATTGCGTTAAAAAATAAGTACAGATATATGCATCGTGTCCCTTAAAAGAGGCTGTGATGAAATGAAAGCTGTTTAATAAAATATAATAAAAGTATTTCACATTTATTTCTCAACTGTAATAAGTGAATTACAGTCGAAGGAGGCAACCTCTCACAGCTGGACAAGCCCTAAGACTCCTTCCGTTATTCTCTACTTAAAAGCTATCAATTTAGAGCTGTCCTATGTATTGCCCTGTGAATTGAACAAGCCTTTTCAGTCTTTAATTAAGGGTGAAAAACTCTTTGAACATCACAGCATTCATCTGTTCATGTGTGGAAAGCCTGGTGTAACAAAAGAATTTAATCAAACTACAAGCCTAATAAAGACTACATTGCCCGAACTAAATGATGTTATTGCAGTAGCGGCTCATAGTTTTACATTTAAAAAAGCGGGTCAGAGTGTTCATTCATCTTGATTAGCAATGCCAACCTAATTACTTCTGGAGGAAACAGTAATTAGCTGGAGTCTCACCTCATTAATCATGACATTCTTGTAGCAGACTATTTTTATCTGATAAATGGCTTGGATTGGAACAAGGTGTATATTTGAATTCTAGTTAATTGTACACAGCTTGCTGCATAACATTTTACGTTTTTATCATTTAACTACTTCCTTTCTGTGAACCTCTTGAGGAGCATTTGTTGGTTACTTGCATTCTTGTAGTGAAAAAAATCTGACTTAATGAGGTCAGTTCCTGTTAGTTAACATAACAGAAATGGTGCATCAAGGAAGTGGAGGAAAGGGTGAAAGATATCTATATGTAGATTAAATCATTCAAATTTCTGTGGGACAGACACTGTAAAGTTGCTGCTGTGAATTCAAAGTGATGGCATTTTATAACTTGGCACAGTCGCTCCTGTGTGATCAATAACAATCATGGACAGCAAGCAGAACTATTATATGTTAGGCAGAGATTACAGTAAATTCCGTCTGATCCTCAGTGTTCCCAAACCAGTGTCGAAGAGTGCACCATGTTTAAAAGATGTGGTAATTAGAATCCATAGACTCCTTAGTTCTGACTAGAATCGCTTTTTGCTACAGTCATACAGTTGTGACCACTTCTCTGTTCCCCTCAGTCTTGTATTTTCCAGGATTAAAAGATGTAGTTAATCAAAGTCTCATATATTTGTTGTTTTCCCCTGCTTCCTTTCCAATTTATGACTATGTTTTTAAGTTTGTTTGTTTGTTTGTTTGTTTAGAGAGAAAGAGAGAGTGAGTGCATGCATGGGGGAGCAGGAGAAAGAGAGGGAGAGAGAGAATCCCAAGCACGCTCTGCACTATCAGCGTGAGCCCCATGTGGGCCTCAATCCCATGAACTGTGAGTCATGTAATTGATGACTCTTTAAATGGAGACTGAAATGAACACCATTGAGTGGGAAGAGAATTCTTAATTTGTTCTTTGTAGAAATGTATAATGCTAACAACAGTATCAGGGCATTACTACCAAGGCAGGTCAGTGGGGATTGTGTAGGATGGCCTTAGTTATGCCCAAAGTCAGGTTCCTCAGTCTTGCATTGTGTCTCTAAGAAGAGTGGGTCTATCTCTTAAGGGCTGACTCATCATAGGAAGATTGATGTATAAAATAAGAATGCCCAGTTTAAAAAACTGCAGCGAGAAATGTCTTCACGTGTATGAATGTAGAATTAATATGGATTTTTTTTGTCATCAAGCTAGATAAAAAGTAAAATAGTAATCAGACATTTTAATAATGTACAACATGAAATTATGGTTAAAAGGACTAGAATGTTTACCATGGGCTTTGTCAAAATAGCACATGTCTGTAGGAATATCTACATAGGAAGCCAGCTCATAATTTGAGGGTTGCTTGTTGATCAAGTAAATAAAATGGGAAGTTAGATGAATTTCATGCTTAATGGAATCAGCCTGATATAATCAGATGTATCCATCTTTCCATTAGACTTAGCCTTACCAACAAAGTTAGAATACTATTACTCAGAATCCATTAGCCTCCTTTCTTTCTTGGACAATGCTTGGATGGACTCTGCCAGCCTTTACTGCAATGACTTATTTCTAAGCTGAACACTGCTTTTTTGCCTAATTTGTTCTTTATTTTGATGTATCAAAATAATTAGTCTCATTATAATTGAGTCTTGCTGGCCTGGAACAATTCTGCTTCCTCCAGGTGACTTTGCATATCTATACGTGATGTATTAGTCAGCTGGTTTTATTTTTTTTCTTTCCTAGTTTTCTGGGCACCTCACTGAGCCTAAATACAGAAGTTTCTCTGGGTATAAAACAGTTGTTCCTAAATCCGTTTGCACGTAAATTAGAATGATACAATGCTACTTTAAACTTGAAAAGTATAATATAGGTTGTAGGATTAGCTTTAAAATTAATAACAAAGTTATACCAATACTCCTAAGAAGGGCTTAAACTTGCATTTTAAAAGCGCGTTCCCACAAAATACAATTTTGGATAGTTGAAAGAAGCTATTTGTTCAATTAACATGTGATTTATCAGACAACTTACCCCAAAATATTGGTTTTGTCTACATTGCAACTCTACCGAGACCATTTAGAGCCCCCAGCCTGATTCTCTCCATAACTACTATGGGGGATCTTCTTAATGCTTCAGGTAAAATTCTCATCCTTTCTAGACTCCATAAGGAAGTTGGGCAGATTCAAACAAGGCCTCGACCAGTGGACTCATCCATGGTTTATAACAAAGGTTCCATTAGTAGCATATTGATTATATTTAGCATTTAAGTTCTCAAGCAAATAGCCAGTTACAATGAATTACCATTAGGTTGCCAGATGTCTAGTTCTGATACACATCATCTGGCCACATCCTCACGGTTGTTTATTGTCCTTCTTCACTTTTCTTCATCTGTTGCTGATTACTGTGGATCATATAGGTCTGGCATTTTTCAAATGCCACATGATTTTTTTTTCCTAATGACTTTTCTGAGGTTCAGTGATTCATGTCACCTGTATGTGTAACATTTCATTTAAAAAATATTGTCTATTTATTTCTATCATAATCATATGCCTCTTATTACTGTACTTCAAACTTACTGCTTTTTAACTGGACATGGTGTGGCTAATAATAGCTGCATAATTGTAAAATACCTCAAAACCAGACACAGACACAGACACAACAAACAGGTGCTCTCAGAATGAAATGGTAACAGGCAAAATTGACTTTTTTTTCTTGTCTGAGGTGGAATGTTGCTTAGTTCTTATCTATGAGAATTCATAAATATATAGGTTAAAAGTTGAGGACTTTTAATTTTTTTCAGGACTTTCTATTTCACTAGGTGATTTTTTTTTGTTGAGAATTTTTTTAATGTAATAAATAATAATAATGGTTACTAATTCCTTTGATGTTTACCAAGGTTGAGGCACTGTGCTGAGTGCTTTTATCTTATTGATATGAATTCATTTAATTCCCATATCAACCCTATGAAGTGAGGATCATTTTCATTCACATTTTACAGATGAGGAAATTAAGCAATTTACCCAACATCACTCAGTGAGTAACAGATGAACTGGGATTTGAATTTTGGTATGTGGTCTCCAGAACCCACTCAGTTACACTCTTAACTACTTTGCATGTAACAGGCTCTTTGTCACAATATCACAAAATATAGAAAACTCCTAAGGAAGGAAGTAACATTAACTGACAGTCCCACTGTACAGATAAACTATCATTTTTATTTTGATAGATACATTTCCAGATTTATTTTCCAGAAATTAAAAAAAAATAATGTTTATTTAGAAAGAGAGAGAGATAGCACAGTAGAGAGAGAGGGGGACACAGAATCTGAAGCAGGCTCCAGGCTCTGAGCTGTCACCAAAGAGCCCAACACAGGCCTGGAACCCATGGTCCATGAGATCATGACCTGAGCCGAAGTCGGAGGCTTAACCAACTGAGCCATCCAGGAGCCCCATGTTTTCCAGAAAAATTTCCTACTTGCTTCACTCAGAAAATATTAGAACTATCTTTATATGTATATATACAGATATATATACTGCACCATTTTTAGAGACTGCATTACATTTTAGTGTTTTTAGTTATATTTGCTGAAACAATTTGTTTCCCATTACAAACAAGAACACAATGCATAATGTTGTGGAGAAACCTTTGTTTACATACTTATTTTTCTTTAAAAAAATTTTTTTAATGTTTGTTTTTGAGTGGGGGGGGGGTAGATTGAGAGAAATGGGGTAGGGGCAGGGATAGAGGAAGGCACAGAATCCGAAGCAAGCTCCAGGCTCTGAAATGTCAGCACGGAGCCTAAATTGGGGCTTGAACACACAAACCGTGAGATCATGACCTGGGGCAAAGTCGGACTCTTAACTGACAGAGCCACCCAGGCACACGTCACATACTTATTTTTCTTTAGGAAAAATTCCAGAAGTGGAATTACTAGATTGAAAAAGAGAATGAATAGTTTTAAAGCTTATTATACCTATTGCCAAATCCCTTCCAGAAATGCTTTTAATCAGTTTATACTCTACTATCAACATGTCAGATGTTTGCTTTCCTGTACCCTGAGCATCATGGGCTTTAGGATTCTCTTCTTTCCTTTTTTAAATATGTGACCCATTTAGAATTTGTGCCTTTTTTGTTTACTGCTTAAGTATATTAACCTTCAGTTGTATTTATGTTGATTACTTTACTCTGCCTCAGCTTTTTCTCTCTAAAAATGACATAATAACAGTAGCCACTTCAGGGTTGTGGTGGGAATAAAAGTTTTTCACATATATACTGCATACAAAAGTGCTTGCCACATAGTGTCTCTATCATTATTGTCATTATTTATTACTTTTCATAGTACTGTTATTCTTGTTTTTATGTGTTAGATAATCCTGCTTTTCTTAGTTATTTTGAATTTTAATGTATTCTCTATGAGGTAGTCATCTCAAGCTCAATCAGCCTATTCTCTTTTATAGTTAGGTATTCCATGATTTTTTCAAATATTCCTATGCAAATTCACTTTTCTACTCAAATGGGGAACCATTTTTTTTTCTATCTTAAATCCAGTCTTAAGTCTAAAGTTGGAATAAAAAGTACCTACTGTTTAATCTGAAATTGTAACATTGGAGATAATATATTCCTTACAGATGAGAATTATAGGTCCATGATTCATAAAGTAATGGGTTTATCATTCTCCAGCATTTGCTGCACTTTCTTCTCGTGGTTAGAAGGGTCTGTTACCTCCCCCAGCTTATATCCCCTGAAGACTCCGTTTTGTTTCAGTTGCTGGGCTAGTTCTGGTGGGGGGAATAGATATCTAGAGGTAGGTCAACATCCTCAAACTCACATGAAAAGATGCTCAATGTCACTCATCATCAGGGAGATCAAATCAAAATTACAGTAAGATATCACCTCACACCTATCAGAATGGTTAAAATAAATGTAAGAAACAACATGTGCTGGCAAGGATGTGGAGAAAAAGGAACCCTTGTGCAGTGTTGGAAAGGCAAATTGGTGTAGGCAATGTGGAAATTAGTGTAGAGGTTCCTCAAAAAATTAAAAATAGAACTACCCTACAATCTAGTATTTGCACTATATATGTGTGTGTGTGTGTGTATATGAGTTCTTTCACTTAGCATTATACTCTCTAGCTCCATCCATGTTGTTGGCAAGATGGCAAGATTTCATTCTTTTTCATGGCTAAATAATATATTTAAAAATGGCTAAATAATAATATTAATAATGCATATAAACATATACATATATACTGAAACTAATAGAACGCTGTATGTTAACTATACTGGAATTAAAATAAAAAACTTAATAAAAAATACTCAAACTCATTTTGGTAAAGTGAGTTTGAGATCTGGTGACCTTGTCATAAAGGCTCAGGCTCCATCTTGTTTCTAGAGTGACCTGGGTGCCCTCAAGCCTGAGACTAAAATCAAGCAGTTAAGACTTTGGGACCTATGCTGCCCTTTAGTTTTGCCCTGGTGCACAGTTTCCAGTCTTGATTTTGACTTCTTTATTCTCTCCAGTAACCTTAGGCAAGTGAGTACCATCATACCTGTGTCCTGAACCCAAAATATAAATCTTTAATATTAAAAAAAATCCTCGAATCCATATAGTCCATTTTTCTCTCCTATGAATTCTCTACTGTATTTCCATTAACCATTTGTTAAGCCTCTGTTTGAACATACCACTGACAGGGAATTCACAAATGTCAGAGTTGGCTTATTTTCAAAGTGTTCTAATTATAAGAATAGGTTCAGGCAAAACTGCGCTTCCTAGAGCCTTCGCTCAACACAGTTCTGTCTTACAGAAGCTTATCATTACATCTACAAGACTGTTCCCCAGACATTTTGGAGATCATATTTTGTCCCCTCAGTTCTTTTTCTGTAGACTGAGCAGTCTTAGCTTCTGCCTCGTTTCTTTGTTTTGTTTTGTTTTTATTATGTTTTAATTTTAGTTCCAGTATAGTTAACATACAGTGTTTTATTAGTTTCAGGTGTACAATATAGTGATCCAACAGTTTCATACGTTATTCAGTGCTCATCATGATAAGTGTACTCTTTTTTTTTTTTTTAATTTTTTTTTCAACGTTTATTTATTTTTGGGACAGAGAGAGACAGAGCATGAACGGGGGAGGGGTAGAGAGAGAGGGAGACACAGAATCGGAAACAGGCTCCAGGCTCCGAGCCATCACCCCAGAGCCTGACGCGGGGCTCGAACTCACGGACCGCGAGATCGTGACCTGGCTGAAGTCGGACGCTTAACCGACTGCGCCACCAGGCGCCCGGATAAGTGTACTCTTAATCCCTTTCACCTATTTCACCCATCTCCCCTTCCACCTCCCTTCTGATAACCATCAGTTTGTTCTCTATCGTTGAGTCTGTTCTTTGGTTTGCCTCTCTCTGTCTCTTTTTTTCCCATCGTTCATTTGTTTTGTTTCTTAAATTCTTCCTCAGACTGAAATCATACAGTATTTGTCTTTCTCTGACTAACTTATTTTGCTTAGCATTCTACTCTCCAGCTCCATCTATGTTGTTGCAAATGACAAGATTTCAGTCTTTTTATGGCTAAATAATATTCCATTGTATATATATAACCACATCTTCTTTATCCATTCATCTATCCGTGGGTGCTTAGGCTTTTGCCACATTTCTTAATGCTTGGTGACATGGTTTTGTGCCCATTAGCCCTGCTGGTAACTCCTTTGGATCCCATCCAGTTTGGTAATGGGTTTTTAAAGTATGCCCTTGAAATATAATACAATTCCCAGATATGATGGGACCAAAAGCATAGGGGATATAGCCAACTGCTTTCATTTTCCCAGGTTCTATAATTCTGTTGATGTCTAAGAGCATATTAAGATTATTTTCTAGCTGTACCTCACTGTTGATTTAAATGAGCTTTTTGGCAAAATCTGAAGTTTTTTTTTTCTTCCATATACACAGCTATTAACTTTCTCCTTCCTCAACCTACCTCCATTTTGTAGTCGTACCTTTTCCCTATACCATTTGTTAGGACTTTGTATTTATTAGTCAACTTCATCTTGTTAGAATCAACTCATGGTTGCATCCAATTGAAATCCTTTGAATTTTGACTCTGTAAGGTGACACATTGGCTATCTCTTCCTATTCTACAGCATCCATAGTTTTGAAAAGTGCCATCCAGTTTTTCAAACAAATCAATAATGATGATGTTAAGGGTAGCATTAAGGATAGAGCCTTGTGTCATCCCACTGGAGACCTCTCTTCAGATCAGTGTTTTGATTATGGCTATGGTTGATCTAATAATCAGGACACTTTCTAAATGTGAATTTCATTCGGTATATATTTCTTGTCCAATAAAGCAGTTCTCAAATTTTGTTTCAAGAAGATGTTAATAGATGTACCTAAATAAAATTGAATGCCATATTTTAAAAAGTTTGGGAGATGTTGCACACTACATTCTTTTCTTGGAGAGCCACAGTGCACATTATCATATATATTACTCTTCAAAATTTGTATTTTATTTAACTCATGTTTTCCAAATTTACTTGTGTATGAACCCTGCTCCCTGCATACCCATGCATATCCTGTGTTAGTCTGTTCTTTGCAGACACCAATTTGAAAAGTATTCCCTGCAAAAGTAAAATGAGCCTGTCCAATGCCCTGCTGAAATCCAGACATATATGTCCACAGTATTTTTCTTGTCTCCTGGTCTAGTAAATTATCAAAAGAGAAAATGAGCTAGGTCTGGCTTGCATTGTTCATTATAAATCTGTGTTGGCTCCATACTGATCCTGTTTGATTTTCTCAATTCCTGCCTTGCCCAGAATCAACACAGAATTTAAGAGTTCAATTAATGAAACTCACTCTCCCCCACTCCTCATCTTTAAGTGTATTAAGTCAATATTAGCTCACCTCTGTCTTCTGGTGCCTTTCCTTTTCTCTAAGTTTCGTCAGTGCAAATTCCAATGAGGTTCAGCCACTTCATTTTGTGTGATTTCTTTCAGAATTCCGAGATGGAATTCACCTGATCAGAAGCACTTAGCTCATCTAATAAAACTGCTTGGTATTTTGAACATGATTCTGTCTAATCTTGGTCTTTTAATTCCACTGTCTGAGGTTCATTCTTGCTTTTCTGGGCTTACTAGCATTTCCCTTGACAGAAGGGAAGGAAGGAAGAAGATAAACACAGAACTATCTTCACTTTTAGTGGCCCCAAGCAGTGTATCTCCTTCTTTCTCATTTTTAGTTTTTTCATCTGCTTTAAAGGAAAAAAAAAAAGCTCTTTTTGTTGATTGTTAGCATTTTTGAAAGATTTTTCATATTCTCAGATTTTAGCCTGCCTGACACTCTTCTTTCAGTTCCATGACATTTGTAGCTCACCTACTTTTGATTGCCACATCTTCTCTTTCTCTTCCTCAGCGGGATTATCTGACACTGTTATCAGAATTTTATTTCTGTGAGCGTTCCTTCCCTCTTGAGCCATCTCCTTTCTTGGTTTCTGTCTAAGGAATCCTACCCAACTACTTTTTCTGAGTCTATTTTCTTAGAGCACTGGTCTTCTTATCACGGGCTGTAACATACTCTCTGATGAAATGATTGCATTCTTCCAGGGTTCCTCCATTCTCCATCCAGCATCACGAAAACACAGCAAGACAGTTTTTGTGTCTCTTTCATTACTTCTTCCTTCAGAGAGAGAAAAATGATTGGCTTGGCAAGTCAAGAATCCATTTTATCATCAGGAAAGGGCTTTCAGTGTTTATCTTGGTAGAAGATATTCCTTAAAAATTGTCTGGCAAGAATTTGTTCTCGGCAGACAGACATATTTTGTCTTACCATAAAGTGTTAAAAAGGTATGAGTCCGGTAAGGGAAATGCAATTAAGAGAGCCACATAAATAAATAAAATTAATTAAAACAGGTTTGTTGTGATAATTAGTTTGTTTTACAATAGAGTATTTGCTTGTTAACAGGCTTTAGAATGCTTCAGGGCAATAACTTTTATTTCTAACTGTAGCTCTTGAGGTATTCTGTGAATGTATTACAATGAATGAGTTTTGCTAATTGATTTTTCATTATAAATTATGCAGTTCTGGAAAACACATGAATGCATTTAATTTACACAACACATTCATTCTTTTAGTTCTTATTGATCATCCATTGAGAAATGGTGGTTGATGATTTAGCCACCAAGAGGCACAGAAGCTGACTGATGCCACCAAGAACAGAAAGAGGGGCTCAGCCATAATATCACAAGCCACACTCAGTAATGTGTGATGTTGGCAATGGGGAGGGCTGCTGAGAAAGTGTTATGGTTTAATAAAATTCTACTAGATAAATTAGATAGACTAATGTCTTCCAAAATTTCCACTCCCCCAATACTATTATTTTAATTTTTCACTTACAAATTAATTTTGAAGCATTTTCTTTGTTGAAATGGTCTGTTTTCCCATTATTTTGAATGATTTGTACATGTAGTATGTACCACTCAAAAATTCTGGCTAGCATGAGGTAACTGATGATGGCTTACTCAGGTGATAAATTTATCACCGGAAATAATTACATTTGATGTTTTATTTAGCCTTCCAGTCTTATCATGAGTAAACTATTCATAAAGCTATTAAGATTTATGGATTATTAGAAGTAGTTCAAGGGCTCTAGATTAAGGACCCTAATCTAGAAGGATTGTATTTTCATTGGTCATTGGCTACTCAGATTCTTGTCATGCAGAGCATGTCCATAATCAGGAATTTTTAATGGTTTTGGTCAACAAAGAATAATGTAGGGAGAATTTGGAAAACAGAAAGTAGATAATAAAGGAGACTTAACTTGGCAAATAGTTTCTCTATCTTCCCAAGGAGCTTTGACTACTTAGTATTTCCTTGTGTATGTTTTGTATGTCCTCATCTCCACGATGGAAGTACTAAAAGGGAAACACATAAAGCATGTGTGGCAAGAGAGAGAGATAAGGAAGGCAGAGAAAGCAAGGGGCTAAGGAAGCCAGTGTTAGCAGAGGGATGCTGAATGAGAGACTGTTCATCCCTTTTCTAGGACAGGCTCAGTATGACTGGGAGTCTTTCAGCAGTGATCAACTAGGCTAATAATTGTGTATTTTTAAGTACATATGGCAGGAAAACCTATTTTTCTTAAAAACAAAACTATTTTATTCTAAGCTTTCATTATTAAGCCAGATTTTTGATGTATTTTATTGGTGTCTAATTATCCAAGTTGTTGTTAATAATTTAATTTCCAGAAGTAATTGAGCTAGGAATAATGCAGTAATAGCTACCATTTATAAAGTGTCCATTATGTACAAGGCATGCCACAAACATTTTTCTAGTCCTACAGTCACAGTGCAAGGCAGTTTTTATGTGCACCTAAACATCGAGAAACTAAATTTCAGAAGCTTCAGCAATTTGCCTAAATGTCACATAGCCTGAAAGTTTAGAGTTTAAAATCAACCTCAGTTCTATTTGTTTCAGTATTCTGTCTCTCTCTTTCCAACATGGACAACTGCATAGTTCTGGCTCTTATTAAGGTTTTTGGTTATACATAATTTTTTTTGACAGTCATTTTATATTCTCAGGGAGGGTTTGCATTCTTGCAGTTTTGGGATTTTGAAGAGCCTAAGACTAAAATTTTTTTAAAATATGTATTTATTTTTGAGAGAGACGGAGACAGAGTGTGAGCAGGGAAGGGAAAGAGAGAGAGGGAGACACAGAACTGAAGCAGGCTTCAGGCTCTGAGCTGTCAGCACAGAGCCCTATGCGGGGCTCGAACCCATGAAGTGTGAGATCATAACCTGAGCTGAAGTCAGACGCTTAACTGATTGAGCCACCCAGGCACCCTGAAGAACCTAAGACTAGATATCTTTAGCACTTTATGAAAAATGCTCTTGCTCTTATGAATGTTGATCATAGAACAAAAGTGCTTTGGGTATGCTGTAGATCGGAACCTCAAAGGAATGACCTTTGACTTGAAAAAGACAAGCAAGTAGTAAATATAGGTTTGAGAAAAGACTCTCACAAAAGCATCACAATATCAAGAGATTCCTGAGACAGTACTGGAGATTGTTTGGAAGGCATAAGCCAGTCTTCTTCTCAATCATTTCTCTTTTTTACTGGATAGATTGTGAACTTTTGGAGGATAGAGACACTACTTTTCATCTTTGAATACTCATGGCCTGGCATAGTGACTCAAACAGGTTTAAATGAATGCATCAAACACATAATAGATGCTTCTGATGTGAACAGTTCAAAGGTCAGTTGTCTGAAAGAATGGAGGATACAAAACTTTAAGAATACTCTTTGCATGAAATGAAACAGGTTTTGGTTCTAGAACCAGTGGCCATGCCAGTTATGGGCAAGACCCTCAGTTTATCTAGAGTGACAGAAAATTTCAGATTCAGCATGTGTAATTTAGGGCTATAATGCCTAACCCAATTCTTCAATCACAAACACCCTGATGACACATCCCTTCCTCCTCCCACATATAAAGATACACCTCAGATGCTGTTGAAACATCATGGGGTGGTACAAAAACAGACACATAGACCAGTGGAATGGAATAGAGACTCCAGAATTGGACCCACGAAAGTATGGCCAACTAATCTTTGACAAAGCAGGAAAGAACATCCAATAGAAAAAAGACAGTCTCTTTAACAAATGGTGCTGGGGGAACTGGACAGCAACATGCAGAAGAATGAAACTAGACCACTTTCTTACACCATTCACAAAAATAAACTCAAAATGGATAAAGGACCTGAATATGAGACAGGAAATCATCAAAACCCTGGAGGAGAAAGCAGGGAAAAACCTCTCTAATCTCAGCAGCAGCAATTTCTTACTTGACACATCCCCAAAGGCAAGGGAATTAAAAGCAAAAATGAACTATTGGGACCTCATGAAGATAAAAAGCTTCCACACTGCAAAGGAAACAATCAACAAAACTAAAAGGCAACCAATGGAATGGGAAAAGATATTTGCAAATGACATATGGGACAAAGGGCTAGTATCCAAAATCTATAAAGAACTCACCAAACTCCACACCCAAAAAACAAATAATCCAGTGGGCAGAAAACATGAATAGACACTTCTCTAAAGAAGACATCCAGATGGCCAACAGGCACATGAAAAGATGCTCAACGCCACTCCTCATCAGGGAAATACAAATCAAAACCACACTCAAATGCCACCTCACGCCAGTCAGAGTGGCCAAAATGAACAAATCAGGAGACTATCGATGTTGGCGAGGATGTGGAGAAACGGGAACCCTCTTGCACTATTGGTGGGAATGCAAACTGGTGCAGCTGCTCTGGAAAACAGTGTGGAGGTTCCTCAAAAAAATTAAAACTGGATCTACCCTATGACCCAGCAATAGCACTGCTAGGAATTTACCCAAAGGATACAGGAGTGCTGATGCATAGGGGTACTTGTACCCCAATGTTTATAGCAGCACTTTCAACCATAGCCAAATTATGGAAAGAGCCTAAATGTCCATCAGCTGATGAATGGATAAAGAAATTGTGGTTTATATACACAATGGAATACTACTTGGCTATGAGAAAGAATGAAATATGGCCTTTTGTAGCAATGTGGATGGAACTGGAGAGTGTGATGCTAAGTGAAATAAGCCATACAGAGAAAGGCAGATACCATGTTTTCACTCTTATGTGGATCCTGAGAAACTTAACAGAAGACCATGGGGGAGGGGAAGAAAAAAAAAAGTTAGGGAGAGAGACAAACTATAAGAGACTCTTAAAAACTGAGAACAAACTGAGGGTTGATGGGGGGTGGGAGAGAGGGGGGTTGGGTGATGGGCACTGAGGAGGGCACCTGTTGGGATGAGCACTGGGTGTAGTATGGAAAACAATTTGACAATAAATTTCATATTAAAAAAAAAAGGGACAGCAGTGTGTATGGCAAAGCCCTCAGCCTTGAAATCAAGAATTTCAAATAAAAAAAGACAAAACAAAACAAAACAAAACAAAACAAAACAAACAAAAAGAAACATCATGGGATTGGCTGGTTCCTTTTTCTCTATCAGGATCAGCAAAATGGCATAAAACTCTAAGGAAGAAATCCTGGCCAGATATTTAATTATGACCATAAAGGGGGGAATAAAACACATTTCCTGAACAGGATTTTGTGCACTTGAGGTAACTTTTCTGATATCTCATCTTGTTCAATTTTTATTTTTAACTAATTAATTAGTTAGCTGGTTAATTAAGTCAACCAGAAGTCAGGCAGAACTAAGACCATGTAAATGTATTGGCCAAAGGCCAAGGTGAGGGAAAGAGCAGTGGCTGTTTGATAAATACACTCGAGAAGCTGACTCTTTCCTTAAGCCTAGTTCTTCAATGACGTGGAGCAGAGATGTGCCAGATATGGCAGCTCGAGTTCATGCGGAGACCAGTGCTCAGGATATCATGTTTATGTGAAGTCTGCAGTGGCCAAACACCAAATTGAAGAGTGAAGAGCAAGACAAAGAGACTCTTGTCAGTTTTTTCTTTAAAATTAAAAAAAAAATGTTTATTTATTATGGGGAAGGGGGAAAAGGGGAGAGAGAGACACACACAGAATCCGAAGCAGGCTCCAGGCTCCGAGCTGTCAGCACAGAGCCTCGTGCGGAGCTCGAAACCATGAACCACGAGATCATGACATGAGCAGAAGTTGGACCCTTAACCGCCACTCAGGTGCTCCACTTGACAGTTTTTTCTTTTTTTAAACACTAGACACTGTAGCTAAGGACAATGTAGTAAAGGCGTCATATACTTGTGTTTCAACATATCAATATATAACTTGTGTTTCAATCCCTTTTTGGGGGGGGTGTGTTTTACCCCTCACACCTAAAAATCTGTGGTGCCTGAGGTAATTGGCTCCCTAAATACCTAAAATACCCTAAAATACCTAAAATACCCTAAAGTGCATTTTGTGAAGTAGGAAGTCCAACACAGATCACTTTAGGAGAATCTAATTTCTCACTTAGGCAAGTCTTTAAAGTATTTCAAATATTTGGCTGCAGTTCTCCTCATCCATTAGCTAGTGTTCTAGGCCAGTGGTTCTTAAACTTTGGTTGGAATCAGCTTTGCCTGGGGAATTTTGTGAAAATACAAATGCCCAGGCCTTCTCCTACTTCCTGGAGCTTGAGCTTACCTCTCTCTGTCCTTGATTAGGTCTCTGGGTGGTTCTATTGACTGCCATATACTACATGATAGATAATTGAGAATTTGAAGCTAAAAGAAAATGTTAGGCAGACATAAGGCTTACTCTTAAGTAAGTAGGAGAACCTGATGGAATAATGCCAAGAAGAGTACCAACTAGGATTTCTGTTTAAGAGCCATAAATATTGTTGTTAAATGTTTGAAATATTCTTTGATACCTAATAAATAATTATACATCATGATATAAGGTTTAAATTTATTCTTCTTTGACTGAACTGTCCTCTTGAAGGGTTAGCTGTGGTATATTCAGAATACAGTCCAAAATTGGATACTTTCATTTGCCACCTTCCCTGGAAAAACATCACTGGATGCAAAATGGAAGGGGAAAGAATGGAGGAATCGTGAACTAAGTCAGAAGATATGAAGGGCTGGTTCTCTGCTTTGTGAAGAATTGGAAGTATCTATTGTATCTTAATTTCTGTGCTTACAGTTTTGGAGGGCCATACCAGACAGGAAAAAGAAATACCCCTTCTTGGGAAACCCTGATTCAAAAAGATTTCATATGTCCCATATTCAAGTGACATTTTAAATTCAGTTACTAAAGACAGGTAGGCCAATTGCTGTTGTAAATAGTGGTTTATACTTTTTGCCCACCTAATATCTTTTTTCAGCATCTGGGAATTCCCCTCCTTATGAAGTAGATACTGCTTCTCACTATAAAGTTGGGCATATCAGATAATCACCTTCATGGTATTTCTTGCAGATGGGTTATGGGCACATGACCTCAAAGTTTCTCCAACACATATGTCTTCCCAGATTTGTGTGGGAAGCTGGTGAAGACAAGAGGAATTTCAGATTCCATCAGATGGAAGTGATGACAGGGATGACAATTGTATTTTCTTCCTAGAGGTAGTGGGGAGCATTAATTAATGTGGTGTACTGGTCCAATGCCTCATGTTGGTGATACCTGACAATGTGCCATGTACAGGGTCCCTGCCATTGGGGGTGGCAGTGATGACTTTGAGAACGGTTTCTGACTATCACCCCTCAGACTCGATTCTCCAGTTTTCTTACTCTGTGAATGCCCAACATCCCTTTGAAAATCCCTTTTCTACTTAAGTGAGTCAGAGTTAGTTTCTGATGCATGGAAATATGAGGCTTGACCAATACTAGGCAACTCTCCTTGGAATAATGATCAGAGATCATATCTTTGCTTTTACTGGGTAATCCTTAGAAAACATAGTTTCTCCAGTTTAAAATCTTTAGTGGAGAAAATTTTTAGTGGTAAATTTCTACTTTGTAGACCAAGATAATCTTCCTAAAAACAAATGTTTCCATTTGTATTGTAAGATTGGCATAAAAACAGTTTCCTGTTCTAATTAACACACATGAAGTAGAGCAAGAGCTAGAGTAGGTGACCTGCAGAGCTGAACAGGTATTCCTTTGCCTGCTTGTTCTTTTAGAAACTCAGGGAAAAGATCTTTTACACTGGGGTGTTAGACTTTCAGGTTTAAGTCTTCGGATTTTAGAGGGTTCTTTCTTGAGCTACCTAGTTGCACAGGGCCCGAAAGAAAATTGTCTTCTGTGAGTCCTTGTGTAAGTGACATAATAGGATATGGTGGTCCTGAATATGCTCCTGGTGAGCACTGTATGTGACTCTGGAGAGATGTGTCATAAAAGCATTTCTATGAGGGATCAAAACATCCAGATGGGTAGCTCTTTGAGTGCCTAGCTTCATAAGGATAAAATTTAAAGTGTTTTAAGAAGTAGGTAGATGGCTCATCCTTTGAGGAAGTCCACTAAAATATCATTATTGAAAAGTAAGTTGTGATAAAGAATTTGAAATTAACTTTCTGAGAAATACTTGGGAATTTGATGTTCCTTTCTGATGATTAGTAAGTAACTAGAGGGGGGCAAGTTTGACATATTCTGGGTAAAGAAAGAAACATGACCAGGTCACATGCCTTAGAAGATGGCCACACCATCTCAGGAAGAAGAGGCCATGGAAAGATCTGGAGTCTAGGCCAACAAAGGAGCACTGCCCTCCAGGTTGCAGCTTTATTCCCTGAAGGGTGAGTTGTAGGGTATCAGATTCTGTGGTTGTCTTCCTTTGGAATGGTGGTTGGCTCTTGTTATCTATGCCAATGATAAAGGCAAGGTGAAGAGTGGTAAATCCAAAACAACAGGGTGACCTTGCACAGTTCAGGCTTAGTTTAGAATACCTTTTGAGAAACAAAACAATAGAAATCTCAAAAGCTTTGCCTCCTTTCTTTATATTTGGACATAGGAACATCTTATTTAGGAATTGAATATAGTAATAACATGTCCCATTATGTTGAATGTCTACACGCTCCAAGCAGTGGGCTGAGTACTGTTTCTATGATAGCTCATTTAGTTCTCACAAAAACTCCATGAGGAAGGTGCCATTATTATTCTCACATATAATTTTGTAGATTTAGTGTGAAGACCTTGACCAAGAATCTGTCATTCAGTGTCCCTACTCATACCAATAAATCAAATAAGTAGAAAAAACAAAGATGTCACAAAAATTAAAAATACAATTTGCTTCCAGGGCACCTGTATGGCTGTCACTTACACATCTGACTCTTGCTTTTGGTTCAGGTCATGATCTTGTGTAATGGGCTCTGCGCTGACAGCGTGGGGCCTGCTTGGGATCTCTTTCTGGCTCTCTCTTTGCCCCTCCTCCCCCCAAAATAAATAAACTTAAAAAAATACAATTTGCTTCCAGTTACGTACTAATTAATAAGCAGACAAGTTTATGTGTTACCATTAACACTGCTAGTAATCAGCTTGTGGATAGTTGAAGAGTCTTCTTACTGAATATTTTCATAGGAAATTTTATGATAACCAAAGAGGAAAAAAATCAAAGCAAACGTTTCAGGGAGTATTACCCTGATTGCGTTCACCTGTGCAGAAACAAAATCATAACAAGATATATTTGTGCATTAAACTTTTTTTTTTTTTCTTAACCACATCAGGCCTGAGCTGGGAGTATTTACACCCTGATCTTTATGCTCTTTAGTGTGTCTGGGTATCATCTCAACATGTTAATCCCAAGTTTTAAGTAGTGGTGATCAAACTTTTACATGCATAAAAATCAGCCAGAGTGCTTGTTAAAAAGGTACACTTGTTGGCTCCATCCCAGAGTTTGTGATTTATCAGCTCTGGGTTGGTGTGCAGCAATTTCCATTTTTAACCAACAGCATAGCTGTTTCTGATGCAGGTAGTTCTGGGCCTTTTTGAGAAACTCTCCCCAGATGAGAAATGACAGTGGCAATGACCGGGACAGCATCCCCAGTCAGGTAATGGTGGGATGTTCATAAGGCACCTTGCTTATTTGAAACTTTTTTCCCTGTCTACCCATTGGTCTACCCAGTAGAACAATGAACTCTTGTTCTACTCATCTTCAACCCAAGTTTCCAATGGATTCCTCTCCTGCCATCATCAAATCTGTTTAGGATATTGAGAAGCAGTGTGTTGCTGGTTGATTGTCCAGTTTTATCCTTCCAGTGAAGCCGGAAGCTTTGTTCAAGTATTTCATTTACAACGTGGTCCCAACAATTGGAAATATCACTCTAAATGAAGAAATTAATTCTTAGTTAATAAACTACCCTCCAGCTTCAGGCCCTTCAACAAGTGTGGGTTCTATTCTGTGGGCAGAGCCCTGCACTGGAGAGCACAAAATCCTGAGTTTTTATTTTTATTTTTTTTAGCGTTTTATTTATTTTTGAGACAGGGAGAGACAGAGCATGAACAGGGGAGGGTCAGAGAGAGGGAGACACAGAATCTGAAACAGGCTCCAGGCTCTGAGCTGTCAGCACAGAGCCCGACACGGGGCTCGAACTCACGGACTGCGAGATCATGACCTGAGCCGAAGTCGGCCGCTTAACCGACTGAGCCACCCAGGCGCCCCCAAAATCCTGAGTTTGAATTGGGACTTAGTCACTTACAAACTGAACAATTCTGAGCCTGTAGTCATTCATGCTTTTAGAGAAATAGCTTTGTCATATGAAAAATAAAAAAAAATAATAATTCCTACATTGCCTAGTTGTCCAGATAACTCAATGTTGTCAGTCATGAATAAATATTTACTGTGTACTGACCATGTGCAAGGTATGCTAGTGGGGTCAAGTCGCATTACATAAATTTGAACTCACCCAATCCCTGTTTCCTGTTCACATTTTTCTCTTTTGTGTATGTTATGCAACCTTATCTTTTAATTGTTTAATTTCCAGCCAAACATAGTTTATATGAAATTAGCACTTATAAAACATTTTAGTAATATAAAATAGATGAGGTGACAAGACTGATAACAGTCTGAATCTTCATTGATCTTACATTGTAGCAGAGATAACAGACATCCAACCAGAGAAGATGGATATTCAACAGTTAATTTCACGATTAATTGTTAAAAACACAGTAAATTCTTAATTAACAGTGCTCTGTAAATAATAGAATAGGAATGTCTGATCTAGTTGGTGGGATGTTGATGGCAAAAAATACTTCCTAGAGGAAACAAAATGTAAGCAAAGTTTTAGAAGGAGAATGTGAATTAACCAAGCCCAAGTAAAAAGGAGAGGGCTGGACAAGGGGGAGGTTTCAGGAAGAAGGTTCACATATGTCTCTCTGAGCAAGAAGGAGGATGACACTTCTTCCTCTTCTTCTTTTTTTTTTTTTTTTTGATGTTTGTTTGTTTGTTTAATTATTTCTTATTTATTTAGAGCACACAAGTGGGGAAGGGGCAGAGAGAGAGGGAGAAAGAGAATCCCAAGAAGGCTCTTAACTGTCAGCACAGAGACCCAGGCAGGGCCCGATCTCACGAACTGTGAGATCATGACCTGAGCCAAAATTAAGAGTTGGATGCTTAACTGAATGAGCTACTCAGGCACCCCAGGAGCATGACACTTCTAAGGGACTTGAGGAAACTTATCTTTTGAAAGATGTCTCCTTTTTGGTAGGAATGGACCGGAAGAGGCAAGTCTGTATTGGAAGGAGAACTGGGAGCTTGGACCAGAGAGGTGGTGGAGGAGGTGGACTAAAGGGTTTGGGTAGAGGGATTATGTAGAATATAAAAAGGACAAGTCTTATCATTCGATTGGAGATTGCACGCAGAGGAGAGAGAGGTGTTGACCAGCTCATGTTCCTGGTTCTGCATGTACATTTGGAGATAGAGACCATTTTTCACAACATAGCTAATATTGTTGAATATTGTCCTATTGCCAGGAAGCAGTCGGAATAATAACTTCTGTGACTATGTTGTACTTAGCATGGTGTCACTAAAAGAGAAGTGGTTGGAAGTCAAAGAAATCCGTGTTGTAATGCCAATTCTGTCACAAACTGTCTGATGTTGGGCAGTGTCTTAACCACTTGCTGTGAATATGGTTTCATCATTTGTAAAACATTGAATTGTAAAGTGTCTAAAATTTCAATTCTGACTTTTTATGGTGGTTTATGTTGGTCTTATGAGGTTAAGTAAATTAAAATATAATTAAACAATGACTTTTTAAAAGCATCTTATTAAGTCATTGTAACCTAGTTAGTGAAACTACAAATCTAAGCATTATCCTTGAATCCTTTTCCACAAATGCCACATTTGACTTAGCATTAAGTCAGTTCTACCTGTAGAACATGTCTTGAACCCATTCATTTCTTCATTGCTGCTATTATCTCCCTAGTCCAAGCCACTATTCTTTCCTCCCTAGATACTGTGATATTATCCTTACTGGCTACCTTCTTTCTACTCTTGCCTTCCCACAACCCACTCTCCATGAAGTAACCAGGGGGTTCTTTTAAAAATGTAAATCAGATCATGTGAGTAATGCCCAAAACTTCTTGCTGATTTCCTGTCATGCTTAGAATAAAATCTGAGCTCCTTCCTTTTTCTCATAAAGCCCTTCTTCATTGTACCCTGACCGCCCCTGTTTCCTCTTTGTTCAGCACTCCGCTCACTCTCAGGCTGTTAGCTAAAGTTTTTTGTTTTTTGTTTTTTTTTCCTGAACATGCCAACCTCCTTTGTGGCTTAGCAAACTGTTCCTTCAGACTGGAAGATGCTTTCTTGTCTCTTTGCATTCCTGGTTTCTCTTCCTCATTCAGTTCGCAGCCCACATGTTGCCTCTTCAGAGAGATCTCTAACTACCCAATCTAGTGGCTGCCTGGTCACTCTCAAGTACTTCCCTTATTTCAGTTCTCTGAAGAGAACGCATCATTCTCTGCTATGTGAATTGTTTGCTGATGGTTGTCTTCTCCCAGAATAAAAGCTCTGTAAGAGAAGGCACTTTGTCTATCTCCTTGTTACCATGTCCCCAGGGCAAAATAATCTTTCATATATTAGTTACACAGGAAATATTTAATAAATAAATGAATGAATGGAAATATATCAAGAAGCAAGATACAGTTCTTATCCTCATGGATTTTTATCATCTCACAAAGTGCATAATATGTTATATTCACAAGGTATACAAGTCGTCAAGGGGTTAATATTTCTTAAATTCAATCTCGAAGGTCTTTCCCACAGTCTTTGCAGCCTCTGTTTAGGTGCTGCCACATGAAACACACATTCCATTTTTTTTTTTTTTTTTCTGAGTAGGTTAGAGCAGCTTATAAAAAAGAAATAGCTCTTAAATTAAGACACTGATGGAAATATTGCTGGGCTCTATTTTATCTAGACAAATAATCTGTGTTCTCAAACTGTTAGTATTACTGTTACTATATTCTATTTTTTAGTGCATAAAAATTTTGGTAGGATGTCAAATATTTTTCCAGTGTTAATGAAATATTAAAGCAACATGAACTAAAAGACCCTGCATGGGAGTCTGTTTTGCCTCTAAACTATTCTATGACCTCTGAGCAGCTATTACCCCTTAGTCTCCTGTCCTGTAAAGACTAAATAGTTTAATGGAAATTGCTCATTTTCAGATTACTTAGAGGCAAAAAGTCAGATTCTCCCAGTCTCACAGCTACTCCTTGGAGAGCATTGAGGATCCTTGAAAAAAATCTATTGGCTTGCCTGGTGAGAGTCATTTACTGCACCCCTCTTCCGAGGGTGGGTTGCCAGCCTGGGATCATGCAAGGGCGTTGTAAGGTCTTAGTTTTCTTATTGTTATTTTCCCCACCAGCCTTCCAGAACATCTGAAATGTTTACCACAAGCATAGCTCCTTTGGGTTAAGAGGTTATCTCTAGGGAGACATGTTTAAAATGAGCTCCTTGTGTACCATTTAACACATCTGCACTGATTGGATTATTAGAATAGAAGTTGCCTTCCAGAAGAAAATTTGAGCTAAGGGAATGGAATATATTATTTTCTGTTCCTTCTCTCTTTGCATCTATTCATCCTTGAAGCAATTTTGGAGTACTTCTATAGTCAAAACTTGTGCGAGGCCATAGGTAGAATTTAAGAAAAATGAACAGCCCCTCTCAAGGAACTTTCAGTGTAGTGGAGCTGATGAGAATATCAAAGTTAACTATATTACACAGGCAAAGTGAAATAAACAGATTAGATTTAAAGACAGGAGCTGCTCATGTTAGCATGGAATATTGGGACCAGCTTTGTGCAGGAGAAGGCATTTCATTTGAGCTTGAATTAGACTTTGAAGAGCGAGGAGGATTTCAATAAGCAGAGGTGGGATGATAGAGGTGGGATAAATAGAGTAGGAAAGGAGAGAGCTTTCTATCTGAGAGAATTGCATAAGCAAAGGCAGAGTAAATTTTGATGAAAAATAGAATTTAGAAATATCTGGTGAGTGAAGTGTTTCCTATGAATTGTTTTCAGTGGTTTTATTGAGACATACTTTACATACAATAAACTGCACATATTTAAAGTGTATGATTTGATAAGTTTGTTATATGCATACACCTGTGAAATAACCACCATGGTCTATATAGTGAACATATCCATCACCCCCAAAGGTTCCTTGTGCCCCTTGATAATTCCTCCTTGTGGCCCCTTCAGACAACCAATGACCTGCTTTCTGTCATTGCATAAATAGAATTGTACAGTTAACTCCTTTGTTTTTGTTGTTATGGTTCCTTTCACTTAGCATAATTATTTTGAAATTCACTTATGCTATTGTCTGTATCAGTAGTTCATTCCTTTATATTGCTGAGTTGTATTTCATTGTATGAGTAAGCCACAAATTGTTTATTCACCTGTCAATGGAAATTTGGATTATTTCCAGGTTGTGGTTATTACAAATAAATCTGTGTGAACATTCATGCTGAGGTCTTTACACGAACATATGCTGTCATTCCTCTTGGGAAAATATCTAGAGGTAGAATAGTTGGATTGTATGGTAGGTGGATGCATAAAATTTTAAGAAACTGTCAAACTATTCCAAATCGGGTAACCATTTTACATTTGCACTAGCAATGCATGTGAGTTTCAGTTCTTCCAGGTCTTTGTCAACACGTGATATAGTCAGGGGTTTAAATTTTAGCCATTATAATCAGTGTCTGGTATTACCTACTTGTGGATTTAACTTTAATTTTTCTAAAGTCTAATGATATTGAGCATCTTTTCATGTACTTATTTGCCATCAGAATATCTGCTTTGGAGAAGTGTATGTTTAAATCTTTTTCTCATTTATTAATTTATTATTTATTTATTTATTTATTTATTTTTTCATTTATTATTTTTTAAAATTGAGTTTGGAGACTGCTCTAGATACAGTCCTTTGTTGGCTATTGGACTTAAAAATATTTTCTTTCAATGAATGGCTTGTCTTTTCATCCTTTTAACAGTGTCTTTGAGGAGCAAACATTTTTGATTTTGGTAAATTCCAATTTATTAACTCTTCTTTTTATGGATATTCATATCCATATTATTTCATCATTTCTAAAAAATTGTTGCCTATCCCAAGGTCACAAAGATACTATTTGTTTTAGAATTTTATAATTTTGATCTTACATTCAGGTCTATGATCTATTTTGAGTTTATTTTTGTATATTTATGAGATAAATTCATTTCTTTTAGGATTCATTTGTTGAAAATGTTATACTATTTATTGAAAAGATTATCCTTTCTACATTGAATTGCCTTTGCATCTTACTCAAAAATCAATTGTCCATATATGAGTAGGGATATTTGTAGTATCTTTGTTTTGTTTCACTTGTCTATTTGAGCATCTTTATTCAATAAATATAGTTCTGTATTTTTATACTAAGTCTTGAAATCAGATAGAGTTAATTTAAATTTGTTCTTTCTTTTCAAGTTATGTTGGCCATTCTAGGCCCTTTGTATTTCCAGAATCAGTTTTCCAATTTTTATAGAAAATCCTGCTGATGTTTTATTTGGGATTCAGTTGAATCTACAGATCAATTTGAATCTAACAATATAGAGATTTCTGATCGATGAAACGTATATGTTCTTATTTATTTAAGTCTTTAAAAATTTCCATCAGCAGTTTTTTTGTTTTGCTTTGTTTTCATGGTACAGATTTCCACATATATTTTTTGAGATTTATCCCTATTTCATGTTTTTTGATGCTATTGTGAATGGTATTTTTGTTTCAATTTTTGATTGCTCATTGACATATGTAAAAATTAATGTACTTTCATATCTTGACCCTTTTATTCTAAAACTTAGCTAAATCCTTTATTAGTTCTAGTAGCTATTTTGTAGATATTGTATTTTATTTTTAAAAAAATTTTTAATGTTTTTTTGTTCTTTGATGGAGAGAGAGAAAGAGAGAGCATGAGTAGAGGAGGGGCAGAGAGAGGGAGACACAGAATCTGAAACAGGCTCCAGGCTCTGAGCGGTCAGCACAGAGCCTGAGGCAGGGTTCAAACTCATGAGGTGCGAGATCATGACCTGAGCCGGAGTTGGACGCTTAACTGACTGAGCCACCCAGGCACCCCAAGATATTGTATTTTCTATATAGATGACCATGTTGTTTTATTTCATCCTTTTTTATCTGAATACCTTTTCTTTTACTTGCCTACTGAAATGACTAGAACCTCCAGCACAGTATTGATAGAGTAGGAAGGGCAGACGTTTTTGCCTTGTCTTGATCTTAGGAGAGCATTGTCTTTTACCATTGTTGAATTGTAGTCTTCCCAAATTCATGCATTGAAGTCCTAACCTGTGGTACTTCAGACTGTGACTGTATTTGGAGATAGGGCCTTTATAGAGGCAATTAAGTTAAAATGAGTTTATGTGGGTGGGCCTTAATCCAATATGACTCTTGTCATTAGAAGAAGAGGAGATTAGGACATACATACACACAAGTAGTAGAGAGGAAAGACCATGTGAAGACAGAAAGTTCTAGGAGTCAAAGAGAGGACCTCTGAATGAAACTTTGATCTTCTAGCCTCTTAGCCTGGCTTCCAGAACTATGAAAAAATACATTTCTGGTGTTGAAGCCACCCAATCTGCAGTATTTTGTTATGGCAGAACTACCAGACCAGTACAACCATTAGGTATGCTAGCTGTAGGCTTTTTATAGGTATCTTCTACCAGCTTTTGGAAGTTCTATTCTAAGTTTGCTGAGAGTTTTTATCAGGAATGTAAGATTTGTCAAAGATTTTCTGACTCTGTTGAGAGGATCATATGGTTTTATTTTTTATTTTATTGATAGGGTGACTTGAATGGATTGCAATAGTGATTTAATACGCCATAAAAATTCATGTGTACAGGAGTTAATGGTATTTTCCAGCTCTTTTCGTGCTATCAATGAAACAAAAATGTAATTAGCTACAAATAAGCCTATGCAGGCTGGTAAAATTCTCTGTGGGAGAAACTAAAAAAGGAAGCAGTGATATTGGAAAATAAACAATAGTACCTAAAATGATTGTAATCTGAAAACTGAATTAAGTAAAAACTTCTATGCTTGGCTTTAAAATAGAGGATTTTAGGAAAATGGAGAATGTAGCAGCTATAAAGCCCAAATATTTAATTTTTTTTAATGTTTATTTATTTTTGAGAGAGAGACAGAGTGTGAGCAGGGGAGGGGCAGGGGTAGAGGGAGACACAGAATCTGAAGCAGGCTCCAGGCTCTGAGCTGTCAGCACAGAGCCTGATGCAAGGCTCGAACCCGTGAACTGTGAGATCATGACGGGAGCCTAAGCTGGATGCCTAATCAACTGAGCCACCCAGGCGCCTCAAAGACCAAATATTTAAAATATAGTCTGGGGTTTCATCTCCTTTTGGTTAAATTTTGTACATACATCTATATCCACAATGGAGGTGTGAAGAATGGGTAGTTTGTGTAGATGATATTTAAGGAATTTCAGGAAGGTGACTTTCTCTTCTGCAAAAGGAGCTACACTGTTTCATTAGCAGTTCATTTCTTTGGTTTAGCTTGGCCTCTTTTAAAATTAGATTTCGTTTGGAGAACCAATACTTTGGGCTGTTTACGTTCATACTGGTTTCAGTTGATTTGCTTTCCCTCAGAGCCATTTCGCTGAGATCCAGCACTAATAACCTAAGAATCTTATTAAATGAGTTAAGGATAATTGTGAAGCATGGAATAATCTCATCACAGGACAGTGCTTGTTTAGAGGTTTGGTGGTGGGCAACATGAAGGCATAAGGGCTAAAGGTGGGTCTGGGGTTGGTGGGAAGATGAAAGTGAGGCATTCCAGGAAACAAAGTGCAGAAAGGGGAGGTACAGAAAGGGGAAGTGGGAGATTATTTATGGTGTTATCTAATAAAACAAATACATATGAGCACTCTTATGTGCTGAGCTGGGGTCTGGACCTAAGTATGCATAAGTCAGTGCCTTTAAATGGGAGTAGGGATGGGAGCAGGAGTGAGGAATGGCTTGAGGGAGAAGTGGGGAGATGGACAGGAAATCCGGGGGTAATGTGAAGTGCCAACAGCTGTCACAAAAGTGCTCTAAGACGGGCTGGAACATGGCAGAGACAGCCTCTGAGAGAGTGGCTGAAAGAGGGCATTGGTTAGGAAAGCCCTAGAGAGGAAGAGACAAATAAAGAGTTCTATTAAGGTTTCCATGATACCTGGATATTCCCATAGGATATTTAGTTATAAAAGAAGATTGCATTATTTTCTGTATTTTGTGTTTGCTAGGGCAAGATGCTAAGAAAAAGAAAAAGAACTTATAAGAAGAGTAGAATAGCCATGTAACACTTGGGGAACCAAAAAGCCTAGTGGTCTCGGTCTCTGAGCATTTGGTTAATTGAAGATTTATTGATATAGGATAAACTTTAACCTATAAATGATATTTATTGCTAGACATGTGTACAATGAGATAATATAATGAAGTAGGTAACAGAAGGGCACTGAGCCATGTTATTCAGGTTCAAATTCTGGTTCCACTCCTATTACGTGCATGACTTTTGGGCAAATTAACTGTTCTTAACTTCAGGCTCCTGATCTGGGAATGGAATTAATAGAAGATTTTTTTTTTTAAATATTGGGGAGCCTGGGTGGCTCAGTCAGTTAAGTGTCGACTTTGGCTCAGGTCATAGTCTCTCGGTTTGTGAGTTTGAGCCCTGCACGGGCTCTGTGCTGACAGCTCAGAGCCTGGAGCCTGCTTCAGATTCTGTCTCCATCTCTCTCTGCCCCTCCCCCACTTCTCTCGATCTCTCTCTGTATCTCAAAAATGAATAAACGTTAAAAACAATTAAAAAATAAGATATTTATTTATGTTTGGGAGAGCACATGCAGGGGAGGGGCAGAGAGCAGGGGCCAGAGGATCTGAAGCGGCTCTATGCTGACCGGCTGATGGTGAGCCCAATGTGGGGCTTGAACTCATGAACCGCGAGATCATGACCTGAGCCGAAATTGGATGCTCAACTGACTGAGCCACCCAGCTGCCCCAAGAGAAGATTTTTTTAAATGAAGACCAGTTGAGTTAAATGTGCAAGGTGCTTAACAATGCCTAGCACACATGAGAGAGAGAGAGAGAGAGAGAGAGAGAGAGGGAGAGGGAGAGAGAGAATGAATATCAGTTTAACACAGAACATGAGTTTGGAAGAAGGGGAGATCTAAATTTCAATCCTGGCTCTGCTGTGCACTTACTAGCCTCAGCTGTTTTTCAGCCACACAATGGATGTAATAAATGTAGTAAATGGATGTGTTTTTTATGAGAATTAAATGACATAAAATATACAATATTGCCTAATCAATTATCTGATACTCATAGGTGTTTAATGGCTATTGTCTATTATTAATACATATTTTTTAAATGGTCATCTCTGATCATAGTTCTTTTAGAGGGACCTTTGACAAGCTATTTCCAGGAAGGATTAAAGAAGTATTCCTATGAATTTAGTGATTTCCCTTACACATCATAGACTGGGCAAAAATCAAGTCTTTTTTAGAATTAAGCTATTCATTTCTATGTATGTTTCAAGGAAGAGAGAACTGAAAATATGATATGTGGCAATATGGTTAGAGTACTTAAGCTAAAAAATAGCAATTTATTGACTAAATCTGGCAAATATATTTATTTATTTATTTATTTAAAAATTTATGTGGCATCTCCAATCAGTGGGGAGAAGATGAGATAAAATTTCATTAAATGATATTGGCATTGGGATAATAAGATAGTCTACTGGGAAAAATAAAGTTGATCTATAGCTTATACTAAATACTATATAAATTCCAAATGTATTACTTATAAACATGGAATCATAAAAGTAATAGAAAAAGAGATGGGTGAATTACTTTCTAGCTTTGGAATGGGGAAGGGTTTCTAACAGTGACTAGGAATTCAGAAGTCATAAAAGAAGAGACTGATAATTTTGACCACAATAAACAAATACATATTAACACATCAACAACTATCATAAGCAAATCAAAAGATGAATTGGGAAAAATGATCTGCAATTCTTAGAGGTAAATAAATAATGTCCTTAACATATACAGAACTTCTAGAGGTTGGTAAGAAAAAGGCTAGATGTGTTTTTTAAAGTAGACAAAGAATATAGAGACACTTCACAGGAAAGGAAATACAGCTGGACCTCTAAAAATGTGAAATATGTTCAAAGTAATTTATAATAAGATAGATAAGTGCTAATTAAACCTATACCAAGAAACAATTTTTTACTCATCAGTTTGAAATTGTACAATCCCTATAAAGTGCAATTTGGCATTATCTATCAAAATTATAAATGCATTTTCCTTGGACCCAGAAGTCTCAATTCTGGGAGTTTATCCTTCAGATAAAATTGCACACAGAGAGAATGACTTATCTACAAGTTTGTTTGTTGTAACCTTGTTATTAATAGAGAATGTTTGTAAATAACCTATGTGACCACCTTAGGGGACTGATTTAAAAAATTTTTTGATCCATTCCTTACAATGCAATACAAGGCAGCTCTATGAAAGAAAAAGAGTTTTCTATATACGGAAATAGAAAATTCTCCCAGATGTATTGATTTGTAAAAACAAAAAGATCTGGAACAGTGTATATAATATTCTATATTTTGTATAAAGTAGTGAGAAGAAAATGAATATAAATTTATGTGTGATTATAATTGCATAAAGAAACTCTGAAGAGATACATAAGAAACTAATAAAACTGGTTACCTTTGAGGGTGGCAGGTGGCAAACAGGGCGGAGAGAAACAGGAGTGGGAGTGAGAACTTTCACTGCATTGTTTTTAATATTGTTTTAATTTACAACCAGGCACATTTATTACCTGCTCAAAAGAGAAATAAGATGAAATAAAATTCATCTGTTTCTTGAATCAAAAGCTACAATCTTTCCATGATCATGGGAATCTAAAGATAATGTTATTTTTCTTGAATTAATTTTGTCTTTTCATTTCCCATTTTATCTTATTAATTTCCCACAAAGCTTCAAAGAACATAACGAACCTAGAGCCCCCTGGGAGATGATGAAATACTCTGGTCAGGCACAAGCAAACCTGGACCAATTAAGACATTTTTCCTCATGATCTCTCAATAATTTCCATTTCTTTTGTTAATTCTATTTCCCTAAAAAAGCAAATAAGTCATATGGTGCTCATTTAGCATCAGTTGTAGATACGCACACTGGACGGGCAGTTGTGTTCGAACAAGTTCTGTTATAAGCCATCTTGTGACAAGCCAGATAATTTCGTACATGATTATTCATTTATGATTGGAAATAGTGCTCCGTGTCATGTATGAAGTTCAAGAACTGGCAAAGGCAGAAAAGATTTTCACTATAAGATATTTTACTGGAAAAGGCCAAGTGTTTGATATTTTTGGCCTACAAAGCTGATTAGCTCAGAAGAGCCAAACAACAGATTTAATTTTATCAAATTAACCAATGTTAAATGTACAGAGTTAAAAATGATTTTTTCCCCTATTTATTAATGTCTCCAATGTAAACCCTTGTGCTTGAAAACAAAATGCAAGGTTCAACCTTATGATTGAAAGATTAGACGAGGCTTGAACCAGTAAAAATAGATTTTTTTAAAGGGAAAGTTATTTTGAGTGGAGTGCTAGCTGTACTAGACAAATCCAGTCGGGCCTCCTCTTCAGTCTTGTCAAAGCTTAGCACAGTCCAGAAGGCACTAGTGTGGATGCCAAAAAATCAGAGCAGCAGCAGTTAAAAAAAAATAAGTGCACGAAGAAATATTAAATGGAAAGCCAATGCCTATAAATAAAAAGGCAAGTGAGCACTAATCAATCATAAGTAACTCCGAACAGAAAATAGGAGTTGGAAGGGTGAGAGAGATTTCACATACAACATATGAGACTAGATACAAATGATTTAATTAAACTGCATTCCTTTTCCACAAGACTCAAAATCTCTAAATGTTAAGAAAAACTGGTGTATAGAAATGCAACGTCTTGCTTTGCAATCTATAGCGGATGAGTAGCAAGGCATATGCCAACAGCAGAAATAGAAGCAGTTGATGAATCCTGGGTGAGTGGAAGTGTTTCATTATCTGTATCTGTTTCTTGCTATTCATCTCAGCGTTACGGCTCTTACTAAAGGACCAAATTCTTTCCACTGTGAACAATAGCAGCCTCCACAAGCTTGGAACTTGGGGTAAAAAATCATGAAACAGAATACAAAACTAATTTCAATGAATGCTGAATGCATTCAATCAGAAGTTAAAATAACACATCCAACAAATTAAATAAATGTTAGAGGGACCAGAGGGAAGGTAAAGAAGGAGAGGAGCAGAAGGTTGGTAATTGTAAGTGTGAGGGGAGAAAGGTACACATGGCTGCCTATTGGCCAGTGGAGAAAAGAGGAAGTTAACTCTAGACATTGTCTAGTTGACCTGTAAAGCCAGCGTTGCCTTGCGAAATTATTTATGCTGCTCAGCAGAATTGGACCATATGGCCTTATTTTTAGAAGAGAACTTGAATCTTTTTAAATAAGTGGTCCACTTAAACATTTGGATTTCAAGAAATAGCTTTAGATTGATAAAAACATGCTCTGCAGGCTTCTGGATATCCATGCTTTTGTGTCTTGAATTAATTGTAGGTTAGTCAGAAAAAAATGAAATTATTTCCCCTTATATACATTTAGGTTTTAAAGTAAAGAGGATTTGAAATTTGAGAATTAAAATTTGAGAGCTTTTCCAAGCTTGCTCACTCACTCTATCTATCTATCTATCTATCATCTATCTTATATATATTATATACAAAAATATATATATCTTAATACTATTGTTTGTTCTCAATTCTATGAAATTTGAGAATGTAATGCAGAGACCATAATGAGTTTATCTCTTACCACTAACGTTAGAAGGCATAAATCTAAATCCATACAAAAAAACAAAAATAATTTTTCCAACCTAATAAATGACAGCCAGGATTCTGAAGGAAGAAGTTATTTTTAAAATCAAAGATAATTTCAACGGTTGGTAGGTCTGGTAATGGGTAGCAAAAATGGCTCATGGGAAAGGCACACATACTGCTAATGGATTGACTGAAAAGAAAAACATTATTATTGGTGTTTTTTTCCCCCTACCAGATCCAGTGATATCACTACTGCAATCTGTTATTTATGTAGAAAGGCAGTAAACAGTGGAAAGGAGAGTATCTGTTCGGGAGCATCTTCTCTGAGAAGTTGCTTGAAAATTAAGCATGTGATGAACATGTGAGAAGCATTTACGCAGTTGGCAGCATGTAAATTCTCAGAACAGTAGGGGATAAAAATGGGTTAGATAAAGAAAACTAAGGATTAGATCCACATAAACAGTTGGATGTTTGTAACATATTTATTTAACAAAAAATGGGAATGTAAGCGTTCACCTTAAATGAAACTCAGCCTGAAATGAAAATTTAAAAAAAAATGAGATTTAGACTAAAAGTTTTAAGACACTAAAATTTTATGTTAGCTCATATTGTAATCTACAACTCACAGGAGAATATGGCTATATTTTGTTTCTATGCCTTAAAACAATTGAACACACCTTGTCTATGAAGATCAGTTTATATGAGGTTTTTCTCGACCTCGGCACTGTTGACATTTTGTAGCCGATAATGCTTTGCTGACCTGTCCATTGTTGGATGTTTGGCAACATCCTGGACTCTACCCACTAGATGCCAGTAGTATCCCTTCAGTTGTGACAACCAATCCTGTCTCCAGATATTGCCATGTGTTCCCTGAGTAGCAAAATCACTCTTAGTTAATAATCACTCATCTATACCTCTTCACAGAAAGTCAAGCAAACCTAAAAGTTTTAAATGGCCTCTCAGATGGCATGTGTACTTAATTAAAAAAAAAAAATCACTGGGGTGCCTGGGTGGCTCAGTTTGTTAAGCATCTGACTCTTGATTTCCGCTCAGGTCATTGATCTCACGGTTTGTGATGGAGTCTGGCATCTGGCTCTGCACTGACAGTGCAGCTCCTACTTGGAATTCTCTCTCTCTCTGCCCCTTCCCCTGCTTGTACTCTCTCTCAAATAAACATTTAAAAAAATCACTAACTTAAGTCTAAAATGAATTTGTAAGAACTGTGTGATGATAAAATAAGTTAAAATATGGTTGACAAAATTTTCTTTAGTAAAAAAACAAACAAAACCAAAACCACTGAGATCGAATCTCCAACGCTAAATGCAGTCCCTCAGAACCTATCTTGATTTTCAGTTGTTCTCTTTCCCTATTGATTTATACAGGCTGCATTCTCTCTTCCTGATCTCCAGGCATAGCAAAGTGACTCCCAAGTGAGAAAGTCTGAGAGCTTATTATTTTTCCCTACAGGGAAGCTAGATTTTCACCTTCCCCTCTCACTCCCCTCGAAGGCTGATTGATATGTGTTGACAGTCCTAGGGCAGGGGGATGTCATCAGAAAACCAACCCTACCCTATTCCTTTTCCTCATTGCCTGACAAACCTCCTCTTTCGGGAATGTCTGAAGACTCTCCTTCTGGTCACTCTTGGTAATAATGATTGTTCTGATCACTGTATTTTCAGTTTAGTGATTAATATGCTCAGACTACTGTAACATTCAGAATGTACTGTTTCATTAAAATTTCCCCTCTATCCCCCCTTGTGTCTGAGCACTGGCTGCCTGTAGTTAGAAAGGCAGGACCTGTTTCCCTGCCTGAATTTTTATTCCTCCTCTACCCCTCCCCCACTAAGGCCAATTTTTTGGACCTTCTTGGAATTGCAGCAGGAGAATGGAGGCCAAAGAGAGAAGAAAAGGTTTTACTGACTGATACTACTGTTTAGTGTCAGCCCTCTCTGGGCTTCTTTCTCTTAGGGTGCTTTTTATGAGTTCTTTGGAGATCCACTCTCCACCACGCAAGCCTGTGACTCTGGCTGGTTCGTTGTTAACTCTTCTCAGCTCCTAGGTATATGGTGGGGCCTAGGGCTCTCTTTGACTGAATCTAAGGCAATTCCAGCCTAGCTCCCTCTTGCATAGCCCACACATGAGTAGTAGTTTGTCAGCCTTCTTTGCTCTGACAAACCTTGGATGTGTAGGGCATCCTAGCTGCCAAGTCTCTTTACTCCAACATCAGAGCAACCATCAGCAAGCCATAGTCACTTTCCCTTTTGACTTTACAGGGATGAATCACACATCGGCCCACTGTATCTCTCCTGCTGCAGGTGATACGCATCCATCACTCTCAGGGACCCTAATGAAGCCCATTCCCTAGACTTGAGGGGAGGAGCAGGCTGATGTACTTTTGTCCAAGGAGCTGCGTGGTGGTGTGCTCACAAGCTAGCTCTCTTCAAAGACCTCCTTCTCCAGGTTGCTGCTTTACACTTTTATACCTGTCAAAATGTATTTTTCAAAAAACTAAGCATAATCCTTATACAAATATGCAGTGAGCACATGCCAAAAATTTATATTACTCATTAATGAGTGATGAAGATGAGGGATGGGTCAACTGAAGACAAGAGATTCTGAAGTATGTAAGTGTAATACAGTGGTAAAAGAAAGAAGGCTGAAACAAGATGCAAAAGTGAGATGCAAAACTGGCTAATGTCCTACAGACCAAGGAAACATTGCCCTTTGGGGTTATTTTTTTTCTGCCAGGCAGATCATTTGCATCTCTACTGGACAAAAATAATTTGTGACTTAGAACTCTTTTACAAATTAATATCTCATTTCACAGGTTCTGGGACCCAAGCTATAGTAAAGAGGAAAGTTAGTTTTGCCTAGAGAAGAAGTAGACAAACTATAGCCTACAGGTCCAAAGAAGCCAGGCCTATTTTTATACATAAAGTTTTATTGGAACATAGCCACTTCTACTCTTTGATGTGCTGCCTATGGTTGTGTTCACCCTGCTTTGTGGAAGAATTGAATAGATGAGATAGAGACCATATATGGCTCACAAAGCCCCAAATATTTGCTAAATGGTTTTTTACAGAAAAAAAAATTGCTCACTTCTACTGTAGAGCATCACATAACCCCTGGACAGTCTTGATAGACCTTGCCTTTCTATTACTTTGAAAGGATACATTGTAATCTTTTTGTTCTACTTCCAAATTTTAGATTGTTTTCCTTAATGTAAACTTGATATGGGTGAGGAGCTATGTCTCAAAACAGGTCTTTGGCCATCTTTATTGTGTGCTGGTGTTGTTTGTCAATTTGGAATTTGGGAATAGTTGGGGTTCTCACCCGAAACTGATATCGAAATAGTTCCATATAGACGTTGTGTTAAAATATTGTCCTAAATAACTTATGACTTGGTTTTGAGGATCATGATTTTGTGTTTTGTTAAGGTAAAAATTCTCATAACTTCAAAAAACCTCTTCCTTTTTTCTTGGAATTGGCACTTGGTGAAGACTGGAGATGGTGGTAAGAGTATCTGATTCTAAATAATTACTGAAAATAATTTAGCTTTAAAAAATAACTTAGCTTTAATTTTTTTTTCTTTTTTGTCTTTTTGGTTTTAGCTCTCACTGGGAAAACTTGTGATTTGGTATTAGTTAATTACATTTAATTTTACTGAATCTAGTTTTCTACTGATAACTTTTAGACAGTTTTGTCAGATGGCTGTGATGTTCATTGGCGAGTAGCTGAATACCATTTTTAAGTGATTATTTTTCTAGAGATATAACATATTTTTCTTAAGTCATGATGTAGTCTCTAATGATTCATTTAAATTGTGTTCCTCTTCAAGGGGCACCTGGGCGGCTCAGTTGGTTGAGCGTCTGACTTTGGCTCAGGTCATGATCTTGCAGTCCATGGTTTGATTCCCGCGTCAGGCTCTGTGCTGACGGATTTGGATTCTGTGTCTCCTTCTCTCTTTGCCCCTCCCCCCGAAACATAAATAAACATCAAGCAATTTTTTTAAATTGTGTTCCTCTTCTTAGGAAGTAGTGTGACTACGATAAAGGAACTTGATGATGGAAGATATTTAGCGACAATTGTGTTTCCTTGGTCTGCTAATTTAACTTACCTGCTCTCTTCTCATAAATATTCAATAAGGATAACAGTAAGAGATGTGGTTTCACTTAACTTACAAGACATTGAGAGAATCATGGCTGTGACGGTGCTTTGAGGTTCTGAGCCAGTGTTAGTTAGGTTATTATTGGCTAGAGCAAAAATTCGAGAATTGTTTTAGCTGTATTTTACCAAATTTAGATTTGTCAACATTTCTCAGGCTCTGTAGAGCTCAGTTATCATTTTTCCCAGTAGTACCTTCTTGGAATTCCTAGGATTAGATTAGGAGTTGTGACCCATACTGACCTCTACCTTACCATGTGTCTCTTTTTGGATTCTCTAATAGATTGTCAACTCCTTAAGGATAAATTTTACCTTTTATAAACACATGGAATTTGTGTATACTGTTGATCTATGGGATAATAATTTGAATTAGACAAAAGTATAAAGGGACAGGTTACACAGATTAGGGAAAAAAATGTCCAAATGCAAAGTGAAGGCACTTGGATTTATAAAAACTACTACCCCACGCACAACAAAACAGAACAGAAACTGCAACAATAAAAACATAAAGGTCTCCACGGCAGAAAAATGCTGTTAAAGTACTTACCAGAATTAAATGGGAACAGGGATAGTAGTGATGGGGTGGAGTGTGGGCAGAGAGGAAGTAGGCATACCACGAAATAACATACAAGGCTCTTGTTTATTGCCTTAATATTCATGTCAAGACTTCTGTTTCTCTTGGTGTCCTTTCATCTCATACTATCATGAACAAATTAAGTATGCCACAAGGAGAATATGTGTAGAGGCTTTTATTATAGGACCTAGTACATACCAGAGTTCTAGTTGTTTGCTTAGGGAGCTGGGAGTTTACAGTTTAAATTAAGGACTGTGTTTCTTCTGGAGCCTCTAGGGGAAAATTTGTTCCTTGTCATTTCCAGCTTCCAGAGATGCTTACATTCCTTGGTTCATGGCTTCCTTACTTGGATATTTGCTTCCATTACATCATCTCCTTTTCTGACTTTCCCCCTTGTGCCTCCCTCTTGTAAGGATCCTGGTGATTACTTTGGGCCCACCCAGACAATTCAAGATAATCTCGTTTCAAGATACTTAATCACATATGCAAAAATCTCTTTTGCCATGTAAAATAACATACTCAAAATTTCTGGGATTAGAACATGAATATCTTTTGGGTGTGTGGGGTGGGAGAGGGCAATATTCTGTCTGTTAAAAATATTTAGAATGTACAAATTTATGTAATTCTACCACTCCAAGGAAAAACATTGTTATAATTTTGGGTATACCTTTTCAGTATTTTTAAAAATATTGATTTATAGATTACAAATCCTTTTTACAAAATGAGATTATATTTTAATATGGTTTTAAATTTTAGTTAATAGTATGTCATACATTTTTCTTAGGTTGCGTATCTTACATAGCATCCTTTTAAAGGTGAATTTATAGTATTCCATTGTGTACATTGAAGAAAATTTAATTAATTTGTTATTGATAGATATTTACTATGTTCCTAGGTATTTATTATCCGATACCTCTCTAATTGTCTTGATTGTTTTAGTGACTTCAAGAGGCCTTAACAACCTGGGGAAGTTGTCCAAATACAGCTAGAGTCTGGAGCCAATATATACTTGCTGAACGCATGGACAAATGAACATAGGTCAGGTGCTGTTGGCAACTCAAGGGTACCAAAGAATTAATTTTCATAGTCCCATGGGCTAGGTCTTGTCACTAGGTTCCATCTCCTACCTCTTGTACAGGCAGGTGGCTTTCAGAGTCAGTAGCCAAAGCCTGCTCTCCTCTTCCCTTTTTTCCCATTACACTGCGCTCTGCTTTGCACATTTCTACCTCTCCCACCTCTACTATTGTCCTTGGGAAACAAAGACCCCTTAGTTATGCTGATGGGAGACACAGCCTCACAACTTCTAATTTAGGGTGAATCGCTTTCAATTCCCTGCGAACATACCACATACCGAAATGAATACAATCAAAACCTGCACAAAATCTTTCTAAATTCTAGCAATTCCTGGCTTGGAAATACAGCTGATTGGATTCATGGAAAGTTATAGGAGGCAAAACTCTTAACTATTCCTCTATAGAATCATGTTATTATATCATGATTGTACTTTTGCAGTTCAAACAGGACAGAACATACTCTTTAGGTTTTTTTACAGACTTTCAAAATTTTGAGATATACATAATGGAAATCCCTGATGTTACTCTTCATTGTGGTTAGTAAGAACAAGAATGAAATGTTCTTCCATTTCCTGATGTGGTAGAATACTGAGAGGCAGAGAGAGACCACAGATAGAGAACATCTGCGAATTTCCCAAACTAACTTTTGATCAATGTTTTATTTTGTGGTGGTGGCTGTCATTTTCTCTACCAAACTTTTCCTATGAACCAGCAATTACTATCTAAATTGTTTAGCTTGAAGTTTATGTCTATTTCTATGTTCCTTTTGCTCTTTAATACAAAACTCATAGTTATTGTCATTACTAATAAGGAGGAGAAGCCAAGGGTCTAGGTAAATGGAATAAACAAACTTGAATGATCAGGAGGTAGTTTATTTTTTTATATCAGCTTTTCTTTAATTTTAATTTTTATTTGAGTATAGTTGACATACAATGTTATGTTAGTTTCAGGTGTCCAATATAGTGGTTCACACCAAGAGTTAGTTTCAAACATTATTCTGACGGATGGGTGGAGAATAATCTGTGAGATTTAAAGAATCATGGTACTTTTCTTTAATAACCACAAAATCTGCATTGCAATGTATAAATACTGAGTTTCATATGGTCTACCTTTAAATGGTATTCGAAACAGCATGGCCTTGTTACTGAAACTGAATCAACACAGCTGTCTTCTTGTTCCCTCCTTTGCATTTTTAGGAAAAGACACTTTTCTGAATCAGAAGTTTTAGCCCTTGAAGGTTGTCTGGCCAGACTTTAGGTATTTACTGTGAAAAATCTCATCATTCTATCTAATTGAACTTCTTAGACATGTGCAGAAGTTTGTAACTAGTTTCTTGGTATTACATAATGAATTGGGCTCTGCCTAATTAGCTAGCCCAGGTTTGTTGCAGGACCTTTCACTCTGCACCCAAGTCATCATCTATTTATACAAAGCACACGGAGCATGTGGCACTCTGCTACATATTGCAAGGATAAAAAGAAGGATGCTGCGGCTGGCAAATGAATGCTGGATCCTCAGAACTGGAGGGGTTTCCAGATCTAAAATGTACTCTTCAACCTAGTAGGAGGGACTGGGAGACAGTATATTAAGGGAATAGTATGGATTTGTCAAAAAGATCTAGGTTCACATCCTGACTTGGCCATTTGCAAAAATGTAGGTAATACCTACATTATAGCATGGCTGTAAGAATTATATAAAATATTAAAAACAAGTTCTCAAAGCATAACTATTAGGGAGACAGTGAAAAGAAAAATTGACAGTTGCCGGGGTTTGGGGAAGGGAAGGGATGAATAGGTGGAGCAGAGAGGATATTTAGGACCCTGTATGATACCATAATGATACCATACATGTCTTTATACATCCGTCCAAACCAATAGAAGGTACACCAAGAGTGAACCATAATGTAAACTGTGGACTTTGGGTGATTATAATGGGTCAATGTTAGTTCCTCAATTGTAACAAATGTCCCACTCTGCTAGGGGATGTTGATAATAGAGGAGGTGATGAATGTGTGAGGGCAGAGGGTATATGGAGAATCTCTGTACCTTCCCCTCAACTTTGCTGTGAACCTAAAACTTCTCTAAAAACATAAAGTCTAAAAACATAAAAACATAAAACTGCTCTAAAAACATAAAGTATAAAGAAACACCTCTTCTGGTTTAGTGACTGGCAATTAATAGATTCTTGAGAGAGAGAGAGAGAGAGAGAGAGAGAGAGAGAGAGATAAAGAGAGACAGAGAGAGAGGGTGAGAGAGAGAGGGCGACACAGAATCTGAAGCAGGCTCCAAGGCTCCAAGCCATCAGCACAAAGCCCGATGCAAGGCTCGAACCCGTGAACTGTGAGATCATGACCTGAGCCAAAGTCAGATGCCCAAGCGACTGAGCCACCCAGGTGCCCCCAATTAATAGATTCTTAAAGATGAAAGTTAAAATTATCTGACCACAGGAGACCTCGGGCAGTTTCCAGAATATCCCTGGGTAGCAGGTACCACACTTCTACAGAAAAATGTTTGGCTAAGGCAGTGTTTCTCTGAATTATTCTACTTACCTAGTTCTGACTATGGGCACCACATTCTTGTCATTATTTATTTTATAACAATCTTTGTACTGGAATTAGGGGAAGCTGAATAATTGGGAGAATTTTGAAGATAATAAAAATTATTTGTTGAGAATGACTAAAAATTAAGGCTTATTAGAAATAGTATTTAGCAAATTACCTGTTACAGTGAGTTTTTGTTATCAATCTTTAATTCTTCTTTACTAAATACATCTGAAAACCCTTTATTCTAATATTCCTAAGAAGCAGGTCTCCATTCAGGACTGAACTAAATTCCTCTCATCTTGTACTGTCCAGGTTCTACTAATTTTCTTCTGAACACTCTATTTTGCTCTCATTCTAAGCTGGTCTACCCTGGAAGGTCAATTAGTTGGGTTTTTTTTCAGTCTCTAGTAAGTTGAATGGAGTGTTCCCCCTTAGCCCCTCAAAAAGAAAGGTCTATCAGGAACCTTACAGTATGACCTTATTTGGAATGAGGGCTTTTGCAGTGTAATTAAAGATCTTGAGAGAGGTTCATCCTGGATTAGGGTGGGCTTTTATAAGAGACAGGCAAGAAGACACAGAGGGACACAGGGAAGAAGGGCATATGGAGATGGAGACAGAGACTGGGAGATGCACGTGCAAGCCAAGGAATGTCACGGCCACCAGATACTAGGAGGGAGTCTTGCAATGGAATCTCCCTTAGAATCTCTAAAAGGATACAAACCTGTCAATGTCTTGATTTCCAACTTCTGGCCTCCCAAACTGTGAGGGAACAAATGTCGATTGTTGGTAAGCCACACGGTTTGTGGTAATTTGTTACAGTAGCTTGAGGAGATTAATAAGGGGTCCTGAGTGTCAGTTTAGAATTTTAGAGGGGCACCTGGGTGGCTCAGTTGGTTGAGTGTCCGACTTCAGCTCAGGTCATGATCTCAAGGTCTGTGAGTTCAAGCCCCGCATCCGGCTCTGTGCTGACAGCTCAGAACCTGGAGCCTGCTTCAGGGTCTGTGTCTCCCTCTCTCTCTCTGCCTCTCTCCTGCTCTCGTGGTCTGTCTCTGGCTCTCAAAAATAAATAAACGTTAAAAAAAATTATCTATAAAAAAAAGAATTTTAGAAAACATTGCTGAAAGTTGACTTTAAGATCCAAGTCTTGTTCTTAGAATTTTGAATAGGTTTTCTCCCTCCAAGGTAGTCTCTTAATATTATTTGCATATTATCCTGACTGACTGCTCTACTCCTTATGAAATCCTCACTTTGCCCCCACTCCCTCCAGTGCCTGCTATTGTGCTTGTACATTCCTTTATGCTTCAATTGCAGCAGGTGGGCCAATTCCATTTTTGGGGGGTGGGGGTGGGGGAGAGGATGATAGCTTTCTATTGGGAGATCAAGAAGAAAACAGTGAGTGCCAGGGAGAAATACAGATTCCTAGATTATGCACACATAACCTGGTTAAATATCCATCTTGGATCTCACAGCTAAGGATCTCAGTTTCAAATGTTTCCCCCCTTTTCCTCCGCCGACATTCTTTTGCGTTATACTTGCTCTGTGTTCATCCTATTCTGGTTAAATGTGGCTGTTCTGCACAGGAGACTACTTGAGTAGTCAAGGGCTGTGTAATCCCAAGGGGTCAGGGGGTGACTTCTGTAGAGCCAGAGTGTCAGCAATGACTTGGTGAGGGTGGGGGCAGGGAATGGCAGGACAGAAGAGGAAGGTGGATGTGGGAGGTGGTGATAGAAGAGTAAATGGAGGGTGGTCAGGGAGAAAGATTTGAGGCACATGTACCTTTCCACATAGACTCTAAGGCTGTCTTTTTGACTCAATTTTTCCTCTGAGGCAGGAATAATATTTATTTGACAAGGCATATAGCATTCACTATACACTAAACATTATTCTAAGTGTTTTATAGAAATTAGTTCAGTTACTTGTCAAGCAAACCTGTAAATTAGGTCCTATGATCATCTTCATTATACTGATAAGGAGACTGAGGTGCAGAGGCATTAAAAAGCTTGCCCAAATTCGCATAGCCAACACATGACTGAGACGGAAAAGGTAGGATTATCAGATTAAATATAGGACACCCAGTTAAGTTTGAATTTCAGGTAAGCAACAAATAAGTTTGAAGTATAAGTATGTCTTATGCACACTGGGATATACTTATAATTAAAACTTATTTGTTGTTTATCTGAAATTCAAGCTTGGCTGGATGTCCTGTATTTTTACCGTGAAATCTGGCAACCCTACACCCACGGATTGTTTGCTGTTAATCACTATCCTGTACTCTATCCTAATCAGAAAAAAAAAAAATCTCTTGGGAAGGAGGGAGAAATATCATCCAGTATGATTTGCCCTTGGTTCTGAGGTCCCAATGAATGGATGTTCCTGGATGTGAAATTTGGGATACTTTATACAGTATAGCATATGCATGTTTACCTCCTGGCTCAAAAAGGCTATTATTGTATATTATCATGCAAGTGGCCTTGTGCTGATTTCAAGTAATCCCCTTCCCCTCAATTTATTCATAAGAGATCAAATATACAATTACATATGCAGCTGCACTTCTTTAGATCTTGCCACAGAGGCACTCAGGGTTTCCATATCCAGCCTTTAACGTCAGTTTGACTTTAGGTAATACTTAATAATCACTCCTTATTCTTTTTTAAAGCCCAAATTAATTAAAATGTATGTGTCTACAGTGAGTATTGTTTCTAGATTGTTTTTTCAAATTCCCAATATAAATAGCTTTTTATGTAGATAATTAAAACGATCTGCTTCCCGGTAGCTCAGTTATGTTTACAGCATCCCCTTTTTATTTGGGGAATTAAACTGCTATAAGTTTTTATTTTAGTGGATGAAATATCACAAAAAATGCTCATGCATTATTATTCCTTAAAAAGAAACAGAGACTATTAAATATTATTGGAAAAAATTGCTTTCAGTTAACTCAAAAGGCCTTAGAGTTCTACAGTTTTTAGGCAAATATATTTGAGTTTGTTCCATCAGAAAATCTAAATGCATAAATAAGGGTTCTTAGAAAATTTAGCATTCAAATAAGGAAATCTTTCAAATCATTTTATAACTATTACTCTAGTAAAATTTCTCTGAGTCAGTAAAGATAAGGTATCTCTAGTAACACAAGGAATTTGGTGATTTCATAAGATATTATAAAATTACAAAGTAAATTGAATAAGTTGAGCAAAGTCATAGGAAAAAAGTCAAAAGTGAGGTAATGATTAAAGTTACAATAAGTGTTCTTAGTCTCTGACTCTGACTAAGCCCTTATCTCCCCCTTTTGCAGCATAGATAGTATATCTAAATGAATGTTCAATAATATTTTTAGGATATTAAAGTTCTTTTATAGTTCCATGTTTTCAACTGAAAAACTGCCTGAAAAACCGATCACATAATTTGCCATCATGGCAGTGTCTCTAAATGCTAATTACATTTATTAAAAAAAAGACCGGGTACCTGGGTGGCTTCAGTTAAGCATGATACTTTGGCTCAGGTCATGATCTCACGATTTGTGAGTTCGAGACCCACATTAGACTCTGCACCAGCACAGAGCCTGTTTTGGATTCTCTGTCACCCTCTCTTTCCGCCCCTCCCCCATTCGCTTTTTCTCTCTCTCTCTATCTCTGTCTCAAAAGTAAATAAGCACTAAAAAAAAAAAAAGAGACCACTTTGTCAAAATGAATGCTGAAGCTTGGTAATTAAGTTGCACCACTCACCTGTTAGGTTTATTCTCTTGTTCATTTCAGTAAATTCTATATCACAAAGATTAAGCTACTCAACCCTATTGTTACTTGGGTACTTTAATTTCTTTTGAATGGAGAAATGATATTTGCTTCATGGCAAAGCATGTAATCAGCCTTTTTGAAAACTATTCAAGAAAGCAGAGAGAAATTATGTCCTGGAAAAGTTTGTTATCTGCATAATTAACAAATTTTGACTGGATTTCCAAATTGTCACATCTTAATAGTCTGAGTGTGGGATGGGAAATGTTTTTATCTGAATTAAATCTTGAGGAATGTATTGTACCTATGAGACTAAATTCTTGTTCTCTTATTCTAGTCTGTATAAGGATTTGGTAAGCTTAGTGAGGCTTTACCTATTAGCCTCGTTAATTATATTTAATTATTTATCCTATTTTGGGGGCTTATCCTATTGTAAGTGCTTTTGTCTTTTCTTCTTGACTCATTCTGCCAACGGTTGTTAGAATTTGCTGCTAGATCTGTACAGCTCTCATGTTCCTCCTGTTAACCAGTGTTTCCAGTGCCTCAAACAGGGCTGCCTACAACCCATGTTCTCTGCCTTTTCACCTTTCAGTCTCTACCTTTCCCTCTGTTTCTACTCAATACCCACTTAACCACTTGCCAGGCAACATCTGTATTTGAACAGAGGCCTTCAATACCTTCAGTGTCTTATGGTATAATGGGCAAGGATACTTGCATGCATTGAGTGCTTATTCTGTGAGGGGCAATGCGTTTTATTCAGCTGTGTGTGTGTGTGTGTGTGTGTGTGTGTGTGTGTGTGTGTGTATGTGTGTATGTAATCTCTACATCCAACGTAGGGCTCAAACTCACAATCCCAAAATCAAGAGTCATATGCTCTACCAACTGAGCCAGCCGGCACCCTTATTCAGCTGTATTTAAGTCTCTCCGTGACCTGATAAAGTCAGAGTTACTAATCTCATTGTACAAATGAGGAACTAAAGGTCACCAAATTTATATAAATTATCATGGATGAACAACTAATAATTGTGAATATTATTATTTCATAAATCGATCTAACAGAGAAGTCCATAATTTCTTGGGCACACCGTGGATCTAAGGCATTGGTAAAAGACAAAGGGATGAGTTTATCTGGATGCACCTTATACTATGTAGATGGTTGTCTATACTGCAAAGCAGTCTTGCTACGTCAGCATATTATGACATTGTCATATCTAGATAGCCATTCAGGAAAATTTCAAGAATTGATAGTTTTTATCAAACATTTTATTGATTAGATAGTCAAACCTGTGACTGGGGCAGCCCATCCTAGACCTGTGGACCCTTGATATACCAGAAGTGACTGGATTGCTCTGCTAGAATATTTTTCTTCAGAAAAAGGTATTCCTCACTGTGTTCAGTAGTAAATACATCTTGGTACTTATTTGAATTTCATTTTTAAGGACAATTTTTAATGAAATGGAAAAATCCTTAAAGTTCTCTCTACCACACAGATGTGTGCTAATTTGGCAACTAGAAGATGCTGGTTGGAAATTTTAGATTTGGAATTGTATATTTCTTTTTATTCATGGAGAAATATTTGTCATCACAGAAAGAGTCATAATCTGGATAAAGTCAATGAATATGTAGTTTACTTTCAGATTGAAGAGTAACTGACAAGGTGATTTATTAACCTGCTTTTTTTTTTTCAAGACTGATCACAATCAATTAACCATTTTGTTGTCAATGCTACTAATAATGTTGCTGTTAGTACAATTAGAACATTGAATGAAAAGGTTTGATTATGGGATTTTGCATAAGACTTGATTAGTTGATTATCACGAGTCAGCTCATCAGAACCCCATTCCTTTACTTGGGGGGATTTCCCACTTTAAGAATCTTGGTAGAAGGGGTATCCCACTTCCTACTGTGGATTCAAAATTGTCACTTTTTCCTCCCTCAGTTTCCTTTGCTGCTAAGGTATGGGAGAATTGACATTTGGATGCATTTGCTCTGAACATTGAGTTGGGAGCAACTGATGCAAGAAGCAGGACCACAGAAGATTCATTTTGATGGTGGTGTCAGTGATGCCAAGGTCCAAGGGCATGGTGGTAAAGCCACAGTGGCAGCATCAGTATCAGGTCTGGTGGTGCCAGTACAAGCTGTGGTGACCATTATGTAGAACTGTGCATCTTTGTCCTCACTAGACTGGTTTTGTGGTGTTGCTCTGGCTGTATTCCTGGAAATCTCATTTCCTTCCCTCTTCCAAAATGTCATTGTTATGGCAATTTGTGAGTTACTCAAGATCTTTCCATTAAATCCCTCATCTGGAGTATGCTCGTAACTGAGATTGCGATACACTTTGTTTATATGATATGAGAATTTCAGTATTAACAGTAAGAGTACCCTAATTATCAGTGTTATTAAAAAAAGTGCTTAAATACCTTGTTGATGATTGTACTGAGAAGGTAGAAAAGACTGATCATTAAATCAGACACATATTCAAACTGTCATGTGTTATTTGGCCCCTCAGAAAAAAATATACACATTGAAATAAGCATTAATAGTATCTTGAAAACATAGTACTGTGGTATATCTTTGGCAACATTCTGGTAACCCTGCAGCAGTTACACTAGTACAGTTTGGAACAAAATGATAGTTGCCATTACTAAGACTGAGTTTCCAAAGTTTTGTTAACACCAAGAGAGAGAAAAGATATTTCTTAGATGCCTGGAAAGTAATTCATTTTGAAGCAAGGGGTAAAATATTATACATTTTGGTTATGTATTTTCAAATCCGTTGAACAAATGAGTTAGACTAAAATATGTAAGATTCAGTTTGACTCTAAACAAATCTATGATTCTGACATATATGCATGTGTGTATGAGTGTGTGTGTACAATCATTTATTACAAATGGACTTGAACATGAAGGAGAATAGATGCTCTAAAAAGGACTCAGGAAAAGAGATTTCTCATTTTAGAAAGGAAAGTAGAGGGGCGCCTTGGTGGCTTCTGTTAAGTGACTGACTCTTGGTTTCAGCTTTCAATTCATGATCTCACAGTTCATGAGCTCGAGCCCCATGTCAGGGTCTGTGCTGACAGTGTGGATGGAGCTCTCTGTCTCCCTTTCTCTCTATGCCCCTTCCCTGCTTGTTCTCTATCTCCCTCTCAAAATAAATAAATAAACATTGAGGGGCCCCTGGGTGGCTCAATTGGTTAAGCATCCAACTTTGGCTCAGGTCATGATCTCATGGTTTGGTTTGTGAGTTTGAGCCCCATGTTGGGCTCTGTGCTTACAGCTCAGAGCCTGGATCCTGCTTGGGATTCTGGGTCTCCCTCTCTCTGTCCCTCCCCTGCTCACAATCTGTTTTACGCTCTCTCAAAAATAAATACATTAAAAAAAATAAACATTAAAAAAAGAAAGGAAAATAGAAAAGTAGAATGAGGAAGTAAGTCAGATTTTATAAGCTATTTAGTGGCGAGCCACCCTATCAGGTCCCTACGTAGTTTAGTGGGTTCAGGTGGTTAAATGGCTTAAGTTATGGACAATCGACATTTATTACAAATAGTTTTACATATTTTTTCTAAGGATACTTATAACTTTTGCTAGTTAAATCTAGAAAAATAATATTAATTTCTAATCTAATTTTATGAGACACTTTGTTTTCCTCAAGGAGAATGGAACTCAAACAATTAGATTTCCCTTTTTAATGTGGCCACCCAGAATCTCAGAGTTAAATCTGAGCCTCCATTGTAGAAACTGTGGAATTCAAAACCTATATTCTATCCTGTCCAATCCACACCAGCCCAACACATCTTGACCCTTTGTTATATTTATTTTTGTTGATTCTGCATTTTTATTTTTTTAAGTATATAATATAAAATAAAAATACATAAACTATCTTATATTCTTTATGACATTAGGGAAGATCTTGAGAGGTGCAGATTTAATTTTCTTTAACATTGGAATTGGCAAATTATTAGCTTAATTTAAGTTCTTTATTAGCTTATTGAAATGGGGATAATACAGATTGTTCAGTCAGTAATGAAAGCAATGGTCTATTCCTAGAACTACATCTATCTGAATAATGTCATGCACCATAAAAGAAAAAGCACTGGGATGGGATCAGCCTACATTTGTCTCTTGATTCTTCCACTGGCTTACTCTGGAAACGGATGGGCTTTTTTTTTTTTTTTTTTTTTCTCGCATTTATAAAGGAAAGGGATTAGTTAGGCCTAATATCCTCCACAGTTCATGATGGCTGGAAATTACTGACTATGCAGTAGAACTGAATTGCTTTCTTCCTCTCTGTACCTCACCTGAGTGAGACAGAGGAGGGGGATGTGAGTCTTGGCCAGATCTCGCTGCTGGATGAGCTAATCTGTACTTTGGGTTGATTTTGAAGTCTTTTTTTTTTGTTTTGTTTTGTTTTAAGCATCTAGGAGGGATATTTTTGTGAACCCCAAATTTATTTTCTTTTTTCCTTTCTCTTTACCAAAAGTAATTTAAGTTCACAAGAATGAAGATGGTGACAGCAGCCTGGGCTTTAACTTTTGAACACTTTCCAGTTTTATGTCTTATTAAGCAATATTGTAAGTAATATGCACACATTTCAATAAAATACATGAAAAACTTTGCACATTGTTAAGATATTTTTCACAGTGTGTTTTGTCAATTCTGAAAGTCTGTGAGAATCTGGCAAACTGCCAGGACGTGGGGGTAATATGAAAGGACACTAAAAATGAAGAATATCTGATTAGGTGATGGTAGTGATAGGAAGGTTTAGGGAGCTTATTAAAATAAAATACCAAGAACCCCAAAATGCATTTCATTTAAAACATATGTCTTAGGATATCTTTGAGACTGCTTTTTTCATTTTAAAGAAACAGGGATTGGGGCGGCTGGGTGGCTCAGTCAGTTAAGCATCTGACTTCGGCTCAGGTCATAATCTTGCAGTCAGTGAGTTTGAGCCTTGTGCCTGGTTCTGTGTTGACAACTCAGAGCCTGGAGCCTGCTTTGCATTCTGTGTCCCCTGCTCTCTCTCTTCCCCTTGGACCCTCGTGCTCTGTCTTGCTCTGTCTCTCAAAAATAAATAAATGTTAAAAATTTTAATAAAAAAATAAAGAAACAGGGATGTGTATGAATTACATTTATATGAAACAACTATATTGATATTCACTGCCAAAGATATCGTACTGCAGAATACGGAGATTGAAAATGTTCTTTAAATCCAACATTGAGGTATAGTGTAAAGAAATATCAAATAATTCTTATGATAAGATATGAAATTACTTAGAAATTGTTCCATGACATATATTGTAAAAATCTCACTGTCATATACATAGTGAAATATATCATTTATGATGAAAATAGTCGCATAAGTTTCACTGGAGTAAATAGTCTTCTTCAATGTTAAGGTGATTGGAGAGCTTTACAAAAGAATATGGGGCAGCATTGTGGAAGAATATTCCTCGGGGAGGGAGGTTGGGTAATGGTAGAGAGACACTGTTCACAATTATGTAGCGGTCTTTCTGTGTCATGCAAATTCAACATTATATTTGATTCAGGGATATTTAAGAAAAGTGTGTCTTAAGCAACCTAAGCCTAGCTTTTCTAACCTATAAAATGGAGTGACCACTAGCCCCTGACTCATTGTAGGATGGAAACAATAGGTAAGTTAACTTGTAAAAAGCAACCTGCTCATAGAAAGCTCCGATAAATGTTAGCCACTGGTATTCTTATCTTATTCTCATTAGAGCAGAAAATAACAGAACATAAATTTGGTTTAGTTAGGATACAGTTGTTTCAGGTTTTACTGTGTCATTTTCATACCTGTAAATCAATACTGTCTTTCTTCAAAGAAAAGGATTTCTGCTTACATTAAAAGGATGGATCAAAGTGTTGGTATTTATTCAGAAATAATAATGACGCTGAAGCCACACCATGATGATTGACTGTCCATGTTGCCAGCTGTGTGTTTGCAAGCTAATGATCATCTTTTCTACAAAGTCTTTACATTAAGCAATAGCTTTGATGGCTAGATAATCAGAGAAATCAAAGATGGATAATACCTATTTATTTTTTATATTTAATTATTTTTGAAGAAATTGCATGAATATACTTTGACCTCAAGGAACACAAATTTTCAGATTTATATAAAGAAAGATCGTCCATAGCTAGGTTTTAGAACAATAGTATTTTTTTTTCACATTTTTTTCATGACCTGATTCTTCCATAGATATAAACTTCCTTACAAATTTATAAATTTAGTCCCTTCTCTTACTTCACATAATTGTTAAACTGTTTGAAAAAGTTATACCATCATAGCAATAGAAAAAACTGGAAGGAAATACATTTCTTATCTCTTGATAGAGAAGTTTCTAAACTTAAAAGAAATGACAGTAATCATAAAGAGAATACTTGATAGTTTGTTGAAAATTTTTAAACTTCTAAGAGTTCTAGGTATAACGCAGTGTATATATTAATATATATATTAAGTAATATAAATGTTATTGGCAAATAATATGTATTCAGTAACAATATATTCAACATATATAATATATATTATACATAAATAAAATTCTTCCTAGATTTTGACCATCATGTCTAAAAGAAAAGACAAAGATCAAGCACATTGTATTAATGTTGGAAATATAGGAAAGGTGAGAGCCATATGCCATAACTTTGAGGAAAGTTTGTAAGAGAGGTATGGAACTGGGAGAAAGAAGGAAGAAGTAGGGTGACTTGTAACTCACTGCATGTGAAGGAACAGTAGGCTTTGGGAGCGAGTAGCAGAAATGTCGCTGAACCCATCAGAATTCCTAACGTCATGGGGTTGGTGAGATATGGAAGAATAGGGACACTCGTGTAGGTGGGTGGGTGGGTAAACCAAGCATTAGCTTGTCTCTATGTTTTTCTACGTAACTAGTTTATAATCCATGATATATATCATTATATAGAATTTCTCTGGCTATCCCCTCTATTACTCCATGGAAACAGCTCTTATTAAGTCATTAAAGGACTTCAGGTAGCTAAACCCAAAGATACTTTTTCAGTATTCATCTTACTTGTCTTTTGGTCATTTCCTTCTTCTTGAAATACTCTTTTTTCTTGTATTATAAAACCACACTTTTGAATTTTCTGCCCCTGTGGCCATTCTTTCTTGGGGTCCTTTGTATCTTAGTATCTTTCTGGATATTAAATATTAAACATTTAATTAAAACTCCATAAGGTGAAAGCCAAGGCCACTGGAAAAAGGGAATAGAAACTTAGGAAAATCTCATACATGTAGGACAACTAAGGGCTCAGATACTTCAGAGATGATGTTTGTATCACCCCATCAGGCAAAATCCCCAACCTGCTGAGGTGCTGGCTAAGAGCTATGGAAACATGCAATGAGTGGTAGAAAAAAGCTTTGGTAGCATGTATTCTTCACCGCTTCCTGCCTCATACACTTTGCTCCTTAATTTTGAATTCAGCTATGTGACTTGCTTTTGCCAATAAAACGAGGTAAAGGTGGTGATGTGCCACTTCTAAGACTAGGCCTTGAGATATTTTGCAAGTTTCCACTTGTAATCTTACACCTTAGTTATAGACATGGAAAGAGCATATTTGGATTACTCTGCCAGCCACAGGAAGATTGGTACCTCCAGCCAAACCCATGTACCTCCAGGAGGTCCATGGAGCATTGCTACCTCCAGCCAAACCCAGTCTAGATAAGCTACAAACATGTGAATGAGCCCAAATGAGAGCAGCAAAACTGCCCAGTTGAGGTCAGCCTAGACCAGCTGAACTTAGTGACCAGTAGATTCATGAAATATGTGCTGCTGAAATTTTATGATTGCTTATTATACAGCATAATTGTGAACATAGTCAACTGATACAGATTTCATAAATACCAACATAGACTTGTGAAGAGAAATTAGAAGTAGTGTCTATCCATATTTTGTTTGCTATCTCATGTATATATTTTAACTAATTTTCTCATTGCTGATACCCATGTATTTATATAGTATATTTTGGTGGTAGTGGTTAATGTAGCGATTTAGCCCACTTACAAAATGTCAAGTTGGCATTAAAATAAAACTAAAGGAAGATTAGATATTCAAAGACCTGAATTAGAGGTAGGTGCAGAAACTGAGAATTCTTTCAGTGGCCCTATTTTGGGCCATTTTCTTATTGAGGATATTTGAGGCAATTTTCTTATTGAGGATAGTTGTTTAACATTAGTTGATAGCGTTTTATTGTTGTAATAGGTGCTGTTAAATTTAAGCATGGAAGAAGGATGTAAATGATATTGGGAATTCAAAGAATGGGTTGTGGTAGAAATTTCTTATGAATTTCTGGCTGCCAAAACACTTTCAGAACCCCTTTCTAATATTTAGGGATGGTTTTTTGTTTTGTTTTGTTTTGTTTTTTATCTTACAAGTTCTATCTTTCCAAGATTTAGGCTTACTTTCTAAGTCTCCTTTGTAGTTGGGGCCCTGTCATATGACCACCTATCCTGATCCACCAAGTTACCATGCATCCTGAGCTACCCATCATGAACTGGGAATTGACTGACCCACCTACCCAGAAGGTAGGATGTGCACAGTAGAACTTCACTATCAAATGGAAGTGGTGTGTACAATTGTACTCGGACAGTCCTTGAAGGCACTAGTAAGTGCTCAAATTATATTTTCTTCTAGTTTGCTACATTTTTTGTTCCATACCTGTGGTTTCATGAAGAGTTTTCTATAACAAATTGAGGAAGAAAAAACTCAAGTCCGTTTTATAGATGGTTCTGTATAATATGCAGGCATCAACTGAAAGTGGACAGATGCAGCACTACCACCCCACTCTGGGGCAGTCCTGCAAGTCAGTGGTGAAGGAAACTCCTCCCAGTGGGCAGAACTGTGAGAAATGTATTTCTTTGTTCATTTTGCTTGGAAGGAGAAATGGCCAGATGTGTAATTGTATACCAATTCACGAACTGTAGCCAACCATTTGGTTGGCTGGTCAGGGACTTAGAATGAATATGACTAGAAAAATTGATGACAAGGTCTCAGATGAGGTTTGTAGATAGATCTCTCTGGATAGACACAGAATGTGAAAGTATTTATGGTCCCTATAAATACTTATTAATGGGTAACCTTGGCAGAGAAACATGTTAATAATCATATATATAGGATGGCTAGTTCTGTGGATTCCTGCCAGCCTTTATCCCCAGACATTTTTATCCATTTCTCCAATGAACTCATGAACAAAGTGTCCATGGTGGTAAGAATGAGGGTTATGTGTGCACTCAATGATGTAAATTGTCACTCGCTAAGGTTGACCTGGATGTAGCCACTGCTAAGTGCCCAGTCTGCCACTGCAGAGATCAACACTGAGCCTCTGATATACACCATATCTGTGGGGTGATTAGCCAGTTACTTGGTGGCATATTGATTAAATTGGACCACTTCTATCATGAAAGGGGCAGTGCTTTGCTTTTACTGGAATAGAGATTTATTCTGGATATTGATTTTTCTTCTCTGGTCACAATGCTTCTACCAGTCTACCATTCATGGACTCACAGAGTGTCTTATCCACCGTCATGGAATTCAGTCCAACATCACTTCTGATCCCAAACTCATTTTCATAGTAAACAGAGTGTGACAATGGGTCTGTGTTTGTAAACTCACTGGTCTTAGCACAATTCACCACAATTGCGAAGCAGCTGACTTGATACAATAGTGAAATGGACTTTTCAAGACTCAGTTGTAGATGGAGCCAGCTAGATGATAATGCCTTGCAGTGCTAGATCTTTGTCCTCCAGAATGTGGTATATGCACTAAGTCATTGTCCAATATATGGTGCTGTTTCTTTCCATGGTCAGGATTCATGTGTCCAGGGATTAAGGAATGGAAATGGCTTTTTTTGCTATTAACCCTAGTTAACTACTCATAAACTTTTGCTCTTTGTCCCCATGGATCATAGGTTCTGCTGATTTCAAAGTCTCAGTTCCAAAGGGAGAATACTCCCAACTGGGATGCAACGATGATTTCACTGAACTTGAATTTGAAACTACCACCAGGCCACATGGGGCTCCTCATGCCTTGTATTGGTTGAGGTGATTGGTCCTGACTACCAAGTCAGGATTGGGTTGCTATTACGCATTGGGATAGGAGGACTATGTATGAAATCTAAGGGATCCCCTAGGTTTCTTTTAGTACTCTGATGTATTTGATTAGGTTAATGGAAAACTACTACAAAAGCCGAATTAAGGCAGGACCATTAGTGGCCCAGACCTACCAAACAAGCTGAGATGCTTGCTGAAGGCAAAAGAAATGCGGAATGGGTGGAGAAAGAAGGGAATCATAAATACTGGTTATAAATAAACATGTTACCTACTGCAGAAAGGGAGACTATAATATTTATGAACATTTCTTCCACATCTTACTATTATTTTTATACCAAATACTTTTATTTTCTTTCTTCTGTTATTTCCTTATCACATAACATAAATGGGTTAAAATAATTTTAAAATAGTATCTATTATGCTATTGTGGGGTGGAGCATTCTAAAAATGTCAGTCATGTCAACCCTATTGAACTTAAGGTTGTTCAAATAGTCTACATGGTTGCTATTTTTGTCAATTATTGATTGAGGTTTATCAAAATTCTTAACTCTAACTGGATTTGCCTTTCTCCTTATGATTCTATCCATTTTATTATTTATACATTTTATAGCCCTGTGTTATGTACATAAATATTTTAGGATTATAATGTCCTCTTGGTGAACTAACCTCTTTATCATTATGAAATGACCTTCTTTATCCTTGATACTATATTATTATTTGTTCCAAAATATACTTTAACTGATACCCAGATTTTTTTCAGTTAGTTTATCTTTTCCCATTCTGTTATTTTTAACCCATTTGGGTCTTTTATATTTTAAGTATGTTTCTTATAGTTAGGATATAGTTACATCTTTCTTTTTTTTATTTGTTTTTTTTTTAAGTTTCTTCCTTTCCTTTCCTTTCCTTTCCTTTCCTTTCCTTTCCTTTCCTTTCCTTTCCTTTCCTTTCCTTTCCTTTCCTTTCCTTTCCTTATTTTGAGAGTGAGAGAGACAGTGTGAGTGGAGGAGAGGCAGAGAGAGAGAGGAAGACAGAGAATCCATATAGCTTGGAGCCAAATGCAGGGCTCGAACTCACAAACTGTGAAATCGTAACCTGAGCAGAAACCAACTGTTGGATGCTTAACGAACTAAGCCACCCAGGCACCCTACATCTTGCTTTTTTAAATCCAATTCAACAAACTCTGCCTTTAATTGGGATGTTTAGACCATTTGTATTTAATGGGATTATTGGTTATGTTGGGTTTAAATCTACTGACTTGCTATGTTTTGTTGTTGTTGTTCAATTTTTCCCTTAATTTTTCTGCCTTATTTTGGATTTTTTTTTTGGATTTTCTTTGTTGGCTTATTAGTTATAACTCTTTGTTGTATTATTTTAATATTTCTTTAGGTTTTATAGTGTACATCTTTGATTTACCATTGTCAACTACTGTTGAGTGATAATATCCCATTTCATGTATAGGGTAAGAAAGGTACACAGAGTGCTTCTGTTTTTCCCCTCTTGCTTTTTGTCCTATTGTTATCATATACAGTAAAACCTTGGATTGTAAGTAACTTGTTCTATGAGTGTTCTGCAAGACAAACAAATATTTCTTATAAATTTTTACTTGATAAAAGAGTGATATCTTGCTCTTATCTTGCTCAATACGAATAGTATGTGACACTGAATGTCGCATGATCACAACTGAGCCGATGGGTCTTGAAATTTGCTTTGATATATGAATGCTTTGGATTACAAGCATGTTTCCAGAATGAGTTATGCTTGCAAACAAAGGTTTCACTGTAATTTACTTCTACATTGTCATAAATACCATACTATGTTGTTTTGTTTTTGTTTTAAATAATTTTTGGTTAAATTGTTTAGTTTTGCTTTAAATAATTTTTATGTAAATTGTTTTAAATATTATTTATTTAATTTTTAATTTTTTTATTTTAATGTCTTTTATTTATTTGTGAGAGAAAGAGAGGGTGAGCAGGGGAGATGCAGAGAGAGATGGGGACAGAGGATCCAAAGTGGGCTCTGTACTGACTGTAGAGAACCTGATGCAGGGCTTGAACTCACAAACCATGAGATCATGACCTGAGCTGAAGTCAGACATTCAACCAACTGAGGCACACAAATGCTCCTATTTTATTTTTTAAATGTTTATTTATTTATTTTGAGAGAGAGAGTGCATGTGCATAAGCGGGGAGGGGGGGGAAGAGAGAGAGAGAGAGAGAGAGAGAGAGAGAGAGAGAGAGAATCCCCAGCAAGCTCTGCACTGACAGCAAGGCTAGATTTTAACCAACAGCAAGATTACAATCTGAGCCAAAATCAAGAGTCGGAGGCTTAACCGACTAAGCCACCCAGAAACCCATAGTCAGTGATTTTTAAGAGTTTTGATTAGATAATTATTTTATGTTTATCCAGATATTTACCATTTCTGGTGCCCACAGTTCCTTTGTCTAGATTCAGATTTCCATCTGGTATCATTTTCTGTCTGAAAAAATTCTTTTTTTTTTTTTTTCTGCCTCAGGTTTCTTTGTACAAATTGCACAGGAGAACACCGGCCCCATGTAGACAGCAGCCCAGGAGTTACAGCAGTCCTTTCTTCCCCACTGACAGAGGCTTCTGCTCCTGGAAGCTATGTGGGGGTCTAGGTATCTTTGGGAGCCTGAGTTGGATCTGGACCCATAGGCTTGGCTTTGATTTGAACCTTGGTTTTGGTCTTTGGCTGGCAGAGCCTGAGATCCTTGGTGATGTGGACATGAACGTGTTTCTGAAACTTGGGGTGAGCAATGTAGGTAAGTCAACTGCACTTGCAGCTCTTTGGGGGTCTTGAGCTTGACCTCTTGGGCTTTATTAAGGCCTTGATAGCCTCCACACATGTGTTCATGGCCTTGGCATTGTTAGGCTGCATCTTCTTCAGGCCCTTCTTGCTGTGCTTCTTGGCAAAGCGAATGTTCCTTAGGAACATAGGCTTCAACACTTTAAGAGATTCATATCATTGTGATTGGGGTTTCTTGATACTATTTCTGTGTCATTTTTTGGACTGGATATGTGAGGTACAGTTCTTGGAATTGACCACATCTACCTGGAAGCCTGCTGCTCCTGAAGCACGTAGGACCAGAAGAGGAAAGGCAAGAAACTCTTTTAACATTTATTTTAGTGCAGGTCTGCTGCTGCTGAATTCTTTCATCTTTTGTTTGTCTAAAAAGTCTTTATTTTGCCTTCTTTTTGAAAGATGCTTTTGCTGGGTCAAGCTTTCCAATATGACAGTTTTATTTTTCTTTCTTCTGTGCTTTACAGATGTTGCTTCTCTCTTCTTGCTTATATTATTTTCAACATGTAAATTGCTATCATTCTTATTATTTTTCTGTACATAATGTGGCTTTTTTGCATTGGCTTCTTTTTATATTTTCTTTTTATAAGCAATTTTATTATACTGTGTCTTTGTACATGTTCCTTCATTTTCCTTGTGCTTGGAGTTAATTTAACACTTTGGATCTGTGGTTTAAAAATTTTCAAATATTTGGAAGACATTTAGCCATTGTTCCTTCAAATATTTTTTTTTTTTATTTTCCCTTTGGGGACTCCAAATACATATATATTAGGCTGCTTGAAGTTGTTCCATAGCTGATAGATGACTTGTTCATTTAAAGTAATATTTCTCTCCAAGTTTCATTTTAGATAGTTTTTATTCCTATGTCTTCATGTTCACTTTTTTTTCTGCAATCTTAAATAGCACTTCACCCAGCCAGTGTATCTTTCATCTCATAGCTTGTACTTTTAATTTTTATAAGTTTGATTTGGTCTTTTTTTTGGATGTCTTACGTCTTTGCTTAACATATTCAGTCTTTCTTCTAGCTTCCTAAACATGTGGAATACAGGTATCTTAAGTATCTTAATAGCTTTGTTTGCAATTTTAAATTAAAGAAAAATTTTTTTAATGTTTATTTATTTTTGACAGAGAGAGAGAGAGAGACAGAGCATGAGCGGGGAGGGGTAGAGAGAGAGGGAGAAACACAATCCGAAGCAGGCACCAGGCTCTGAGCTGTCAGCACAGAGCCCAACACGGGGCTCCAACTCACAGACTGCAAGATCATGACCTGAGTCGACGTCGGACTCTCAACCGACTGAGCCACCCAGGCGCCCCTGTTTGCAATTTTTTCATTGTGTTATTTCTAAGTTTGTTTTAACCTTATCAAGGGGTATATAGATACACACACACACACACACACACACACACACACACACACACACTGTACATATCTACATTTGCTTCTTTATGTGCCTGATAATTTTTATTTGGAAGTTAGACATTGAGGATTTCATCTTCATGATTTCTGTATATTTTTGTATTTCTGTGATATTCTTGTGCTTTGCCCTGGGATGCTGTTAAGTTACTGGAATCAGTTTGATCCTCTTTGGTATTGCTGTTGAATTTTTTTTAAGGTGGGAACCAAGATGCAATAATTTTGACCCATTATTGCAGTAAAATATTTCTGAGGCCTCTATTTGATGCCTTTGAATTATAAGATTCTCCACTCTGACTACTAGGAACAGAGACTAGTTTCAGTTCTCAGATCCTAGGATTGTCTCCATCAATTCTTTCTGGGTGTACTTTCCCCAGACTCAGGTTGCTACCCCCATGCATGTTTTGATTGCCACTCAGCTGAAGTCATAAGGAGAATCACCTGCAGACATGCTAAGTTCTCTTCTTGTGCAGCTCTCTCCCCTCCAGCACTCTGCCCAGACAGTGCTCGCAGTCTTGGCCTCTCTTTAGCTCCTGGAAAGGTTTCCTCAACTCAGTCAAATATCCAGCTTTCCTTGAATTCCCTTTTTCTGTGTCTCTTAAGAAACTCTTTTAGGAAAATATACTGAAACAACTATGGGGCTCACTTCATTTGTTTCTCATCTTTCAGGGATCTCTGTCCTTTGTTGATAACATCCAATGTTATAAAAACCATTGCTCCATATATTTTGTCCACTTTTTTAGTCGTTCCTAGCAAGAGGGCACATCTGATTTTTGTCCTTCCACCTGGACTGAAGTGTAGAATTCCCTCAGTTGTTTTTGAAAAGAAAAAGAACATTATTCCTTTTAAACAATTTTTCTCTTTCTCTTCAATTACATTAAATGCACTCTGGGCCACAAGGGAAGTGGTATGATCATTTTGTGATGGATGTAAATGTGCTGCTTTTAGATATATTTTAAAAATTCTTTTTCACTATGTAGTGCTGAGATTAAAGATAAAGTAGAGATTGATGATTTGGTTTGAGGGGCTAGATGTTATCCAGGTACCTAAGTACCTAACTTTAGATGGTTTTAGAATAAGAATTGGACAGTTTTCTTTCCCTTTGAGGTACACTCTTCTATTTATACTTGTATGAATGGGGTTTTCTCTTTCTCAGATTTCAAGGATTAACATTTCTTTATTTTAAAACAATATTTTAATACATATTAGTCCTCTCATTAGTTGCTTTGTGGTTTGGAAACATCATATAAATTCCTTAATTTTATATGATTTTTAAAAATCCATTTTGAGTGTACACTTCAAAATATTTTGTTTCTATTTTTTTTAATCAAAGTGTGTTCTCCCTTCTTGGATGGCAAACCACATAGTTTGGATTCTTAATCAGTAATTAAGATTGGAAAGATTGTTATTATACTGATATTCTAATATTTATTAGTACTCTACTCTTAAAAGTTTTTGTTAAATATATCATTTCTTTTAATTTCTACACCAGTCTTGGTGGTATGTATTGCTATTCATGTCAATGAATGAGGAGGCTGAAAACGAGAGATTAGATGACTTGCCCAAGGTTAAACAACTGTTATATTGGGGAATCAAGAAGGGCAGGACCCAGTTACTTTGATTTAAAATTCATTACTCTTTTTCCTGCCAGTCTCTGGTAATTTTAACTTGAAGATGGAAGTCATTTGGAGAATCAAGATAGATATATCAAATAAGTCATATTTGGGGGCCAGTCCTTTTCACCAGGCTCATTTAAACAGACCCAGTGTTTTATTAATTGAATTTTAAATGAATATAGCTTTTAAAAGACCAAAAGATTACTTCAGATGGATAGGTTAAAGTAAATACCTATCTCTCTTCTCCTAGTACACACTGAATTGCAGAATTGTTAAAAGGATCCCTTCTGAAACCCATTAAAGACCTGCATACCAAATATTAGTTCACTAAAATTTCTCAGCTTTATTAGTTTTTGGGCTTGTTGGTATTTAGTGAATATTGTACTACTAACTTATGGTGTGGGAGGAGATATCAGAATTGTAGTATATTCACCTTGGAAGTAAAATATTCCTGTTTGTTCTCTATATTTACAGATCTGATTTTGCTTTTTGTTTCTTTGGTTTCTCTCTCTCACTCTCTTTTGATTCTACATATAAGTGAAATCATATGGTACTTGCCTTTCTCAGTCTAAATTATTTTAGTGTGCATAATACCCTCTAGGTCTATCCATGTTGTCACACATGGCATGACCTCATCCTTTTTTATGGCTATGTAATATACCAGTGTGTGTGTGTGTGTGTGTGTGTGTGTGTGTGTGTGTGTATCACATCTTCCTTAGGCACTCTCCTATTGATGGACACTTAGGTTGCTTCCATATCTTGGCAATTGTAAATAATGCTGCAATAAACATAGGGATACACATATCTTTTTTAATCAATATTTTTGTTTTATTTGGGTAAATACCCAGTAGTGGAATTATTGGATCATATGGTATTTCTATTTTTAATTTTTTGAGAAGCTTCCATACTGTTTTCCATAGTGGCTGTACCAAGTTACATTCCCACCAACAGTACATGAGGGTTCCTTTCTCTACATCCTCCCTGACACTTGTTATTTCTTGTCCTTTTGATTTTAGCCATTCTTTCTGGTGTCAGGTGATATCTCATTATGGTCTTGGTTTGTATTTTCCTGGTGATTGGTGATGTTTAGCATCTTTACATGTGTCTGTTGGCTATCTGTATATCTTCTTTGAAAAAATATGTGTTATGTCCTCTGCTTATTTTTAAATCAGATTGTTTGGTGTTTGGTGTCAAATTGTATAAATTCTTTATGTATTTTGGATATTAATCCCTTATTGGATATATTACTTGCAAGTGTCTTCTCCCATTTGGTAGGTTGTCAATGTCTTTTTGTTTTGCTGATGGTTTTCTTTGCTGTGCAAAATATTTTTTATTTTGATATAGTCATAATCATTCATTTTTGCTTTTCTTTCTCTTGCCTTAGGAGACATATCTAGAAAAATGTTGCTATGGCCAATGAGAAATTACTGCCTGTGTTCTCTTCCAGGATTTTGATGGTTTCAGGTCTGACATTTAGGTCTTTAATATGAAAATGGGCTCTTTGAAGGTTGATAACTGCTTTGATTACCAAGGTTGATTACCATTTACTAATTATCCCAGAGATGAAAATTAAAATAAAATTTTTTTGCCTAAATGAACATTAAAGATTAAAATAAAGAACGTATGAGAAAAGGATTCATTCACTGGTAAATATACACAGTGTTTCTGGAGTAGTTTGGCAATAATTGGCAAAATTTTAATTTTTTTACATATTCTCTAACTCTGCAAATCTGGTTCTAGAAATGTATTTTGGGGGAATCATTTTTTGGTTGAAAAATTTGGCTGTAAGGATGATAATAACAGCCTTGTTTTAGTAGTAAAAAACTGGAACCTAGCAAAATGTCCCCAAAGTAGGGTATTAGCTAAAAACATTTCTACAATGGGACATGATGTGACCATTAAAAATGATTTTATAAAGACTATATAACAACATTGAAGGATGTTAATGGTATGTTACCAAAATAAGAGAGTAGGTTATAAATGTGCTTACTGTGTTTATGTTTCTTTTTAATGTTTATTTATTTTTGAGAGAGAGAGAGAGAGAGAGAGAGAGAGAGAGAGAGAGAGAGAGAAAGAGACAGAACATGAGCAGAGGAGGGGCAGAGAGAGGGAGACACAGATCTCTGAGCTGTCAGCACAGAGCCTGATGTGGGGCTCGAACTTATAAACCGTGAGATCACGACCTGAGCTGAAGTTGGATGTTTAACCAAGTAAGCCACCCTGGTGCCCCTGTGTTTATATGTTTAATAGCCAATAACACTCTTATGAATGTATGTGCTTAGAGAAAATGTAGGAAGAACAAACACCAGAAGTATTAATAGCCATTACCTCAAAGAGTTGATATTATGGGTAATTTTATTTTATTCTTTTTACTTGTCAGTATTTCTAAATTTTCTACAATGAATATATTGGAGTTTGCAATAAGGAGAAATTCAATACGTGTTACTGAAATTTATTTATTTTTAAATGTTTACTTGTTTATTTTGAGAGAGAGAGAAAGAAAGGAGGGGCAGAGAGAAAGAGGGAATCCCAAACAGGCTCCATGCTGTCAGCACAGGTCCTCACTTGGGGCTTGATCCCAAGAACCTTGAGATCATGACCTGAGCCAAAAACAAGATTTGATTGCTTAACTGACTGAGCCACCCAGGTGCTCCTGTTATTGATATTTATAACTGTAAATATATTAATACTTCCTTAAAACAAATTGTTATTAGGCACAATAATATTTTCTTCTATGGAAGGTAAGTATACCTCTTAGGGAACAGGCAGTTTGATTTAAATATAGTAAAATGATAATAGTTCAGTGCTTTTGGGGACAGGTATTCTAAAACATAAAATGTTATAATGAAAGCTTCTTTCAGTTATCCAAAATAGATTTGTCCAAATCATAGATTTACTCTGTCTTCTCTTCTCAAATATTCTGGACTCTTTCTCCTTCAATCTATAAACAAGAAAGAAAAACAGAAATAAATATATATTAACTGATGTAATATATTCTACTCCCCATCACACCCTCCCAGGAGCAACACTGACCTCACCATTCCTTTATCTGGGGGAACTTTTTGAGTATTATCTTCCTGACAATCTCTACTGACTCTTTCCTTGAGGAGTCAATTTATTTCAAATCCTTGGATGAAGTTCATTGGTGTCTTTTGACTTTTCTCTTTTCTCTGTGGATGCATGTATTATGTGAATGACCACTATCCTGCCAAAATTTACTGTGAGAATTTATGTATTCATCTCTACTATTAGACTTTGCTCACCCAGGGCAGGGACTTTGGGTTTTTCATTTCTGCAACCAGTACCTGCCACAGTGTCTGATTTGTAGGGCTCAGTAAATGTTATATAACTTAGGATCTGAAATAGGTTACTCCATTTACAGTTTTTACAACCAATTGATTGTTCATTTTCATTAAGACCTGTGACGATCAGTTTTTTTTTTAAGTCAACAAATACAAATCTTTATTTTCACGCTGTGCTAATATAGTAAAAGGTTCAGTATTAAAATACACAGCTAATACACAGCTTTCAATGGTGTCTGTGATGTCACAAACTATAGGTGCATTCAAGGATCAAGTCCTCTTCTATTTTTTTTTTCAATATATGAAGTTTATTGTCAAATTGGTTTCCATACAACACCCAGTGCACATCCCAAAGGGTGCCCTCCTCAATACCCATCACCCACCCTCCGCTCCCTCCCACCCCCCATCAACCCTCAGTTTGTTCTCAGTTTTTAAGAGTCTCTTATGCTTTGGCTCTCTCCCACTCTAACCTCCTTTTTTTTTTTTTCCTTCTCCTCCTCCATGGGTTTCTGTAAAATTTCTCAGGATACACCTAAGAGTGAAAACATATGGTATCTGTCTTTCTCTGTATGGCTTATTTCACTTAGCATCACACTCTCCAGTTCCATCCATGTTGCTACAAAGGGCCATGTTTCATTCTTTCTCATAGTACTCCATTGTGTATATAAACCACAATTTCTTTATCCATTCATCAGTTGATGGACATTTAGGCTCTTTCCATAATTTGGCTATTGTTGAGAGTGCTGCTATAAACATTGGGGTACAAGTGCCCCTATGCATCAGTACTCCTGTATCCCTTGGGTAAATTCCTAGCAGTGCTATTGCTGGGTCAAAGGGTAGATCTATTTTTAATTTTTTGAGGAACCTTCACACTGTTTTCCAGAGTGGCTGCACCAATTTGCATTCCCACCAACAGTGCAAGAGGGTTCCTGTTTCTCCACATCCTCTCCAGCATCTATAGTCTCCTGATGTGTTCATTTTGGCCACTCTGACTGGTGTGAGGTGATATCTGAGTGTGGTTTTGATTTGTATTTCCCTGATGAGGAGCGACGTTGAGCATCTTTTCATGTGCCTGTTGGCCATCCAGATGTCTTCTTTAGAGAAGTGTCTATTCATGATTTCTGCCCATGTCTTCACTGGGTTATTTGTTTTTTGGGTGTGGAGTTTGGTGAGCTCTTTATAGATTTTGGGTACTAGCCCTTTGTCCAATATGTCATTTGCAAATATCTTTTCCCATTCCGTTGGTTGCCTTTTAGTTTTGTTGGTTGTTTCCTTTGCTGTGCAGAAGCGTTTTATCTTCATGCGGTCCCAGTAGTTCATTTTTGCTTTTAATTCCCTTGCCTTTGGGGATGTGTCAAGTAAGAAATTGCTGTGGGTGAGGTCAGAGAGGTCTTTTCCTGCTTTCTCCTCTAGGGTTTTGATGGTTTCCTGTCTCACATTCAGGTCCTTTATCCATTTTGAGTTTATTTTTGTGAATGGTGTGAGAAAGTGGTCTAGTTTCAATCTTCTGCATGTTGCTGTCCAGTTCTCCCAGCACCATTTGTTAAAGAGACTGCCTTTTTCCATTGGATGTTCTTTCCTGCTTTGTCAAAGATTAGTTGGCCATACGTTTGTGGGTCTAGTTCTGGGGTTTCTATTCTATTCCATTGGTCTATGTGTCTGTTTTTGTGCCAATACCATGCCGTCTTGATGATTACAGCTTTGTAGTAGAGGCTAAAGTCTGGGATTGTGATGCCTCCTGCTTTGGTCTTCTTCTTCAAAATTACTTTGGCTATTCGGGGCCTTTTGTGGTTCCATATGAATTTTAGGATTGCTTGTTCTAGTTTCGAGAAGAATGCTGGTGCAATTTTGATTGGGGTTGCATTGAATGTGTAGATAGCTTTGGGTAGTATTGACATTTTGACAATATTTATTCTTCCAATCCATGAGCACGGAATGTTTTTCCATTTCTTTATATCTTCTTCAATTTCCTTCATAAGCTTTCTATAGTTTTCAGCATTCAGATCTTTTACATCTTTGGTTAGATTTATTCCTAGGTATTTTATGCTTCTTGGTACAATTGTGAATGGGATCAGTTTCTTTATTTGTCTTTCTGTTCCTTCATTATTAGTGTATAAGAATGCAGCTGATTTCTGTGCATTGATTTTGTATCCTGCAACTTTGCTGAATTCATGTATCAGTTCTAGCAGACTTCTGGTGGAGTCTATCGGATTTTCCATGTATAATATCATGTCATCTGCAAAAAGCGAAAGCTTGACTTCATCTTTGCCAATTTTGATGCCTTTGATTTCCTTTTGTTGTCTGATTGCTGATGCTAGCACTTCCAACACTATGTTAAACAACAGCAGTGAGAGTGGGCATCCCTGTCGTGTTCCTGATCTCAGGGAAAAAGCTCTCAGTTTTTCCCCATTGAGGATGATGTTAGCTGTGAGCTTTTCATAGATGGCTTTTATGATCTTTAAGTATGTTCCTTCTATCCTGACTTTCTCGAGGGTTTTTATTAAGAAAGGTTGCTGAATTTTGTCAAAGGCCTTTCTGCAGCGATTGACAGGATCATATGGTTCTTATCTTTTCTTTTATTAATGTGATGTATCACGTTGATTGATTTGCGAATGTTGAACCAGCCCTGCATCCCAGGAATGAATCCCACTTGATCATGGTGAATAATTCTTTTTGTATGCTGTTGAATTCAATTTGCTAGTGTCTTATTGAGAATTTTTGCATCCGTATTCATCAGGCCTATTGGCCTGTAGTTCTCTTTTTTTACTGGGTCTCTGTCTGGTTTAGGAATCAAAGTAATGCTGGCTTCATAGAATGAGTCTGGAAGTTTTCCTTCCCTTTCTATTTTTTGGAATAGCTTGAGAAGGGTAGGTATTATCTCTGCTTTAAACGTCTGGTAGAACTCCCCTGGGAAGCCATCTGGTCCTGGACTCTTATTTGTTGGGAGATTTTTGATGACTGATTCAATTTCTTCACTGGTTATGGGTCTGTTCAAGCTTTCTATTTCCTCCTGATTGAGTTTTGGGAGAGTGTGGGTATTTAGGAATTTGTCCATTTCTTCCAGGTTGTCCAGTTTGTTGGCATATAATTGTTCATAGTATTCTCTGATAATTGCTTGTATCTCTGAGGGATTGGTTGTGATAATTCCATTTTCATTCATGATTTTATCTGTTTGGGTCATCTCCCTTTTCTTTTTGAGAAGCCTGGCTAGAGGTTTATCAGTTTTGTTTATTTTTTCAAAAAACCAACTCTTGGTTTCATTGATCTGCTCTACAGTTTTTTTAGATTCTATATTGTTTATTTCTGCTCTGATCTTTATTATTTCTCTTCTTCTGCTGGGTTTAGGCTGTCTTTGCTGTTCTGCTTCTATTTCCTTTAGGTGTGCTGTTAGATTTTGTATTTGGGATTTTTCTTGTTTCTTGAGATAGGCCTGGATTGCAATGTATTTTCCTCTCAGGACTGCCTTCGCTGCATCCCAAAGCATTTGGATTGTTGTATTTTCATTTTCGTTTGTTTCCATATATTTTTTAATTTCTTCTCTAATTGCCTGGTTGACCCATTCATTCTTTAGTAAGGTGTTCTTTAACCTCCATGCTTTTGGAGGTTTTCCAGGCTTTTTCCTGTGGTTGATTTCAAGCTTCATAGCATTGTGGTCTGAAAGTACGCATGGTATGATTTCAATTCTTGTATACTTATGAAGGGCTGTTTTGTGACCCAGTATGTGATCTAGCTTGGAGAATGTTCCATGTGCACTCGAAAAGAAAGTATATCTGTTGCTTTGGGATGCAGAGTTCTAAATATATCTGTCAAGTCCATCTGATCCAATGTATCATTCAGGGCCCTTGTTTCTTTATTGACCATGTATCTAGATGGTCTATCCATTTCTGTAAGTGGAGTGTTAAAGTCCCCTGCAATTACCACATTCTTATCAATAAGGTTGCTCATGTTTGTGAGTAATTGTTTTATATATTTGGGGGCTCCTGTATTCGGCGCATAGACATTTATAATTGTTAGCTCTTCCTGATGGATAGACCCTGTGATTATTATATAATGCCCTTCTTCATCTCTTATTACAGCCTTTAATTTATTTATTTATTTTATTTTTTTATTAAAAAAATTTTTTTTTCAACGTTTATTTATTTTTTTGGGGACAGAGAGAGACAGAGCATGAACGGGGGAGGGGCAGAAAGAGAGGGAGACACAGAATCAGAAACAGGCTCCAGGCTCTGAGCCATCAGCCCAGAGCCCGACGCGGGGCTCGAACTCACGGACCGCGAGATCGTGACCTGGCTGAAGTCGGACGCTAAACGACTGCGCCACCCAGGCGCCCCTACAGCCTTTAATTTAAAGTCGAGTTTGTCTGATATAAGTATGGCTACTCCAGCTTTCTTTTAACTTATAGTGGCATGATAAATAGTTCTCCATCCCCTCACTCTCAATCTGAAGGTGTCCTTAGGTCTAAAATGAGTCTCTTGTAGACAGCAAATAGATGGGTCTTGTTTTTTTTATCCATTCTGATACCCTATGTCTTTTGGTTGGCACATTTAGTCCATTTATATTCAGTGTTATTATAGAAAGATATGGGTTTAGAGTCATTGTGATGTCCATAGGTTTCATGCTTGTAGCGATGTCTCTGGTACTTTGTCTCACAGGATCCCCCTTAGGATCTCTTGTAGGGCTGGTTTAGTGGTGACGAATTCCTTCAGTTTTTGTTTGTTTGGGAAGACCTTTATCTCTCCTTCTATTCTAAATGACAGACTTTCTGGATAAAAGATGCTTGGCTGCATATTTTTTCTGTTCATCACATTGAAGATCTCCTGCCATTCCTTTCTGGCCTGCCAAGTTTCAGTAGAGAGATCGGTCACGAGTCTTATAGGTCTCCCTTTATATGTTAGAGCACGTTTATCTCTAGCTGCTTTCAGAATTTTCTCTTTATCCTTGTATTTTGCCAGTTTCACTATGATACGTCGTGCAGAAGATCGATTCAAGTTACATCTGAAGAGAGTTCTCTGTGCCTCTTGGATTTCAATGCCTTTTTCCTTCCCCAGATCTGGGAAGTTCTCAGCTATGATTTCTTCAAGTACACCTTCAGCACCTTTCCCTCTCTCTTTCTCCTCTGGAATACCAATTATGTGTATATTATTTCTCTTTAGTGCATCACTTAGTTCTCTAATTTTCCTCTCATACTCCTGGATATTTTTTTATCTCTCTTTTTCTCAGCTTCTTCTTTTTCCATAATTTTATCTTCTAGTTCACCTATTCTCTCCTCTGCCTCTTTAATCTGAGCCGTAGTTGTCTCCATTTTATTTTGCAGCTTGTTGATAGCATTTTTTAGCTCCTCCTGGCTGTTCCTTAGTCCCTTGATCTCTGTAGCAAGAGATTCTCTGCTGTCCTTTATACTGTTTTCAAGCCCAGCGATTAATTTTATGACTATTATTCTAAATTCACTTTCTGTTATATTGTTTAAATCCTTTTGGATCAGTTCGTTAGCTGTTGTTATTTCCTGGACGTTTTTCTGAGGGGAATTCTTCCGTTTCGTCATTTTGGATAGTCCCTGGAGTGGTGTGGGACTGCGGGGCACTTACCCTGTCCTGTCTTGAATAACTTGTGTTGGTGGGCGGGCTGCAGTTAGACCTGATGTCTGCCCCCAGCCCACCGCTGGGGCCACAGTCAGACTGGTGTGTGCCTTCTCTTCCCCTCTCCTAGGGGTGGGATTCACTGTGGGGTGGCGTGGCCTGTCTGGACTACTTGCACACTGCCAGGCTTGTGGCGCTGGGGATCTGGCATATTAGCTGGGGTGGATCGGCAAGGTGCACAGGGGCGGGAGGGGGTAGGCTCAGCTCGCTTTTCCTTCGGAGATCCACTTTGGGAGGGGCCCTGCGGCACCGGGAGGGAGTCAGACTGGCGGAGGGATGGATCCGCAGAAGCACAGTGTTGGGTGTTTGCGCGGAGCGAGCAAGTTCCCTGGCAGGTACTGGTTCCCTTTGGGATTTTGTCTGGGGGATGGGCGAGGGAGATGGTGCTGGCGAGCGCCTTAGTTCCCCGCCAAGCTGAACTCTGTCGTCCGGGGCTCAATAACTCCTCCTCCCGTTGTCCTCCAGCCCTCCCGTTCTCCGAGCAGAGCTGTTAGCTTATAACCTTCCAGATGTCAAGTCCCTCTTGCTGTTGGAACACACTCTGTCCGGCCCCTCCACTTTTGCCAGTCAGACTCTCTGGGGCTCTGCTTGGCCGGTGGGCTGCCCTTCTGCCCTGGCTCCCTCCCTCCAGTCCGTGGAGCACACACCGCCTCTCCACCCTTCCTACCCTCTTCTGTGGGCCTCTCGTCTACGCTTGGCTCCGGAGAATCCGTTCTCCTAGTCTTCTGGTGGTTTTCTGGGTTATTTAGGCAGGTGTAGGTGGAATCTAAGTGATCAGCAGGTCGCTGGGTGAGCCCAGAGTCCTCTTACGCCGCCATCTTCCTCTGACGGTCAGTTTTATGTGTTAACTTGACTGGGCTATAGTACCCACTTATTCAATCAAAATAATAATCTAAGTATTTTGTAGATGTGATTAAATTATAAAGGCGATTATCTTAGATAATCTGGGTATGACTGATCCAGTCACATAAATGGCCTTAAGAACAGAACTGAGGTTTCCCTGGGGAAGGAGAAATTCTGCAGCTGACTGAGGATTTCCAGCCTGCCCTTCCTGCCTTACAAATTTCAGACTTGCCTATCCAGACTCTACAATCATGTGAACCAATTCCTTACAATTAATCCCTTATTTTATATACATAAAAGCCTCTCTCTCTCACACATCTCTGTCTCTATCTCCATCTCTCTCTCTCTCTTTCTCTATCTATCTATCTATCTATCTATCATCTATATACCTTTTGTCTATTATCTATCATCTGTCTATTATCTACCTCTATCTCTATGTGTCAGGGTATACTAGAGAAAAGAACCAGTAGGAGATATATATGTAATGTTACTATTTCAGGGAGAAGAGGATATTTACATACCTCTTCACTCTGGAAATTTATACTCTAGTAGTAAGGGAGGTATAATAGATAATTTTTCAGATTGTGGTAAATGCATAATTTATTAGACATAAATATAAATAGGATTCAGCAAGTGAGTAGGGCAGAGACAGTGTCTTAAACTGATGTATCCTAAGGCTTAGACCTTGGATCTTTCATTTTTTATCTATATTCACTTCCTTGGTGGTCTCCTCCAGTCCCAGACTTTAAATATCATCATAGGCTAAATATTGACATATTTATATCTATATTCCCTTCCCTGAAATCTAAGCCGCTGTATCCAATGGCTTACTTACATTTCCACTTTTGTTTAATAGATGTCTCAAACTTGGTGTTTCCAAAATTGAACTCCTCACAACCACTCCACAAACCCTACAGACCTGCACTGGCTGCACCATTGCCTACTTTTAGCAATGGGCACCTCAGTCCTTTGAGCCACTCAATCCAAAAACCTTGGAGTCATTCTTGAGTACTCTTATTTTTCTCAACTTTTACATCAAATTACTTAATTCTGTTGGGTCTCCCTTAAAGTCAAATTGGACCACTGCTGCCTTTGTCCAAGCCATCTTAATACCATCCTCTCTTGCCTGGATCATTTCAATAGTCTCCTGGCTTGTCTGACCATTTCTTCTCTTACCTTCTGACACTGTAACACAGCATCCAGTGTGATCCTTTGAAAACTGTAAATCAGATCATGTCATTCTTTTGCTCATAATCTTGCAATGGCCCCCAGTTTTACTCAGGCTCTGTTCTCATCTCTTCCTGCTCTTCTAGTGGCTTGTGCTGTTCAAGCCACCAATCATCTTTCAAGTCCTTGAAGAAGGAATATGCTCTGTCTTCAGGGTCTTTCCACTGGCTATTCCTTCTACCCAGATCTCTCTTCCTCCAAATATCTTCATTGCTCCCTTCCTCATCTCCTTGATGTCTTCACTCCAATGCCATTTTTTCAAAGAAACTTACCTGACCTCCCAATCTAAAGTACAACTCTTCTGCTTTCCTCACTATTAGTCCCCCTCTTCTCTTCTAATCTTTCCATCACACATACCATCTTCTAACATATCATATAATTTACTTGATTATTATGCTTACTGTTTTTCATCTATTTCCTCCATCTTATATGTTACCCCAGACTGGAATGTAAACTCTCTGAGGTCACGGGTCCTTATGTATGTATTTATTTTTCTCTTATCACCCCAGGTGCCAATATCAGTGCCAAGCACTAGAGAAAGAAGGCATGAAGAGAAAATCTCCCTGATTGTAGTAATCTGGAAAGTCCTCATGGAGAAATAAGAATTTCACTACCATTAGTCTTCAAGATCATGGTGGTGCAAAGTCATAACTAGTCAGATTTGGGAAGTGTGGTATTAGTCTGTGAGGGCTGCCATAACAAATTACCACAGACTAGGTGGCTTAAACAACAGGATTTTTTTCCGCTCAAAATTATGGAGGCTGGAAGTCTGAGATCAAGGGTTAGGACTTCAATGTATGCATTTGGGGGTTAGGGGACAAAAATTCAGTCCATAACACATAGTATGTCATTGTTGCTGTGGCTGTATCTGTTCTGACTCGCTATTTCTTATTCATGAATTTTTTCTTTTTTCTTTTTTTTGGGGGGAGGGTGGAGAAGGGCAGAAGAAGAAGGAGAGAAACAATATATATATTTTTTAAGTTTATGTATTTATTGTGAGAGGGAGAGAGAGTGTGTGCACGTGCGGGGAGGGACAGAGAAAGAGAGAGAGGGAGAGAGAATCCCAAGCAGGCTCCGTACTGCCAGCATGAAGCCTGACAAGGGTCTTGATCTCATGAACTGTGGAATCATGACCTGAACTGAAATCAAGAGTCAGACACTCACCAGTTGAGCCACCCAGGCACCCTAGGATTTTTTTCTTAATGTGAACAGTTCAATATGACAACTTGACTTTCTCTAAGAAACACACCAAAACAATGAAAACTATAAAACTTTGAACTTTTAAAATGTTATCAAGCAACAACCCAAATGTTCATCAGTAGATGAATGGGTGAACAAAATGTGGTATACACATAAAAAACATTAAGTCATAAAAAGGGCTGAAATTCTGACACATGCTATACCATGAATGAAGCTTGAAGACATTATGCTAAGCACAATAAACCAGATACAAAAGGACAAATATTATATAATTTCATTTATATGAGGAATAAGTACAATCAGAGACATAGACTAGTTAATTTTATAGAGACAGAAAGTAGAATGGTGGTTGCTAGGAGCTGGGGGAGGGGTATAAAGAATTATTGTTTAATGGGTATAGAGTTTCTTTTAAATGAAAAAATATTTTTAAGTGTTTGTATAGCTTTATTAAAAATTGTATATATTTAATTGTGTACATCACATATGTGATATGGTGGTGATTTATATAGATATACATTGTGAAATGATTATCACAATCAAGCTAATTAACACATACTCATCACTTCATATAGTTACCACTTTTTTCTGCGTGTGTGCTGATCACAGGTAAGATCTACCCTCTTAGCAAATTTCAAGCACACAATGCAGTATTATTACTGTAGTCACCATGCTGTACATTAGATACCCAGAACTTATTCATCTTATAATGGAAAGTTTGTACGTTTTGACTGACATCTCCCTATTTCTTCCACCCCTAGCTCCTGAAAACCACTGTTTTATTCTTTCTTTCTGTGTGTTTGACTTTCTTAGATTCTGAATATCATGTGGTATTTGCCTTTCTCTGCCTGGCTTATTACACTTAGCATAATATCTTCCAGGTTTGCCCATGTTGTTGCAAATGGCAGACTTCCTTCTTTTTTTATGGCTGAATAATATTCTATTGTCTATATATACACTGCATCTTCTTTATCCATTCATCTATTGATGGACAATTAGATTATTTCTGTATCTTGGTTGTTGTGAATAATTCTTTTTTTTTTTTAAACGTTTATTTATTTTTGAGACAGAGAGAGACAGAGCATGAACGGGGGAGGGTCAGAGAGAGGGAGACACAGAATCTGAAACAGGCTCCAGGCTCTGAGCTGAGCTGTCAGCACAGAGCCCGATGCGGGGCTCGAACTCACGGACCTCGAAATCATGACCTGAGCTGAAGTCGGCCGCTTAACTGACTGAGCCACACAGGCGCCCCAAGTGTAGAGAGTTTCTATTTGAAATAATGAAAAATTCTGGAGGCATCTGGGTGGCTCAGTCAGTTAAGTATCTGACTCTTGATTTCAGCTCAGGACATGACGTCACAGTTTGTGAGTTTGAGCCCTGCATCAGGCTCTGTGCTGACAGCAGAGGTCCTGCTTGGGATTCTCTGTCTCCCTCTCTTTCTACCCCTTCCCCTCTCACAATAAATAAATAAACATTAAAAAAAAAGAAATGATGAAAGATTCTGGAAATAGACAATGGTGATAGTTACACAATATTGTGAATATACTTAAGGTCACAGAATTATACACTTATAAAAATGGTTAAAATGGTTTAAAAAAGTTACCAAGTAACATGTAAAGAGATACCCTCATTTTGAGTCTTTTTTATGAGGCATTAAGTGGGAATTGAATGAAGGTGAGTCCCAGAAACGGAACAAGTAATGTGGTGAGGAGTAGGCCAGGGCTTCAGCATCATAAGGCATTCAAAATGCACATCATGTATGAACATTTCAGGAAGGACTAGCAGTCCCTACGAAGCAAGTGGCTAACAGTTTCAGAGAATTCGCTTGTGTCTTAAATGGTCTATACTTCAAATCCTCAGACAAATACCCAGAAATACACAATACAGAATTGTGTTGTTTTATCTACAGCAGATGCTGAAGATAGAAATATTTGAGCCATAGTGAGATTACTTTTCCTCATTCCTGACTACATAAGAAAGTCTTTTTTAAGTTTCTGACATTTTTTTTAGCACTCCTAGTAATATATATGTTGTATTTAATATAATAAAATTCTTTTATAAGGATGATTGTGGTTATAGGGATTGCTATCCTCTGAAAGGCTAATCTAGTATAAAAAACTTTATTAATTTTTTAATGTTTATTTATTTTTGAGAGAGAGAGGGAGACAGAATGTGAGTGGGGGAAGAGCAGAGAGAGAGGAAGACACAGAATCTGAAGCAGGTTCATGGCTGTCAGCATAGGGCCTGATGTGGGGCTCGAACTCACAGACCACGAGATTGTGACCTGAGCTGTAGGAGGACACCCAACCGACTGAGCCACCCAGGTGCCCTGGTATAAAATACTCTAAAACCCTTTATTTAAATAAAATTATTATGAATAGAATACATTAGACTATTATGAATAGAATACATTAGAAGTCCTCTTATCTGATGTAACTAAAACTGATAGTGGTTGATAAATTGAAAAATGTGGTATAAACCAGGCTCATAAAAGTGAGACATGTATCTTCAACATTTTATTTTAGCTTAAAACGTTTTAAATGTGCATTAATTTACCAACATTTTGATACAGAGTCAAGGCTCTTCATCAATTATGGACTTGTTGATTAGAGTTCTGCTTGGTATTTCTTCTGTAAAGTATCCATAATTGCAACATGCAGTTTTGGTTTATTAAAGTAGAGAGAAATTAAAGATTTTCATGAAGCAATATGGAAACTTTCTAAATTGTTATGAAGCACACCTCACCATACTACAATCTTTTGCAGTTGTCTCTTACTTACTTTTTTACTCTTTGTTTCTTCTTGCAACTGGCTTTTAGGAAGTCTTTTCAAACATTCAATTTAGTTTTCATAGAGATAACTCTTTTCACACTCATACTTAAAATGGTTTATTTTTATTAATTTACATAATTAGAATAAATACAACTGACACAGGATGGGGAACAAATGCAACCTGGTGTGCATACATCAAGCCCACTAGCTGAGCAATCAATGTGCTGTGGGTATTAACCAGGAAGGTTGAGAGAGGGAATGGAGGTCCATTAATTGGTCAGTTTGCTGAATGGAGGTTGGTTAGGAGAGTTTGTCATGTATGTCCTCCTAAAATCCACACAATACTGAAACGGACAAAGTAGAAAGTCCTCTATAATAATCTGGTTAGAATGTAATAGATGGGTTAGGGACAGAGTAAGGGATAAGAGCTACTTATCCCTTGAGGATAAGTAGGACTTTTTGACGGTTTGCTTCAAAATGGCTAATGGAAGATACCTATACCCATCCCCTGAGTCAGAGTGCTGTATTAAATTATCCTGATATAGAAAATAGTCCCCAAGCAAAGTCTAAAATGAATTTGCTTAGGCAAGACTGAGGTTTTTAAGAGGAGAAGTGTAGATAGAAAGCAGATTTTTTTTAATTGTGTTGTTTTTTTCTTTGAGGTGAAACAGAACTTATCAAGCATGGAATGCAAGTGCTTTGACAACACAGAGGCTATAGTTCAGTGTGTTCCCCTAGAGACTTCCAAGGATACTTGGTAGAATTCAGGTTATGCAATTAGGCTTGTGCCTTAGAGATACAGTCCTGGACCTCCAGTTTCTTGATTGTTTTTCCTATTTGACTACCTGCCATTTAGCCTTGGCATACTCAAAGCATTTGATCGTCTGCATTAGCTTAGTCAAGATGACGAAGGAGGAATTTTTAGCACCGGCTAGCAAAACGACCTTCTTCCCCCGACTCTCCGCCCAGTATCAGAAGCTCGCAGAGAGCCAAATGGGATCAAAGTTCTGAGCCTCCAGTGGAGACAGCTGTCTCTGTGCTGCACCTCCTAGGGCTCAGCAGCTCTGTGGGGTTTTCCTAAGTGCTTTGTGAGAGTATTTATAGAATTGAGGACTTGACACAATCGTCTCTCTCAAAATTTGTCCTAAGAGTAGGATCTAGGATTGAAATGTCATGATTACTTATGGGTCCAGGATAGGGATCCACATGGTGAAATAATTTCTGCCCTCCTCTGGGTTAGTTAGTCCCCATTTAAAAAAGTTAGTAGAATGAGACATTCTAAACTCGCAGTAAATGACCAAGAAAATAATTCCTGATAAACCTTCCTTGCCCTCCTGTCCCTGTAGTCATATTATCACAATGAGAATTATTCATGAGTTCACAGCTTCATCCCCTTCCCATTTTATGAGTCTTCAAATGAATATAGATTTCTTATAAAGTAAATGTGGTTTTATACTGTTCTGTGTAAGATTGTAGAGGCTTTCTATGAACATGTAAGAAACATGTTTCACTTTCATCCAATATTTTGTACAATAGAAATAGTTCTAAAGAAACACATGAGCAAGTATGCTCACAGTTTTACCAATCAAGAAGAAAATATGTTACCTCTCACTGACTGTCATATTATGGACAGCTGGTTATTCGGTAAGGAGTATTATCAAAGCTGCAACATCTTCTCAGTCAAGGACTTGGTGTACCACAACTTCTCCAATTCCAATGATTTCTGATTTGACCTGCACTGTTATTGCACATTATTTGCATCTTAATTGATACTAAGCAGATAAGCACCTCCAAGCTCCAACTAGAACGATTATCTCAGATTCGGTGGGTTTATTAGACATTTGAAATAACTGGGAGCTTTCCCCAGCTAGTTCCAAACCTAAGCTTCCGGATTGGCCAAATCCTGACAATTGCTTTTCTGTACTTGCCAGGAGTCACAGGGAAGATGGCACAGTGATGTACACTATAAGTCTTCTTGAGAAAGCCAGTTGGGCCTAAGAGTTGTCAACTGTACAAGGTCTGACAGAAGAAGCAACATAACTGCTTATGGCTAAAGTGCAATATTTTCTGGTTCTTTAATTTAGTATTTCATTCTACATTCTTGAAATGCAGATATTCAAGAAGGATGGCTATGCCTCCGGTAATGAAAAGTTTGGGAATGTTGAATATTAAATTTAATTAATTAATTAATTAATCTGAGAGAGAGAGAGAGAGAGAGAGAGAGAGAGAGAGAGAGAGGGCATTCCAATGGGGAAGGGGCAGAGGGAGAGAAAGAGAATCTTAAGTAGGCTCCATGCTCAGTGAGGAGCCTGACATGAGGCTCAATCTCACAACCCTGGGATCATGACCTGAGCTGAAATCAAGAGCTGGTTGCTCAACCGACTGAGCCACACAGGTACCCCAGGAATGTTGAGTATTTTAAAGAAAGCAGTATTATTAAGTCCCACTGTGGTTAGAATAAAAATATAGTGGGTATGTTTTTTATGTTTATTTTATTTATTTTGAGAGAGAGAGTGAGTGAGAGGGATGGAGAGAGGGGGAGAGAGAGAATCCCAAGCAGGCTCCTAGTCAGCACAGAACCCAGCTGGGGCTCATCCCATGAACCATGAGATTATGACCTGAGCTGAAATCAAGCGGCAGATGCTCAACTGACTAAGCCACCAGGTACCCTGTGGGTATTTTTTAAAAGTTGTTATTTAAATTGCAGTTGACATGAAGTGTAACATTAGTTTCAGGTGTAGAATTTAGTGATTCAACATTTACATACAACACCCGGTGCTCATCACAAGTGCACTCCTTAATTGCCATCACCTCATTGTACCATTCACCTTGCCTCTGGTAGCCACCAGTTTGTTCTCTATAGTTAAGAGTCTATTTCTTTTCCTTTTTTATTTTGAGAGAGACAGAGACAGCACAAGTGGGGAGGGGCAGATAGAGAGGGAGAGAGAGAATCTCAAGCAGGCTGCATGATGCCAGCACAGAGCCCGTTGTGGGGCTCTAACTCACAGAACTGAGAGATGATGACATGAGCCAAAGTCAAGAAAGAGTCAGATCCTCAACTGACTGAGTCACCCAGATGCCCCTAAGAATCTGTTTCTTAATTTGCCTCTCTCTTTCTCTTTTTTCCCCTTTGCTCATTTGTTTTGTTTCTTAAATTACACATGAGTGAAATTATTTGGTGTTTGTCTTTCTCTGACTTATTTTGCTTAGCATCATACACTCTAGCTCCATCAGTGTCATTGCAAATGGCAAGATTTCATTCTTTTTTATGTCTGACTGATATTCCATTGTATATATATATTATATATAATATATATATATAATGGAATATATAAATGGAATATATATATATATATATAATGGAATATGTAGACACATATATAGTAGGTACTGTAGAAGCTAATATTTATAGAGAAAGTTTCTGAAAGCAAATGAAGTTTTAAACTTTCAACCAAGTCTTAAGCTGGGGTAAAAAACTCAAGTGTCTTTGAGGCCTGGTGGGTATTATAAAAGAGTGAAACCAAGTAGAAGTCAAGTACTAGGAAGTGGTGGGCACCATAGAAAACTAGAGCATGGATGTTCTATGGGAAGATGAGTGGCGGCAACCCAGTAATAGCTGATTGTTGCCAGGAGAGAAAGAAGGCCCAGTGCTGCTCAATCTTATGATTTTTAAAAGGAAATGAACATTCTAGAGAGAAATCTGGATTTTCATGTGAAATCCCCTCATTTACAGATATTGGCAGTCAAATAAAATTATTCAAAGAACATTGTAAGACAAAACACATTTGTGGGCTAAGTTTAGCTTGATCCCCTGCAGCTTGTGACCTCTGATCTAGATTTTCTGAGGTTTTTTGTTTAGGTTTTACCAAGTTTTTGGGTAACATTCATGATCATTAATCCAGTGATATAGGATCTTAATCTTTTTCATCTTCAGCATTAAAAATTAATACAAAGGTTTTGGGGCAGCTGGCTGGCTCAGTCAGGAGAGCATGTGACTCCTGATCTTGGAGTGGTGAGTTCAAGCCCCACGTTAGGTATAGAGCTTACTTCAAAAAAATAATACAAAGCTTTTATTTGCACACTCCTCCTCCTCCTGCACAATCCTACCTCCAGTCTTTGTAAAGTGCCTTCATGCTGTTGCCAGAATTATAACAAAGATATTAACTGTGGTTACCTCTTCAGTTATAAAACCTATGGTAACTCCTCAGAGCCTGCAAGGTATTTTCCAAACATACAATGGCTTTTTCAATCTGGTCCTAGCTTACCTTTCTGAGTTTATCTCTAGCCGTTTCCATCTTCCATTTTATATTCTAGTCATACCGGATTACTCATCATTCCCCCAAATCAGCATGCACTCCCCATTTACATCCCTATGCTAAAGCTATTCTTTTTTTTTCTGAAATACTTTTCCACACTATTCCTGGTCAATGTCCAACCCAAGTGCCTCCTCCTCTTTTTATATTTTTCTAATTCCTCCATTTTGGGCACTTTAGTTGTTCTGTGTTTCTATTAGTGAAATATATTCCTTTATTAGGGACTTTGTAACATGGTAATATACTAATTCATTTTTGTGCCTATATTTTCAGAGGGTAGCAAGCATATGGAAGACAGCAATAAATCGAGTCTTGCAATGGTAGGTGAAATCTGTTAATGAACTCAAGTTTAACACAGTGCTATATAAAGAGAAATAAAGGTGTTACACATTTAATCCAATTGAAGGACTCTGAAAAGGGTGTTTAAAAATACAAAGTGTATAATTTAATTTTTTATTCTTGGAGAATTATGTAAAAGCATTATTTTGTGAAACAAAACAAAACAAAACAAAAGAATGCCTTTCAAATGCCACAGGCTTGTCAGGCAAAATGGTATAGGTACCTATCTACACATTGTGATTTGAGGGAACAATAGACTTTCCAGTATTTTGGATCGATCTAAAATAGTGCCTGATGGTCTTCATTACTCCTTAAAGCTTTATTGTCCAACAGAGTAGCCATTAACCACACATGACTATTTAAATTCAAATTAATAAAAATTAAATAAAACTTAAAATTCTGTTCCTCAGTTACTTAGTCACGTTTCAAGTGTCCATTAGCCACACGTGGCTAGTTGTAATCATGCTGGATAGCACAGATACAGAACATTTCCATTATGGCAGTAAGTTCTTTTGGGGAGCACTATCTGAAGGAATTTATTAAGAGATGAGAATTTTAATGGGAGGAAAAGGCAATTTATCTTCTAAAAAAGATGGTGAGTTAGCTGCTACACACCCAGGTAATAGTCTGCGACAGGGGTCAGCAAACTACAGCCTGTGAGCCAAATTCAGCCCTCAAACTGTTTTTGTAAATCAAGTTTGATTGAAGGGGCGCCTGAGTGGCTCGGTTGGTTAAGTGTCCAACTTCAGCTCAGGTCATGATCTCGCAGTTCTTGGGTTTGAGCCCTGCATCAGACTCTCTGCTGTCTGGGTGGAGCCTGCTTCAGATCCTCTGTTTCTGTTTCTCTCTGCCCCTCCCCTGCTCATACTCTCTTTCTCAGAAATAATAAAAAACATTAAAAAAATAAAGTTTTATTGAAACACAGCCACCGGCTATTACTTTATAGTTTACAGCTTTTTTTGTGTGTGCTATGATGGCAGAATTGAGTAGTTGAGATGGAGACTGTATGATCTGCAAACCTAAAGTATCTAGCCCTTTACAGAAAAAGTTTGCTGCCCTTGGTCTATGTGATTAATTCCACACTGATTTTGCCACTGGGAAAAAAGAGGAACTATGATGAATTTAAGAGAAAGAATGTAGAGAGGCTCCTTAAGGAGCATTACTGAGGAACTAAAGACAAACATTTCTAACAGTTTGCTTTGATTTGGTTGGCATGGAAATACCATTAATCATTTCTCAACATTGGAAGAGTTGAAACAACAAGGATGATAATCCAGGAACCTTTAAATTCTCTTTATTAAAATTATTTTTTTCCAGCTTCATTGGGAATAACTGACAAATAGAATTGTATATATATATGCATATATAATGTATATTTAGTGAAATAATTACCAAGATCAGTTTAATCAATGTATCCATTATGTCACATGGTTAACACCTTGTATGTGTGTGTGGTGAGAATATTTAAGATCTACTCTAGCAAATTTCAAGTATATAGTACTATATAAGTAAGTATAGTCATCATGCTGTACATTAGATCCACAGAATTTATTCACCTTGTAACTGAAAATCTCTACCCTTTGATGTATCATTTTCCCCTTTCCCCAGGCCTGGCAATGACCATTCTATTCTGAGATCAGTTTTATTTTATTTTTTTTAGATTCCACATATAAATGGTACTATACAGTATTTTAAACTCTTTTTAAACTTCTGTGCAACACTGAACACATATTTCATTTCCCTAAGCAAGTCATTGAAAGTCTTTGGGAAATTCTGGGATTAATTAATTAATTGATTAATGTGTCAGATGAATGAATAAATGAATCTATAAAATGAGGAATTTAGACAAAATGATTTCTGAGATGTCTTCTGGTGCAAAGATTTATCTATGCTGGCATTTTTACATATTGGATTTTTAAAAAGCCAGGTATGTCTGTATTAGAGATTCAATTTCTGCTCCCTGAGACCACCCTAGGCAATGCTGATGTAGACAGCTATCTATAGGTCATGTACATAGCAAATCACAAAACTCAGTCATGTACTGAGTAGCATTTATATAACACACCGCTGAAGCATGGGTACATTTCAGAGGTGGGAAACAAAGGCAGCTTGGGAGTTTCCATGTTTAGATTTCATAGAATAAGGATGAAGCTTTCAACTCTTTTCTAAGCAACCTGAGAGAGTCTGGGGAGGAGATGGTTACAACCCGCTCTGCTACTTGTCTGAGAGCCTTCAGTAGTTTCTGAGTGCAGACGGCAGTGGATGGCATCACTGTCCTCAAAGCTGAAGGACTCTTAGTAGGTTCTTTGGCTTAGTGCAACAAACAACAACCATACATGGGTCTCAAACCCCCGTCTTCCCAGTCTTTTTCATTTCACAATTAGTGAGAATATGCCTGAGCAATGCCATTGCTATGGTGTGCCACAGAAGAGGTCTTAACAACCTGCCCGGTGATGGGTCTTTTGTTACTGTGCTTCCGAAATTCTCTTGATCAGCTTTGTAGTCTCTGAAGGAGATCAAGTCAGGATTGAAAATAGATGCAGGAATTCAGGGAAATTTGCCTTGCTCTTTCTCTGGTATTTTGATTTTGGGGCAAAACAAAACTCTTTATTCTCAAGCATCACTATTTTGATGAAATCACTATCATAATAAACTAATGGAATTTAAGACAGGAGTGGGGGCCTTAGAAAGCTTTTGGAAGGACATTACTATGTATTGAGCCTTATATTCCTTTCCTTTCCTTTCCTTTCCTTTCCTTTCCTTTCCTTTCCTTTCCTTTCCTTTCCTTTCCTTTCCTTTCCTTTCCTTTCCTTCAATTCCCTTCCCTTCCCTTCTCTTCCCTTCCCTTCCCTTCCCTTCCCTTTCCTTCCTTCTTCCTTCCCTTCCTGCCTTCTTCCTTCCCTTCCTGCCTTCCTCCCCTTCTCCCTCCCTTCCTCCTTCCCTCTCTTCCTCCCTCTCTTCCTCCTTCCTTCCTTCCTTCCTTCCTTCCTTCCTTCCTTCCTTCCTTCCCCTTTCTTTCTCTTTCTCTCTCTGTCTCTCTTATTCTTTTCCTGGAAATATTCCAATAAATTGCATAAACGACCTTCTAAAAAAACAGAAAGATATTAAATTGGACCATGAGAGGTACAAGGCACAAAGCAATTCTCCAATATATCTGAAGGAAGGAAGAAATAAACAGAGTCAAATTCTTGTTTACATGTTGGCCAGAAACTCACTTTCCCCCCTCTGTGATGTTCTTTTCTACCATCCTGGAGGTCCTTTTACTGTTGATATTTAGTTATTTCATCAGTTATAGTCATTGATATCTCTGCTTGGGACTATCACATAACATCAACATGCGGTTCTTGTGTAGCTATTAAAACCTTACTGATAAAATATCAAAAGGAATACATAGAAAACTGTTGGAGTTTTCAATTGGCTGCCCATGTTCACCCATTTCTCCAAATAATAGTTTAGCTTTTCATTCTGAAATTCAAAGATAAAAGTCTTAGTGATAGATTGAAGGAGAGACCTAAGTAAATTAACTATAAATCATTGATTAAATACATTAATTTATAAGCCACCCAGCTTCTTTCCTTCTGCTAGTCTCTGACCTGAAATTATTCAGTTAAAAATTCCTATAGATGTAATTTTAGTTTTCATCATTTAAGTTAACCCATTTAATTATATTTTACTCAGTTTTTAAAATACACAGTAAAAAGATGGTTTCTGGTGTGTTTCAGTAAGATTCAAAATCTTTAGATTCAAAATTCTCAACTGGAAAACAGACTGATTTGAATTAACCACGTGTCTTTTTCTTGAGACCCTAGTTGGACACAGAATACAAAGCAGATTCAAAAGAAGCATAAACATTTATTAAATAAATATGTACTCTGGCTCCTTAGGAAATGACATTTTAAAGTAGACATTTTTATAAACAAAGTTTAAAAATAAATAGAAGATGTAAATTTACCCAGGAAAATAATTTTAAAGTGCATTGGGGAATCACACATCTTACTGATTCATGGCTTCAGGTATTTTTAGTCATCCAACTAATGTAGGCACTGTAAGGGTCTGTCCTCTTGACATTCTTGCCCACATACTTATCACCTTATCCAGGTGCTCCTATAACCAGCTCATATCTGCCAAGTTAGCTGGGCCAGAATTGAACCCTGTCTTCAGAGAACCATATAGAATCTCTGAGCTTGAGTTAGAATATCTTACTTCCTGAGTGAGGTTCAAGAGGGGCTGAAATCTCAATTTTGATTGTGAGCCTGACTGTCTTTTTTCCTTTGTGGACCTCTGGATTCTAATTCACCTACGTTGTTCTATTTTCCTTTCTTCTGTTGCTTCTCTTGATTTCCCACTTGCCTACTTGAGTTCTGATACAAAGCCTGGCTCTGGTCATGGGCACCTGGATGTGTCTTTGCTCATACCTTCTCCCCTTATTTGGGAATTTCAACTCTGCTTGACCATGCTTTTCTGGGAAAGGTCTTCTCTACTCAGATGGTCATCCTCTAGTCCTTACTCACAGCCTTACCTCATCGCCCCTGGCCCTGAATCTTTCCTGGGCCTGAGGGCTTCCTGCAGTCTCAGCTGTGATGACCTCCTATCCCGTGTTGTGATGGCACTCAGTTATTGTGTTATTGACTTCTGAATGCCCCTAACCTCTCTGAGCCTCTTTTCTTTGTCTGAGGCCAAGGAATTGGACTAAATACTCTTTGAGGCCCCATCCAGACCTAATGTGTAATGATTTTGACTACTTCAGTCACAACCTAAAATAATACGGGTAGGAGGAAGGCTTTAAGAAAAATTATTATGACTGTAACAACTTGACCCTATGTTAATCAGGAGGAAGTTGTCCTTGTGGATCTCTGGTTCTCCTGGTGTACTTTTGGTCCCTGACTTGTCTGCACAGTGGGGAGTATTTGAAGGGGTAGTGACTTTCCCTAGGGTTAAAGTTCAGCTTGAGTCTTTTCCACATGATCTTTATTTCTAGACCTATGAGTCCCATTTACTGGTTGTCCTTTCCACATTAAGAGGATTTTTTACTGTACTCAACCTATATCCTTCTTAAGTTAAAACACCCACCCTGAGCTTCTAGATATGCATTTGCCTCACTGGCTCCCAAGACTTTCCTCCTGTGATCTGCTTTTCTTACTGCTTCCAGAACTGAATGTGACAGTTGTACATTCAATTGTGGATTTCTCCATCAGTGGGGATCTTAGAAATATATCTATATACAAGGAGTTAGTGTTGGCCCATAGCTTAGATGAGAATATGGGATTTAGAATGACTAGAGAGTTAAAAATTATTTTAAAAATAAGGGAATGTTAAGTAAAGTGTGTAAAGTGTGTTAAGTAAACTATGTGTGTGTGATAAGGGTTCTTTCATGAAAAGAACTGAAGTTAGTAATTCATGACAGCAGAAGGCAGCCTACTTTTTCTTTTAGTAATACAAAAATGCTGCCCATTGAGAGGGCATGTTAGTTGGTAAAATGCTACTCAGTTGTCCTTATTCATGCAATGTCTATATTTTAATGACTTGCTAAAAGCTTGTTTAGAAAGATGTTCAAACAGAGATCTGAAGGTTGGGATTGGCTTGTAGAGTTTCCTAAATAAGAAAACCATGAAAATCCTGAAATAGCTCCTTTTACATTACTCTATAAAAAAATTGTGGGCTTATGCTTTAAGTAGGTTTACCCCCCACTTTCACATAAAGAACTCCTGAAGTTGGTCTCTCTTTATTGTGGGAGGATATTGTGTTCTGTTCTATTTATTCACCTTCATAATAAACACATAGGCCTTCCAAAATAATTGTAATGCATTGCTTTCAAAGTAACCTAAAATAGATTTTATAAACTTCACAAAATTTATAAGGTGGTTTCATATACCATTCTCACCATTTTATGGTTCAGTAAAGTGGAATAGGGGATATTATGATTTTGGTTGAGTTTTACTAGTTGTCTCCCAATAACAATCAAGTTAGAAAGAGGTATTATCCCTTCTCTCCTGGAAATATCAGCTTGATGCTGGTCTTAGAGCACATGATATTCTTTAAGGGATATCAGATTGGACCATTAATTTTCATCCCTGACCCATACTCCATTAATCTCTTATGTGAAGTGCTATCACAGTGCGAGACACAGAAGCAGGTGCATGGTGAACACTGGTTTCATTTCTGTTTTCTTTACTTTCAGGTACTCTGTATTCCAAAAGTCTCTGAAGAGAGTGCCCTCCTTAACCTTCTTAATCCCCTGAAAAGTCAAGTCCAGCATGGCTGCAGATCAGGTAACATGGAATATGTTAAAGCCTCTGATTTGTCCCTTACCTGGGGCAAAAAAAAAATCCTAGCCCTGCCCCAGGGGGTACCTTTGCCAAGACTGTGTACCTGCGAGATTGCAGTGTATGAGGGTATTTTTCAGTTTTTAAACATGTTAATGAATATGGAATATTATTGTGCAGACCAACCTGAAAATACTGTTTAAAGAAGCAAAATCCACAAACAGTGCATATAAGAAGTCTTTCCTTCAATCTCTCTTTTTTTTTGCAATGTATCAGTCATTCATAAATAACATTAAAGTGGAGAGAAAAATTCATCATAATTAAGTTAAACCCTAACTTTTAATCATATATAAGCTAAGTAAATGTTTATTTTAGAGCTTTGTTTAGAACTATAGTTCTATTTCTTTTTGAGAGCACTGGAGTTGAATGTTGATGCTTTAATATAGCACAATTAATTTAATAGTAGAGAATAAGAAGTAATTAAGTCCCGGAGTATGAAAGAATACTAAAAAGTTTAAGTTATATGAGGTTGCCAGCGTGTGAGGATATTTTTCAGTTCTTTTTTAAAACAGATTTTTTTTAAAGGTTATTGAGTATGTTTTAAATTAAGTACATATTGCCAATGATGATCCCTAAAAGTTCAAACTTGTGACATTTGGTTAGCTCAAACACAAATGCACAAAAGTTGAACTCATGTACAATTTCTTGTATGTTAAAAATCTGACGGATGCAGCGGCAACGAACATCTTTTGTGAAAAAAGGGAAAATCCAGTTGGGAGAAAATGGGGGAATATTTTTCATTGTCCACTAGATGTCAGTACCGAACTGGCTAAACATCTGTTCTCCAGCGCTCTTAGACAACATGCTATTAATTTATAATAAAAGGTATCTGACAGCTTTATTCTGATGAATTATGGGAATCCAAAGCATAATTCCCAGCCTTTGGTTTATAAATTGTCATTGATTTTAATGTTCTTTGTAAAGTTGTGGCATGCAACAAATTTTCCTGCCAAGAGCTGTTAAATAAATAGTCATCCTTTGCTCTGAGTAGTACATTGAACTTGTTAGACTGATGAGCAGAACCAATTGATGGTTATCCATAAACCATTTATGACAGAACGCACAGCAGCAATTCAAACAATTATTGAATGCATTCATTATATATTTAAAAAAAAAACACCTCAAGTGAACCAAACAGAACATTACAGGTAATAGACAGTAGCAATGCCACACAATTCTTTTTGAGATACTTCCTGAGTGACAGATGACTAGAATTGTTGTAGGATTTGCTGAGGGCTCATCAAACCTCCCTGGAATTATTTGGTTTCCTCTATTGTGTGACTTGGCATCCCAAAAGTATATTGCTTGCCTTTTCTAAAGAAAGATGGTTATTGTAAAGACAGAAGCTTTTGTTCACGTGAAGATCTCTTACAAACTGGCATCAAAACAAAAGAAAGCTTATGCCCGAGATATAATTTCAGTGCATTTGGAGATGTGGTTTATGTATATGGGACCATGGAATTTGAAGGTCTGTGATGACCACTAAGGCCTGAATCACTTTTAAGAGGGGGTTTCATCTTCTAGGAAAATTCTCCACAGGCCTTATGCTGTTGTGTTTGATTTCACTCTCTGAAAACACTTAACATCCTTGGCGGTTTCCAGAAGGACCATCGGTTGCTTTTGTTCTTTGTTTGAAATTGTCCCGCGTGTTCTGTTGCTATGTCAGAGACCACCTCTACTCCCCAGAAGTGGCTGTTTTTCAGGGATGTAGCCTCAAGTCTGTTGTTTGTTCAATGTTTTAAGACTTCTTTGGGATCAAAGGAAAGTGACCTAGGCATGTAAAATTCTGTTAATGGTGCTATTTGTGAAAGCACACGGCAAACTACCTTTAGGCACTGCTAAGTAGTGAATCAGTACATTAAAGACTCTAATGTTCTATCCTTGATTTCTTTTTCTTAAATCTTTCTATTGCCCTAAATGTTGTGATATGACAGTAGCACACAGGCTGGAAATGTTCCCCTAGTTTCTCTTTGAAAGAGAAAAATCCGTGGGCTGAGGAGGTCAGATTTTAGCTTGAATTCCTCAAAAAGTCTAAAAGATAGTTCTCCTTCAGTGCTGTTTTCTTCAGATTTAAAAATAAAAGATTTTTAAAGAAAAAACATTAGGAAGACTGAGAGTTTGAAACACATATGGCTGCCTTTTACAAGTCACTATGATCTGTCACATAAATACTGTATTTACTGACATTTCAAAATGTGGACTCTAATCTCCACACGCATTTATTTTTTTTTAATACTTGCTTTTCATTGCAAGCTGCAGCCCAACAAATAACATTAGAAAACATGCAACGTGGCCCACAGGTTCAACTATCAATGTCATTACTCTTTAAAAAGCTCAAAGACAGTGGAGTTCAGAGTATAAGCATTTAAGCCTAAATTGAGTTAAATTAAATTGAGTTGGGTAGAAAGTTAGTGAGAAGAATCATTTTAAGCACGAATACAGTTTTTCACTGTAAGGGATGAATAGTGGCTGTGTGCTGCGGTATATTTTTCCAAAGCTATTTTCATACTGGTTTCTTTACCTAACTCTCAGACTTTTGCCATCTCTTGTATTTATCAAGTGTGAGAACCCTTGAGCTGCATTAATTAGCCGTGATAGCATTTCAAACAGGCAGTATTACTCTGTGCAGTTACCACAGTGTTTAAAAATTTACATTCTCTGTCCCACATTGTGACCACCTGTGACCAATCAGTTTGATATATAGATCGGCAGCTCTCTCTGTGCCTAGGGTCACTCAAAGAGACTGTTTCTCAGGCTAATGTTCCGGGGGGCCACGGGCTCAAGGAAAAATGGGTGTGGGGGAACAGTGGCGGAGTGCAGTGAGAGCTTGCTGAATTTTTATAGGGAGTGTGAAATGAAAACTGGAGTCTTTTGGATAATTTTTACTTCAGTAAATTGTCTATATAATTCCCTTGAAGTAAATAGTGCAAAAATGTTGCATCTTAAAGTGACTAAGGCTGAGAAGAATAACTAGTCAATTTTAGAGAGGGAAAAAAAATCAGTTTTTTTCTTGGACAGACTAAGATGTTCACTTTTTGATCAGTGTATTCATGTAGTTACTGAATACAACAGGCCAGATACTATTTCTGGTAGAGTGAATATAGCAGTGGATAGAAAAATAATTTCTTCCCTCATGGAGCTTGCATTCTGGTAGAGGGAGGCAAGCAATGAACAAATACATAAAAAGTCATTGGGGTGATAAGTGCCAATCCACTACTCTGCAGAGAGGGCAGAGTAGGGTGAGGAGTTTGGAGAGTGATGCAGATGAGCTCTGTGAGTGCTCTTTTAGTGAGGGAGCCAGGGAAGCCCCTTTGGGAGACATCTGAGCAGAGAGCGGAGCAGGGGGAAGGAGTGAGCCCTGTGGATAACCAGGGGAAAGTATTCCGGGCAGAGGAAACATCACATGCAAAGGCACTGAGGCAGGAACAGCTTGGTGTATGACAGGAAGAACAAGGAGGCTAGCATGGCCAGGGCACAGGAGTGAGGGGCAAACTACAGGCATAGTGGGTAGAAGTTTAGGGGATTGAGGTTAGGTTATGTAGAACCTTAATGGATACTGCCAGACCTCCAGCTTTTTATTCTGAGTTCTATGGAAAGTTTAGAGCAGAATTGTGATGAGAACTGACTTATATTTTATTTTTAAAAAAGTGTTTTTTTTTTTTTAACGTTTATTGATTTTTGAGAGAGAGCATGAGCAGGGGAGGGCCAGAGAGAGAGAGGGGGAGACACAGATTGAAAGTAGGCTCCAGGCTCTGGGTGGTCAGCACAGAGCACGATGTGGGGCTCAAACTCACAAGTCTTGAGATCATGACCTGAGCCGAACACAGACGTTTAATTGACTGAGCCATCCAGGTGCCCCAGACTGACTTGTATTTACAAGGATCACTCTGTTTGTTACACGAATGTAGTGGAGTATGGGAGAAGGAACAAGCGGGGAGTTTAGCTGGGAAATAATAGCAATAATCCAGGCTAGAGGTAATGGTGGCATGGCCAGGGTACATAGTAAGAAATGGCCCAATTCTGCATTTAATATGAAAGAAGAGCCAACTGTATGTACTGATGGATTGGAGTGGGATGTGGGAAGAAGGGTCAAATTAAAGATGATAAGAGATTTGCCTTGAACAATTTTGCAAGGTGCCATTTACTGAGTTGGAAAACCCTGGAGAGGACCAGGTTTTAGGGTTGAAAGGAGAATCAGGAGACGTGGAATAGCAAACCAATATGCAATCATGAATTCAGGGGCAAACCCAGGATTTATTTATCAGCCTGTAGATATGTTTTACAGCCTTAACACTGAATGAGATGTCTCTGCAGGGAAGGTAGAAGAGGTATAAGACAAGCCATAGAGGTCACGGAGAAGAGGAAAATCCAGCAAAGAGACTGGGAAAGAATAAGAAATTGGTATCCCAGAACGGTGTCACTCCAAGTGTGATTGGGGGACCTGCAAGGTCATTGTCACCTGGGAGCCTTTTAGAAATGTAAATTCTCAGACCCCACCCCAGACCTGTTGAATAGGAATCTCTGGAGAGTGGCCTCAGGGATCTTTTTGCAAGCTTTCAGGTGATTTTTTTTTACACAGAGAAGCCAAACAAAGAGGGGTTTTGGATGTATCAAAAGAACCTTAAGTGACAGACTCTCTTTTCATATTAAAATGATCAAGACTTCGAAGATATGTTTTTGTTAGAAAGTAGTGTACTATGTTTGGTAGTGGAGTTTTGGGCTGTGTATCCCAAAATGAGTTCAGTAATCCAAAGTGACCAGCTAAAAAAATGCATCATTGCTGAAAGCATCAATAATATTAATCAAGATGCATGTGATCATCAATTAAAGAACTATTCAGATTCTAGATCAGAGCTGATACAGTCTTAATTTTCCACAATAAAGAGTAATCAAAATAGTGGCTAACCTCAAGCCGAAGCCCTCTGGTTTTAGCCCCTTATACACCATAAATGCATTGACTTTACCTTGATATCATATATCATGGAGTAATTGTTGACCTGCGGCATGGATTGAATTGAATTTTTTGTACATGAGTACAGGTTGCGGCCTAACTAGACTTCTAGTATATAGGTTGCCCTTCATCACTCAGCAGTGAAGAATGAAAATCAACAGAGCTTTCCCCAGCCTGCTGCTTAAGCAGCTGCTAACAGGCTGAGACTGCCCAACTTCATTAACCCATTAGATACTGCCTTTGCCAGGGAGTAATCCTTAATGAGGCTGCTGCATTGTGGGGAAGTCAGACATGCACCAAAATGTTGGGGCATTAAAGTAAGGACCTTAAATGTGGGGCCTATAATGGAGTTGTTATTATATCAGAAGCAGATACATCAGAGAGCACTCTTAAGGCAGGTAAAGCAAATGATGCTATTACCAATCTGTGAATCTATAGTGCTTTAAAAATATTGGAAATTTTGAATCCAGGAGGAACTTGGAAGCTTTCCATTTTCCCAAACATCTTGTCCCCCTAATTAGCAACTTTGTTCTCTAGAATAGGCAAACCCTTAGATTTAATGCAACAGCTGAAGGCAGACTTGATCCCTCTAAACTTCATGGTTCATAATTTTCTCTCTGCAGAAAGATAATGATTGCACACAGAACACCCCTATCTTATAGCCTAGAGGCAATAAAGATTCTGTTTGTGTCAACAAAGAATTTTTAGAGCTATGACAGTAAGACCTTCAGAGCAAACTTTGCCATTATCATAGCATCACAGACACTCTGGCTATGGAGTGGATTTTTAAGGCCTCAGATTACTGTATACTTGTGGGTGAGCTTTTAATAAAGCTACTAAGGTTCAGTGTTATAATTTATTCATCCCTAAAATTTTAGCAATTACTTTTATCCCGACACTGCTTTTATTGGAGGAAATAATTATATTCTAACTCTCTACCTTCGTCTGTCTTTCTGTTCCCATCAGGTCTCTACAAATATCTGAATTAAAAAGAAAAATCAAAAAGCTCTGACATTCCTTATTGTCACATTTTATTAAAGGAGGAAAGTCATGCTTTTACATTTTCCCTGTTCAAGAAGATGCTGAATAAGATTCGCCATCCATTCCCAGAAGCAGAAACTCTATTAAAATTTTAGATTGTAATCTAATAAAATTTCATCTTATCCTATTGCTTTTCTTAACCACCCCCCAGCAATCAAGCACATAACCTTAGTATCTAAGGCTAAGGAAAAAGGAGTTCACATATTGCATAAGTGTTTTCCAATAAATTTTTTAAAACTTGGAGAAGATGGGGGGGGGGTGCTTCATGTAATTTTATAGGACCTCTGAGGCCCAGAGTTTTTAAGTAATCTTTTTTGATGTTTTTAGACAGACCATTAAGCTGAGGATAAAAGTCCCTGTGTTCAATATCTGGATACATTAAGCAGTAGGTTTAAAATTTACAGCTTTCATTTTGACAAGGAAAATGACACGTTTGGTCTCAAGTGCTACCTTGAACTGTTTTTCAACACTGAAACAGGTTGTCAGGCTGAGGGTTGAGGTCTGAGCATTTAGCCCCTGCAGAGCCTCCATGATGTAAACTGTTCCAGCTTGTCAGGAAAAGCCAGCCGGACCCCAGGCTATGGGCTGATGTCCGGTCAGGGGAATGGCAACATGCCACCTGGATGCTTGTACCCCTTTGGGCTGAGGTCTAATCAAATGCCTTCCAATGAGAATGTAATTCATACAGGGAGGAAAAGAGTGTCCCAAAGAGAATGCCTGCACAAATGGGTGGACCTCAAGATTCCACTTAGATTCTGCCCACAAGCGGTTTCCCGAGGGAACCTCTTCTTCTGACATGTTACATGGCCTTTGGGGATTGGGTCTCTTTAGGGAGTTGCCCAAGCAAAGTGAAGGGGTAGGGGTGAAGGGAAAGAGGGGAGAGTATGGTATCATCCAAGTGGTACAGCTAGTTAAGGACTACTGACAAAGATACAATATTTCTGCCACCTTCCACCCCAACACAAGGAATGAGGCTGGAGAGGTAGGGGTGGAAGAGATTGGAAAGAGTTTTATAAGCTAGAATAAGGAGTGTGGATTTTATCTTAAAGGAAATGGATGGAGATGATGAGATCAGTGTTGAAATTTGGAAAATCATTATGGCTTCTAGATGAGGAAAGGACCGGAGGTGGTAGGGGAATAGTAACACAGCCCGGTTGGGAGTTGACTGCAGTGATCCAGGGCCGACATGATAAGCTGGTGGCAATGCTGCCTTGTGCGAGGGAGACCTGGAGCTGTGGCACAAGGTGCTCTGGAGGGATGACTAGGAGCAGCATTCCCCAGTGGGCTTTGTGGGATCTGGTGTCGGATGTGGTGGGTGATTCCCCAGTGGGCTTTGTGGGATTTGGTGTCGGATGTGGTGGGTGAGGGAAAGGAGAGCCATCTGGTTTGCTTCCTTTGGTCAATTTCCAGAAATTTGGTGGAAAGTCAGGAAAGACCCTCACCCTCACCTTCATGGAATAGAGACTCCCTATATTCTCTCTCTCTCTCTCTCTCTCTCTCTCTCTCTCTTCACATCCTCCCTTCCCCCCAACCCTCTCCCCTCCTTCTTCCTCATCCCTCTGGTTAAGTCCCTGAAGGAATAGAATTCTTATATCTACTGGACTTCTGTCCAACTCTTCCTGTGTCCACTTTCTGTTCTATTTCTGCTGCAAACACCCTGCTTATATTCATAAAATTTGTATCTGTATAAAGTGCTGCTGTAAATTATATACATTTACAACTTGGTACCTCCTTCCACTTCTCTCTCTCCCTGTTTACTCCTCTTAATTTAGCTACACTTATTGGATGGGAGACTCACATCCTGTGAATGCTTTCTGTGTGAAGAGCATAGGTCAGTGGCAAATAGTATTTGCAAATGTACACATTTAATTCAGCATTTATACCTGGCATTGTGGTTTTAAACAAATGTGGCATAAAAAAAAATCAACTGACAGCACAATAAGTTTTAATTGATTTTGGCCCATGTGGTATCAGGTCTGTAGCATTCAGAATGGGCAGACTATACCACTGTAATAAAGTCAGAGATTTAAAGGAAACTTACTGTGTTAGTTTGTGTCTACATGTGTGAAGAGGGGCTTAGCAAGAAAAACATTTATTTAAAATTTAAATACCAGCCTTTGTTTTAGCATTAGATTTTAAAGTTTGTGTTTACGCCAGAGTGGCGAAAATGAACAAATCAGGAGATTATAGATGCTGGAGAGGATGTGGAGAAACAGGAACCCTCTTGCACTGTTGGTGGGAATGCAAACTGGTGCAGCCACTCTGGAAAACAGTGTGGAGGTTCCTCAAAAAATTAAAAATAGACCTACCCTATGACCCAGCCGTAGCACTGCTAGGAATTTACCCAAGGGATACAGGAGTACTGATGCATAGGGGCACTTGTACCCCAATGTTTATAGCAGCACTCTCAACAATAGCCAAATTGTGGAAAGAGCCTAAATGTCCATCAACTGATGAATGGATAAAGAAATTGTGGTTTATATACACAATGGAGTACTACGTGGCAATGAGAAAGAATGAACTATGGCCCTTTGTAGCAACATGGATGGAACTGGAGAGTGTGATGCTAAGTGAAATAAGCCATACAGAGAAAGACAGATATCATATGGTTTCACTCTTATGTGGATCCTGAGAAACTTAACAGAAACCCATGGGGGAAGGGAAGGAAAAAAAAAAAAGAGGTTAGAGTGGGAGAGAGCCAAAGCATAAGAGACTCCTAAAAACTGAGAGCAAACTGAGGGCTGATGGTGGGGTGGGAGGGAGGGGAGGGTGGGTGATGGGCATTGAGGAGGGCACCTTTTGGGATGAGCACTGGTTGTTGTATGGAAACCAATTTGACAGTAAATTTCATATATTAAAAAAAAAAGTAAATCATAATCACATTCCTATGGTATAAATGTTTTCATAAAAAAATAAAGTTTGTGTTTATCTTTTTATTTATTTTTTTTAATCTTTACCTTTGAGAGAGAGAGAGAGAGTGCAAGTGGGGGAGAGGCAGAGAGAGAGGGTGACAAAGAATCCAAAGCAGGCTCTGTGCTGACACCAGAGAGCCCGAGGCAAGGCTCGAACCCATGAACTGTGAGATCATGACTTGAGCCAAAGTCGGAAGCTTAATGGACTGGGCCACCCAGTAGCTCCTAAAGTTTGTGTTTATATGGAATGCTTGATCTGAGGGGCTTACCATCACTTCACCTATTTGCAGAAATGATAGAAAAATTCGGTTCATTCTAAATCAGAGTAAGTTCCACCATACCTCACCACACTTCTATAAGAGAACAATGAACAAAGTGGAAAGGTACTGAAAACAAAAATGACTATGAATTAAGAAATTCTCTGTGGCATTTTCCCCACACTTATTAACATTAATACAAAAATAAGGTACCCTGAGGCTAAGTAATAGGATAGAGAAATGTCCAAATTCATAACATTATCAAAATGTTAGAAACACCTACACCTTCTATTCTGTCTATGATCAATAAGGCCATGACAGAAGATCAATTTATTAAAAAAGAAATCCACCATGCAAGTGGACAGGTATTTTGAGGCCCTTTATTCCTGCTTTTATTTCCTTTAAATATGTCATGAAAAGGATACATAGAGTTAAAAAACGAGGGTAGGACACTTGTATTTTTTAAAAATCTGTGGAACATTCAATATCTGTTCTGCATAAGCCCATTGGACTGTTGTCTCTGAGCCTTTACCCAGGAAAACAGGAGCTTGCCCAGCATTACAAATGCTGTTCAAATATTTTCCAGAGACATAAAAGAGAAAATATCATCACAAGTAATGAAAATGAATAAGAAAAAAAAAACACAGGAGTATGGCATTCAGACAGACCAAGAGAGAACAGGGAGGGAGAAGTGTGGGGAGGGAGGGAAGGAGAGGCAAGGAGGGGAAAAGATCTTAAACACAGGCCTGGATAATTGATACATAGAGAGTCTCTTCTGAGCTTAGTTTTCATACTATGGTTTAAATCTATGTTGTCACTTGGCTCTAGCTATATCAGGACCTCTGTTCCTGCTTTTGTCTTACAGTTATTTAGAAATAACTTATACAAGAATGAAAAGTATCACTAAAATTTGGAAAATTAGATTTCATAAAGTATCTTGGGAACCTGAGAGTAGAAAGGCTTACTCAATTAAAATCTATTTTGGGAAGGTGTGTGATATGCCAGCAGTGTGAAATAACTCCTAACCTAATTTACAGAAGTCATATGGTATAGATATAGTTGAAAAAACACGTGCATCTGACACAAAATATGTACATGCGTACATGCACGTGTGCACACCAAACACATACACACATACACACACCAGAGTTATAAATATCCAGAATAATGGATCTATCTTATTTAAGTCAATGAAAGGAAATACTTTAGTTTATTAAATGCTATGTAAGTATATATGTTCCAATTTCAGGGTAATTGCTACCTACAAAAAAGTTTTAAAAATTATTGGAGTCTCTCCTTAAGGTCAGGAACACGACAAGGATGTCCACTCTCACCACTGTTATTCAAGTTAGTGTTGGAAGTCCTAGCCTCAGCAGTCAGGCAACACAAATTAAAGGCATCCAAATCAGCAAGGAGGAAGTCAAACTTTCACTCTTGGCAGACGATATGATACTCTATGTGGAAAATGCAAATGACTCTACCAAAAGACTGCTAGAACTGATCCATGAATTCTGCAAAGTTGCAGGAAATAAAATCAATGTACAGAAATGGGTTGCATTTCTATATACCAATAATATCCCTGGTGGTCTAGTCGTTAGGATTCGGCACTCTCTATACACCAATAATGAAGCAACATAAAGAAAAATCAGGGAATCAATCCCATTTACAATTGCACCAAAAACCATAAAATACCTAGGAATAAACCTAACCTAAGAGGTGAAAAATCTATACATTGAAGACTATAGAAAGCTTATGAAAGAAATTGAAGAAGACACAAAAAAATGGATAAGATTCTATGCTCCTGGATAAGAAGAACAAATATCGTTAAAATGTCTATGTTACCCAAAGCAATCTACATATTCAATGCAATCCCTATCAAAATGACATGAGCATTATTCAGAGAGCTAGAACAAACAATCCTAAAATTTGTATGGAACCAGAAAGGCTCCGAATAGCCAAAGCAATCTTGAAAAAGAAAACCAAAGCTAGAGGCATCACCATTCTGGACTTCAAGCTGTATTACAAAGCTGTAATCATCAAGACAGTTTGGTATTGGCACAAGAACAGACACATAGATTAATGGAACAGAATAGAGAACCTAGAAATGGACCCAAAAATGTGTGGCCAACTAATCTTTGACAAAGCAGGAAAGAGTATCCAATGGAAAAAAAGACAGTCTCTCCAGCAAATGGTGTTGGGAAAACTGGACAGCGACATGCAGAAAAATGAACCACTTTCTTACGCTATACACAAAAATAAACTCAAAATGGATGAAAGACCTAAATGTAAGACAGGAAGCCGTCAAAATCCTAGAGGGGTAAGCGGGCAAAAACCTCTTTGATCTCGGCCACAGCAGCTTCTTACTCAACATGTCTCTAGAGGCAAGGGAAACAAAAGCAAAAATGAACTATTGGGACCTCATCAAGATAAAAAGCTTCTGCACAGCAAAGGAAACAATCTGATGGAATGGAAGAAGATATTTACAAATAACATATCAGATAAAGGGTTAGTATCCAAAATCTATAAAGAAGTTATCAAACTCAATCCCCCCAAAACAAATAATCCAGTGAAGAAATGGGCAAACGACGTGAAAAGACACTTTTCCAAAGAAGACATCCAAATGACTAACAGACACATGAAAAAAAGGCTCAACATCACTCATCATCAAGTAAATACAAATCAAAACTACTATGAAATATCACCTCACACCTGTCAGAATGGCTAAAATTAACAACTCAGGCAACAACAGATGCTGGTGAGAAACAGGAACTCTTTTGCACTGCTAGTTGGAATGCAAACTGGTGCAGCTACTCTGGAAAACTGTATGGAGGTTCCTCAAAGAACGAAAAATAGAACTACTCTACTACCCAGCAATTGCACTACTAGGCATTTATCCATGGGATACAGGGATGCTGTTCTGAAGGGACACATGCACCCCCATGTTTATGGCAGCACTATTAACAATAGCCAAAGTATGAAAAGAGTCCAAATGTCCATTGACAGAAGAATGGATAAAGAAGATGTGGTATATATATATATATATATATATATATATATATATATATATATACACATATATATATACAATGGAATATTACTTGGCGATCAAAAGAATGAAATCTTTCTATTTGCAACTATGTGGATGGAACTAGAGTGTACTATGCTAAGCGAAATAAGTCAGTCAGAGAAAGACAAATATCATCTGATTTCACTCATATGTGGAATTTAAGAAACAAAACAGATGAACATAAGGGCAGGAAAGCAAAAGTAATGTAAAAACAGAGAGAGACAAACCACAAGAGACTCTTAAATATAAAGAACAAACCAAGGGCTGCTGGTGGGGTGTTGGGTGGCGAGAAGGATTAAAGGGTGAGGGCATTAAGAAGGACACTGTTGGGATGAGCATAGGGTATATGTAAGTAAGGAATCACTAAATTCATTTCCTGAAATTATTATTACACTATAAGTTAACTAACTTGGATTTAAATTAAAAATAATAAATAATAAATAAAAAAATAGAAAAAGTAAAATAATTCCCATCAAAAAAAATTATTGGGGTCAATGTTTTAAAACAATCAGTAAAGAAATATGTAGCAAAGGCAATACTTTCCATTTGAAAGAAAATTCCCAGGTACTTATCCACCTAAATTATACTAAGTCCTTAATTTAGAACAGTGTCAGTAGTAGACACTTTTTTTTCAATGCTTATTTATTTTTGAGAGAGAGGGAGAGAGAGCTGCGTGAGTTGGGGAGGGGCAGAGAGAGAGAGAGACAAAGGATCCAAAGCTGGTTCTGTGTTGACAGCAGAGAGCCCCATGTGGGGCTCGAACTCATGAACCAAACTCATGAACCATGAGATACGACTTGAGCCAAAGTCCGATGCTTAAATGACTGAGCCACCCAGTTGCCCCAGTAGTAGACATTTTTTGAGGTGACAGGTCATCCCATGACACTCCTTTGAGAAATGACCTCATTCTCAATTGTGCTCATAAAGCTGGCCCCCGGAAGTCATGCTTGTATTTGGATACCACATCTTAAACTATAGCTGACCAGAGTAGTTACTTAACCTACATCATTCTAGAAATTCACAGACATAGACACACACACACACTGAGATAACTCTTTAGTTTCATTATGCTTTTTGCTTTGGAATCCTTACTTCCTTAGAATTAAAAAAAAATTGATTTAAGCTATTTACAGGGGCATTCCGTTACTTGTAATCAGAGCCTGATATTGATAGACAAAATGGGAAGAGAGAAAGAGAGAGTTACTGGTGGGTGTAAGCTCTCATGGGGTGACCACTTGCAACATCCACTGATGTCAAAGAGATGGGGAAATATTATATTTATGACCCCCCCAGGTGGTCTACGGTGAGGAGTCCCAGAAAGCTATCCCCCACTATTCTTCCCCCTTTCCTCAATACTCAAAACTTGTCTGCACTAATTGCTTTGAATCCAAATACAATCTCATTATATCCTGTATCCATGACTATGTCAGCTACCACAAAATGCCCAGACTCTCAGTTTACCCTCCTCACCTGTACTTTAAGCCTGTGTGAATCTGCTCTTATTCCAATGGTTCTCAAATTTTATTGCACTAGGAATCACCTGGAAGGTTTGCTAAAACAGATTGCTGGATCTGAATGAGCTTCAAATTTAGTAGGAATGGGTCAGACCTGAGAATGGGAATTTCTAACAAGTTCCCAGGTGATGTGGATACTTGTGGTCCAATGGAAAACCACTGCCTTCTTCATTTCTCTCTCCCTAAGTCCTGAAACTCACTCATTGTGCTCTCTGAATTCAGAATCTGTTGATAGCAAAATCCCCTATATTCTCAGTCTCTCTTCACTCTCTTACTTGACTCTCAAACTTGACTTTCCTCTAAGGTCCCATTTTTTTTCTTGTAGTCTGTCAAATGGTGGCTGCTTTTTCTCCTAAAGCACTAGGACCACCGATCTGGTGGTGGAGGTAGGTGTATTCCTGGTTTCTCCTTACCGCTTTCAAATGTTTCTCTCCATCTCCTCTCTAAAAACACCTAATCACAAATTTATTTTTTATGTTTAGTTATTTTTTTAGAGACAGAAAGAGAGCACAAGCCAGGAAGGGGCAGAGAGAGAGAGGGAGACACAGAATCCAAAGCAGGCTCCAGGCTTTGAGCCATCAGCACAGAGCTTGATGCAGGGCTTCAACCCATGAACAGTGAGATCATGACCTGAGTTGAAGTTGGACGCTTAACCCACTGAACCACCCGGGGAACCCCCCCTCCCAATCACAAATCTTATACCATCAGATGCTATCAACCCTGTCCTTTGTTGCTCTCATTTGTGGATTCCTGCTTTATTTTCCCTGATTTCCTGGTGATATAAGCACGTGTTTCACTCTCTTTACAGGAATATTGACCTATAATTTTCTTATAGTGCCCTTGCACGACTTTGGTGTCAGGGTAATGCTGACCCCATAAAGTGAGTTTGGAAATATTTCCTCCTCTTCCATTTTTTTGGAAGACTTTGAGATAGATTGATATTAATTCTTCTTTAAATGTTTAGTAGAATTCATTAGTGAAGCCATCTGGTCCTGGGCTTTTGTTTATTGGGAGTTTTCTTTTTTTTTAAATTATTGTTCCAATCTCTTTACTAGTAATTAGTTTGTTTAGATTTTGTATTTATTCTTGATTCAGTTTGGTAGGTTTTATGTTCCTGAGAATGTATTTATTGTTTCTAGGTTATCTATTTGTTGACATATAATTGTTCATAGCAGTTTCTTATGATCCTTAGCATTTTTGTGATATCAGTTGTAATGTCTCCCTTTCATATCTGATTTTACTTATTTGAATCTTTTTTCTTTCTTGGTGAGTTCAGCTAAAGGTTTATCATTTTTCTTTATTTTTTCAAAAAACCAGCTTTGGGAGTTTTACTGATTTTTTCTATTATTTTCCTAGTCTGTATTTTATTTATTTCCATTCTAATATTTGTTATTTTCCTTCTTCTAATTTTGGGGCAAGTTAGTTCTTTTTTAAAAAAAATTCTTTGAGGTATAAAGTTAGGTTGTTTGAGATCTTTCTTTTTTCTTTTACTTAAAAAGAGTTTTTAATGTTTATTCATTTTTGAGACAGACAGAGAGAGAGAGAGAGAGAGAGAGAGAGAGAGAGAGGCAGACTGCAAGTTGGGGAGGGGCAGAGAGAGAGGGAGACACTGGATCTGAGGCAGGCTCCAGGCTCTGAACAGCTCAGCTCAAACCTGCAAACTGCAAGATCATGACCTGAGCTGAAGCCGGATGCTTAACCAACTGAACCACCCAGGCACCCCAAGATCTTTCTTTTTCTTAATGTAGTCATGTATCACTATAAACTTCCCTCTTAGAATTGCTTTTGATGCATCCCATACATTTTCATATTTTGTGTTTCCATTTTTTTTAAGTTTATTTATTTACTTTGAGACAGAGTGAGGGAGAGCCTGAGCACCAGCAGGGAAGGGGAAGAGAGAGAGGGAGAGAGAGAATACCAGGCAGGCTCAGTGCTGTCAGTGCGGAGCCTGATGCGGGGCTCAATCCCATGAATTGTGAGATCATGACCTGAGTGGAAACCAACAGTCAGATGCTTAACTGAGTGAACCACCCAGGAGCCCCTGTGTTTCCATTTTTATTTATCTCAAGATATTTTTTTGATATCCCTTGTGATTTCTTCTTTGGGCCATTGGTTGTTTAGAATTTTGTTGTTTATCTCCACATATTTGTGAATTTTCCAGTTTTTCTCTTGTAATTGATTTCTAGTTTTATACTTTTATGGTAGAAAGGATGCTTGATATAATTTCTATCTTCTTAAATTTATTAAGACTTGTTTTGTGTTCTTACATATGATCTATCCTAAAGAATATTCCATGTGTGCTTAAGAATGTGTATTTTACTCATGTTGGATGTTTCTGTATATGTCTAGGGCTCATCTGGTCTAACACGGAGCTGTAAGTCCAATATTTTTTATTGGTTTTCTGTATGGATGACCTATTTATTATTAAAATGGGGGTTTGAAATCTCCTACTATTGTTGCATTGCTGTCTATTTCTCCCTTCAGATCTAATTTTACTCCTATGGTGAGTGCATAAATATTTATACATGTTATATCCTCCTGTTGGAATGACCCCTTTATTATTATAAAATGATCTTCCTTGTCTCTTGTTACAGTTTTTGGCTTTAAGTCTATTTTGTCTGATATCATTCTAGTTACCCCTGCCTTATCTTGGTTTTGATATTCATGGAATATCTTTTTCCATCTCTTCACTCTCAGTCTATATATGTCATTAAAGCTGAAGTGAGTTTCTTGTAGGCAGCATATACCTGGGTCTTATTTTTTTAATACACTCAGATCCTCCATGTCTTAATTTTTTTTTTTTTTTTTAGTATAGTTGACCCACAACGTGTCATGAGTTTCAGGTGTGCAACATAGTGATTCAACTTTTCTATACATTATGCAAAGCTTCCCCAAAGTAGCTACTACCTGTCACTATACAACACTATGATATCATTGACTATTTTCCCTATGCTATGCCTTTGGTTCCCATGACTTATTTATTCTATAACTGAAAACTTGTATCTAGCACTCTCCCTCACCCATTTCTCCCATTCCCCACTCTTGCCCCTCAGCAAATATCAGTTTGTTCTCTGTATTTATAGGTCTGATTCTGCTTTTCATTTGTTTGTTTCATTTGTTTTGTTTTCTAGATTCTACACATCAGTAAAATCATATGTCTTTCTCTGATTTATTTCACTTAGCACAATACCTTCCAGATCCAATTATGTTGTCATAAATGGCATGATCTTATCCTTTTTTATGACAGTGTAATATTCCATTATTATATATAGAATTGCTTTGATATGTAAACACACACACACACACACACACACACACACACACACACCACATCTTCCTTATCCTTCTATCCGTCAATGGATACTTAGTTTGCTTCCATATCTTGGCAAGTGCAAATAAACATAGAGGTGCCCATATCCTTTGGAATTAGTGTTTTCATTTTCTTTGGGTAAAAACATAGAGGAATTATTGGATCATATGGTACTTCCATTTTCAATTTTTTTTTAATTTTTCATTTTTTTAATTTAACATTTATTCATTTTTGAGAGACAGAGCGAGCGCAAGCAGGGGAGGGGCACAGAGAGAGGGAGACACAGAATCCGAAGCAGGCTCCAGGCTCTGAGCTGTCAGTACAGAGCCCGACGTGGGGCTCAAACTCGTGAACCACGAGATTATGACCTGAGGTGAAGTCGATTGCTTAACCGACTGAGCCACCCAGGTGCCCCTATTTTTAATTTTTTTGAGAAACCTCCATACTGTTTTCCACAGTGGCTGTATCAATTTACATTCTCACCAGCAGTGCACAAGGGTTCTTTTTCTCCCACCAAAACTTGTTATTTCTTATCTTTTGACAGGTGTCAGGTGATATCTTGTTGTGGTTTTGATTTTCATTTCCCTGATGATTACTGATATTGAGTGTCTTCTCATGTGTCTGTTAAACATCTGTATGTCTTCTTTGGCAAAATGTCTATTCAGGTCTCCTGCCCATTTTAAATCAGGGGTGTGTGTGTGTGTGTGTGTGTGTGTGTGTGTGTGCGCGCGTTGAGTTGTATGTTTTTTAATTTTTATTTTATTTATTTAATTTTAATTTTAATTTCTTTAGAGAGAGAGAGCATGAGCAGGGGAGAGGAGCAGAGGGAGAGAGAGAGAATCTTAAGCAGGCTCCATGCTCAGTGCAGAGCCTGACACGGGGATTGATCCTATGACCCTGGGATCGTGATGTGAGTGGAAATCAAGAGTTGGATGCTCATCCAATGAGCCAGCCAGGCATCCCAAGTTTTTAATATATTTTAGACATTAACCCCTTATCAGATATCTTCTCCCATTTAGTAGGTTGCCTTCTCATTTTGTTGATGGTTTTCTTTGCTGTACAGAACCTTTTTATTTGCACGTAGTCACAATAGTTTATTTTTGCGTTTTAATGTTGAGGTATGTTCTCTCTAAACCCACTTTGCTGAGAGTTTTTATCATGAATAGTTGTTGAACTTTCATTCTATGTCTTTTGATTGGAGAATTTAGTCCATTACACTTACAGTAATTGTTGGTAGGTATGGACCTACTCTTGCCATATTGTTGTTTTCTGTCTGTTTTGTAGTTTCTTTGTCCCTTTCTTGCTCTCCTTCTTTGTGATTTGAAGATTTACTGTACAGGTATGCTTTGATTTCTTTCTCTTTCTTTCTCTTTTGTATATCTACATAGGTTTTTGCTTTGTGGTTACCATGAGGCTTGCACAAAACATATTATAGTTATGACAGTCTAAACTGATAACTTCAAATGCGTATAAGTCTTCCACATTTTTACACTCCCCTCTCCCACATTTTATGTTTTTGATATCACACTTAATATTCTTTTATATTGTGTATGCATTACCAAATTAGTTATAATTATTTTAATACTTTATCTTTAAATCTTTAATTAATTAATTTTTTATAGCTGTTCCTCTGATAGTGTTTGGATAGTTGAACATAATGGTTAACAACATGATTTTGAGAATAAGAAAGGTTACTGTCCCGGCCTATTTATTCTACTAATTGAATGGACCAATTTACTAATTTCTCCTAGACTTTCCTTATCTGTAAATGGGAAACATAATACCCACCCCACTAGATTATTGTGATGATTAAATAAACTATGGGTATGTTTTGGTTTGGATTTCTGTCAAAGCAGACTGTGAGACCAGATAGCTTGTTTGGGAGGTGCTCCTAGGAAGCAACAGTGAGAGAATGGTTAGAGTGAACCAGAGGAGGAGTAACAAATGTGAGTGTATATTATCATGATTTCTCCAATATGCATTTGTGGCCTAATACTGTTAGGACTTCAGAGAAGCAAACAGAATGCCTCCCAGAATTGTTAAATGGAAGGATGGGAGGCTGGGGCTCCTATCCCCCATTACTGAGGTTTTCCCATGGAGCTGCCGCCTTCTTTGAACTTTTCTAGAATCCCCAAAAATGAGCTGAGCAGACTCTATGATTTGGGGGGAAGGCTCTTAGGGAGTCTGTGTCTGCCTACGCTAGTAAATGGCTATAGATTCCTGGACACCTCATGTTCCACTTGGAGATAAACTCTGAAGGGGTGCTCGGATGTATGGACCCAAGAAACAGTCTGGTCTTGATGCAATAAATTTTGGGCAATGGATCTCTTTATTCTTTCATAGTAGCTCATCAATGAAGTTGGATGTTTTATTTTACCATGTACTAAGAAACTCCCATCTCAGGGCACTCTCTCTCCCCCACCCTCACCCATTCCTTCTATATACCCTTCCTCTTGTAGAGTTATAGCCCAGAGTTAAATGACATTGAGTAGGAATACTAATGAGAATACCTTTCAAGTGTTTATGCATATTCTGTGCTATGATTCAGCTAGTGCAAAGAGCTGCCCAGAAAGCTGCCTTATAGTAGTACCCAAAGGCAGGTTTACCTCCTAATGCCAGGATTCATCTATAGTTTCTTTGAAACTAAAAGGCCAGGGATTTTTTCAGGCCTTGCTTATCGACAACAGCTGACTGAAGTAGCATGTCAGTTATTAAGGATTATTTTTAAAATAAGGTAGCTTTGGAAAAAGTTGTTAGGTAATCATATCCAACTCCTTGGTTCAATGCCTTGTTTATATCATCACTTGGTTTGGCTGCAGTGAACTATTTCAATTTGAATTGCTGATTTTTTTTATTGGAGTGTGTTATTTGCTGTTGTTGTTTTTGTTTTGTTTTGTTTTTTTACTACAATAATTCTTACTGTTAAAACATAAAACTACAGTAGGAGTCAACTCAAACTTTCCTCTCACTAAAAACTTCTTCCCACTATTACAAATGCTTCTTTATACCAAGGAAAAACATTTTACTTATTTTTGATTAAGTTGTTCCAGTTGTCATGCTATCATCTCTTGACCATATACTCAGTTTGTATTTATTTGCTGATCTTTACCTCTAGATGTACATAGTGGTTCTCACCATAAAAACTTGCAGTTGGTGAGGGGTGCCTGGGTGGCTCAGTCGGTTAAGCATCTGACCTTGGCCCAGGTCATGATCTCATGATTTGTGAGTTCCAACCCTGTGTCAGGTTCTGTGCTGACAGTTCAGAAACTGGAGCCTGCTTTGGATTCTGTGTCTCCCTCTCTCTCTGATCCTTCCCTCACTCACACTCTGTGTGTCTCTCTCTCTCAAAAATAAATAAACATTAAAAAAACTTAAAAAAAAAACAAAAAAACTTGCAGTTTGTGAAAGTAGGCTAAATTATAATTTAAAAGGAAATCCTCTTGTGTACCAAAACCATACATTCATACGTTCTCTCAAATTTGAGAGAATTCGTGCTGCTTAATTGTAATATCTTAGTCAAACATAGAAATAGCTAATATTTTCTTATTAGTGTACCATTTTCAGTCCCTATAACTAATTCCTTATAAGTGCGTTTTTTTAAAGTGTTTAAACCATTTGCTACTTTTTGGACATTTTTTACTTTTGTTTTTCTTTTTGTATATCAAGGGTCTAAGAATGAGACCATCATAATTCACCACAGTGAAACAGAGTTTCTTTGTTCTATACTTCCAAATGGCCCTTTATGTAGCTTATACATTGCTGAGTCACATTTCTCAAACTCCTTTTTCCTGAGACAGAGGGTAAGACACTGAGATGTGACATAATGAAAACTTTCAACATTAGGATTACTATAAGAGCATTTTTGAAGATAAGGGCAGTTAGTCATGGTACCTTACACTGCAATGTTTTTCAAACTGCAATGCCTCAAAACAGTAAAGGATCAAACATTTTTGCCTAAGGTCTACAATGAGAAATACATTTTATTTCATGTGCAGAACACATACAATTATATCCATGCAGAATAGAAAAAAAAATTCGTGAAACAATACTTAATCTATGTTCTCAGTGATATACTCAGACATTTTCTTTTTTTTTTATATTCTGAAATGTTGATTAAACTCTCCAAATCAAACCTATGACCCTTTGCAGTGTTATCAATCAGACTGAAAAGCACTTCATTAATTGAGAGAGAAAAGGGCTTTTAAAGTATATATATATATATATATATATATATATATATATATATATATATACACACACACACACACACACACACACAAATATAATACCTAAACTATAAGTGTTTCTGTAAATATATTTGTGTGTATATTCACAATGTATTTCTCAATGTAAGTCACTATGAAAAAAATTTGCAAGCCACTTCTTTAAAGAATAAGAGAATTGAAACGTGCATTCAGAGGCAAGTGGGAAAATAGTGGAGAGGCTTGAGCAAGGTTTATTTTTTTCATTTATTTTTAAATGTTTTTAATCTTTTTTTAATGTTTATTTATTTTTGAGAAAGGAAGAGCAGAGAGAGAGGGAGACAGAATCTGAAACAGGCTCCAGGCTCCAAGCTATCCACACAGAGCTCAATGTGGGATTCAAACTCATGAACCACAAGATCTTGACCTGAGCTGAAGTTGGACGCTTAACTGACTGAGCCACCCAGGCACCCCAGAGCAAGATTTATTTTTATTCATTTAGTTTTTATTTCTTAGTTGTTAGGTAAACCTGTAATATTGTTCTGTTTCCTTCTTCAACTTTTTTTTTATCAAGTTATACAGAGATACAAAACTATGTTGAGTGTTGATTACTGTTGATGGAACCAGTTTCTTGTCAAACATAATGAATAACCATCTGACATAATTTGTGACTTAATCTTTAAAGAATTTGGGAATTTTAAAATAATTCTTTGGGTGCTCCTTTTTTAGTTCTTATGAGCAGGGTTGATACATATTCATGTTGTAAAATGGATCCTCTATAATTGTTCCTGTATTACAGATCCCCAAGGCTATATTCGTGAATGTTAAAGAGATAAATTTAAAAAGCTTTCATGAGGATTGGCATATTGTTCATATAATGTTAAATATAATTCCAATGACTGGATAGCTCAATGACTCAGAAATCTGTGCTCATCGCAGTCAGAAGACTACACGCCTGATCCAGTACCTACCAGACTGCACGCCATCCCGTGCTGGAGTCACATAATGACAAGCAGAGACTCTGTCTGCTAGGGGTTTGTACTCTGACATAAAAGTCTCTGGCCTTTTAGAGATAAAGCCACCATCTTCCTTGACTGAACTTCCTTATAAAAATGGATTTGCATTGGGATGCCTGGGTGGCTCAGTCAGTTGAGCATCCAACTTTAGCTCAGGTCATGATTTCACTGTTTGTGAGTTTAAGCCCTGAGTCGGGCTCTGTGCTGACAGCTCATAACCTGGAGCCTGCTTCAGATTCTGTGTCTCCCTCTCTCTCTGTCCCTTTCTACTCTCACTCTGTCTCTCTGTCTCTCAAAAATAAATAAACATTAAAATTTTTAAAAAATGGATTGGCATCTTTTCATGTGTCTGTTAGCCTACTGGATGTCTTCTTTGGAAAAGTGTCTATTCATGTCTTTTTCCCATTTTTTCACTGGATTATTTGTTTTTTGGTTATTGAATTTGATAAGTTCTTTATAGATTTGGTTTTATCCAATATGTCATTTACAAATATCTTTTCCCATTCTGTCGGACGCCCTTTAGTTTTGTTGATTGTTTCCTTCACTGTGCAGAAGCTTTTTATCTTAATGAGGTCCCAATAGTTAGTTCATCTTTGCTTTTGTTTCTCTTGCCTCAGGATACATGTCTAGTAAGAAGTTCCTGTGGCCGAGGTCAAAGAGGTTGTTGCCTGTTTTTTCCTGTAGGGGTTGGTGGTTTCCTGTCTTATATTTAGGTCTCTTATACATTTTGGATTTATATTTTTGTGTAAGGTGTACACATGTCCATCGACTGATGAATGGATAAAGAAGATGTGTTATGCATATACAATGGAATATTACTTGGTGATCAAAAAGAATGAAATCATGTCATTTACAACAATGTGGATGGAACCAGAGTGTATTATGCTGAGTGAAATAAGTCAGTCAGAGAAAGACAAATGTCAGATAATTTTACTTATATGTGGAATTTAAGAAACAAAGCAGATGAACATAGGGGAAGGGAAGGAAAAATAAAATAAGATAAAACAGACATGGAGGCAAACCATAAGAGAATCTTAAATACAGAAAACAAACAGGGTTGCAGGAGGGGTGGTGGGTGGGGGATGGGCTAAATGGGTGATGGATATTAAAGAGGGTCACTTGTTTGGATGAGTACTGGGTGTTATATGTAAGTTATGAATCATTAAATTCTACTCCTGAAACCAATATTACACTATATGTTAACTAACTTGAATTTAAATAAAAAAAAAAGGATTGGGATTTTTGTATTGTGACAATCTACTGGTATAGGTTGTGGGGGTATTCCTGGGGTATGTAGGTGATCGCTTAATTATTTACAGGTACAGACAGTTCTAATTTTGTAGAGTTGAAAGTTCACTCACTCTGCACTAATTCTTTATTTCCTATAATCAAGATAATCTCCCTTCTGATCACTTTACTCCACAGCATAGTAAGAGAAACCCCCTGCCCCCACAACTAATCAATCAACCAAAACTTTACTTGCCAAATAATAGAAGATTATTTTCTTCTAGTTTAAATAGTTTTTTTAATGAAATCTTTTGAAAATGCAATGTTCAATTCTCTAGATGCTGATCTTTATTCCCAAAGTGGTGTCTAGATATAAGAGAAAGGTTAGGAATCCTCCTGACAATGAGAGTGAAATGGTGCTGTCTTTCTCTTTGAAGCAGGGTGGCTTGTATGGTCTCATCTCTGGACTGACATCCCCTGATATGATTCAGTTAGGTGTATCTGAAGTACCTAAAAGTTTTTATGATTGCCCTGAAAGAAACTCTTATTTCCTGTAGCCACAGGACTGTTGTTTCTGAAAACCCAACCCAGAGTTTAATCCTGAGAGTGCTGTGTGAGGAACAAACTCTGAGATGTTCCCCAATTATTTCTACCTCCTAGTATTCTTACTGTTGTGTAATCCCCTCTCTTTGAATATAATTGTGACTTATGACTTGCTACCAACCAATAAAATATGGCAATGGTATTAGGATGCCATTTCTGTGAATATATGAAATTGTAACATCTATATCACCAGTAGATTTTCCATATTGACTTTCTTCCTTGCTGGCTTTGATAAAGTAAGCCACCACATGGAGAGGCCCATGTGGCAAAAAGCTGAGGACTGTCTAGCCAATAGCCTTCAAGGAGCTAAGGAACTGGGTTGTGCAAACAGCCATGACCATTTGGAGGGAGATTGTTCTCTCTAGCCAGTCTCAGATGGGATGCCAGCTCTGGCTGATCCCTCACTGCAGCCTTAAGAGAGACCTTGGAGTGGGACACTCAACTATGCTGTGGTTGGATTCCTGACCCACAGAAACTGTGGGATAATAAGTGTGTGTTTGTTTAAGCTGCTAAATTTGTAGTAATTTGTTATGTAGCAATATATGACTAATTCATATTCAACCATGAATCATCACTGATAACATAGTTCCTGTCTGTCATTTGAGTCCTTCTCTGACAACCTCACTGGATTGTTACTTGTTTGAGGTGCTTTTTTATTTGTGTATCCTAGACTGTCTAGCATAGAGTTGAACTACTTAATAACTGTGTAACTTTAGGCAAATCACTTCATGTCCTTAACCTTCAATTTTCTCATTTGTAAAATGTGTATCGTAAACTACCACTTCATAGAATTGCTGTTAGGGTTGATTGAGATAAGACTACAAAGAACTCAGTATAGTGCAGTGCTTAAAAATATAATAAACACTCAATAAACGTTATTTTTTGTGTAACTATTTTTATCTGTACCAGAAGAATAGTTAGTACTCAAGGGATATTCGTTAAACACAAATTTAGAATGACAGCACAGACAGACATTATGCCCAAGATAAAAATTAATAATACCATGTAGAAGTTTTAACTCAACACATTTGAGAGATGTGAGTACTTACAGAAACCATCTTTGGTATTACAAAACATGATTTTCAGGTACATCTCATATAGAAAATCAACTGTAGAATAAAAAATGTTCCCAGGTGTTACCAGTTTTGTACCCCAGATTTAATTTTGCAAAAGTTCTTAAAGAGTTTTGATGCTGCTTTAGTTTGTTCTCATCTCCTAAACTCTGCCTTTAGGAGATAGATTCAGGTATTCTGAACTGGAAATTATGCAGAATGGAAAGGGAATGTGGTAGAGTTAGCAGGTTATAGATAAATTTTAACGGGGCTAGGACTAGTTTTTCATAGTTTTTCCTTTTGTATTTTTACTAGTGCAGGATAAATATTTTTGAGCTAGATTATGTAGTTCATCAGTGGAGGGAACAATGCAAAATTAAAGATTAGTTTTTAGATAATTGTCTTTTGTATTTAAAGGGAAAAAAGTAAGAAAGCAGTTGGTTACATTTTTACTCAACTTTCTTATTAGTCTGAAATTTTCAGCTTGTCAAACAAAGTTATACAAAGCATCAAAGCCTGTATAATTTTCTGTTTTTTAAAAATTTGTAAACTCAATAATGATTGTGGGAAAACAGTGGCCTAACCTCTCAATGCAGATTTAATAGTAGTGTACTCTACTGAGGTCTCGTATTGGTAAGATTTCATTGCTTAAAAACAACAATGTAGTTCAGGACACCTACTGGAATACTAAAGACTTGATTAATTACAATTAAATAACACTGGTTCAAGCATTTTATTTCTTTTCATTGTGGGATTATTTTCTTTATGTTTAATATCAATATCAGTGAAGCTGCCATGGTACAGGCAACCTAAAAATAGGGAACAAGCTATCTGCGTGGGATAACGAAAATTCATATGGTGTATCAAACTCTATCAAGTTTACAATTCTGTTATGCCAAAAATTAACATTAAATCTGTGTCAAATTTAAGAAAAATTATCAATCCTTTATTTTGGTGACATGTAAACTACCCACAATTTAATTTTTCTGACTGATTATTTAATTTCAAGTAGTGTTTCTTAAATATAAATAACTGCGTGTCTGTAGTCATCTAAAAAGATTATTGAGTTCCTGTTATGTGCAAGATAGTCCTGAGCCTTTTTTTTTGTAATGTCTTTTTTTTCATTTTTTTAAATTTTTATTTATTTATTTATGTTTTCAATATATGAAGTTTATTGTCAAATCGGTTTCCATACAACACCCAGCGCTCATCCCAAAAGGTGCCCTCCTCAATACCCATCGCCCACCCTCCCCTCCCTCCCACCCCCCATCAACCCTCAGTTTGTTCTCAGTTTTTAAGAGTCTCTTATGCTTTGGTTCTCTCCCACTCTAACCTCCTTTTTTTTTTTCCTTCCCTTCCCCCATGGGTTTCTGTTAAGTTTCTCAGGATCCACATAAGAGTGAAACCATATGGTATCTGCCTTTCTCTGTATAGCTTATTTCACTTAGCATCACACTCTCCAGTTCCATCCATGTTGCTACAAAGGGCCATATTTCATTCTTTCTCATTGCCACGTAGTACTCCATTGTGTATATAAACCACAATTTCTTTATCCATTCATCAGTTGATGGACATTTAGGCTCTTTCCATAATTTGGCTATTGTTGAGAGTGCTGCTATAAACATTGGGGTACAAGTGCCCCTATGCATCAGTACTCCTGTATCCCTTGGATAAATTCCTAGCAGTGCTACGGCTGGGTCATAGGGTAGGTCTATTTTTAATTTTTTGAGGAACCTCCACACTCAACCAACTGAGCCACCCAGGTGCCTCTACATTATATAATTTTAGAATATTTTTCTTGCTCCCAAAAGACACTTTGTACCTATTAAGCACCCACTTTCCATTTTGCCCCCATTACAGACTCTGACAATGACTAATCTTTTCTTTAATTTTTTTAATGTTTATTTATTTTTGAAAGAGAGAGAGAGAGCATGAGCGAGGGAGAAGCAGAGAGAGGGAGACACAGAATCTGAAGCAGGCTCCAGGCTCTGAGCTGTCAGTACTGAGCCTGATGCAGGGCTCAAACCCATGCACCATAAGATCATAACCTGAGCCGAAGTCAGATGCTTAATTGATTGAGCCACCCAGGTGCCTGGCGACTAATCTTTTCTGTGGATTTGCCTATTCTGTGCCTTTCATATAAAGAGAACCATAAGTATATGGCCTTTTGTTTCTGACTTCTTTTACTTACCATAATGTTTTAGAGGCTCATCCATGTTGTATCATGAATCAGTAATTTATTTTTTTATTGTTGAATAATATTCCAGTGTATGGTTGCACCATATTTTGTTTATCCACTCGTTAGTTGATGGACATTTAGTTTGTTCCATGTTTCTAATGAATAATGCTGCTGTGGACATTCACGTACAAGTTTTTTTGTGGACATATGTTTTCAGTTCTCTTGGGTATATTCTTGAAGTGGCATTGCTAGGTTGGACGATAACTCTTAAGTTGATTCCCGGAACTGACAAACTGTTTTCCAAATCAGCTGCACCACTCTGTGTCCCAACCAGCAATATATAAGGGTTTCAATTTGTCCACATATTTATCAGCATATTTTAATTTTAGTCATTCTAGTGGGTGTAAAGTGCTATCTTATTGTGGCTTTGTTTTTCATGTCCTTAATAAAGAATGTGGTTGAACATCTTTTTATGTACTTTATAAATCCACCTCTATATCTTATTTGTAGAAATGTTTATTCAATTCCCCACTTAATTTTTTTTTTAATTTAGAGTTGAGTTTAGGGTTGTTTATAAATTATAGATACAATATGACTTGCAAATATTTTATTCCATTCTGTGCATTGTCTTTTCTCTTTCTTGATAGTGTTCTTTGAAAAAGCAATGTTTTTCATTTTGATGAATTTTGGTTTATTTTCTTTTCTTTACTTTGGTATTGTGTCTAAGAAACTATTGCAAAATTCAGGTCCAAAAGTTTTTTTTACAATTTTTTAAAATTAAAAGGTCAGAAGGATTTATTATGTTTTCTTTAAGAATTTTATAGTTTTAGGTGTTACATTTAGCTCTGTGATCTAGTTGTAGTTAATTTTTGTATATTGCATGAGATAAGGATCCAACTTCACTCTTTTGCATGTGGATTCCAAGTTGCTTCATACCATTTTTTGAAAGGACTGGTTTTTCCCCATTGAGTTGTCTTGGCACTCTTGGCACTCAATTGACCATAAATACGAGGGTTTATTTCTAGATTCTCAATTCTCTACCATTGAACTATATATCTACCCTTGTGTCAGTATCACACAATCTGATTACTGTTGCTTTATATTAAGTTTTGCAATGTGTGGAGTCTTCCATTTTTATTGTTCTTTGTCAAGATGGTTTTGACTATTTGAAGAGTATTCCTATCTTAAAAATATTAAGTCTTCAAAACCACAGACATGGTATATTTTCCTACTTATGTAAGTCTTCAGTTTCTTTCAACAATGTTTTGTAGTTTTCAGGTAAAGGACTTAATTTTGTTAGATTTATTTCTAGGAATTTTATTCTTTTTGATGCTATTGTCAATGGACCATTTTCTTAATTTCATTTTTGTATTGCTTATTGCCACTGTATAGAAATACAATTGATTTTTGGATATTTATCATGTATGCTGTAACCTTGAATTAGCTATTAATTAGCCCTAATAGTTGTATGTGTATTCCTTAGGATTATTTACATACAAGATCATGCCATTTGCAAATAGAAATAGTGGTATTTCTTACCTGATGTGGATATATTGTATTTATTTATATTGTATAATTTCCCTTTCTAGAACCTACAATATAATGTTAAATAGAAGTGCCAAGAGGAGACAGCTTCTTCCTATTTCTATGCTTTGTGTTTATTTTTATTGTTCAATTTTGGTTTTAAATTCTATCTTATTTTTGTTAGCATGGATTTGTGGGCATATCTGGTTTAATATCTGGTGGGGAACTTTTCACCATCTTATTCTATTTTTTAAAAAGTTGAATCAGATATTCATAAAATTTTAATCCATATTTTAAAATATAGAATTTGTGGAATTCTTAACCAAATTTCTATTTTTTTAAAAAAAACATTCTATAAGGATGATTTTAAATAGATTTCTTTCAACAGAATTGAAAATTTTATTGTGTTGGGGTGCCTGGGTGGCCCAGTCAGTCAGGCATCCGATTTCAGTTGAGGTCATGATATCATGGTTCGTGGGTTTGAGCCCCGTGTTGTGCTCTGTGCTGACAGCTCAGAGTCTGGAGCCTGCTTCAGATTTCGTGTCTCCCTCTCTCTCTGCCCCTCCCCAGCTTAAGCTCTGTCTCTGTCCCTCAAAAATGAATAAATGTTAAAAAAAATTTTTTTAAAAGAAAATTTTACTGTGTTAAGTCATTTAGTCCATGAACATGGTATATCTCTTTATTTATTTAAATAATTTGTGACATTTAATAGCTCTTTGTGTAGAAGTATTTGACATATTTTTCTCTTTATGCCAGTTTGCTTGTGTGCTGAGATGTCTTTGATCTCCCTTCTTAATTTGTTTTTATTATGTTTTAATTTGAATGTAAAAGGAGATACCATTGGACCATCTTTAATCTCACTCCCTTCCCTTTTGATGAAAAACTCAGTTATGTGCTGTCACACATATTAAAAAACCAATTCCAACTACAAAAGTATTGACCAGTAATATCAAATTTACACATTTTTTGTAGACTGTCAGAGACAAAGATCCACATGTTGTTATCCAGGAATTTGTTAACATTGCCTGTTAGACATTTTTGTTTAGCTCAGTTTTCCATTCTGCCCTTGGCTGATTGATCTGTTTTTCCCCTCAACATTATCTCTCTATATACACAAGTTCTTGCTTCTTTGAGCAATGTTGTTGTCTTAGAGCTTCTCCTACAATGAGTTTCCTATACACATCACTGAACTCTATCTTCCCTATTGAGAATGACTATTTATGAAGAATGACTTAGATTTGAGCAAACCATAAACCCTCTTAAGGATCCAATTTTGTTAGAAGGGTGAGAGTCCTATCAATAATAAATATTTATAGTTTTTATCCTGCCCACTTGTGATTTATGCTACCAACTGTTAAATGAACTGTTCTTTTTTCCGAACCTCTTTTACATCCACTTCTGTTTAAGCCTAACCATAGTTACTCGATTGGGCTATATAATTTAATAAGAAATGCTATAGACTGTGTAAAATAAATCATGTTTGTGGCCTGGCTCTGCCAGATGCTAGCTATAAGCCATGAGATCATGTTCTTATTATTGCATCTTCTCAGTTTTCTCTTTTATAAAGTAGGGCTGGTGAAAGAACATGCTTTATGGAGTTCTGTGAATTAAGTAATGCTTATAAAGCTCTTAGTATATATGTGGCATTTGATAAATCCTTAAAAATTTTTATCAAGTATACTACTATTACTTATTATCATCTTCAGATATATTATTCTCACCTCTGTTTCTGTTCTAGGTAGAACAAGCTTCATCTGACAACTAGAGTCTCTTATAATTCTAAGTAAATAGGCTGTGAAAAATGTAAACAGAATCCCTCTCTTCTAATATTGGAGCACCTAGGAATGGTAGGAGAGTAGGGACTCTACTAAAGTCTTAGGGAAACATAGCTAACCACTCCTCAATCCGGTGAGAAATTCAAAACTCTAAGACTCCTTTGAGGGTAGCAGTGAAGTTGCTGCAGTGGGATTTCCCAAGTAATAGTCATATCTGGTACCTTGAGAAAAAGTCTGAGAATCTATGCCCAATAGAGATGGCCCAGTTATTAGGGAAAGAGGGAGAGACATGTAACTCTAAAGCAGAAGAGATATTTTACTAATAACAGGTAGGTTGCCACTTGTCCAAATTTCCACACAGCATTAGTTGCAGTATAAATGTTCTAGTCTCCTAATTTCTAATCTGGTGCTATTCCAGTCACTCATGCTTTTTCTCCCAACCCCCTACTTATAATGGATCTTAGAGGAATAAGCCTCATTAATCTCTCACTACAGAAATATTTCTGGAAGATATGATTTGGGACCAAATAACCAAATGATGAGGATGATTCTGTATAGATGACTATGGGGATTCAATATTGAGAGCCAGCACCCTCACCTGGATAAAAAGGGACATATTTGAATCTCAGTAAACTAATGTATGCAAAAATATCACCTCTTATTCTAACAAAACTTAATTGAGGAATGTGATATCCTTCCCAATAGGGCAGACAGGACATTTTGTCCCTGCTATTACTTGAGCCCTCTACCTTTCCTTTCCTCTTCTCTCTTCTTCCCATCTTTTCCCTTTCTTTCTTCTAGAGTTGCATCAGAATTCAAAAGCCTTGTGTAGTACCTAAAACCCAGGAGGGTGTCTGATTTCCAGTCTATCCAAGTAGCTGTGGGGTGCTCATTGTTCAATGGGCAGTGGCTACTAAAGTTGGGGAGCTGTCTGTTTTTGCAGATTTGCAGATGGACGAAGTTTTGCCAAAGCTGGAAACCTTAGTGTATGTGTCTTATTTCTCTAGGTAAACCATGCTATTACCCACTCTGAGGGCTGGCTGGTTGCAAGGGACACTCTGACTCTTCATGACATTCCAGCTGAGGCATTTCTGTCTCTTACCTTCCTCACCTTAAACTGACATCGCTTCTGATCTTTCACAATCAATTGTTAATGTCCATTAAACACATGTCCAAATTGTTACCAACTGAGAAAATCTCTTTTCAAGGGCAGAGAAGTGAGAAGAAATCCTTTATCCATCCTTCTAGTGTAGTTAGGAAAGTGAAAACAAGCAAAGCCATTACATTTATACATTAAAATAGTCTGAGCATGCATTCCTTGCTATAAAAATGAAGCGGGTTAGTGCAACTTTGAAATATAAACTACATACCAGAAAGTTCTTTTATGTTGGTCAGGGAGAAGTGCTAATTAGCACTGATTTTTAGATCATTACAATGATTAAATTTATTTGCAGTAATAATAAACTCATCTGTTATATGAAGACCTTTCTATGTGAAAGATTTAGAGCAATTAGTTTTCATGTCTACTAAGGGTGACAGAAGAGCTCATGGTCTTAATGGGAACCAGCAAGAATTTTGCTTTTATATAATTAAGTGGCCCCAAAGACAGGTCTGGGTGTGTCATCATGACTAACAGGAGGAGGAACACCATTTAGGGGTCATCCAGAGGAATCTCTAAATTTTCTTAGGATGTGACTCAAGCTTGGCACAGTTCCATAGTCTATTGATGTCAGCCTGGTATGAAGAAAAATTATTCAAAACCAGGAAATAAGGCAAAAGGATGATTGTGTGTCCTTTCACTGTCACACTGAAGCATTGCCTCATAGGCTCAGACAAGTAGATGTACTTTTGTTTTACTTACTATTTACTATCTATTAGGACACAGGCACTGGGAAGTTACTGGTTAACTTACAAATTTTGGTCCATTAGAAGCAAATGATCTCTGCCAGGTAGAGGATACGCCAAAGGTTATGGTTTTATTGCCTGGCAAGATACTTGCCTTAACATTTTTTTTAAAATGTTTATTTATTTTTGACAGACTGAGAGAGCACCAGGGGGGAAGGGCAGAGAGCGAGGGAGACAGAATCTGAAGCAAGTTCTCGGCTCTATGCTATCAGCACAGAGCCCAACGTGGGGCTTGAACTCACAAACAGTGAGATCATGACCTGAGCTGAAGTTGGATGCTTAACTGACTAAGCCACCCAGATGCCCCAAGATATTTCCTTTTAACTCAGCAAATTCATTTTAACATGCCTTTCCTAACTGACTGTATAAACATTTATTTTTTTAAATTCTATTTTTAAAGCCGCTTTACCATCTTGCTTGTTCCCTCATTAATGAGTTAAACAGATTTTTGATATGTTCTAAATTTGTATGAAAGTCCTATTTTTAATTTTTTGAAAATTATACTTAACACTGGGGTATCAAGATCAATGATTTTCTGGTAAATTGAATATGTGTGTGTGTGTGTGTGTGTGTGTGTGTGTGTGTGTGTGTGTGTTTCTACCATTCTGTGTCTCTGTATGCTGGTATTATATAATTATAAGAAGTAGAAATCCACAAAACAGATGAGTGTGTGTGTGTGTGTGTGTGTATGTGTGTGTGTGTGTACTGAGATGGATGCCCTCAGGGAAGAGAGGAAGAGCATAAAGGAGGCAAACAACAACAAAAAACAAACAATAAAAAAGCAAAAAAGCAACAGAAAAGCAAAAGTGCTTTGAAAATTTGCCGGCATGTATGATTTTACCCTTTAACATACAATTATGTTCTTATGTATATGCATAGATTTTATTTATTAACAATTATTTAATGTTTATTTATTTTTTGAGAGAGACAGAGACAGAACGTGAGCAGGGGAAGGGCAGAGAGAGGGAGACACAGAATTCGAAGCAGGCACCAAGCTCTGAGCTGTCAGCACAGAGCCCAACATGGCGCTCAAACTCACAACCGTGAGATCATGACCTGAACTGGTCGGATGCTTAACTGACTGAGCTACCCAGGTGCCCCATATATGCATAAATTTTAAAAATGTATGGATGTGTAAATACATACTTGTAGGCCTGCCTATGTATACTGTCAAATGGAAAAAACAAACATCAGAGAAAAGAGTACAAAGTGTCTATATTATGATTCAATATTGGGCAAACAGAGAAGATGCAAACACATATTTTGTATATGTATATTTCTGTGTATGTGTGATATGTATATAGAAACAAGGACAGAGTTACATGAGGAGTCTATACAGGTCTATACAAGGAGTCTACACCTGGAGGGGGTGGGATGGAGAGTAGAGTGAGGTGGGGAGGAGAGATAGTCTTTAAACACCTTTGTATTGTTAATCCTGTTAGAAAAAGGTGTAAACTTGTTGGAAAATATCCAAAAATGTTTAGAGGCACCTGGGTGGCTCAGTCGGTTATGCATCCACCTTTGGCTCAGTTCATGATCTCGGGCATTTGTGAGTTCAAACTGTGTATCAGGCTCTGAACTGTCAGCGCAGAGCCTGGAGCCCTTTTCAGATCCTCTGTCTCCCTCTCTCTCTCTGCCCCTCCCCTGCTTTCTCTCAATCTCTCTCTCTCTCTCTTTCTCTCTCTCAAAAAATAAATATATTTTTTAAAAAGTTTAAACTTTATATATACATATAAATTTTTTCTAAAAATAAAATAAAAAACCCTCAGCAATAATTATCACATGGATTCGTTATTGCTCTGCAACAAGCTGGTAGAGCGGGGCCCTCTCTAGCCCACTGGTTTTTCAGTTATGAAATGATAGAGGAGGTCTATTTAAAAATTAAACTTCTAAGGGGCACCTGGCTGGCTCAGACAGTAGAGCATGTGACTCTTGATCTCAAGATTGTGAGTTCAAGCCCTATTTTGGGTGTGGAGATTACTTAAAAATAAGTAGGTAAGGGGTGCCTGGGTAGCTCAGTTGGTTAAGCGTCCGACCTCAGCTCAGGTCATGATCTCATGGTTCGTGAGTTTGAGCCCCACATCAGGCTCTGTGCTGACAGCTTGGAGCCTGGAGCCTGCTTCAGATTCTGTCTTTCTCTCTTTCTGCCCCTCCCCTGCTCCCACTCTGTCTCTCTGTCTCTCTCAAAATAAATAAACATTTAAAAATTTTTTAAAAATATAAGTAAGTAAACAAATAAATAAACAAATGTGGAAAAAAACCCTAAGGCACTAAAATTCTATAATTGGTTGAAAACTCTTCCTTGAAATAAAAAAAAAAATACCTTTAAAATTAACTTTAAAATGACAAAATACAGAAAGAGGAATAAAAGTAGTGAAATGAAGTAGGAAGAAACAGAGTTAGGAAGGTGGGGAAGGAAGGAGGGAGGGAAAAATGAAGAATAAAGGAAAAATGGCTTAAAAAAATGTTGACCTGATGTTTCTGTTGTCTTGCCAGTTTGTACACAATAGCTGGAACATTGTTATTATTGTATCTTCTACTTTGTCTTTGTTCAATATTCTGCATTGTGCAAGACCTATTGCAATAAGTTTCCTTTTTCATGCAGAAGATTCACTAGGATTCATTAGGATACAAATCAACTGGTTGTTTAGGCATCCATGGACAAGACTTCTTTTTTCTGTTAAGGGAAGTCAATATTTTCCACTGATGATAAGTGAAATTTCATAACTGACATGCACCTTGAGTATTCTCTCACAATTGTTTTATAAACTTCTCCCCTCTTTTGCTTTAGGTGGTTTTTCTGGCTTAATTAGGCTAAATATTTTTAGGATTTAAAAAATTTAGTTAGTGTAATTTCTACACAGCCTATTGGGCATTTGTTGACTCAAATCTCCAAGTTACTTAGCTTTTCCTAGTTGTTAATTACTTGAGTAAAAACAGAAATAGAAAACTTAGCTGTTATATTTGATACTTCTATATCACCATAATAAATTATATAGAAAATGAAAGCACTTATTAATCATATTTTAATTAGTCAGTAGGAATAGAACCTAGAACTAAAATTAGAAAATTACTATAGCATTATTTTACACTTGCATATTGAATGGAGCATGTAATATTTTCATCTACTATTTTACTCAGATAACTGTAATATGATAGAATTTTCCTCTGACTTAAGGGGTAAAACTAAAGATGAACAGATGCTACTGGAAATTTCAATACCAACACCCAAAGTTCCAGATGTCTCCTCTCATATGTAAGACAAAATTAAATACAGATTTTGTTGAAAGATACAAGTTATTCTTTTAACTTACGAGTATTTCTAGTTCTCACTGATCAGTTCTCCCATTTTTAATCCACCTTTAATGAATCATTCACTCATATGGTGGCACACTTTTTCTTGACCCAGTGATTGAACCCTCAACAGTTAATTCATGATTTAAACACCTAGAGCTAGAGGTGGGTTTTTTTTTTTTTAATGTTTTACTAATTCTTAGTAAAGTCTTCCAATTCATTTTCCTTTTTCCTGGTGGGAAAAGAGAAACCAATTCTCTGCCAAAAGCATTCAACATTGGATACTAAATGAAGTCAGGTAGCAGCTGTCCAATCTAAACTTTGGTGGATAATTAACAGATCCAATATCCAAAAGAAACAGGTAATTGTTGTGATTCATGAATTTGTTGCCAGGGCAGATACTTTGCAGCTCGCTTATCTTTCCCTAAAGAGTGAAACTACCTAGAGCTTTAAATAGTAAAATGTTGTTTTCTCCCAATTTCAAGAGAATGGCTGTTTACTTTGGGTATGTTTTTTGGCATTCGACTACTTATTTCTTCATTTTTTCTTGGTGATATTGAGAAAAACTATGAAGTATGGAAATTTCACTCAGGCAGGAGGAGAAGAGAAATTCTGCCTGAGCAGAAATGGAGTAGCACCTGCCTTGTGTTAAGCCCTAGTGGGTGATGTATGTGCAGTGATAATCTATGTTTATAACATCTTGAAGCTTGCAGAGCACTTCTATACTTTTATTTGTGTTTCACAATAAGTCTTGATGTATATAGTCTGTTGTCTTGATGGGTAATCTGAGGTTCAGGGAGTGCTCTGGTAGCACCCAATGAGAATGTGGCAAGACAGGAGCAGAATGTGGTTCTGCTGTGTTCCTTCCATTAAACTATGAATGATTGCACAGTTTAAGTAAGATGTATCCATGACTCCAGTTCTGCACTTCAATCCTTGCTCCCTTTCTTACATGTCATGTCCCCATAGTCAGGATGCTTATGGTTAAAGAGTTTGCTTCCTCATCTTCTGTTTCTTCATCTGTACAAATGGAATCAAAGTGACACCTGCCATATGGTAGGTGTCCAGAGAATGTTACTTCCCTTTCTATTCTACTGGGTTCTCTATGGCTCAGGTGTACAGGGGACCAGTGAAGAGTTTGTGCTTCAGGTATGGAATTAAGGGAAAGGATTAGAGAAGTCTATGAATTAAATTCTTTAAGGGCTTTGGTCTTTTATTATCATTAATGTTTTTATTGTTGTTGTTTTGATTGAAATGTAGTGGACACACAGTGTTATATTAGTTTTAGGTGTACAACATAGTTTTATTTTGATGTTTATTTATTTTTTGAGAGAGAGAGAGACAGAGCATGAGCGGGGGGTGGGGGGACAGAAAGAGAGAGAGACACGGAATCTGAGCTGTCAGCACAGAGCCTGATTCAGGGCTCGAACCCACAAAATGTGAGATCATGACCTGAGCCCAAGTCAGACACTTAACTGATTGAGCCACCTAGGCACCCCAAGAGTTCATTTAAAATTTTTTTAAAAATATTTATTTCTTTTTGAGAGAGGTGGGGAGGGGCAGAGATAGAAAGGGAGGCACAGAATCTGAAGCATGTTCCAGGCTCTGGGCCATCAGAGCAGAGCCTGATGAGTGGCTCAAACCCACAAAACGTGAGATTGTGACCTGAGCTGAAGTCAGACACCTAACCGACTGAGCCTCCCAGGCGCCCCTAGGTGTACAACATAGTGATTCAACAAAACTTTACCTTATGCTATGCTCACCACAAGGGGAGCTACCATCTTTCACCATACATTGCTATTATAATGCCATTGACTGTATTCTCAAGTCTGTACCTCCTATCCCCATGGTTTATTCATCCCATAACTGGAAGCCTATACATCCCACTCCCCTTCACCCATTTTTCCCATTCACCTCCACAGTCCTCTCTGGAAGCCATCAATGTCTTCTCTGTATTTATGGGTCTGTTTCTGCTTTTTGTTTGTTCATTCATTTGTTTTTCAAACTACACATATAAGTGAAATCATATAGTATTTGTTTTTCTCTGTCTGACTTATTTCACTTAGTATGATACCTTGTAATTCCATCCATGTTGTTCCAAATGGCAAGATCTCACTCCTTTTTATGTCTGAGTAATATTCCATTATGTAAATGTACATCACATCTAATTTATCCATTCATCTATGGATGGAAAGTTGGGTTGCTTCCATATCTTGGCTATTGTAGATAATGTGCAATAAACACAGGCATGCATATAACTTTTCAGAGCTTTGGTTTCTTAAAAGTGTAAAAAACAAAAGGCATCAAAATGTGGTGCCAGAACCAGTTTTATAAATTATCAATGCATCAACAATTAGTAATATTATTAACATAAATCACATTATATATCATAATATTATTATTTGCCTAACTTTTTATTTTGAAAAAGCTTTAATCTACAGAGAAGGTGAAAGAAGAGTACCTTTATCTGCACATCTTTCTATGTATTTCTCTAGATGACTGGTTCTCAACTAGGGGAGATTGTGCCCCCAGGGGATATTTATTAATGTCTTGAGACATTTTTGCTTCAACAGTTGAAGGTGTTACTGACATCTGGTAGGAGGAGGCCAGAGGTACTGCTAAACATCCTACAATTCATATGGGTGTAGAGATTATGAAAATAAAATAAAATAAAATAAAATAAAATAAAATAAAATAAAATAAAATAAAATAAAATAAAAAACTTAGAAAAATAAAATCAAAGTACTAGATATCTTACAATTCATAATCAGTCTTCTACAATAAAGGAATAAGGGGCCCCTGGGTGGCTCAGTCAGTTAAGCATCCAACTCTTGATTTTGGCTCAGGTCATCATCTGGCAATTGTGGGATCAAGTCCTGAGCAGGGCTCCATGCTCAGCGTGGAGCTTGCTTGGGATTTTCTATCTCTCCCTCGTTCTCTGCCCCTTCCTTGCTTTCTCTCTTTCAGAATAAATAAATAAAACATTAAAAAAAGAATTAAAACATTGTCAATAGTCCCAATGTTGAGAAACCCTGATTTAGATTCAGTCATATGCTCTTAATCTATTAGGTAGAACTATATACAATTGTTGATATTCAACCATTTTAGATATACAACAATGTTAATTTCAGATAAAACATTTTGCACATTTGCTATGCTTCGTGTGTATGTGTGTGTTATTTATTGTTTTTTTCAGAACAATTTTCAAGTAAGCTACAGGCATCATGACACTTCTCTCAAATACTTTAGCCTTTATCTCCTAAGAACAAAGGTGTTTTCCTCCATGAGTGCAACATAATTATCCCATCAAAAAATTTCAGACTGATACAATAAAATTATCTGGTAGACAGTCTATATTAAAATGTTACCAACTGTCACTCAATGTAATTCTATAGCTTTCTCCTCCTCTATCCAGGCTCCAATCAGTTTGTCTCATTATTGGTAGGGCAATTCTTAGTGAAAATCTTTCCTGGGATCCCAAAGTCATGAAGTCTTCATGTTTACAAAAACCGTAAACCTAGAAGAGCCAAGTAGATGGAGATAGATGACAAAGAGATCTTACAGGGCTGTTGAAGTGGGCTACAAAAGTTGGATGGATTTTAATACAGACAAGGATGAGATAATGCTTTTAAGGATTATTTTACATTTTGATTTCAAAAACTATAAAGTTCTTCATCGTTTTTCTTTTTAACTGACGGTTTTGTACCAAGGCTACTTAATGAACAAGGAGAAAAGAAGTCTTTAAAAGATCACCAAATTCCTCTTCCCAGTTCTATTTGTTCAGAGAATTAATACCAGAAAAGGAAGTTGTGAAAGGGTGGAACTTAGGCCTCTTTTAGCTTGTTAATGGCTTGAAGGATTCTGATTTTGATAGCTAATATTACAAACCTATACAGTTTTGCTGGGCTCAGAGGTAAGTGAGTGGACCAGTAGGGGCACACTTCAGGAGTACCAGTGGAGCATTATCAGTCTGATCCATTTGTACCACCTCAATTGAGTGCAGACCTTGGTCTACCAACTCTAGCTGTCACTCTCACCAAAGATGGGAGTCTTATCTTCCCCCACTTATTTTTGGGTTTTCCATTTTCTCTGTAATCTGCTCCTCTCACTTAGACAAGAGAATTTTCTTTTAGTGTTTCAGAAAATTTCTCAACAGCTCTTCCATTCACCCTAAGGAAATAACATTTCTAGCCAATACTGTTTCATCGTTGTCTTAGTTTACATAGTATGCATCTATGTGTGTATTTCCTCTACTAAAACATTTGGTATATATACACATATGTATTCATTAAAATTTTTCTATTTTTATAGTTGGCCTATATAACAAACCATTTGCATAAACAATATTTTTTTATTGACTTTTAACTTTATCTGAAAAGCCAATATAATTCAATGGGGGAAAGAACAGTACTTCCCGTAAATGGTGCCGGGGAACCTGAATATCTACAGGCAGAATAATGAATTTGGACCATTCTTATGTATTCACAGCATACTTAAAAATTAATTCAGAATGGATCATGGACCTAAATATAAGAGCTAAAATGATAAAACTCTTAAACACAACACAGCAATAAATCTTCATAATCTGAAATTAGATAATAATTTATTAGATAATGACATCAAAGCACAGGTGATTATAAGAGAAGATTGATAATTTGGACATCCTCAAATTGAAAACTTTTGTTCTTCAAAGAATATCATTAAGAAAATAAGAAGACATAAAAAATCTGCAAAATGGAAGAAAATATTTGCAAATGATATATCTCATCGGACTTTTATCTAGTATATATATATCTATATATCTATGTATCTATATCTAGACTTTTATCTAGTATATCTATATCTATATATATAGATATATATATATAGATATAGATATATATATATAAAGAACTCGTATAAGTCAATAACAAAAAGACAAATAAACCAAGTTAAAAATGGGCAAATGATTTGAATAGACATTTCTCCAAAGATGTGCAAGTGGCCAATAAGCTCACAAAATGATGGTTGACATCATTAATCATTAGGGAAATGCAGATTTCAAAATCACATTGAGATACAACTTCACAACCACTATAATGTTCATAATAAAAGAAGAGACAATAATAACTGTTGGCAAGTATGTGGAAAAACTGAAGCCACTGTGTATTGCTGTTGGTCATGTAAAATGGTGCACTCACTCTGATAAATAATTGGAAATTTCTCAAAATTTTAAACATAGTGTTACCATATGACCCAGCAATTCTGCTAGATATGTATCCAAGGGAAATGAAAATGTATGTCTACACAAACTTGTGTTTGAATGTTCACAGCAGCATTATTTGTAATATCCAAAAGGCAGAAACAACTCAAATGTTTCCCAATTGATGAATGTATAAACAAAATTTGGTATATCCATCCATACAATGGAATATTATTTAGTGATAAAGAGGAATGAAGTACTAATACATGCTATAACATGGATGAACATTGAAATGTTATGCTGTATGAAAGAATCCAGTCACAAAAGGCCACATGTTGAATGATCCCTTTTATAAAATGTTCAGATAGGCAAATCCGTAGAGACAGAAATCGGATTTCTGGTTGCCTAGGATGGGAGAGAAAGCGTGGGGACAAATGCTAATGGGAAGAAGGCTTCTCTGAGAAATGATAAAAATGTCCTGGAATTAATGGTGTTGCCTGCACAATTCTATAGATACATAGTTCAAACTGGTGAACTTTAGGGTATGACAATGTTATATAGGTATAAAAGGGGGTTGTGAAATATAGGGTTCTCTAATGAGTTAGATATTTCCTTTCAAGCCTCTTTTTATCTCAGAAATTATTAGTGAATATTCATATAAAATTAGGGACAGATGTTTCTTAACAGCATAGTGGAATAAATCTGTTGTGATATATACATACAATCAGAGTGATATTCCAAACTGTTATGACTTTGGCACTAGGCAATCAGAATAGAAGCATCACAATTACCTTGACTGAAAATACCTGCAATGGGAATACATGTTCCTGAATATCAGCTTGCATAAAGTAGAATATCACACAACAATTGTCAATGAATGCAACTATAGCCATAGGAGTAGCATATATACAAATTTAGTAAGAAAAGCAAGACATAAAATTATATTGTATGATTCCATTTATGAAAATTTCAAAAAAAAGGCAAAATTTAATTATGTTGTTTAAGGATGCATTCAATGTTGATAAAACTATAAAGAAATAAAATTATTAATATAGGAATCAAAGTGGTGGTTACCTCTGGAGAGAAAAGATGGTGATCATTGGAGGGGCATATGCCGGCAGTATTCTATTTTTTGATCTGGCTAGTAGTGTCATGACATTTTCTTATAGTTATTTATCAAGCTGTTAAATATTGTTCATGTGTCCTTTATGCAATAAAGAAAAGAGAACTAAGTGAAAAGACCAGAAGACCCAGTTTAACATTATGACTATACCCCTCCCTAGCTGTATGATTTTGGACAATTTATTTTGCCTCTTAGAGCTTCAGTTTCCCTGACTGTAGGATAAGGATGATAAAATATGCCTAGTAGTAATGTTTCTGGATTAAAAGAAATACTATGTGTGAAACTGCATACTACAGGGCAGCGGCATGTGTGTGTGTGTGTGTGTGTGTGTGTGTGTGTGTGTGTTAGTGAAGCATTCAGGAGGGAGAATAGGAAATGAAGACCTACTGCAGTGTGAGGGAGTTCTCAACTCTGAAAAATGAGAACTGTGTCAAATGATGCAGCTAATAAGAGATAGGTTGCAATTTTAAACTGTATATTTAATTTCTGGGTACTATAGCTAGAAAAGTTTTGTACAAGGTCAACTAAAATGAGAAGATAGATGCTATGTGTGGAGAAATGAAAAACCCTTCTTTTTAAAAAAATGTTTATTTATTTTTTGAGAGACATAGCATGAGCTGGGAGAAGCAGAGAGAGAGAGGGAGACACAGAATCTGAAGCAGGCTCCAGGTTCCAAGCTGTCAGCACAGAGCCCTACACGGGGCTCCAACTCATGGGGCTCAAACTCACGAACTGTGAGATCATGACCTGATCTGAAGTTGGACACTTAATGTACTGAGCCACCCAGGAGCCCCAGCGTATCTCTGTTTTTAACAAAATCCTGACCATCTTTTCCTAATCAGGTTTTTCAAAGATTTGAGTCACTCAAATCTGCAGTGGACTCATTTTTTTTTTTTAATCCTAGACAGTTGAAGGTTTTAAAGATACATGGTGTAAAATTGATAAATTCTGGAAAGAGATGTATAAGGTAAAAAAACTGATTTGTTTATTAAATACAAAACATTAAAAAAGTAAACAGATAAGAATCAGAATTACTACTCACAGGAGAAAACAATCTTTTAAATATGTGTATCACCAAAAGATGGTAGTGGATTCCAGTAGGGTGTGCATACTTTCCCCATCGACGGAGGTTCCTTGAAGAAGCTGGGACCAGTCTGCCCTTTCAGGGTGACCTCAAATAGCACATCCAAGCTCTTTCAGGCATGTCCCTGGGGCTCATTATCAAACTTACAATTGTGGACTGCATGAACCATGAGCATCATCCTCTGGAGCTATTCTTCTGAACTAAAGATCTGAAAGCATGGCCCTATTATAGAAGCAGGGTTTTGTGTGTGTGTGTGTTTTTTTTTTCTTGTAGATACTGATTTGTCTTCTAAAATAATCTTGAACTTTTTAAAAATAAAATAGATACATTTGTCAGGAACTGCCTCATGCATAGCAGTTGGAAGTGTTTTTACTCTAATCAAAGGTGAATTGCTGAAACAAATTCTTTAAAGTCACTTTTTGTGACATTCCTTTCACCTTCTTGCCTGTAGCCTGATTTCCCTTCTCCTAATGTAATTCTGCTCAAACTTACTCTCTGGGTGCTTCCTTACTTTTGCTAGCACCATTTAAAACAATGTAGATGAAGGGACAACACAGACTTCCTCTATCTCTCAAGCCTTTGAATCCTGGGAGTCCTTCAATGTCTTAGCTCTCTACTTGGGGCTAGAGCTGCCTCCTGGGAGGCTGCATGAGCCTTACCTGTTAACCAGGTGAAGTACTCCACTGGCCAGTGTTTGGAAGGAGTGTGGGTCCTCAGTAGGGACTGCAATAAAAATTTCAAAATTACTTTCCAACGCTGGCTACAATGAAGGGCTTCGGGATTTGAGCTTTTCTTTAAGAAAGATCAGTGTTTCCACAGAAGAGGTAACCCGGTGCACTGGTGAAGGTAGGGAGAGAGGCCAGGTCTTTTTAAACGGAGCTTCAAAGCCTGTCCAGGCTCATTCACTTTGTGTATTCCAAAATGAATTCCACTCACAGCAGGAATGTTTAGGATCAGCAGGCCCAATAGATTTTATCCACTACCCACAGCCCTAGTGTCCACAGTCCCATTAAACACATCTAATTCAAAAGCCGAGGGAGGCACGTACATCTCAAGCCCAACTCTCTGCTTAATTCCCTCTGTCTTTTTAAAAGCTGCTCTTCCAGAATGAATTATAAATCAACCACAGCTAATTTTCACATTGAACTGTTTATGTGTTTTTAAAGAGGAGCTTCTGGGAAGAAGCAGAAAGAAGATTTAATAAACAGAGAAGCTGCAAAGCTTCCAAAACACATAAGTAAAATTAAGAGACAGCATGTGACTCCAGATATCAGCAAAATAGATACAGGGCAATGATGGGCAACTTCTTATGATGAGCAGAGCCTTCTTTTCAGCCTCCTGGCAGGTGTTGATGGCGGCATCCTCATTTCTAGAGAGCCTTGAACAGAGCTACCCCACTCTGAGCCAGGGGTGCTCAGACTGTGACTTCTGGGTGGGTACTAGACACAACCACCACGGAGGCACTTTCAGTGACCATCTGTCTCCTGCTCCTGCAACTGCGGTTGTGGGCACTCTTTTCTTTACTCATCTGTGATTTATGCTTCATGCCTGCTCTCCTCAGCTCCTCTCAGGGAGCTTGACTGTCTTTGGGTGACTTGGCTATATTTTGTGGTAGCATTCTGTTTAAACAAATTCCTACCTGCCTTTATCTTCTGTGCCACCACCTTCCCCAAGTTTAAAGCTATATTTCTGTTGCCAGTACCCAGGCTTTTATTAAGAACTGGGACCTACAATTTCTGCCTTTGAAAAGCCATTCCCTAGAAGCTGACATCTGCCAAGTGGAAGGATGCCTTGCATGTGTAATCCTTTGTGATCAGTCTCTGTGGAGTAAGTCAGTACTAGTCAAAATGCTCCACAGACCAGTGCCCACCTTTGAACTATGTGTTCTTGGTCTGAGATGAGATCAGCAGAGGAATCAAGAGTAAGCATTTCACACTCTTACGGCAATCTGGCATTGCCACAGCATCTGAGCACATGACTATTTGTCTAATAACTAATTTTAAATTTATTTTACCAAAGTATCAATCTGTGATGGATTGCAAATTGAAAAAAAAAAAGTTTTCCCTGCTGTAAGGCCTCTCCTAACTTAGGTCTTCCAATTCAGCATGTGCAGACACACTGGATTGTAGCACTAGGCTTGTTTCTACACTTTGGTCCTTCACTACTAGTCATGCACAATGGAGTTATAATTTTTGTACTCTTCCTCCATAAATACATTTAATCTCTAAATTTTAGTTCTCAGTGGAATGTGGACAATCTTTGGTGTTTTAGGGGGTCCTCAATTCCCTAGTGTTATTCTTCTCTCTTTCCTTTTCTTCACCCTCCTAATGTACATAGTCAATTCAATGCCTTTAAAAGCCATGATAGTCTTGCCTCTCTGTCAGACCTTCATGTCCTGTTGGTTTTCATCCATGATTTTGGGGAAACTCTGACTTTGCCTCCATACTCCTGCTCTTTCTGTTCCTAAGGGATCACAGTGTCTCTAAAGAGATGTGAAAGGGCTGAATGGCACCCATTCAGTAGCAAGACTAATTCCAGGGAAGTTACATTTTCTCCAGGCAATAGTTCTCTATGACTTTTAGTAAAAAGTTAAAATCGACTCACTTGAAAGTAACTATTTTGCAAATGCAGAGTGACTTGATGCAAAAAATAAAAGCACCATTCAGAGCCTCTCTACCCCAACTATTTAGTGAAAGCTGTCACAAGAGGAATGAGTGACATATTTGAACAAGTTCTTGGGGTTTTCTCTGCACGGGGCAAACCCAGGATTCAGCAGGAGGCAAACCAGCTGCAGCTTGTCATATATTAGTCAATTATCCTAATGATTTTTTCCCCACTAAAAAGCATGAATCCAGGTTGTTCTTATGTTTCATGAAGATTTTACTTTACTCACAAATATTAATTGGATTCTCTCCATGTTGATTCCAGCCTCTGGGGTTTGGGGGTCACTGCAGGTGCATGCGGACCGGTGGAGGGGGAGTGGAGACTGGCAGGAAGTGCCTTCCTTCCCCACATCTCTGTCTCTTGCTCTTGTGAGGACAGCATTTGATTAGTCCTTTACAACCTGTTTCTCCTCAGATACAAGGAAAATACCGGAAACCACTGTGCCAATTCTGGCTGTCGCTCCTTTGAACACTGTGGGATCTGCTAGAGGAATGTGAAATAAATCCAAAAAAAGGCTGCTTTATGGATCTTTGAATGTGGAGTCACAGAAGGAAATTGTCTTAGAAATCATAGCTAAAATTGGATAGTATGTTAATTCTGTGGAATTTTTTTTTGTATTAGAATTAATCTTTAACTTGGTAGTCTTTTCTAGCCAATGCCCTCCACTCAGTATAAAATGGCAGTGTTGCTGAGATATAATTGAAAACTAAGACCTACATTCTGACCTCTCTCAGTGGCCTCTCTTCTTTCTGTGGTCCATGCAGCCATCGTTACAGTGGTCAGGTAGTAATTGCATCAGTGTTCTGAACAAATGTTGATGTGAATGACTGTGTTTTTTCTTTTAATTTTCCCCTAACCTTAAATAAATATTATTCATTTTTACTCCCTTTCCTAACTCATCTTTGCTCAGAAATTTGCTTAATGCTACATTGGTGATTGGTCACGTCTATTAAACCATTATGTTAAGGGGGTAATGTTGTCAGCTTAGACCTTAAACCATACCCCTAAACTCTTCCAAGCCATTGCCTCTGATAGGATGGAATAGAATGCTAAGTCAAGGAAAATTTGACACCACTAATAAAAATCTAAGTTAAAGCACTTGTCCTCATAAAACGTTTCTAGAACATTATTTTCACATATTAAGGATGGCTCATGCATATACTTTAGTGTTTTATTATTGAATCAGGAGCATATCAGAAATAGGGAAAGCTTTCATCAATCACTCTATTCTTTAAAAAAAACCCCTCACAATTTCAGGTTCTTTGTCCTTATGCATCACTACTTAAATATAGGACAATAATGGCAGTATGGTAGTTCTGTCTAAGTGGGGAGGTAGAGTGAATAGTCATGGTGTGATTTAATGAGCAGAGCAATGGAATAGGATTCTGCAGAGCTCACTTCTGATTTTCCCTCTCCTGCTAGGAAATAGGACCATGCATGAGCCATTTGACTACTCTGTCCCATGTTCTCAGTTTCCAAAAGGGTAGTGATCCCTACTTTAGATTGTTTATAGGATTTCAGATCAAAATTAAATAAAGAAGTAAATGTGAAAGCTGTAGGTTGGGCCTCTCAAAAGAGGAGAAATTAAATTGGCCTGTTTAAGAATGGTTTTCTTACAAGGGTGAAATTTTAATGATATACACTCTATAAATGAAACAAGACATGTCTATGGGCTGAATTTGTCTGTGAATAAGTAGTTTGTGGCTTCTGCTGAATCTTCTGCCTTCCCAGAGCAGCACAGTGTCTATGACTAGTAGGCCCCTGACTCTCATTCTATGCTGGAATGAGGATGAGTGGCTTGTCAATGGGGGCCAAGTTGGATTATATCAAACATGTTGCTATTATTTGTTCGTTGGTTTGTTCTGCCATTCAAAGGTTGTTTTACTGCCTTGAATATCCTTTCCCAGGGTAACAGCCAGAGAAACCACTGTTATACATACAAAAATAAAGACACTCACTCTGTATATTATTATTATTATTTATTATTTTGAGAGAGAGAAAGAAAGAACGTGTGTGCACATGTGTGCACAAGCAGGGGAAAGAGAGAGGGAGAGAGAGAATCTTAAGCAGACTCCACACTCAGCACGGAGCCCAATGCAAGGCTCCATCCCATGACCCTGGGATCATGACCTGAGCTGAAATCAAGAGTGGGACTTTTTTTTAATCAAAATATATTCTTTTTTTTCAGAATAGAATTTAGTAACTCATCACTTAACATATAACACCCAGGGCTCATCCCAACCAGTGTCCTCCTTAATGCCCATCATCCATTTAGCCCTTCTCCCCACCTAACACCCCACCAGCAACCCTCAGTTTGTTCTCTATATTTAAGAGTCTCTTAGGTTTTGTCTCCCTCTCTGTTTTTATACTATTTTTCCTTCCCTTCTGTTATGTTCATCTGTTTTGTATCTTAAATTCCACATACGAGTTAAATCATATCATATTTCTCTTTCTCTGACTGACTTATTTCACTTAGCATAATACACTCTAGTTCCGTCCATGTTGTTGCAAAGGGCAAGATTTCGTTCTTTTTGATCATCAAGTAATATTCCAATGAATATATATATACATGTATATATATGTATATATGTGTACACACATATACATATATATATACACACACACACATATACACACACACACACACACACACACACTACATCTTCTTTATCCATTCATCAGTCAATGGACATTTGGGCTTTTTCCATACTTTGGCTATTGTTGATAATGTTGCTATAAACATTGTAGTGCATGTGTCCCTTTGAATCAGCATTTTTTGTCCTTTGGGTAAATACCTAGTAGTGCAATTACTGGGTTGTAAGGTAGTTCTATTTTTAATTTTTTGAGGAAACTCCATACTGGTTACCAGAGTGGTTGTACCAGTTTGCATTCCCACCAGCAGTGCAAAAGAGTTCCTCTTTCTCTGCATCCTTGCCAACATCTGTTGTTGCCTGAGTTGTTAATGTTAGCCATTCTGACAGGTATGAGGTGTGAGGTGGTATCTCATTGCGGTTTTGATTTGTATTTCCCTGATGATGAGTGATGTTGAGCATTTTTTCATGTGTTGGTTGGCCATCTGGATGTCTTCTTTGGAGAAGTGTCTATTCATGTCTCTTGCCCATTTCTTCACTGGGTTATTTGTTTTTTGGGTGTTGTGTTTGATAAGTTCTTTATAGATTTTGGACACTAACTGACATGTCATTTGCAAATTTCTTCTCCAATTCCAATGATTGCATCTTAGTTTTGCTATTTGTTTCCTTCACTGTGCAGAAGCTTTTTATCTTGATTAGGTCCTGATAGTTCATTTTTGCTTTTGTTTCCCTGCCTCCAGAGACATGTATAGTAAGAAGTTGCTGTGGCCAAGGTCAAATAGGTTGTTGCCTATTTTCTCCTCTAGGATTTTGATGGCTTCCTTTCCTGCATTTATGTCTTTTCATCCGTTTTGAGTTTATTTTTGTGTATGGTGTAAGAAAGTGGTCCAGGTTCATTCTTCTGCATGTCACTGTCCAGTTTTCCCAGCACCATTTGCTGAAGTGACTGTCTTTTTTCCATTGGATATTCTTTCTTGTTTGGTCAAAGATTAATTGGCCATATGTTTGTAGGTCCATTTCTGGGTTCTCTATTCTGTTCCATTGATCTTTGCCTGTTTTTGTGCCAGTACCATACTGTCTTAATGATTACAGCTTTGTGATACAGCTTGAAGTCTGGAATTGTGATGCCTCCAGCTTTGGTTTTCTTTTTCAGGATTGCTTTGGTTATTCAGGGTCTTTTCTGGTTCAATACAAATTTAGCACTGTTTGTTTTAGCTCTGTGAAGATTGTTGGTGTTATTTTGATAGGGATTGCATTGTATATGTAGATTGCTTTGGGTAATATTGACATTTTAACAGTATTTGTTCTTCCAATCCATGAGCGTGGAATGTTTTACCATTTTTTTGTGTTGTCTTCAAGTTCTTTCATAGTCTTTCTATTGTTTTCAGCCTCTTTGGTTAGGTTTATTCCTAGATATTTAATGATTTTTGGTGCACTTGTGAGTGGGATTAATTTTTTGATTTCTCTTTCTGTTGCTTCGTTATTGGTGTATAGAAATGCAACCAAATTCTGTACATTGATTTTATTTCCTGTGACTTTTCTGAATTCATGGATCAATTCTAGTAACTTTTTTTGGTGGAGTTTTTTGGTTTTCTGTATAGAGTACCATGTCATCTGCAAAGAATGAAAGTTTGACCTCCTCCTTGCTGATTTGGATGCCTTTTATTTTTTTGTGTTGTCTGATTGCTGGGGCTAGGACTTCAACACTATGTTGAGTAACAGTGGTGAGAGTGGACATCCTTGTCATGTTCCCTACCTTAGGGGGAAAACTCTTAGTTTTTCCCCATTGAGGATTATATTAGCAGTGGGTCTTTCATATGGCCGTTATGATCTTAAGGTATGATCCTTCCATTCCTACTATTTTGCGGTTTTTTTTTCAAGAAAGGATGCTCTATGTTGTCAAATGCTTTTTCAGCATCTATTGAGAGGATCGTGTGGTTCTTATTCTTTCTTTTTTTAATGTGATGTATCACACTGATTGATTTGCAGATATCAAACCAGACCTGCATCCCAGGAATAAATCCCACTTGGTTGTGGTGAATAATTCTTTTAATGCATTGTTGGATCCGGTTGGCTAGTATCTTGTTGAGAATTTTTGCATCCATGTTCTTCAGGGAAATTGGTCTGTAGTTCTTCTTTTTAGTGGAACCTTTGTCTGGTTTTAGAATCAAGGAAATGCTGGCCTTGAGAATGAGTTTGGAAGTTTTCCTTCCATTTGTATTTTTTGGAACAGCTTCAAAAGAATAGGAGTTAACTCTTTAAATGTTTGGTAGAATTCCCCTGGAAAGCCATCCAGCCCTGGACTTTTGTTTGTTGGGAGATTTTTGATTACTGATTCAGTTTCTTTACTGGTTATAGGTAAGAGTTGGACTTAACCAACTGAGCCACCCAGGCACCCCTGTATATTATTTTTTGAGTTTTCTTTATAGAGTACCATGTACATATACTGTTATGTTATGTAGCTGTTATGTCTAAAGAGATCAACTATATCAGTTAATTAGAGAATAGGAACTGAAGAATAAAATAGTGTTAACTCTCTTACTCCCAATGTTTTTCAGACATGCTGTAGTATTTCTTCCAAGCCCATGTTTTCCTTCACTAACTGAAAGATGTGATAAATGAATGTATCATTTAAAATTTATACAAATTCATCCATATTATGGTTGGAAATTTTAGCCATGTGATTTATTTATTTATTTTTTCAATATATGAAATTTATTGTCAAATTCGTTTCCATACAACACCCAGTGCTCATCCCAAAAGATGCCCTCTTCAATACCCATCACTCACCCTCCCCTCCCTCCCACCCCCCCACAAACCCTCAGTTTGTTCTCAGTTTTTTTTTTTTAATTTTTTTTTCAACGTTTTTTAATTTATTTTTGGGACAGAGAGAGACAGAGCATGAACGGGGGAGGGGCAGAGAGAGAGGGAGACACAGAATCGGAAACAGGCTCCAGGCTTCGAGCCATCAGCTCAGAGCCTGACGTGGGGCTCAAGCTCACGGATCGCGAGATCGTGACCTGGCTGAAGTCGGACGCTTAACCGACTGCGCCACCCAGGTGCCCTAAGTTTGTTCTCAGTTTTTAAGAGTCTCTTATGCTTTAGCCATGTGATTTAGATGAGGCTATCCTCCTTCCTGTTCCAGAAGTAACCCCTGATTAAGCTAAGCTAGTTAGAGTGAACTCTGTCTCCTGCCTCTGTGGTTCTGGGAAAAGTACTAGATTTGTCGAGGTGCATTGAGATACAGGTAACTGAAACCCTAATTTAAATGAGTTTAAAATAAGGAAATTTGTACGTTTCCATAGTTGAAAGTCCAGAGAGGAAGAATGGGCGTCAGGAATGGTATGATGACACCTTCAGGTCTATTTCTGTATCATTCTCCATGTTCTGTCACTGATCTCTGGTTGGTTACCTTGAGTCACAAGGTGGCTGCTAGTAGAAGTAGGAGCACATGTTTTCTTTCTCCTGTTGAGAGAGAGAGAGAGAGAGAGAGAGAGAGATCTTTTTTGATGACAAGTTCACCCCAGGCCAATAGAAGTTCTCCAGGGAATGCTATGAGTTCATAAACTCATTGGCTTAAGTTTGGACTCTTAAATAAATTCCTGGCAGAGTGGGGGATTATCAGCAATCCAATTTTCTTTTTCACATCATGGCACACATTTGAAATGAAACTATTTGGTGGTACCCTAGGGCAAGAATGAGGCTAGAAGGCTTAGAGCTAGAAGTGATTAACAATGGAGGCTGTGACTGACTCAGGTTACCTAGCCACTGTGACTGTTGAGGGGGTCAGTGACTCGGCACTCTATAAATATTCATTTTTGTCGCACATTAATGAGACCCTTCAGCTGGGACTGACTTTGATCCTTCCTAGACCTGGAGATGGGGTCAATTCCATGAGGGTTATGGGGTCCCTTCAAGAGGGACAGATAGTTGAGGTAAATTTGGGTATTCTCAGGAAAGATGAAAAAGCTGGAGGACACAAAGTCTACTCTAGGTATACAGTTCAGGCCTGTGTCCTTCAGTGCATGGCATCGTCTGACCCAAAAAGGGCTTATGACCAGAATGGCCCAGTAAGAATAACACTCAGATTTCAGTTGATGAATGTGGGACAATGTCCTCTCTCTTCTGGATGACAGTAGAGTAGCAAATCCTATCAGTTCTAGGGAACATTTTTTTTTTTATCACCACTTTCAAATTGTAAGCTCAAAAGACCATGTCTCACCATCTGCACCATTATCATCCTTGTCTGAGTCGCTGGCATCTCTTGTCTGGATGCCTATGATAGTTCCTGTATTCCTTTCCTAGGACTGCTATAACAAATTACCACAAATTTTGGCTTAAAACAGCAAATTTTTTTCTCTCTCAGTTCTGGAGGCGTAGAGTCTGGAATAAAAGTGTTGGCAGGCCCATGTTCCATCCAAACGCTCTAGAGGAGACTCCTTTCTCACTTGTTCTAGCTTTGGGTGGCCCCAAGTAGACCTCGGTTTATGGCAGCATAACTCCAATCTCTGCCTCAGACTCTACATAGCCTTCTTCTTCGGTCTCTTTGTGTCCAATCTCCTTCTGCCTCTCTCTTATAAGATACCTGCCACGGGATTTAGGGCTCACTTTATGTCCAGGATTATCTCACGTTGAGATCCTTAATTTTTTTTTAAAATTTTTTTTTCAACGTTTATTTATTTTTGGGACAGAGAGAGACAGAGCATGAACGGGGGAGGGGCAGAGAGAGAGGGAGACACAGAATCGGAAACAGGCTCCAGGCTCTGAGCCATCAGCCCAGAGCCCGACGCGGGGCTCGAACTCAGGGACCGCGAGATCGTGACCTGGCTGAAGTCGGACGCTTAACCGACTGCGCCACCCAGGCGCTCCGAGATCCTTAATTTTATCTGCAAAGGCCCTTTTTCCAAATAAGGTCCCATTCATAGGTTCTAGGAGAAAGGATTTGGACGTATGTTTGGGGGCCACTATCCAACCCACTGTACCCCCTACTTATACTTCCTGCTTCTACTCTTTCACCCCTACTGATTAACCTGTACATGCTGCAGTGGTCCTTTTAAAAAATGACAGATGCTTTCCTGCTTAAACCTTCCAGTGGTTCCTTGTAACCCTTCTATTCACATCCTGCATTTGCACTGGGCCTACCAAGTCTCCGCCATCATATCTTGGCTTCTTACCTCTTCCCATTTCACGCTGCTCTTCTTCTTGCTCAGAATACCCCAACTACATTGCTCCCCTTGCTATTCCTCCAGCAGGCCACACAAACCCTTCTTGAGGCTTCACAGTGGATGTTCCTGCTGTCTGAGACCCTTCCCCTATGTCTCATCATTGCCACTCTCTCACTTTAATTAGGACTCAGGTGAAATGTCTCTTTTTCAGAAAAGACTTCCTTGTTCATTTCAAATAAAGTAGCATTTCCATCACACCCTTTTATTTATTTTATTTTTCTTCTAAGGACTTATGAAATAAATACTGTATTTTATGTCTTGTCTTTGTGTGTTTATTATACATCTCTCCTGCCAGAGTGTATGCTTTGTCTTACTTGTTCACTTCTGTGTCCCCAAAACATAGAAGAATGCCTGGCACATTAGAACTACTTCATAAATATTCCCTCCCTCAAGGGAACTACTCCCTCGATATATAGCCCTGGCAGCATTTGGAGGATGAATCTGGCCCAAGGAGGTACACAGAGGTAAGACACCCTCAGAGAAACCAAGCCTCAACTATGTTGACATTATGATTTCAGTGGGATGCTTGCATTGTCTTTGCCATTTCAGTCACATGGAAACTAAATTTTCTTAGGATTTAAGCTAGTTTGAAACGGAGTCCTCCCACCTTAATGAGTCCTAACCAATGCACTCTATTTTGAGTTTGTACGCCTTTGTGGACTTAGAACAAGTACCAGTCTTATTTCTGTTCCACTAATACTAAAGTAGGTGGAAGTTTCAGTGTAATTCCTTCACCTTCAGAGTTTGAAAAGCAGCAATCTCATTTTGGGTATTGACAGCAGAATCTAGTGGTAGCAAGGATATACTTTAGAAGGTAAATGATCTGCCAGTGAATGTGAAGAATGGAATGTGGCTTGGAATGTGAAGAATTTTATGCCTAATCCTTATCAGTTTTTAGTCGTTGACTAAAATTCAATGTTCTGTGACATGCCTGCCCCTCTTTTTGGCCATCACAGTCTGTTGAGGGCTTATTTTAGCACTGTGTTATTTTAGACATGGAACAGAGTGAGTTGTCTAGAAAGAGGTGGTGATAATGTTGTGGAATAACAGTTTTGAGAGGGAAGTTTGTATTTATTTTCCTGAAAATCACCTTTTGCCCCTCTCCCTTTTCCCTGGCTAACACTCTCCCTGCTTCCTTCAGGCAAGATCCTCTGAGCTTATTTCCTCAGTGGAAGTTCATGACCGGTTGGAAAGAAGAGGAAAAATGCTCTTCCTGGCTTCCCCTTCTCAGGATAGTGTAGATGACTTTGGGTATTGGGCATGGGTAGAATGTTGACAAGAAGTACCTTGAGGGAGAGGAGGTTTCCTTAACCCTCAAGCAGAAGACATTCTCTTAGGCTGATTGGGAGAGGAAAAAAGAGGGGGGACCGAAAATTGAGAATAAAGTTACACAGTGTCCCAAAGATGGTGGCCCTGTGGCCTGTTTTCTGGGTTAGAGTTCTGGAGATGAGAACAAGTCTTTGGATTACATGTTGTCATAGTCAGTGGCATTGGATTCCAGAAGAATGATTCTGTGTCAGAATGGCAAAAAATGCACACAGCTGGATCTGATGGAACTGTGTGGACCAGTATAAGAGACTCCTCAGCCCAAGAAGCATGCACTGAGAAACCAGTGCATCCACTGAACTGCTGGGACTCTGGAGTCTCAGAAGATGCATGCAAGAACAAGTAACATTAAGGGTCACATACCACCTCTTAATGCTTAACATTTGTCTCAGACCCCCAGAATTCAGACACAACCTTAAGTTCACTTTGGAGAATTAGAGACCAAACTAGAAACTAAATTATTATGGAATAATATAGAAAGTTGCATTTTATACATCTGTACTTATGGCCTGCATTTAATATTTTGCATAAAATATTTGTTTTCTTTTCTTTATGATTAAATTCTCTTGGAGTTACAAGAGGACATTGCTTCTAGGTGGATAAAGACTTTTTGTAGTTATAATAGCAGCCCACAAAATGTTCATTGTTGTATAAAGCAAGCTTCAGCCCTTCTGGTCATTAAGTAAATGCTACAAATCTGGGTCAAGGCCAGGTTTTCTTAACTGAGATGTGGAGAGGCCATTTTGCATTATGAAAGAAGCTTGACTGAAAAAAAAAAAAACAAACTACTCTATCAGCATTAGACCTGCTAATATTTGTTGTTTCTATATTTTTGTATGCAGATAGAACAATGTGTTAGTGAATTGTCTGATCAGAAGTAAATCCTATCCAGTGCAAACTAGTTTGGTTAGTGTATCTTACTTAATAAATAACGTTCATGCCTCTTGTTGCTGCCACAATAGGAAGGGAATTAGAACTTTAAGATTACTCTTATAGGGGTGCCTGGGTGGCTCAGTCAGTTAAGCTACCGACTTCAGTTCAGGTTATGGTCTCGCGGTATGTGGGTTCGAGCCCCGCGTCGGGCTCTGTGCTGACAGCTTAGAGCCTGGAGCCTGCTTTGGATTCTGTGTCTCCCTCTCTCTCTGCTCCTCCCCTGCTTGCTCTCTCTCTTTCTCTCTTTCAAAAACAATAAACGTTAAAAAGACATTCAAAAAAAAGATTACACTTAGATTAACATGTGTTACACTTGTGTGTTACATATTTGGTACCAGTAGAGATCTTCAACACACCATTGCTTTATAGCCCAGAGTTTCATTAATATATTTGATTGGCATAAAATAATATTTTACTTGGTGATTATTATTTGGTGATTACCACAGGAAGTTGGCAAATCTTTCACTCCCTAAGCCACAGTTGCTGATCTGGCTGGTTCCATGATTTCTTCTGACACCACTTCTCCAATTCTCCAACACGAGCTGGTTGTCCAACAATTGAGTTTGATTTTAACACTATTTACTTGGAATTAGAGTCAGATCCCTCAGTCCTACAAGACTGTCCCCACTTCAGATACCAGCTGCAAGTCCTGGGCCACCAATACTTCTGACCAACCAGCTATAAAATGGGAGTTTGATAATTTGCTGGAACAGCTTATTGAAATCATAGGAATAATTCCCATATGTTCACTGGTTTAATATAAAGGATGCAACTCAGGAACAGCCAAAATGGAAGAGATACGTAGGGCAATGTATGAGGGTGAGGTGGGGTGGCCTTTCCACGCTCTCTTCAGGTGAGCCACCTTCCCAGCACATCAGTGTGTTCAACAACCTGGAAGCTCTCCAAACTGCACCATTTAGGTTTTTTTGTTTTTGTTTTTTTGTTTTTGTTTTAAAATAGAGGTTACATTGTGTCGATGTATTTGATTAAGCCATTGACCATTGTGATTCTTTCTTCTCTGCAGCTATGGGTGGAGGGATGGGTGGGCTTAAAGTTCTACCTTTCTACTGATGGCTTGGTCTTTTTGGTGACCAGCCACCACCCTGAAGCTAAGTAGGAGTCATCTTATTGGCATACAAAGACACTTCTATTATTCAGGAGATACCAATATTTTTAGAAGCTCTTTTCCAGGAATCAGGGACAAAAACTAAATATTTATTTATTAATATTCCACACTGATTTAATTCGCTAGCTTACAATGGCCATTATTTATCCTTCAGCCCCAAGGGAGGTCTCGTTGGTTCTTGCATTGCTGTTCATCTTTCTATGATTTGTATACTACTCTTCGTATCTGGTCAGAGTCTTCTTGTCTTGCCTAATTAGAAACCCTTGGATCATCGGCAGAGTGTAAGATTGTGTTGATCAGGAAACCTGATTGCCTTTTATGATTTTGCCGTCTCTCTCCACACTCCTGCATGTTTTCCATTTTATTACTCCTCACCTCCATCTCCTTCCTTTCCCACTAAAGGCACCCAGTGTACTGTGTGATATATACGTTCATAAGTGATATACGCACTTAGCTATGTATGAACCCTGAAAACTACATAGTATTATTTTTGTAAATATGTTGTAAAATTTACTTACACACTATTGTACTACACAGATAGTTTTATTTCTTACATATTTCTTTCAATAATATATTTTTGTTATCAGTCCATGTTACTGTATGTATTTCAGTTTGTCATTTCATGGTATTCATCCACCACATGCTACCTGTATGTATTGCTAGATATGGAGACCTTAGTATATCCAGCAACCCACTTCCACAAAGAGGATGTCTTGAGGATTCTTATACATGTACCTCTCGTACATCTAGAACTATGCCTAGGTTTCTTTGAGGGTATATGTATTCAGCAATGGGATTGCTGGATATTAGTTTTTGTGTGTTTAATTTCAGAAAGCATTGTCAAATTCCTTCTCAGAATTGTGATGGAGAGAAAAAAATTTCTCTGTACTTTAAGGTTCTTTTGGCTGGTCTAAGAATTAAACTGACATGAGACAGAGTAGCAGGAGAAAAACTATTTTAATTACATATGTATGGGGGCTCCAAAAGAATTTGAGGCTCATAGGCAGTCAGGTAATTGAGGCTCATATGCCTTCCAGAGCTAAGGAGAAAAGGATAGGGTCTGTGGCTTCAAAGGAAAGGAAGGCAATTCACAAAAGATGAAAAGGAGTAGATGGTAAACCAATGTTTGCCAGACCATACAAAACAGTGAGACAGGAATTTTTATAAATAGACTCTGCTAAATTTCTACCTGTTTACCACCCCTAGTTCATGTTATACTGTTGTTATCTATAGTGATAGCTCACTTTCTGGAGTAGATCCTCTAAATAAATTCTTCTGGGCAGTTAGGGGGGAGGTCAAAGTTTCTTCCTGAGCCTTCTGTTTCTTAAAAATAATTGTCCTAAAATAATCCACATGCCAAAGAGACACATTTTGGGCTTGCAATTTTGTCCCCTGCAATAACTTCACCAATCTACCGCCTCCCAACTTCCAACCCCAGCAGCAGCACATGGGGGTTCCCATTTCCCCACATGTGTGTACACACTTGGCAATTTTGACTTTCTCTTTTGTTTTTCTTTTTAACACTCTGAAGAGTGTAAAGCATTATGAGGGTAAAAAATTGTTTTCATTTGTGTTTTTCTTATTCCTAGCAAAGTCAAGCATTATGAGCCATTTGAGTTTTCTCCTGTGAATTACCAACAATTCATTTTCTCTGCCCATTTTTCTACTGGGTTTCTTGTCTTTTTCTTGCTGTTTTGTTCTAGTACCTGGTGTGTTCTAAATAACATTCCCTCATTGATTTTGACATTGCAAATGTCTTAATCTGTCACAATCTTTGTTTAGTGTTGTGTAAAGTAAGATTCTTGGAACTTAAATTCAAGTTTTCTATATTTCTAGTGCCATTTTTGGCATTTCATAATTTCCCAGCAATTACCTCTTTCATCTAGATTTTCTCAACTCATTAGCATATTAATTTTAAGGTTGAATTTTTCAAAATATCTATTGTGTCTGAGTTATTTCCCCACATTCATTCTGAATTTTGCTTATTTTCTTCTTTTTTCCCCTAGTTTTATCAGAACTTTACTGATCTTATTAATATTTTCAAAGAATGAGTTTTTGATTTTATTAAACTTCAGTATTTATTTTTTTAATGATTTGTTTTTATTGATTTTGCCTTTATCTTTGTTATTTCCTTTCTACATGGCTCTTTGTATTTACTTACTGCTCTTTTTCTGGTTTTATTTTGAGCTTAGTGCTTTGCTCATTTGTTTTCATGCTTTCTTGGTTTCTGACAAACACATTTAAGGCTATAACTTCCCTCTTAAGTACTCCTTTAGTTGCATACCAAATTTTTGATGTTTTACTACTGTTTAGTTCAAATATTTTATAATTATCGTTATAATTTCCTCTTAAATATAGTGATTGTTTGGTAAGTATGGTGTTTTGTTCTTGGGCTTAAGAGATTTAAAAGTCTATGCTTTGGGATTGATTTTAAGTTTTGTTATATCATGATTACATAACAGTCTCCATGCTGTTGATCCTGTGAAATTTATTGAAACTTCCTTTGTGACTGAGTATATAGTTAATTTTGTAAATTTCCACATGTCTTTTAAAAGGATGTGTATTATTTTGGTGACATAATTTTTTATGTGTCCATAAATTCAAAATGAACAATGTGTTATTTAGCTCTTCCATGTAGTTGGTTATTTTGGAGTCTGTTTGATCTATCAGTTCCTTAGAGGGGTCATTATATCATAAAGTGCAAAGATGGAGATTTGCTTCTCCTCAGATTTCTGATTGGTTTATGTAGTTTGTGGGCATATTGCTACGTTGATATATGTTCATGGTGATTCTTTTTTTGATCCATTTTTTTTCTCAATAGAGTATTATTTTGTGTCCACTCTGCTATTATACCTACTTTATCTTAATTGTTATATTTTGCATATCTAGTATGTTCAGTTGGGTCTTCTTTTTGTCCTCTGGTTTCAGCTTCTGGTTTGCAATATCCTTCCTTATCTTCCTAACACTTTGTTGATGTCATTTAAAATTATTCTTTGGTCTTGTCTATTCATTCTGCTTTCTCTAGCATGAGTTGTCTACTTTGTTGTTTTTCCTCATAGCTGTTATTCTTCTAAAATGTGTCCATAAGTTTTTTTGTTTTTTTGTTTTTTTTTTTGGAGCTTCTATTCCTTAGATATTAACCTCTTATGGTGATGTGAGTGTTGGGGCAAGGGCTGAAGCCTAACTTTACTTTGCAAACTGACTGTGGGTTGGGGCAGAATTATCTCAAGATCAAGAGCCTGTGCCCTGGCATTTCTCCTTCTTAAGAAATAGCTTGGTCAGTTGTAATCACCTGGGCCTCTGGTTGAGAGGGGAGGGGTGTGCAGGAGAAAGCCTCCAGGCCTGGCAAATTTATTGACCATTGCTCCTACCTGGTTGCCTGAATGATAAGACTATTTCACAGTCCTTGTCTGCTGCTGGTCTGGCTACTATTTTAATCCTTTCAGTAGTGACTGGGCAGGCAGTGGTCCACTTAATTCTTGTAAGGTAAAATAACGGGCAACTCAGAAAAGCTTTGCCCCTTCCCTTCTACCCCCTGCCAAATCTGCTGGTTAACAGTACCCAAATATCTTCTTTTTTGTTGGGGAAGAGAATTTATTGTTTCCTCCCTAATCTCAACCTGGCCACTTTGTCATTACATTCATTTACCAAAGACATTACCTTCTTTCTTACTTCTGTGCCATCTCCAGGGATTGGGTAAGGGGTATATAGGAAGAGAGTTGGCTAGTTACTCCTGCTGGTTGTGTTTTCACTGAAGGGAAGCATTATATGCCACCCCAAAATATGACTGTAGCAGTTTAGAACATGCCGTTTCAAAACATACCACTTTGATATATTGATAATTTTGAGCAGTAGGCAATTGAAAAGCAGCAATGCAGGGAGAGGCTTTCTCTGAGCTCCCTTTCTCTGAGCTCAGGATCTGCTGAAAGACAGGTCCTCCAAAGGAAACCCAATTGTCACAGATTCTCTCCTGGAGTTTTGTCAACGAGGGAGGATTGACTCCTATCAAAGGGAAAAGACTACAAGCCAACACTACATCCAAACAAACTGTCACAAACTACCATACTTCGCATTTATTCTTCTCTGGGCCCATCTATCTTTCTAAAAATCATTTACTCTCTTCTAAGAGGACTACAACCCCCAACCCCTTTCTCTACTAAGATGGTATTTAACCCTGTATTTAACTCCATACAACCTGGGGAGTTACTCATTTTTTTCTAGGGGTATCTCCAATGTATACATGAGGTATACATGTTAATAAACTGCTGTTTGTTTTTCTCTTGTTAATCTGTCTTTTATTACAGCGGTCTCAGCTAAGAACCCAGAAGGGTAGAGGGAAAACAATTTTCCTGTCTTATATCACCATGAAGAAAGAGATTTTCAAGCTCTAATAACTTTGCAACATTTCTTCTAAGATGCTTCTTATAATGAAACAACCCCCTGTAGTGTTTCTCTTTACATAGTTTTTCTGCAAATACGTAAATAGCTTAACAGTTCCTGGTGCAAGAGTGGGTATGAAATACAATTAGTCTGTTATTATTTTAATGTTATTATTTATTTAAAGCCACTCTAAGGTAGTAACTTACAGATACTTATAGATAGTAACTGCAACATTTGACTATGTGATTTGGGAGATAAAAGAATAAATATACATATAAAAATTTGCTTCTGAATGTTTACATATGATTTTTTTACATAAAAATGACTCAGCAGAGCATGCAATTTAAATATTTTTGTAACAGTAATGGTGACATATTATTGTTTCCATATATATTAAAATGCAACATGTATAATATCAATGATGACTGTAAGGTCATGAACTTCAGTCTATCAACAGAATCAGTCAAAAACTCTTGGTTTAGATGTAGATTGAACTGCTAACTTAGTTCTCAATATTATTGTAGTGTGATTTAAGAATTACTAAATGTTGTGGTCTTGGTATGATTTCTTTATTTTTAAAAATATATTTATTTATTTTGACAGAGAGAGAGAGAGAAAGAATGAGTGGGGGAGGGACAGAAAGAGGGAGACAGGGAATCCCAAGCAGCCTCTGTGCTGTGAGCACATAGCCTGATGTAGGGCCCTATCTCATGAACAGTGACATCATGACTCAAACTGAAACCAAGAGTCAGATGCTCAACTGACTGAGCTACCCAGGTGCCCCCCTTTATTTTTTATTATTTAAATTTTTAAATTTCCTCTTAAAATGGGAAGAAGAGTAGAGAAACAGTGTTAGTGTTTCATGGAATATCTACTTGGTGCCTAGTACTCTGCTTGGCCTTTTCCATATATGCTCTTACTTAATTGTCACAATAAAGATATAAGCTAGCTATTGTCATTTCCATTTTTAAAATGAGGAAACTGGAACTTCAAGGGTCACATGATTTGCTCATTCACAAAGCGAGTGACAGAGCTATGATTTCAATGTAGATCTGTGTGCCTTTTGTGTTCGTGCTCTATACCAGAGAGTACTTCTCAAACTTTATGTGTATGTGAATCACTTCCTAGAGATCTTGTTAAAATGCAGATTCTAATTTTGGAACTCCAGGGGGGCCTGGGAGTCTACATTTCTAACACGGTCCCAGGTAATGCTGGTACTGCTAGTCTATGGGCCACACTTAATTTTTTTCTTATAGTGATTTCATACTAGCCATTTGGATAGTTGAATGGGGCTACAATATCAGTGTTGGAGTAACCAGGATTCCAGTTGCACTAACTAGCTACAGATGAAGTTCTACTGCTACCACAAACCCTGGGAAGTGGCTTTATATTTTTATTGCTCTTTCTAGTTCCAAGTAGCTAAATGCTCAATAGGCATTTTCTAATAGGCTTTCTGTACTGGTCTCTTGTCCACTCAGTCCCTAGTGTTTTGTTTAAAGAATATTTAGCCCCATGTATGGGGCTAAAACATGATCATGCGTAGGTTTGGTTCCATTTTATGTATTTATACATTGACAGAAGCTGAAGCATCTTTGACTATCTTATTATATATTGTTCCATGGAACTTAGCTTGTAGTCTTACTGGCCAATAACTCACAGTTTCATTTTACCAGATTCATGTCTAGTAGGAAGCTTCTTATGTTTCATGTACATTATAATCACATATCAAAAGAAGGCTATTTGCTTGTTGATTGAGTAGCTGTTTAGTTCCTATTCCTATCTATGCACATTTTCCTGGGATTGTAGGAAATGTCACTTCATGAAGAACAGAGTGAGTGTCTTGGAGATATGCTGCTTATGACTGGGTACAGCTGCTCTGCTCTTCAATTAACATTTGAGAACATTTAAAGAATCAGAAAGCTTTCTAGGTCCATGTTCACAAATGAAAGTGAAAATGTGGAATTTTCGATGATGTATTTTCTAAGAAGGAGACTGATCAGAGCATGGCCAGGGGTGACCAAGAACGCTATGATGTGCAAAGAAAAGCTGCAGTCAGGAGCACTGAAACCTCTAGACACATCACAAGGTTGGACTCAAGCATTACTGTCTCTCTAAGGAGATGTTGAGCTGGATTGTATATTGCTCTAGGAAAACAGAAACAAAAACAAAACAGATTTTATTAAATGGAAAATATGGGCAACTGATTTTTTTAAGTTTATTTATTTTGAGAAAGAGAGAGAGAGCAGAGGAGGGTCAGAGAGAGAGAGAGAGAGAGAGAGAGAGAGACAGACAGACAGAGAGAGAGAGACAGAGAGAATCCCAAGCAGGCTCCACACTGTCCGCACAAAGCCTGACAGGGGGCTTGATCTCATGAACCGTGAGATCATGACCTGAGCCAAAATGAAGAGTTGGACATTCAATCTACTGAGCCATTCAGGTGTCCATGGAAACTGATTCTTAAAGAAAAAAGAGAAATATTCAGTACAGCTTTTTGGAGCACAATAGTTGATGTTTTCTGTTAATAGTCAAAAAAACATTCATTAATAATGATGAAAGAAAATTAATTAGTGTACATGGTTATAACCAAAAATTCAGAGATATAAAGAAAATATTTATCTCCTCCTACTCTTGGTCTATTTTGCATCTTACCTACTGTGGGAAAAGCAAATTTTGAAAAGCTATTTTTATTTGATTTTTAGAAAAAAAATTTTGAATGAGAGATAGAGTCATATGGTAAAAAATTCAAAAGGTGCAGAGGGATTAAATGAGTATCCCTTTCCTCTTGGTTCCTCACACCACCCACTTTCCTTCCTGAAGGGCAGTGAATGTTGTTACTTTCTTGTATATCTTTAAAAATTTGTTTTATTCATATATAAGTACATACATATTTTGAAATTTTTCTTTGTAACTTTTTTTAAACATCCTGAATATTCAAAACAATTTTTTTACTGTTTATTTATTTTTGAGAGAGGGAGGGGGAGAGAGAGAGAGAGACAGAATCAGCAGGGGAGGGGCAGATAGACAGGGGAGAGAGGATCTGAGGCCAGCTCTATACTGATAGCAGAGAGCCTGATGCAGGGCTCAAACCCACGAGCCATGAGATCATGACCTGAGCCAAAGTCAGACACTTAACCGACTGAGCCACCTGGGCACCCCCTTCCTAACTTTCTGGATGCATAATATTATCCAACATTCGCTGTGCTGCACCTTGCATGTTTCACTTTACAATAGATTCGGAATCTGTTCCATCTCTGTATGTAAAGAGCTTATCGTTCCTTCTATGGTTTGTGGTGTTCCATTGCATGGCCATGATTTAGGAACAGTTTTCTACTGATGATCCCCTATTGATTCATATTTTTCTATTAAAAGCAGTACTGCAATAAATAACTTTATAAATAGGTCATTTTGGGGGTGCCTGGGTGGTTCCGTCGGTTTAGCATGTGACTCTTGATTTCGGCTTAGGTTTGATCTCATGGTTTGTGAGTTCAAGCCTGGCATCCGGCTCCATGCTGGCAGCTCGGAACTGCTTTATCTCTGTCCCTCCCCCACTTGCATGTGCACTCTTTCTCTCAGAAATAAATAAATGTTAAAAAATAGGTCATTTGTACTTGTGTAAGTAAATCTGTGGGATAAATTCTTAGGAGTGAATTGATGGGTCAAATTGTACATGGGTTGCAAATTTGATGTTGTAAAATTGCCCGCCCTAGGACACATACAAATTTATGCTTCTGACATTGATAGATGAGAGTGATTTCCCCCTAAAATTTTGCCAAAACTCTACGGTTGAAATTGACTTTGTTGTGTTTTTAATTTGCCTTTTCTATGAGTGAGAAGGAGTATTTGTTCAGATATTTAAAAGCTATCTTATTTCCTTTTTGGTAAATTGCTCATACATGAAAGATGTAAAGGCTAATAGAGTAGGAGTCTCTGTGATTATGGAACTGGATTTTTATTGTGATGACTTTTTTTTAAAATTTTTTTTTAACGTTTATTTATTTTTGAGACAGAGAGAGACAGAGCATGAACAGGAGAGGGTCAGAGAGAGGGAGACACAGAATCTGAAACAGGCTCCAGGCTCTGAGCTGTCAGCACAGAGCCTGATGCGGGGCTTGAACTCACTGACCGCGAGATCATGACCTGAGCCGAAGTCGGCCGCTTAACCGACTGAGCCACCCAGGCGCCCCTTTTTTTTTCTTTCTTTTTTTTTTTTAAATTGTGATGACTTCTAAAATTTTCCATGAAGAGAAAGTTTTCCTGGGTTCTTACTATATGTATCATTTATATTTTGTTACATCTTTTTTTTTGTCTTACCAAAAGTGGTTTTGAGTTAGGTTGAGAGCCCGTGGGAAAGCAATGAATACGTTTATTCTAAGAATGCTGCTGATTACACACTGTCTGCTGTTGTCAGGGTGGTAAAAGTTGTTGAGAGGTGGTTCAACATTCACGGGGAAATGGTTAAATAAAATTCATGCTTCTTTTGTTTCAGGGTGTGTGGGCCTGGGTTGCAGGCAGCTTATCAGAGTCTTTAGGAGTTAGTTATGAATAATAAGTCAAGTGGACAACTCCCACTAAAATTATTTTAGCTTGCTGTGTTAACTTTTGCTGTAGTGATGTCCATGCTCATGATGAGATTCATAACAAAAGTGACTGGAGTTTGAATCCTGGCTCTGTCACTGACTTGCTGTGTGACCTTGAACAATTAGTGTCTTCGAACTAATTTTACTTCGCCTATAAAATGAGGAGACTACTCTGCACTTGGCAGGGATTTTGTGAGGAGGAAAGGAGATGATGTACTAAGCACTTAGTGCAGCCCTATACACTAATGGCTGCTATTATGATTATATGCTAAGGTACACAAAGTTAGGCAGGCCTGGGTTCATACCCAAACCCTATGCCTTATGAGCTGTGTGTCCTTGGGCAACTTCCTCAGCCTCACTACGCCTCAGTTTCCTCCTCATAAAATGGGGCTAATAACTGTCCTTCATCAGGTTGATATGTAAATTCTGTAGCACAGTGCCAGACACATAAGTACTCAATAAGTGATAGCTATTTGTTTTTATTATTGTCATTATCATTCTCTTCAGCAATTTTCTTAAGCTTCCTTATCCTGAGCTCCTCTGTTGAAAATTGGCCGGCGTGCTTCCACTATTATTCTTTCTCTATAGTCATGCTGTGACATTTGAGTCACTGTATGATTGGATCTGCCAGGCACTTCTTTCGGATCCGCCTGTGGAGATGCGGGGATTCCTGCTGACATAAGCCCCCAGGGACACTTCTTGGGCCTGGGCCAGAACCCATTTCTTTTCTTTAGGGTTGCAAGGATTGGTCCACCCACTCTCTTCTGACTGCTACCACCTGTTCTTCCCTTTACACTTCTCTTCTGTTAGGCTCTGGAGTGGGACAAAATAAAGAAACATTTAGTGGGTGCAGGAAGGAAGGAAAAAGAATGCAGATCATGGAATTAGATCTGGGTTTTAGACCCGGCCTTTGCCATGTAGTTTTGCTTCAGAACTTACTTGTGCAAAATGAGAGTTTTCTATTGAGTTTTGAAACTTCTGCCGGCCCTAATACTCTCTGATGCTGTCCTATGTAGCGCACTGTGTTTGGGAAGCAGCATAGCCTGTATATGCTAAGGTTCTTGCTCCACATTTCCAAGAAGCAGTGTTGCTGAGTGGAAAGAGCACTGACTGAGGATAAATTTACTGGTGGTATTGTGCCACACAAGTTATTTAAATCATCCGAACTCCAGTTTCACAATCTGTGAAATGGGCATTGGGTTTAACAGAAGTTTCAGAGTCAGATGGTCCTAAGTGAAAATCCTGGCTTTATGACTGTTAGGCTGCATGACTTTGGCAAGTTTCAGAACCTTCTGGAGCTTCAGTTTTTCCATCAAAGGCAACCGGGGCATATAGGACTTCAGTGGGTAGCCACTATTAGCTGTGAGGAGGAGTAGAATGAAAGTGATGATGATGTGGCTACTGCTGATTGTAACTGTGTGACTTCCCCCTTTCCCTTAGAGTCCTGTTTCCTTTTAGTCAGCTGTAGTAAATCCTTCAGAAAGTTGAAAAAGAGCCATGAAATTACAGAACAGAATCTGAACCGTAGGACTGTCTTATTTCTTCTTTTTTTTTTTTTAAATATTTTTATTTTATTTTTTTTTATTTGAGAGAGAGCAAGTGTGCACATGAGTGGGGGAGGGGGAGGGGTCGAGGGAGAGAGAATCCTAAGCAGGCTCTATGCTTAGCATGGAGCTCGACAGGGGGCTTGATCCCATGACCACGGGATCATGACCTGAGCCAAAATCAAGGTTCAGATGCTCAAATGACTGAGCCACCCAGGCGGCCCTAGGACTATCTGATTTCAAAGCCCATGTCCTTAACCAGTCTGATATAGACCCTGTTAAGACAAGCCTTAGGGTTAAAGAGATCAATATTTTATAAGAATATATGAGAGTTCCATGTGTAAGATTTTCCTCCTAATCAATGCTTCATCTGCCTGGTGGTGGGAGTGGGTACAAGGTGGGTGGAAACAAATAGGGGATAAGTTATAGGAACAAAGGGATAAAGAGTTGAAATTCAACTTCTGAAATTCAAAATAGGATTTTACCTTAAGATAATTCACTTGAAATGGACTATGCTGGGAGAAAAAAAGGAAAGGATTTCCTTTGACTTTGATTAAATGCATAAGAATTTAGGTCAAGTGGGCCAAAGATAACTTTTTACCTTTAATGTTGAAGATACAAACATTGCTGTTATCTGCAGAAATAGGATATGACAGGGGCGCCTGGGTGGCTCAGGCGGTTAAGCGTCTGATTTTGGCGCAGGTCATAATCTCACAGTTTGTGAATTTGAGCCCCGCGTTGGACTCTGTGCTGACAGCTCAGAGCCTGGAGTCTGGTTCAGATTCTGTCTCTCTCTCTCTCTCTCTCTCTCTGCTCCTCCCCTGCTCATGCTCTGTCTGTCTGTCTCTCTCTCTCTCTCTCCTTCAAAAATAAATAAACATTAAGAAAGAAAGAAATAGGATATGACATAGGAAGTTAAAAAGAAAAGACAATTGCTTCTGGTTTTAGGGGATCATAAGAACAGAAAGCAGTGGAAGGTAAATGTAAATTTGGGTATTTTCTTCTAGACCTTGATAGAGAGGGAGAAATGTATGAGATGAGCAGGAGGGCATTAAAAGGACAGAAGCTGTTTGACTCCTTCAATGTTTGGGACCTTTTACGAGATCACTAAACAATACAGGTTGGACAGCATAGTCAAGATGGTAGAATTGCATGATGACCCAGTAGCATCTTGAAGCATGATGATGGTCTGTTTTCCAACTGAGTTTTCTTGGGTTCTCTGATGATACAGACATTGAGTTGAAGTTCACTCAGCCTGCCACTGAGCTGGAACTTGACCAGCAAACGGGAATGAAAACTTGGCAGAGACTCAGCAGGTATTATAGCCAGTGAGTGCTGAGAGGGGCACCCCATCCTGATGAGCCAATTAAAAATGATTTGTAAATTCATTGACCACAGTTGTTAGAAGAACCCTTATCCATAGGAGTTGGTCAGTAGGACCCAGAATCTGGGTTATGTCACACCAGCCTTCCCCAAGTGGGATCAGGAAGGGATGCCTCCAGATCTGAAGACTCTTTCATTTAGCTGTCAGGAGATCATGTGAGCTCTTTCTTTTCCACATACCCAAATGCCACCATGTATAAGGAAAAAAAGAATGGGTGGAAATAGAGAAATGTTGCAATTATCCAAAAGTATTCAGCCTACCTAAAGGAACAGTTTACATTACGGGATCAGATTAGTTAAAAATAACCAGGGCTCGGAGAGGGTTTTTTCTCAATCTTGCATCAGTTAGGGAACCATAAGACCATGTCAGTTAAATACGAAATAGGAAGCTATGTTTTCTGCACACATGTGAATCATAGTGTCAGTTAATTTTTGACCCTTCTCAAATGGTTATAAAACCTAAACGTGATCTTAGTTATCTGTCTCGGTCCTTCTCTTAGTCCTGAATTCTAATCCAGTTACATACGATGCTTTTATTTTCTTAAGGATTGATCTTCCTACAATTTCATCCATTTATATCCTTGATACTCTGTGGAAAAGCACTTTTCAAACTTTCTATCAAGAGACCCTGGTAGCAGAGAAGTGTAAACCAGTGTCCTTGAAGATGTGAGCTCACAGCCAAAAGTAGCACTTAGCAGATCCCAGATGTCCTAACATTCAGACTGCCCTTTATATTTACATAGATCCCGAAGATATCATTATTTATCAATAGCACTATCTCCCCCCCCTTCTCTATCCTCCCTGGGATAAAAGGGAATTTGATTTGGTAACACAGCAACCCAGTATCTATGCATATACAGTATGTTCTTTTGTATCTATTTTACAGAACATAATAAGTTTCATCCATATTGATGCATATAGCATTAGTTTATTTTTGTTTATTGGTGTATCATATTCCACTGTATTAATATGTTATAATTTATTTATCTTTTCTACTGTTGATGGATATTTGAGTTGTTTCTAATTTTGAGATATTAGGAAGTGCATTGCTAAAAACTTTTGTGTATGTCTTTTTGTAGACATAGAACTCGTTTCTTCTAGGAATAAATTCAGGAGTAGAATTGCTAGGTAACACTACAGATGTATATTTGCCCTAGTGAAAGCTGCCAAATAGTTTTTCATAGTGGTTGTACTGTTTTACACTCTCACCAGAAGGCACAGGAGTGTCAGTGGTTTTATTTCCTCTCCAATACTTAATATTTCAAACCTTATTGTTTTAGCCATTCTCATGCACATGTAGGCACTTTGGAGAAAAGTTTTCCTTCATTTTCTGCAAAATGGCATGCTCAGTCACAAGTATGATTAGCCAAAGTATCATAGAAATAAAATAAATTTTTATGAAAATCAATATACTCTTCTGGAATTTGTTAGGAAACGCCAACAGGTAATACCTAGCAGGCAAGTGGAAACAGACTTCTACTTGCTCATGAAGAAAGGAGAGATTAAAAAGAGCATTAGGCCATATTTTTGAGTCAGGTGAATCATTTAAATCTTTAGAACTGTATGTGTAGTACAGAGGTACACAAAAAGATAATCTCTAGTACAGGATATCCACACAAAAGCATAAATAGTTCTGTTTGAGCTATCTTTATTGTTGACTTAGAGATATCAAATAAACCTTATATATATAATGGGACGATAGCTTTTAGACTTGTAGAATCAGCTTCTACAACCATATTTGTTGATTTTTTAGAGGACCATACCAAAATCATCATGTAAAATTATGTTTAACCCATGCTAATTTGAGATGTGGATAAATTAAAACTTAGCTTAATGGAATTTTTTTTTTCCATACTGAGCTTTGGGCTTGCCTCCTCAATTGATTTTAGAAGTAGGTGGGATATATTTTATACAGATCAATTAACTATGCAATCTGCTAAAAACTGCTAAACACTTCTACGCATGTGTAACATGCACTATAATTAGCCTCCATGGCTTGTTTTATGTAACTCTGTGTTTAGGGTATTTATTGAACTAAAGCTACTCTCTTCTGTAAACCATAGTTTATACTTGTTTGTTTGTTGCTTGTTTGTTTAAACATTGTTTCTCCTAAGGAATGAAAGTTTTACTTTGAGTCAGTGTTCAGAAAGTGAGTGTAGATAACTAGTCTTCCAAAGTAAAACATTAGAAAAGTGTATATTGTTTTTACAATGCTTTTAATATTGTATACATGCTGTCAACTAATGGAAACAATGACCTCAGGGATGTATTTATCTTGGTTTTAGCCCACTTAAAATACATTTAGCCTTTAGCTTTTTCCTTCAGCCCAAACCACATCAAATGGGCCACACACAGACTCCTGAGGTCATTATCACTTTATGGTGATTGTGAAGAAGAAAAGGAAAGCAAACTGTCTCCTTACATTACTTTTTAGGCCTGGGATTCCCACAGGAAGAGTGAGTATATTTGTTCATTTCTTTCACTTTCCACGCTAGGTTACCAGCCAGTCCCACTTTTCCTAAAGGTAGATTTTTAAGCGTGCAAAATGAATCCTTAAAGTCAGTTTTAAGTGTACTTCACTGTGAGTAAGAGAAGCTTCAGAGTCCAATATTATCTCACCAGAAAACCACATCTTCAGAAAATGCAGACAATTTCATTGGCTGTTCTTTCAACGTTAAGATCTCAAGTTAACTCATAAACGTATTTATTTCTGAGAACCTTTTACAAGTCACAGTGTTCTGTAATCATCTCACACTAAGTACTGTGTCTATGCATCACTTCACATTTCCAACCTGAAACACTAAATATTGCAGTAGCACTTGTGATAGTATACAGAGGCCCCAAAGTAGGAAATGAATTATATAGTGCTTGAATGGAGCAGCGATGAATGAGATAGTAGGATAATTTCCATTTGGACAGCTTAAGTGATCAAGGGTTGTTTTCTTTCATCAGGAGAGTGCATGTGTGTTTGCAAGCACCATATGCCGAAACACTCCGTTCTTTTTTAGGGAAAGGTGAGTTACCATTCTTCAAAGGCACCCAACAGCAACTCCTGGACCAACCTGCTTATCCTCCTGGATATTTCCCCTCCAAAATGAATCTTTTGCCTGCCTCTTTTCAAGTTTAATGAATTCACAGCCTGAGATGATGAGCTGCAGGCCAGACTCATTTAAATACTGCCAATCCTACACCAGGCATCACAATAGAACCTTAAAAATACTTACCACAGTTTCAATGTATGCATGACACAGAGACCACATCAGTGACTAATACAATTTAGAATTTGAAAATTAATTAAATAATATAAATTACATTAGAAAGAGCTTTAAAATCATTAATAATTCTGCTAACTGCATATTTACTTAAAAATTTCTTCTTCTTCTTCTCCTTCTTCTTCCTCATTTTCCCATTGGCCGTTACACAGAAGTCAAATGATTTTTTTTCCCTGAGGACATTTTGCTTTTTATTCTTTTTTTTTAAATTTTTAAATGTTATTTATTTTAGAGAGACAGAGAGAACGTGAGTGGGGGAGGAGGACAGAGAGTGTGAGACACAGAATCCGAAGCAGGCCCCAGTCTCCAAGCTGTCAGCACAGAGACTGATGTGGGGCTCAAACCCACAAACCGTAAGATGACATGAGCCGAAGTCAGATGCTTAGCCGACTGAACCACCCAGGCATCCCATTTTGTTTTGTATTCTAACAACATTTTAGCCTTTCTCTGCCCCACTTCCATACCCTATTGTCTAACCTAAGGAAAATAGTGAAATATCTAAACCAAAATTTATCTAAAAAAAAGAATCTACTTATGGTGATTCTGCTAATAATTTTCTTCTGTCTGCATTTCGAAGAGAAGTTTAAAGGTTCATTCATTGCATAAAGGTACAGAACATCAAAGGAAAAAAGATAACGAGGAAGAGAATGAATTTCTTACTATCAAAACTTCATCACTGGTAACAATCTTTTCTGTAGCTTAAAATAGAGAAAGTCAAAGTTTGATATGCTCTCAACAAAAAACATAAACAGTGTTGGAGAGAGATATAATTATAGTAATTACTAGCTCAAGGGTTTGGATGGATGGAGGTAGGAGGGCATTCCAGTTAGTATTATCAGCAGACATGGAGATACCATGCTTAGAGAGGGCATTTTGAGAAGCAGTAAGAATGAAAATCACATAGACAGTATAAAACAGTGTTTTGAGTCCCAGCTGTTCCCACAGCCCTCTCCTTGCTAGCATTATACTTTTGAGCAAATTACTTATCTCTCTTATTTCCAGTACCAGATTTATAAAACTGAATTAATAATTCAACCTTTGTTTGGTTGTTATGAAAATTAAGTGAGTTTAAATAAGCAACACAGTCTGGCCCGTAGTATGTGTGCAATACATACTACCTATTATTGTAGTTACATGGGGGCAGAATGAGGCGGGGAAAGAGTTAAAAATTACTTATGGTAGTAATTAGTAGGAAAAAATGGAAGATTTTTGGTAGAGATGGGGGGAGTAGCTTTCATGCTTTTCTGTCTTTTTGTTATATCTCAAGTAGTTAGCACTGTGTCTAGTACTTAGTAGGCATTCAATAAATATTTGTTGAGTGAATGAATAGAATAATTTCAAAAGAAAAAAAAGAACAGTTTCATAGTTGTTTATTAAAGAAAATTGTATTTTAAGCACTGTTCTGGTTTAATGATGTTTCAAAATGCCAATAGGATTTGGTCCCTTGTCCTCAAATGACTCAAATCTAGCGGGCAAGATAGCTATTTTTCAAATAACTTTATTACTGTGAAAAATGTATATAGTGCTGAGATATAAATAAAAATAAAGTGCTATGGTAACAGGTCTGGTAAGGTGGAGAACAGATGACGTAATTTCAACTGAGATGATAATAGAAGATTTGACAGGTTAATTAGACCTTGAAACCCAGGAAAGATTCAACAGATCCAATGAGGTATATGGCAGGGGGAAAGATAAGGAGATTCTTTTTTGTTTTTTGTTTGTTTATTTTGAGAGAGAGAGAGAGAGAGTGAGCACACAAGCAGGGAAGGGGCAGAGAGAGAGGGAGAGAGAGAATCCCAAGCAGGCTCTGTGCTATCAGCACGGAGTCTAACGTGGGGTCCAATCCCATGAACTGTGAGATCATGAGCTGAGCCGAAACCAAGAGCTAACTGACTGAGCCACCCAGGCACCCCAAAATAGCTCACATTTCTGAGTGAAGTGTGGTGATCACGGTACTTGTGATACTGTAGCATCACAGTTACTAGGACTCCCACCTGTGGTTAGTTGTCTTGGGAATAGCTGGAAGGAGATGTTCTGCTTATACAATTGCTCTAGTAGTTAAGAGATACAAGGGCAATAATAATTATAAAAATTATGATTCTGGTTGCTTGTTGTTAAGTGCCAAAGAAAGGAAATATCTGGTTCAGGATGGTCACTATCAATTGAATGTATAGTGTGAAAGGGAGAAGGCCAGCAGGGTAGCATTCAAAGAGAACCTCACATTCTGAAGTAAGAGGGCAGCTAGTGCTAAAAATTAGGCCCAGGACCTAATTGTGAGGTTAGTGGAGTTAGAAAGTAGGCTGTATTTATAGCCCCAATAAAGTCTTCTATAGTAAAGCCAAGACCCTTAGGGAAGGAGTGGCCCTAGAGAAGTAAGATAGAAATATCTGGTTGGATATATTTTGGAAAAGTTCAACTCTCAGATACCTTGTTTGCCAATAGAATTGACCTGCTCACCCACTCCCTATTTTTCAAAGATAGATACTTCTCTTTGCCTAGATATCATGCAAAGTACTTATCTGAAGCAATAGTCATAACATAGTACTTGTCCTCTTTGGATCTGCCTTTACATCTCATTATTTTAAACTAATAACTAAGGTAGGCCTTAGCATGACCCAGTTGGAACTTGTTGTCTTTGTTATGTGAATAAAGAGATTAGTCACCCCCACATCTACAGGACCTGGTTAATATGTACAAGGTAAATATTTTAGAATGGACTTCAAATTGATGTAGCTGAGGGACAGAATATAAAGCTGCATTAAGTGAGAGTACATTGATACGGTACATCCTTCCATGACTTAGGACTTAATGTTCTCACAAGTAGACATGGAACCAATCCTAATGCATTACTGGGATGATTTCTCAAAGCTTGGGGGGAAAAACAGACCACATTATATGAAATTGGGTTGCTGGAACTGTCTTGGCTGAGAACCGAGAAAGAGGTAGAAAGGCTAATAGAATTGGGTATATTGATCTGTATTAATTATACAAAACTAGAGAACCCTTCAGTTGCCTGTTTCCCAGGAGGGCCCTGAGGACACTGTCTTCACTAAAGTGAAAATGAATTAACTAGTTATAATGTTACACTGACTTTCATCTGTAGGGCAGGACTGATGCTGGATGCTACTTTGGGAGTAAAGTTAAGAACTATATGTATATCTTAAGACAATATATCATGAACCCATACTGACTCTTTGAATTCAACTATAGGACTAAGATTCTTTTACTTATTCTTATATAGCTTCCATCTGTATCTACTGTCTTTCATGTCAAGAATACCAATTCTCAACAACTCCAACATAATTACTTATTTGTTTTAACCCACAGTACACATGAAACAGTCTCGGAGTAACAATACCAACACTACCAGCAAGAATATGATAACTGGCAACAGCTTGATATGCTTGTGCAGTTCTTAATGCCTTTGAAGAATTTCCCACTACCTTTTAATTCTTGTGTTCTAAAATCACATTAAATAGTTACTCTGTGTGGTTATGCCACAAAATCTATATGCAGTTAAGTTCATCTGCTTTAATTAGATTACTATTTTTAGAGATTGCTTTCAAAAATTATTTTATAATAATGTGAAACATGTATAAGTTTCCTAAATCAAATCCAAAAAACCAGGTATATATAGAAGAGTCTAACTTTTATCTCAGACCCCTCTACAGGAAATTTATTAATTTCCTGTGCCTACAGGAAATTTATTAATTTCCTGTGCCTACAGGTAAATATTAGAAAAAAAATTTATAGTTTCTCCTTCCTCTTTTAAATATAAGATACATTCATATTTATGCTTCCTTTTAATAATATGTTTTATACACTTTTTCTTCTAATAATACATACTGAAGATCATTTCACAGGAGGATATAGAGATATTCCTCACAACTGTTTATAGCTGCATATGACTCCTTTGGGTAGATGTACTATTTATCAATCCCCAGGGCACTGCAGCAAACTCTCAGGGGCACTGTGGGGTATTCTAAATTCTTGAGAGAAACACAGTAATATTTGATATTTGTCAGACTGCACAATAGCTAGTTTGAAGTAAATCACCATTTCAATATTAGATTGTGCTATATTCTTGTTGTTGATGTCATATGTTTGCAAAGCTGGGTTTTTGGTGGTTGCTGTGATAAAAGCAAATACCACACTGAAATGATATGGAGTAGAAAATGCGGAAGGTGTTCCATCTGATTCCAGGGTTTCAGAAGTTGCATAGTGTCCCATAGGTACACATGTCCCCTTGCTAAGCAACTGTGGTTATTTGAGAACAGAATTACGCTTTATTTCAATTGATGTCTGTTATTCTTTTTTAAATGGCTGCTAAGATATTGGGACATAAATATTTAGGTTGCATGGGCCTAACTACTTAATAAACAGAACTGTTAGGTATTTCTTTTCGTTTAGGCATTCTGTTAAATAATATTACTGACTCAATGAGGAAGTTGTAATCAAGAAAGTTTGGGTTTCTGGTTCCACATGTAAGAAGCTTGGAAGTTGATACTCCATCTAACAAGGAAAAAGCTAAACAGACCAAAAGATCAACAACTCTTCTTGGATCTGTAAGAGAGGTGAGGACACAGGGTAAACCACTGCCCCCGACATTGGAGAGAGAGGTGAACACAGGGAGTCATGGCTTACTAAAGCACAGACTGCCTCAGGAACCAGTACCAGGGTAAGAGAACTTGAGTTGTAATTGATGAATTGCTAGCTCAGTGTGGACAACTGTGAGAGATAAAAACTCCAGGGAAATTCGGTCATCAGTACCTGCCCCCCACATTTCTGTATTTTACCTTAGGATCTCAACCAGGCTTTCACAGTAAATATTAGAGAAAAATCCCCTTTGCTTCTAGCAGGGGGGAGGGGAAAATGATCATTTTGAAATATGCCTGAGCACTCTATTTTTCTTACATATCCCTGTCCTCAGAAGAAAGTAGTTAATTGGAATCTAACCTGCTGGGGTATTATCAGAGCCTAACTGATCTAGGGAAGGGAAATACCTGATCCTAGACAGCAGTAGTCATTCTATCCCATCGAAGGGTCAGGGGACTGAGAAACACTTGTGAAGTTCCTAGTCCAGAGGTGTTACTATATGCCTGAGACCTAATTATAGGACTATAGGATGCTTCCCCTCTCCTCACATCATCCCCTCCTTCACACACGTTATCATCACATTACTAAAGGCCTATTTATAGCAATTTCTTTTCCCTGATGCCTCATATATTTCTATCAAGAAAAAATTAGAAGGAATACTAAAAGGCAAAAAATGCAATTTGAAAAGATAGAGCAAGCATCAGAATCAGACATGGCAGGAATGTTGGAATTATCAGACTGAAAATTAAAACAACTATGATTAATATGTAAGTTCTCTGTGGATAAGGAAGTACAGCATGCAAGGACAGATGAGCCATGGAAGCAGAGAGAAAGAACCGGAGGAAAGAACCATAAAGAACTGTGAGATGAAAAATACTGTAACAAAATTGGACATGGCTGAGAAAACAGTCTTTGAGCTTGAGGATATAACAGTAGAAACTTCCAAAACCAAAAGGCAAAAAGAACAAAGGCTAAAAGACAGAATAGGATATCCAACTATGGGACAACTAAAAAAGATTTGACATACACATAATGGGAATGCCAGAATGAAAAGAAAAAGAGAAAGAAACAAAAGAAATATTTAAAACAGCAATGACTGAGAATTTTCCCAAATTATTCTTAGACACTAGACCACCAGACCTAGGATTCAGAGAACACCAAGCAAGATAAATGCTAAAAAAGAAAAAAAAAAAAAAAAAAAGAAAAAAATCACTACATTTACGCATATCATTTTCAAACTAAATAAAATCAAAGACAAAGAAAATATCCTGAAATAAGCCACAGGAAAAAAATACCTTATCTATAGAAGAACAAAGATAAGAATCGCATCCAACTTCTCCTCAGAAACTGTGCAAGCAAGAAGAGAGTAGAATCAAATAAAGTGTTGAGAGTGAAAAAAAAATTACCAATCTAGAATTCTCTCCTCAGTGAAATTATTCTTCAAAAGTCAAAGAGAGATAAAGATTTTCTCAGATAAACAAAAATTGAGGGAGTTTGTTGCTAGAACACCTGCCTTGGAAGAAATATTCAAAGAAGTTCTTTAGAGAGAGGAAGAATATAGGTCAGAAACTCGGATCTACATAAAGATAGGTGATGAGCACTGAAGGAAGAATAAGTGGAAGTAAAGAAACATTTTTATTTTTCTTATTTTTAATTGATGTGACAGACAGCAGTTAGTTCAAAATAACCATATATTTGATTATGTACTATTATGTATATACCATATATTTGCTTATGTAGGCTTATGTATAAGTGAAATAAATGACAGCAATGATACAAGGAATGGAAGTAATTAGAAATATTTTGTTATTATCAGGACAATCATAATACCCACAAAGTGCTATAGGATTATTTGAAAGTGGATTTGAATTAGTTGCAAATGTATATTTTGAACTCTAGGAAAACCACCAAAAATATTTTAAAGAGAAGTATAACTGATATGCTAAGAAAAAAGAGAAAAAGGAATAATATAAAATGTGAATTAAAACCATGAAGGCAGAAAAATCCCCCAAACCAACCAATCAAGCAAACAAACAAACAAAAACCATAAAAGCAGAAAAAGAGTGAAAAACAAAACAATAGGAACAAAGAATGAGGGCAAGAAATGGAAAACAGTAACAAATATGGTTGTTCTTAATCATAAAGAACAATATCATAAACAATATCAACGATCACTTTGAATGTCAATGGTTTAAAAGCTCCAATTAAGAGACAGAGATTGTCAGAGTTGATCATAAAACAAGACCCAACTATATGTTGTCTACAAGAAACCCACTTTAAATATTAAGACACATATAGATTGAAAATAAGTGGATGGAGAAAAATGTATTTGCAAATACTAAACAAAAGAAAGCAGGAGTATATTTTAATTTCAGAAAGAGCAAACTTCAAAGCAAGGACAGTTATCAACAGTAAAGAAGTGCACATACCATGGCAAAGGGTTAATTCTCTAAGAAGACATAACACTCCTTAGTATGTATGTGATTAACAAAAGAACATTAATCTATGGGAGACAGAACTTGGTAGACATGCAAGGATAAATAAACAAATCCGCCACCATCATAGTTGGAGACTTCAACATCCCTTTATCAGAATGGACTGATCCAGTAGGCAGAAAATCCGTAAGGACATAATTGAACTCAACAATGCCACCAATCAACTGGATACCAGCTGGTATCTATAGACTACTTTATCTAAGACAGAAGAATATACACTCTTCTCAAGCTCACATTCACTAAGACAGACCACACTCTGGGCCATAAAATACACCTTGACAAATTTAAAAGGATAGAAATCATATTTCTGCTCTCAGACCATAATGGAATTAAACCAGAAATCAATAACAGAAAGATAACTGAAATAACCCCAAATATGGGGAGATTAAGCAATACACATCATATGGGTCAAAGAAGAAATCTCAAGAGACGTTTGAAAATATTTTGAAAACTGAATGAAACGAAAACACAATTTATCAAAATGTGTGCGATGCATTGGATGCAATGCTTAGAGGGAAACTTACAGCATTGAATGAATGCGTTAGGAAAGAAGAAAGATCTAAACTCAATCATATAAGTTTCCACCTTAGGAAACTAGAAAAACAAAAGCAAATTAAATACAAACTAAACAGAAGAAAAGAAATAATAAGTATTAGAGTAGAAATCAATGAAATTGAAAATGGGAAATCAAGAGAGAAAATTAATGAAGCCAAAAGCTGATTCTTATAGAGATCAGTAAAATTGATAATCTTCTAGTCAGGCTAACCAACAAAAAAAAGAGAGATGACACAAATTACAAATATCAGAAATGAAAGAATGGATATCACCCTAGATCCCATGGACATTAAAAGGATAATAAAAAAATACTATGAAAAATTCTATGTCCATAGCTTTGATAACCTAGATGAAATGGACCAAATCCTTGAAAGACACAATTTGCCAAAATTCACACATGAAGAAACAGACAATTTAGATAGGCTGATATCTAGTAAACAAATTGAATCAGTAATTAATAACCTTCCCAAACAAAAAGAATTAGCCCCAGATGGGTTCATTGGTGAATTTTACTAAATATTTAAGGAAGAGATTATACCAATTCTCTACAGTCTTCTTCAGAGGATAGAAGCAGAGATAATACTTCCTAACTCATTCTGTGAGACTATTATTATCCTAATATCAAAACCAGACAAAGTCATTACAAGAAATTAAAACTGTAGGCCAGTATCTCTCACGAACATAGATGTAAAAATCCTAAACAAAATATTAGCAAGCCAAATCCAACAATGTATAAAAAGAGTTATGTATCACAACCAAGAGGGATTTATCCTAGGTATGCAAGACTGGCTCAACATTGCTATATCAATTAATGTACCGTCACATCAACAGACTAAAAGAGAAAAATCGCATAATTTCAGCAATATATACAAAAAAAATGATGAAATCCAATACTCATTCATGATAAAAACATTCAATAAATTAGGGATAGAGGGAACTTCCTCAACCAGATAAGGAATATTCTTACCATACTTACCATTAAGTATGACAGCTAATATTATACTAATTGGTAAGAAAATCGAAGCTTTCTCATTAAGATCAGTAACAAGGCAAGGATGTCTCCTCTGACCACTTCTTTTCGACATCATACTGGAAGTCCTGGCTAAGAAAACAAAAATAAAAGGAGAAAAGGAGAAAGGAAATAAAAGGTATACAGCTTGGGAAGAAAGAAATAAAATCCTGTTGGAAGATGACACGATAGTCTATGTGAAAATTGAATTAATTGACCAAAAACAACAACTACTCCTGGAACAAATAAGCATTTATAGCAAGGTTGCCGGATACAAGGTTAATATACCAAAGTCAATTGCTTTCCTGTATACCAGCAATGAACAAGTGGAATTTAAAATTAAAAACACAATACCATTTATTTATTTATTTTAATTTATTTTTATTTTTATTTTTAAGAGAGAGAGACAGAGTGAGAGCAGGGGAGAGGCAGAGAGAGTGAGGGAGACACAGAATCTGAAGCAGGCTCTGAGCTGTCAGCACAGAGCTTGATATGGGGTTCAAACTCACGAACCATTATATCATGACCCGAACTGAAGTTGGATGCTTAACCAACTGAGCCACCTAGGCGCCTCACAATACTATTTATACTAGCACCCCCCAAGATGAAATTTTTAGATATAAATCTAAATATGTATAAGATCTACTGAACTCTGATGAATGATGTCAAAAAACTAAATAAATGAGAGATATTCCATGTTCATGGATAGAAAGACTCAATATTATCACAATGTCTGTTAATCCCAACTCAGTCTATAGATTCAATGCCATTCTGATAAAATTCCCAGCAAGTTATTTTATGAATGTTGACAAATTTACCCTAAAGTTTATACAAAGAGGCAAAAAGACCCAGAATAGCCAACTCAATATTGAAGGACAATTACCAAATCTGAGTTCAAGACTTACTACAAATCTTATTATGAATCTTTATTATTGATTAAAGAACAGACAAACAGATCAGTGGAACAAAATAGAGAGCCCAGAAATAGATCCACATAAATCTAGTCAACCCATCTTTTATAAAGGAGCAAAGGCAATACAAAAGGACAAAGATAGTCTTTTAAAAAATGGTTCTAGAGCTAGTGGTTATCCAAATGAAAAAAATGAACCTAGACACAGGCCTTACACCCTTATGTCCTTCAAGAAAATTAACTCAAAGTGGATCACAGTCCAAAATATAAAACAGAAAACTGTGAAACTTCTAAAAGATAGCAGGATAAAACCTACATGCCCTTGGATATGGTGATGACTTTTTTTTGATACAGCATCAAAGTCATAATCCATAAACAAATAATTGATAAGCTAGACTTCATTAAAATTAAAAGTTCCTGCTCTGCAAAAAAACAGTGCTGAGAGAAAGAGAAGACAAGCCACAAACTAGGAAAAACATTTGCGAAAGACACTTTTCATAAAGAACTATTATCCAAAATATGTAAAGAACTCTTAAAACTCAACAGTAAAAAAATTAACAACCCAATTAAAAAATGGGCTAAAGACCTTAACAGATATTTCAAGAAAGAAAATTTGCAGATGGAAAATAACCAATGGAAAAAATGCTTCACAGCATATGTCATTAAGGAAATAAAAATTAAGACAACATGAAGTATCACTACACACATATTAGAATAGCCAAAATCTGGAACATTAACACCAAATGCTGTTGAGGATATGGAGCAACAGTATCTCTCATAACATTGTAGGTAGAAATGCAAAATGGTGCAGCCACTTTGGAGACAGTTTGTTGGTTTCTTACAAAACCAAACATACCTTTACCATAAAATCCAGCAGTCATGTTCCTTGATAATTACCCAAAGGGCTTGAAAACTTATGTCCACATAAAAGCCTACACATGGATGTTTATAGCAGCTTTATTCATAAAGGCCAAATCTTGGAACAAACCAAGATGTGTTTCAATAAGTGAATGGATAGGTAAACCATGGTACATACAGACAATATGATATTATTTAGTGATAAAAATAAATGAGCTATCAAGTCACTAAAAGACATGAAGAACCTGAAGTTCGTATTACTAAGTGAAAGAAACCAATCTGAAAAGGCTACATACTATTTGATTCCAACTATATGACATTATGGAAGAAACAAAACTATGGAGATTGAAAAAAGATCAGGGGTTGGGGGCATTGAATAAGTGGAGCACAGAGGATTTTTAGGGCAATGAAGATACTCTGTATGATACTATAATGATAGATAAATTTCACTGTACTTTTGTTCAAACTCATTATACCTTTGTAAAACACCAAGAATGAACCCTAATATAAATATGGGCTTTGGGTGATTATGATGTGTCAGTGTAGGTTCATCAATTGCAACAAATGTACCACTCTCTTATAGGATGTTGACAATGGGGAAGGCTATACATGTGTGGGTTGGGGGGTATATGGGAAATCTCTGTAACTTCCTTTCAATTTTGCTGTGAACCTTTAACTTCTCTAAAAACACTAAAGTCTTTAGAAGAAAATTGGGAACCTCTCAGTCATTTCCATTCCCCTATTGTTTTCAGCTTCTTTCTAGCCATCTGCTGTTATAATTTATAACAAGTGCTGACATGAACCATCTTGGACATATGTCATTTTGTAATTTTACAGTCTATCTCTAAGATAGATACCTAAAAGTGGAATTGCTGAGTTAAAAGGTAGAGGGATATGTAATTTTTAAAGATATTTTAAAATTCTACTCCATAGGGGTTATACCATTTTTACACTCCTACCAGCATTATGTGGGCCTACCAATTTCCATGTAGACTCAATAACACTAACATAGTGTTAAAATGTTAGATCTTTGTAATCCAATAGGAGAGAAGTATCATAGTATAATTAAATTTTTTGTGATAAAATATATATAACATAAAACATGTCATTTTAACCACTTTAAGGGTATATTCAATGGAATTAATTATATTTACAGGGTTGTATGGCCATCACTGTTTTCAAATCTTTTCCATAACTCCAAACAGAAACTCAGTTAATCTATAACTCCCAATCTTCCTTCTCCTTACACTGGTTCCCTCTAATCTACCTTCTGTTCCATATATTTGCCTATTCTAGATATTTCATATAAGTGGAATCATATAATATTTGTTCTTTCATGCCTGGCTTATTTTATTTAGCATAATGTTTTCAAGGTTCATTCATGCTGTAGCATGTATCAAACCTTTATTCTGTTTATGGCTGAACAATATTCCATTGTATGTAGATCACATTGGCTATCCATTCATCTGTTGATGGACATTTGGGTTGTTTCCATCTTTTGGCTATGAAATGTTACTTGAGATTTCTAGCCCTGGAGATTGAGTGGTGATGTCAGCAGAAATAAAATAACATGAAAAACTCCAATAAGACATCCATTCTGTAATTGGAGATCAATCTTAACTTGCAAACACTCCTAAGAGGATTGTTAAGTGAATATATTTACACTAAGATATAAATTATTTCTATCAGTGTTCTTCTTATGAGCAGGGTGGTTTGGATTTGGGAAAGAGGAGACTGGTACATAGAGGACCAGAGGAGGGCAGCTGGCTAGGACCTGAGAGAAGGCCCAAAGTAAAGAGCATGAAGAGGCAAAGAGATCAAGTTCACGGTTTTTCTTTAGGTAACTTTCTGTGAATATGGCATAAAATGAAAGGGAATGCTTAATCCATCTGTAACAGCAGCCAGAACGATTTTGTCTGCAAGTGACAGAAACCCAGAGTATGTAAAATTGGAACTCAAAGTCCACATCTAGCTCAAGCACCAATGGATTCAAGTGGTGAAATGATACCTTTGGGGGCACTGCTCTTTCCTTGCCTGCTTTTGCTCTTTTTCCATGTTGATTTCCTTTTGAGATAGGCTCTCTCCATGCATTGGTAAAGATAGTACCTGTCAGCTTTGGGATTATTTGGTCTTTAGTAGTTTTTATCTCAGAGAAAAAGAGAATGCCCTGTGCTTATTTCCAGCAAAAATCCTTCTGATTGGCCTTGCTGTGTCATGTGCCCAGCTTTGAACCAACCAGGCAACAGAGTGGTGCACTATAGTCACTCCTGAAGCAGAGGTAGGGAAGCTCTTGGACTGAGAATGAAAGTACTTGAAGGTTTCCACTTGGTATGACAATTTTTACAGAGGGGATTTAGTAACTGAAAGTGAAATGTAGAGTATTCATTCGTTTCAAAAGTTTAGCTTGTATGTGTAAATAATATTATGGATATTCATGTCCCTTTTCTAACCCTAGAAAAAGACACTGGAGACTGGCATACTCATGTATCTTAAATTTAAAACCTTTCACATTTTTAAAAGGACATTTGCATTCACTGGTAACATAAGTTAGCTGAACTCTAATTATATTGAAGAAATGAAATCTGTTTGTTTATTTCAGGCAAGACATGTTGCCAACAGCTGTGCAGAGTTGTGATGTGATCTTCTCAATGAACAATCTAAGAGCCACTGAGTAAGCTAAAATAATAGAATCTGCTTGTCTGTAGTTAGCGTGTTGACAAAGAAACAAAAGGGAACTGTAGGGTAAACACAGGGCAAGATTACACAAAGAGAGTAGTTAAAAATGATAAAAACACTGTGCAAGAAAGGAACTCCTATAATATAGCAGACAATGTTAAGTGCTTTTCTAATTAAATCTTTGGTTTTCCATATGGGCTCACTAAACCTGATTTTCATTGTTTAAAATAAATTCCAAAGGGCTGTCCTTAAATCACCTTGTAAGTGTTTCCTAAAGTCAATTCAACATGTTTTGCAACGTACCTCCAAAGTTCTGATGCATCCACTGGCTTCCCACGAGCATTCTTAAAACCCTCCTTGAACCAATTTTACGATTGGTATCATTGCATTTCCTGAGTACTTTATCCCTTACAGAAGTGGTCCAACTTTATACTTCATAAATCTTATAAAGAAGCTGCTTCGCCAAGACTGGCAAGGCAAAAAGCTCCTATCGTGTGAGTTTTCCAACATTACACAGTGGAGGAAGGAAAAACACACGTGCTTCTCTTTGTTGTTATTTGTTTTATCTGGAACCAGTGCTTGTTCACTTTCTACCATTATTCAATTTAAATAGAGGTTTAATTTGTTATCACCATCTATTTTACCTAGGATCTATAAAGTGTGTATAAAAACAGGAGGTAGTGTATGTTCTTATAGGTAATAATTTTGTCTCTAAAAATAGCTAGGCTTTTGTCTTCTAAACTTTAGTGCTTCTGTAATTGTAACATGGTAGTAAGATAGGAACACAATGGTGGATGATTTTTAATGTCCTGAGGGAATATTTCTCCTGATGCCAAGGAGAATGGAGGCATGGTTTCTTTAAATGGCAAGAAGTTCTGAATAGCCTTTTATTTTTCATGTTTTACTGTTGAAAACCAGACTTCTGTTAATTTGATAATTAGAACAAAGACATTAGTTTTAAGTCTGAATTCTAGTCCAACATAAATGAGGTAGCAAATAAGGATAAGTGCTTATTGTTTTACATGATTTTAGTAATAAGCTGTCCTACGTTGTATGCATGCATACACATATATATTAATATTAGCTCATTGTCCATTGGATATTAGCATTTACTTTGTCTCTCATATGCTTCCCTCCACTCTTTTGATTTCCAAGCAGGATCCTTTTCCTTTTCTATTACACCACCTATTTCCTTTATTCTGAGTTTCCCAAAAGTGTAGTAGAATTCAATTGTTGTCTCACATTTTGGTTTTTGGTGATAGGGACACAATTAAGAATACTGATTTGGAGGCAGGGCAGTCAGTTACTGGTTATAGATGTGCTGCTAATTCACTCTGTGTCTTTGGTCAAGTCATTTAATGTATTTTAACCTTACTCTTCTAAACCATAAAATGTAAATAACGCATCTCTCTGCTTAAGTCACCAGTCTGGGGGTGTTGCATAGAAACAAAGTAGGAGTCAGCATTCAGAATACTATAAAGTATTTTATGAATGTAAGGTGGCTGCATTATTATGACGGTGATCACAAGCTATCCCATAGGTAGTAAAACAACGACAACAAACAAATTATTGAGACTGCCTTCTACTGGAAAGCTGGAAAGAAGAAAGAATAGCAAGGACTTAAGTTATTCAATGGTAGTATTTTTCAAACTTTAGATGGGTACCTACTAGGGTTGGAAAACCTAATTAATTCCTACCAGCCTTAAAGAAATAGAATAGAATAAAAATAATAGAATATGATAGGAAATATCAGAGTTTATGTTCCGCAAGTAAGGGTAGATACTCATAAGTAAGGGTAAGTATTGCTTCATGAAACTTTTGTGTCAGTGTGTGTGTGTGTGTGTGTGTGTGTGTGTGTGTGTGTGTGTGTGTAGCAGGGAGGGAAGTATACGTGTGGGTATAAATGGTGGGTTGTGGTATAATATGTGTGCTATAGATTGTCTCCCCATACCCTCACCCAATGCATATATTAAAGCCCTAATCACCAGTATGATAGTATTTGGAGGTGAGGCCTTTGGGAGGTAATATTAGGTCATCAGGGTGAAGCCCTCATGAATGGGAATAGTGCTCTTACAAAAAGAGAAACAAGAAAATTGATGTCTCGTGGACATGTGAGGATATAATGAGGAGGTGACTGTGTACAAGCCAGGAAGTGAGGTTCTGACCAGACAACAAATCTGCTGGCAACTTGAACTTGGACTTCCCAGTCTCCAGAATTATAAGAGATAAATATCTGTTGTTTAAGCCACCCAGTCTGTGATATTTCTTATAATAGCCTGAACTGATTAAGACAATTTGCATCTTAGCAGTGGATCAAAATAAAAAAAAAAAATGGAAACCATTACTCAAGGATATGGCCTGTTGAATCATTTCCTGTCTCCCCTCCCCCAATTCCCCCATCTACTCCAGTTTTTCACATGCTTCCTTTAGCTCAACTGAGGGAGAAGTACACAAGGATAGCATAGGAGATTTAGGTGGTTCCTTTAGGATAATTCACTGCCTCCACATCAGCCTCATGTTATCTATCCTGGGGTAGCAATGGGGCAGTGGAAAAGGAATTGGTCTAGAAGTAAGAAGACTAAGTTCTAACCTGGCTCTGTTTATTTTTGTTTCTGGACTTTAGAAAAGTTCTGTAACCATTGTGGTTTTTAACTTTTATTCCTTAAATTAAGGAGTAATCACTATATTAAAGACATAATTATTAAGCCTGTTCTGTGGGCCAGGTACTTTGCTAAGAGCCAAGAATATGGCAGTGATCAAGATAAACATGGCCACCACTCCCAGGGAATTTAAGTCTGCAATTTATTAAGGTTGTTATAAAAATGAAATTAGATAAAATATACAGTGGCTCAAAACTTCATTTTTAGGTGCCAGGATATGACACCCCTGCTTTTTAAACTAAAGTGAAGATAAACTAGAACTTCTATTTATGTGACCTCAGGAAATTTAAAAAGTTCCCCAACATTTCTGAAATGGATTAGTGGGCTTATATTCTCAGATCACATTTGACACAACTGCCTTTATTTACACTGTTGATCACCTTCCCTCTTACTGAGTTTAGATTCTGTTGTCCATCCTTGGGATTCCTTCTGTCTTTCTTTTGGTGTTTTATTCTTCCTTGTTCCTCTCTTGGCAAAATTCCAACCTTTGGGTATATCTAGATCACTGCACACTTAGCAATGCTCCAGAACAATGTGTCATGACTAAAGAAAGAAATACACTTCCTGGCTACTGGACTTCCTTTAAATTTACAAGTAAAAATTTTAAGAGGGCTTTAGAATTGCCTAATGGCAACCTCACTGTATTTCCCTAATCTTTGTCCCACTCACCAAGACAAAATTCACACACATTGTTTTTTCCCCTCAAACCTCCAGCATACCTTTCCCATTCCTCACTATAAATTGGTTACCTTGCTGCTTATATTACTGAGAAAACTAAGCAATCAGAGCTGTTCATCTCCAAAATTCCTTATCTACCTGCATATGTTCCTATAACCTCTGCCTTTCTTCCTGTTGCAATGTATGGACAATAAGGGAAATCTCTCCACTGTGTAGTAGATTCTATCCATCTCAGTTTCCTAAGGACTCTGCCTCTTCAGTTACATGCCCCTGCCCCAACCAGCAGCATCATTTCCTCCATTTCTTAAGGATCCTTCTCATTATTCTACCTCATTTCATTTACCTCAAAACAATGAAATTAAAAAGTCAATAATCAAAACCCTACTAGTTAAAAGCTATTTAAGAACTACTATATCCTACATCTTTTTTTTTTTTTTTTTTTTTTTAGGGAGAATCCCAAGCAGGCTCTCTGAGCTGTCAGATCTCATGACCTGGGAGATCATGACCTGAGCTGAAATCAAAGTCTGTCGCTTAACCAACTGAGCCACCCAGGTGCCCCTATATCCCTCATCTCAAAACAAAACCTAAATCTCCATGAATGCCACATTGTTTTTCCCCAACAACCACACCATTTCTCTGCTCTGATAGCAAAACTCCCACCTCTGATTATCTTATTTCCAGTATTGTTTCTTCTTTGGCCAACCAGTTTAAAAGGGCATTTTTAAATAGTTCTTAACTAGTAGAGTTTTGATTATTGACTTTTTAATCTCATTGTTTTGAGGTAAATGAAATTGGTTGAGGCTTGTTATAATTATGGTCTGACACATGGTTAGTCTGTAAATATACCCTTTGTGCCTGAAAAGAATGTACACCTCCACTTGTTGGGTTGAATAGTCTATATATGTCCATTAGATCAAACATTAATTTTACTGCTCAAATCTTTCATAACCTTACTGATTATTTTTCTATCTGATCTATCAATTTCTGAGAAATATTTGTTGAGATGTTCTACTATGAAGGTAGATTTAAAAATTTTTCCTTGTAGTTCTGTCAATTTTTGCTTTGACTTTGAGGCTACATTTAAAGATTTTCTTGGTGTATTAAACATTTTATCGTTATATAACACAACTTCTTATCTACAATAACTTTTCCTTAAGGATTATTTTGACTAACATATTTTTTTAAAGTTTAAAGTCTTCTGAAAGAGATGGAGACAGTGAGCAGGGGAGGGGCAGAGAGAGGGAGAGAGAGAGAGAATCGCAAGCAGGCTCTGCACTGTCAGCACAGAACCCGAAGTGGGGCTCAAACTCAGAAATTGTGAGATCATGACCTGAGCTGAAACCAAGAGTCACACACTTAACTGATTGAGCCACCAGGTGCCCCTAGATTGATATTAATGCAGCTACACAACTTTCTTTATTATTTTCCTGTTATATTTTTTATAACACTTTAAACCTTTCTGTATCCTTACATTTTTTAAACTCCTTTTTAAAAATTTGTTTTTTGGGGGGGCAAATTTATTAAATGGTACAATTGTCACTATAAATCAGATTTAGAACATTCTGATACTCCTAATAAGCTCCCTCATGCCCATTTATAACTAATCTCTGTTCCCCCCCACCCCCACCCCCAGCCCCAGGACATTTTTTTTTTACTCTAACACTATTTTATTGAAGTACAATTACATGCAATAATTATTTGCATAAGTTTGATGAATTTTAACTTACATATACACCCATACAATTCTAACTAGATCAAGATGTGGAACATCTACACTGTTACCCCTCTGCTTAAGGTAACTACTGTTTTCTGACTTTTATTACCACAGTTTTGTTTAAGACAGTCAATAGTCATTTAAGAAAATTTCAGGAAGAAAATAAGTAACAGAGCTTTCTATTTATACACTTAATTACCATTTTTGGTGCTCTTTATTTCTTTATATAGGTTTGACTTTACATCTGCTATCATTTCTCTTCATCCTGAAGAAGTTCTTTTAATGCACATCTACTGCAATAAGTTTTTCTCAGTTATATCTGAAAAAGTTTCTATTTCATTCTCATTAAAAAAATATATAATATGTTTATTGAATGATTTAAATAAGTATATAGACAGAGTATAAACAGGACTCTAATTTTTCTCCCTCTTTTTTTTAATGTTCATTTATTCTTGAGAGAGAGAGAATGGGGGAGGGGCAGAGAGAGAGCAAGGGAGACATGAATCAGAAGCAGGGTCCAGGCTCCAAGCTGTTAGTACAGAGCCCGATGTGGGGCTCAAACTCATGAACTGCAAGATCATGACCTGAACAAAAGTTAGTTGCTTAATCGACTGAGCCACTCAGGTGCCCCAGGACTTTTTTCTAAGCACAGCTTTCAACTGTGTTTTTATCAACCCCTTATTTCCCCACTGGATATTGGGTCCTTTACCACCAGACTAGATTCAAGATTGTACAGCTTGGTCATTAAGACAGTCTCATGTTTGGTGTTTAGAACAAGTCCTACCTATTTTTTTAAAAGACTTTATTTTTTTGAGAACAGTTTTAAGTTTTATATGAAAATTGAGTGAAAGGTACAGAGCTTTTCCTCACACCCCTGACTCCCATAATCAGAATTACTCACCAGAGTGGTACATTTTTTTTCTTTTAAATCAAGGATGAACCTACATTGACACATCATAGGCACCCAAATTCCATATTCACCTAAGGGTGTTGTACATTCAGTGGCTTTGAACAAATGATTAATGACAGACATCCATTTTTAATGTCATATGGAGTATTTTAACTGCTCTAAAAATCCTTCAGGCTCTGCCTATTCCTCTTTCTAAACCCCACCATTAACAATCACTGGTATTTTTATTGTCTTCAAGTTTTACCTTTTCCAGAATGTCATATATTTGGAATCATACAGTATTTAGACTTCTCAGATTAGTCACCCTTATGCTGAAGGGTGTTTTTATGATAAAGAATTGTGAAATTACAATTGTTTTCTTTTAGCACTTTAGGGATGTTTTATTGTCTTCTGACTTCTTTTTCAGATGAGAGGTCAGTGGAAATATTTATAATTGTTCTGTGATATATAATGTCATTTTTCTCTAGTTGCTTTCAAAATATTCTTCCTTTCTTAGTATTACATTGCATTATTTTGTGTTTTGATTTATTGTTATCTTTCTTAACTACTAGAATCTAAATTCTATGAGAAAAGGGAATTTGTGTTTTGCCTACCGTTCCATCCTCCTTGCTTAGAATAGAGTAATACATAGTGGGTATTCAATTAATATTTCCCAATTAAAAGAAGGAATGAGTGTTAAGGAATGAGGCCTCTGGGTCTCTGTTTACTTTATCCTACACTTGGAAAACTTAGATGAGATACAGCTTGTATTGATTTCAACCAAAAACTCTTCTACCAAAGCATTCATAGAGATAACAGATTTAAAGTCCCGCCTGATATACACAACTACCTATATTGGATGGGAAGAGAGAGAAGAGCTTTAAATCACAGAAGTAATTTAAAAGATAATTGAAATTGACATCAGGGAATTCTGTTCTTAAATTCTTAAGACGTTCTTTAAACTCTTGAAATATTCACCACTTTCCCTAAGAATTTTCTTCCTTATTCCCTCTTACTGATTCCCTTCTTCTCCTCCCTTCTCTCCCCATCTTCAGCCATATTTCTTCCCTCCAGTTGCTTATTAACAGGAGTTCCAGCACTAAGGAAAGTAAAATATTTTTCATCTCCTTACAAATGAAAGTGGTGAGATTTACGTGTGAGATACACATTTACATGTGAGATACACTGGATGCCCTCAACTCCATGTTAATAGTGATTAGAATGCATTTGCTTACTTAAGTGATAAAAAATTATCTTACTAATTTTGTTTTTCATCAAAATGTCATTTCGTCCCACTCTGCCAAGAATTTTTGGCGGGTACATCTAATTTTTCCATTTTACTATGGGAATGAGAATGAGAAATATCTGCTGTTAATTCATGGAAATGGACTGACTAATCCCAATCTGGGGGGAAAATCCCTTTGGTTATGGCCAGCATTGACTACTTTCTCATTAGATAAGGAAGAATATTAAACCCTGAATGAATTTCCTCTATACCAAGAGCAAGTAGTTTCCGTTGCCAGTTTTGAAACACAACCATTATTGGGTGCCTGTGTGGTTCGGTCAGTTGAAAGTCTGACTCTTGATTTTGGCTCAGGTCATGATCTCAGGGTTATGGGATACCGCCCTGCATCAGTCACCATGCTGAGTATAGAGCCTGCTTAAGATTCTCTCTCTCATTCTCTCTCTGCCCACTCATGATCTCTCTCTCTCAAAAAGCAAAACACAACAAAATAAAACAAAACAAAAATCCTACTTAATGCAAGCCCCTTGACTGCTTAGTTCATAATGTCAATTTGTATTGCTTTTATTCAAAAATCCAAAAATAGAATTCTATTTTTCCCACATTTCTAAAACATAAATGTGGATGATTATTGTGTGTGGGTATTGGGGTAAAAAGGAGCTGAATGGGGAGAGTAGGCTCTGAGTAGACTCCAGATTCTGAAGAAATGATATCTGAAGCCATGTTGGTATGTTCTATTTCTATTCCTCTTCCTTTTCATTCTCCTCTTTTTCTTCTTCTCTGTTTATATATTTTAGAAAGTATTTAAGGGCGAGCACATAATTTATATTTCAGCTGTGATTAGTGTCAGGGCAAGTTTTTCTAGGTAACTGAAGGTCTAAATATTGACAGATTATTAGGATCTTATTTCTTCTTTTTCCACAGATTTCTTAGAAACCATCCATAATTTTTTTTATCATGTCTTGTTTGTTCAAAATCTCATTCTCCTCCCAAAGTGGATCTCAAAATATGGGTGACCATAACAGGATAACAGGCTTTGCTTTTCCTTCCTTCTTCTTTCCATTTTTTTTTACACTGGATAGGCGCCCAAAAGAAGGTACACTAAATTTCTGTGTCAACTGCCTTTTGAATAGTAGGATCCTTTGGAAGAAGCACTGAACTGGAAATGAGATGATCTGGTTTGAATTTTCAGTTCTGCCTCTAATGAACAGACTGACCTTGAACAAGTGGCTTAAACTTCAGGTTAAGAATGCTCATGCTTGTCCCTGTTACCTAATAAGGGTCAGATAATATAATGGCTGTGAACACATTTTATAAAATGATTTGGATTGTAAAATCATAATTGATCATGGCAAAGTCACATCAAGCCTGCATATATATGTTTTGGGGTATGGCTTGATGCTGCTTTATTTAATGCTTGCAAAAAAAATCTGCTAACATATATTAAGGTTGTGGAGGCTAAATATTAACAGAGAATAGAGTGGACTATGCAAGCAAATGGAAGATTTACAATTCTGTATCTTTTCCTATAGAATATTTTGAATGCCAGAGAGCTGAGTAGATTTCACAGATTTTTCTTTTATTCCTTCCATTAATCCAGCATTGAAGTTCCCATGTTTTAGCATGAATAAAAATTACTGTATAATGTTATGTATACAAAAATATGTATACTCTACTTTATGGATAATTTAAGGGATTTTCAAGGGTAATTTTGACTATGTAATTTTTGCCTTACGTGCTGAATTTAGAACTTAACTCTACATAAGATTGGACTCCCTATCATCCCTGTGCTCTGAAGGTGGCAAAAAAGAGAACTTTTATATTACACAGGAAAATTCCTTGAAGAGAGCACATACATTTTTTTAAAACCTAGGCTAGCCGTGGTTTTGTAAGGCTGATACGTTCAGGGAATGTAACACATTATTATCACTTACGTTTTTGTTTTCTGAGAATAGAGGTGTAGTTTTAGGACCCCAGAGAGAATCACGTTTGCATAAGTAGTGAATTTCATTATCTGAGACCTGTATTTTAACCACACCTACTAACTATGCTTTCCAGGTTGGCTCTCAGAGTGTAGGTCACAAAAGCCTAAACCATGCCTTCAAAGGCCAAACCAAGCGTTCTCCTATTAGAAACAAAAAGCTCCATTTTTAATTCTTTCATTTTTTAACAGCCCAGCGGGCTTTCTTTGTTTTGTGAGAGTGGGTAGTTCACTTTTCTTATGCTTAGAAATTATGCCACCCATTTATGTGTTCTCAAAGCAGGATTTGAAATGGGTAAGAAAAGACAAGCCATGGCTATTTTGGTAGAAAATTGAGTGTAGTCCGGAGAAGGGGAAGAAAGGATCAAAGCTGTTAAGTAGCTGGATGTGTCCCTTCCTTTGTTGAGCCTTGCCTCTTGGTGACCCCATTTCCCTTGAACAAGGAGAAGTTTCACACAAGCCTAATTCATAGGTGACAAGACAAAGTCTCTACCATCTACTGTTGGGATTCTCACTTTTTACATGTGTGCCCCAAAGTGGTGAATTTTGAAAAGTAACTGTTGGTTAATCTTCAGAGAGGAAGAGAGGGAGAGAGAGAGAGAGAGAGAGAGAGAGGCAGAGAAGTAAAGCATATCTATCTCATAAACAGTACTGTTTTATCTTTATGACATTGTACTTCTTTCAAGAAAGGTGTGTGAATCTGTTCCTTGCTTCACTCAATATTATTGAAAGTAGTTATTTCTGTTCACAGAGAAAGCAATCCACCAACCTGAATCAGGAAGTTCATTTGAGGGAAAAGCTGCCCTACATAGAAAAATCATACGCTCCCTGAAGCAGCCTAGAGGGTGGGGTCTGCTTGTTGCCAGTGAGAGTTCCATATTTGAGGGACTTTGAATCCTGCACTCTGGGCTCCTATGGACGGAGATGATCAACCCTGGGGAAGAAAGCTAGCAGCTGTGTTGCCTTGTGACCAGTTTTGAGAGCCACAGTTGGGTGGTTTGCAAAATTTGGAAAGAAAATGCCCGGAGTGAGATCTGAGTATTATAAATGGAAAGGGTTAAGAACAGATAATTTCTAGGTTCCTGCTGTGATCTTTGTCATAGCAAGCCTGAACACATTGGAGTTTTGATTCTCTGCTAGTGAGATAAAAATAAACTGTTTAACCTTTTAAATGCTGGTAATTTGGAGGGGTTTGCCATATTTAGTTCTTTCAACACATAAGCTTCTGAAAAGCTAGGAGGATAGAAATGGCTAACTAACTAAATTTGGAACCTTAAAAAGGTCAGAGTAAATCTGGTGCTATCCTATCTTTTTTTTCCTTCTACAGAATGCATGTTGCATTCCTTAAAATTGTGAAAAAGATTGTAAAAAGGACAAGTAAAGACAAAACTTGAACTGTGAAATATTGTTGTAGGAGGAGATAAAAAAAGAATAAAATGTCTCAGGCTGATGATTTTTAGTAGATCTTGAAATTGAACTTTCATAATCCATTGTTTCTAGTTTGAGACAATTGTTGGAATAGGTGGTAGGAGTTTCTTAGAATGTTAAGATTTCCCCCATTTTCTAATAATCAGGAAATCATTTATATTATAATGTTCCAGCCTCCTAATTTAGAAAAAATTGGGTTTCTTCCCCTGCGCCCACCTTGCTAGCTAGTGATAATTCCTAAGGATGTCAACTTCTCTACTGGAGTCTTCACTTGTGAAGAAAATTGCCTAGAACACCATGGGCACTGAGGAAGCATACCCAGGGCAACACATAATGACCACAGAGTGGGGACTGCTTTTTGTGTACAATATTTACTTTTATTCGGAGAGCACAAAAAACATAGAAGACATGGCTTCTTTCCTAAAGGATTTATAACCCAATTAAACAGATGAAAAAAAAGAAAGATGAACTGAAAGATCTTTTGTTGGCAACAGAGATAAGAGGACATTTGTTACAAGAATACAGGGTAAGGGAAGGCTCACAGTCTGTGAGGTAATAGGCAGAGCCCTAGGGCATGGATTAGCCCTCCAGACTCATGTCTGAGGCATTCCACCATCTACTCCATGCACATATCACTTTCCTTTCCTTGAATAGACTCCCTAGTCTCTCCTGCTTTGCTTGTGCTCCTGTTGTCACAGTTGCTTCGAATGCTTTCCCTCACATTCTGCCTGTTGAAACCACTCCTCAGTCATTTCACTCTGCATGTCTACGCTAGAACTGATCTTAGTCCAACTTGTGTTGCTGTCACTTGCATATGTGTCTTTCCTTCACACCACACTCTGAGTCTCTTGAAGGTAGGATTGTTCTTTTATTTAGCTTTGTATCTCATGTGCTTATTGGGGTCCAATACATAGTGATTTAAATAAATGGAATTGAATTATCCATGAAGGAAGGGAGTAACATCTCCAAAATGATTTGAGGGTGGAAGTGAGAGAATCCAGAGGTCTATCTGTGCCATAATGGGAAAACTGACGGGAGGTTATGGATTCAGTGTACAGTCCAGTGCTGAGGAGATATCTTGGTGACACCATTCCATGAAAGACTGTGCACGTGGGATTCAAGAGTGAGATTGGGGCTGAGAAACACTAGAGGTACTAATGATTGGGGAATATAATGGAAGTTTTCGATGGAAACTTCAAAGGTTTTAACTTTAAGAAAAATGTTTTTCTTAAAGCATTCCAGAGGCAAATGGAATACTATTGTTATTTCCCTTAAGCCAGCATATTTTTCCAAGTCTATGGTGACAGGGTTTTAAATAAAATTACCAAGAGAAATGACAGCTTTTTTCCCATGAGACTTGGGCTATGTCCTTTGGAAGCAGTAAACATGGAGGAGCAATGAAAGAACCTAGTTCACAGTGAGTATTAAATGTAGGTATTAGCACGTCTGTTTCCAGTGAATTCCTTTCTTGTTTTCTCTGCTTTATCCCTTTTCATGTTCAGTATGGCTGTTTTGATTAGGCATTGATGGCCCAATTACAGAACTGAAGGAGCTGCTAAAACGTAGTCATTTCTTTTGTAACTTCTTCCTTGATATCTCTTCATTTTTATTACAAGACGAATGAAATGCAGTAACTGAAAACTTACTTTCTCTGGAAATGGTGATTTCCAAAAGTGTAATTCCCTAAGTTTCTCTTCCTTCTACTAAGAAAACCTCTCGCCCCTGCTATCACCTGCATCTTCCTCCATGTGTGCAGAAATAACTCTTAAAATGTTTTTTCTTAGCTGAATAAAAATAAGAGTAGGCAAACAGGAGATTCCTGTGGTAGAGATATTCCCCATGGGTTGAGGGGCATGTACCTGGCCAGTCTTTCTATGTTGGTTGGTCCATTCTCTTAGCTTGAGCTTCAAGGAAGCTAAGATAATTCTGACTGCCTTTATGTATTTTGCCTAATGAGCTGGCAAACTGGTTTCATCTTAGTGGGTTTTCCTTGGACTAACTAAAAAAGGATGATTTAATTACCTTTATTCTTTTTCAAATGAGGGATCCACATGCTGATTCTTCCACATGAGTGCTTTTTAATTTTCAACATAGGTCATTCAAATTGCTTCAGTTTCTTATGCATTTGGTAAAAAATCCACTCAGATTCACCCCCCCCAACTTAAAAAAAAATACTGTCTTTGGCAGTACTGAATTTTTCCACATTTGAAATCAAAGTAAGAAAATGCCTTTGGGATTTCTGGCTTCAGAGAGGAACTAGGGCACATTCATACAAGAGCCAACATTTCAGTAATGCTAATGAATTTCCCTTCCTAGAAATTATTTTCATGGCAGTAAATATAACTCTCTCCTACCTTGTTCCAAGGCTGATACCTATTATCAGTTTTGAAGGATTATTATCAAAGAAAAAGATTTATTTTGCAACAAAAACGAGTAGGGATGCGATTGATCAAATGACTCCTGGATTATACTAAACCATTATCTAACTGTCTCTTATAATTCTTCACAACATACACCATTGGAGACACTGTTTAACAGAACATTAACTACAGTCTTGCTACTGCCAAGTGTTCTAGATGCATCCAGGTAGTCTATAATTAATGCACCTGCAGAGCTGCACAAAGGACTTTGCACGCTGTCCGTTTCAGTGTAGAGAGGTTGGAATGGCACCTGCACAATAGGTACAGCTCAGGACAAGCACAAAAAGGCCAAGTTCTAACCAGAAAGCTTAATCCTTTTCAGCATGGACTGATTAGCTTGAGATTTCTTTTGAAAGAGCAGTATTTATTCTATGAAAGTACAGAGTAAGATGTGGTGGTAGTTAAAAAGAGGATAGGGAACCTGGTGCCTGAGTACTAGTTGTATTAGTTGGAAAATTAATAGGGTTGTGTAAGGGGCACTGAGACAAGGGGATTAGGAAACAGGTAAGGGCCCAGGATGCTAGAGGAGTTTCCAGAAATTCTAAGTGATTATTTTAATCTATATTCTGCCCGATCTATATTTAATATAAAAAACAAACAAAACAATGTAAGATCATATTAGTTTTGATTTTTATGTCTAGTTCCTTGAGCTTTCTATGGATAAAAGCTCAAAGACAGCTTTTTATGGATAATTTTAAGAGCACTTATTTGGGAAACTCAAGGTAATTTTGTCTCTATAGTATTCTCCATTTATATGACACTGACTTTGTATAGGACCCCTCACATACATTTATCTTCTTTCCTCCTCATGTCGACCCTGAAAAGTAGGCCCAGAAAATGTAAACTACTTGCCCAGATTACACCCTTGGGAGAAGGAGAGTTGGTATTCGAAGATGGGCCTATCTGACCTCAAAGCCAGTGCTCTCCAACTTCAACTGTACCCTTCTACCCTTGGTTAGTGGGCCCCGGACATATAACCTCTCCATTCCTGGGTGTGCTGCCATGCTCATCCTCCCTCAGGGTTTCATGTAAGTTGCTCTCTCTGCTTTGAGCACTTTCCACAGCCCTTCATATGCTTGGGTTCTTCATTCATTCAGATTTCAGCTTCTCCTTTCTCTAAACTGTCTTTTCTAAAACCTACATTACCAACTACCAAAGCTTCCTATTTCATAGCCTTTATAACACTTACCACAGTCTAAGATTGTCATATTTGTATATATGCTGTCTAACTCCAAAGAATGGAAGTTCTTGGAAGACAGTGATTTTCCTTGTCTTGGTCACTACTGCCTAGCCCAGGGAGGGCAGAGCTTGCTGTGTGGCAGACACGAAACAATTATGTATGGAATTAATAGAATAGAAGTCTAATTCCTGGGAAGAGGCTTCACATTCAGAGTAGTGATAACCTATTAATGAAAGAGTTCATTTGCCATTAGAGATGGGATAGAATTCAAGTTCTGACTTCAGAAATAAAGATAAAATGGGATGAGAGTGAGGGTAAAAAAGAATGATAAGATTCACAATGAGCAAAAATAAATAATAAAAATAAGTACTGTACTGCACAAACGTTGATTGGGTGTTCACAAGGAGAGGATGGCTATATGTCTTTTCCTACATCTGTTGGTCTATACACAATTATTTAAAATGTCCCCTTTCACTCTTGAAAGTGTTCCTGCTTAGATGGTAGAGCATGTGGTCTTAACTGTGGGCTCAGCACTTGCTAGGCAGTGAGGATGCTGCAGTGTGCAAGAATCCTGGATATCATGGAGCTTACAGGCCAGTGGAAGAGATGTACACAAAACCAGTAATCCGCCAAAAGCAAGATCCAACAATGAGAAGTGCTTTGCTTTTTAGTTTTCAAAGTCCCTTCATGTGCATAATCTCGTTTGTTCCTCCCATCAATCCTGTGACGTAGAAAACGTATAATCACTTTTTAAAGGATGAGGAAACTGTTCCTGAGATGTTAAGTGACTTGGTCAAGGCTAATTAGCAGCAGAGCTAGGACACGAGCTCAATCAGGAAAATGCTTGTTATTCCAGGGAGACTTCAGACTCTGTTCCAAAGAGCAAAGGAATAAGGAAAATGCTAATTTTTATCTTGCTTAATGAGACTTAGAGTCTTTCCAGACATTTTTGGAATTCCTCTCACTGATACCGTTTGAGGCAACTCAGTGCCACCTCTGCAGATTTCTCTAGTAGAAAAAGACAATTGTTTTGGAAAGGATTTCCTGTGTACTTATTTTCAGTAGCATTGTTTTTCCTTGTTCAATCTGGTCTGGAATCTCCATCTCTTCAGTGTACAGTACAAGCAGCAAATAATTGTAGCTGGGAGCTCAAGTGCTGGTCTCCAAAGATGGGCCCCCAGTGAATCATGCTTCTCAGCATTTCCACTCTTATGTCAACCCCTCTCCTTAAATCTGGGTGGGCCCTGCGACTGGCTTTGGACCAACAGAATGTAGAGGAAGCGATGATGCAAGCCTAGGTAGAAATAAACTTTCCAGCTTCTTCTTGGGCCTCTTGGATTGCTCACACAGGGAGAAACCAGCTGCTATGTAACAAAATCCGACGATCTTGAGACCCTGATGCTGTGAGGAAGGCGAAGCTACCCATACTGAGAGACTGTGGAGACAGAGAGAGAAGTATAGGCAGACCTTAGCAATTCTAGCCATCCCTGCTGAGGTGCTAAATTTGTGAGTGAAAAGCCATTTTAGATGTCCAGACTAGTTCTGTGTTCATTTGACTCCAGCCCAGCTGCCATCTGATTATAACTGCTCGAGAGACCCTAAGTGATAGCACTTATTCAGCTCAGTTGTCCCAAGAATGGAGAGAAATAATAATAAATTTTTGGTTTTAGCCACTAAGGTTTGAGGGTAGCAATAGATACTAGAATAATAGTACAGACTCAAGAGCCAATTGTTTTGGGTTCGGTCCTGCCACAGCTATATGCTAGCTTTGTGATCTTGACACCTTGTGCCTTAGTTTCCTCATGGGTAAAAGGGTGTCACGATAGCACCTACCTGATGGTTTATTGCAGGGACTCATTTAATTTATGATAAGAAAAGCAGAGCTTGACGATAGGAAGCATTCAATAAATGCTAGCTATTATAACTATTAACTATATGCCTGGATAAGTCTTACTAATCTGTTCAAGTTTGTTTTTCTTAAATGCTTCACGGATATGGAGAGCAAAATTCATATCTGCACCCTTCTAAGTCACTTGGAAACAAGAACAAGTCCTCGGTTCTGAGGGAGCAAAAATTAAAAACCAACATTAAGAAGAAACTTTCTGTCTGAAGAACTCCTCTTAGGAGGCTCCTTATCTACAAAACATGGAAAATAATAATACCACACGAGGTTTCTGTGGGGATTGAATGAATTAGTGAATGTAAACACCTTAAAACAGTGCTGGGCTTTGAGTAAGTACTCTGTATATTTTGTCCATTAGTGTTATTATTACCCTCTATTTCATACCTTTCTCTCCAAGAACTGCCTCAGGATTTTCCCACAATTCATTAGAGACCAAATGGCCTTCATCAATGTTCAGACTACTGATTCCTAGTTTTATATGGACTGCAAAGCGGCTCCTCATGCTGTTTTTAAGTTCCTTGACCTCCGTAAGCTCTTTTTAGTGATGCTCAGAAGCTGGAACGGTTGAGTTTCAGATATAGATTGGAGAGCTTCCTTACTAACTCCAATAAAATAGCTCAGAGTTTGGCTCTCACTTTTAAATACTATGCAGATGGCACTGAACCCCAGCCAAACTGGCGGCAACTTGATTTCCTCTGGTGAGTGCTGGTGGGGTGTCTACAGGATGGCATTCATTCTCATCTCTTGTCCCCTTTCTCTCTCTCTCTCTCTCTCCCTCTCTGTCTCCCTCCTTCTCTACTTCTTACACACACGCACACACACACACACACACACACACACACATACACACATTCATACACATGTTCTGTATTTTTCCTTTTAGCCTGAGTGTTTTTTATAATGACATGGCCAGCAATAATTAATAAAGTCATTGGTTTCTTGTCTGAACTTGCACTTATGTTAGCTATCTCATCGTGTGGAAATTTTCACTTCAGCGCCAGATCAATAGCGTCCCCTTTGTGATTCCCCACTGCCAGGAGAGAAAATGTTCTCAAAAGGAGATCTAAGGAGCTTCCTACCAATTTAGAAGAGACAGAAGAAAGGACACTCTGTGCCAGCTGTGAAAGAAGCTCTTATATGCTGATAGGAATGTTATGAAATATCTGTAAATTTGGAGCTTGTTTTCTTGAGCTGTAAAACCTAACTGCATGGAGTGGATCTTTGAACATTCTTAAAATAAACATAAAGTGAGCTTTGATAATGGGACCCTTTTTTTCCTGTTGTTTAATTTACTGTTATACTACAACAGTATAATATTTTTATATGTAAAAGTGTTGAAAGTTCAAGAAAGCGATAATCAAATAAAGTATATATAAATGTGATGCAGACATACCACATGTAGGAAGGGCCTGCAATGGAAAAATCCCTGCACCTGTGCATGATAATGAACCTTCCGGACCTCACACAACCTCTGGAAATGAAACCTTATCTAGTTGTGTGCATCCTTTTGGATGTCTGGATTGATTTTTAGGTTGACATGGAAAATCAAGTAAGATTTTGGTCTTGTTCTGCTTGTGAAATCAGAGAATGTCAAATGTGATACTGTGAGGGATCATCTAATATGTTTTCTCTCATTTTGTTTAAAAATATTTAAAAAAATAACCATGCCTTTGTAATAACTTCTGTTCTACCACTCAACCCCTTTGTTCCTTAAATTCCCTGAAGGTCAGTTTCCACATCTGTGAAATGAGCATTATAATTTTTATGTTGCTGTGAACTTTAGAAACAAGGAACATAGAGTGTTTAGCATCCCAGCTTGCACAAATCAAGTGTTGAGGGAACAGGTCTGATCATTTTCTTCACAAGTGGACAAGTCCAGAATTATATTGTCTTCACAATTCTTTCCTGTGTCTAAGAAATCTTTATGATTTAAAATTATTTCTTTAATTTTGAAAAAAATAAGTTTTATCAAAGTAACATGTGAGCATTGTAACAAATAGGAGTGGGGAGCATATCATTCAAAGCAACATTTTCAGGTTCATTCCAAAGAGGAGAAGTCAACCATTTTCATTTTTAGATTTCTATTATCAGCTTTTCTTATCTTTTCTACTTATCATCATCTCGGATAATATTTCTTTACATTTCTTTATTTCTTAATTTATCAACTTAATGTCACACCCACTGAACGCCTTCCACTAAAGTCACATATTTATATCTGCATGTTGACTTCTCTCCTTCTATTCTTATTCTCAATAGTTGTTTTATTTTAATCATGCATTACTATATATTTACATTCCTTTATTGGGTACATTTTTAACTTTCAACGTATACTAGGACTCCTATGTCTTGTTTGTCTAACTTTTTTTTTCCTCACTAACTTTTGGCAATATTTCCTCGTTCCCCAAAATCACATTTTACTTTTAGCTGTGACATCCTGCATTCTACATCACTTTTACTTTTATGTGGTCGGAGTTGTTAACATTTACATTTTATTCTGTAATCATAGCCAAGAATTCTGAACTTTGTCTCTGTTGATCTAAAATTTGAGAGCCTATATATATATATATATATATATACACACACACACACGTGCATACAATTATATATCTATAATTATAATTATATATAATTAGTTAATATATAATTACAATATATTATATATATATTGTTGTGACTTTGTACATATTGTTCCCTCCTGGGTCTGTTTGCTAATGGTTATATTTGCATCTCTTCAGGTCCAATGTCCCAAGCCAGTAGGAGGGGAATGTTGCAAGGATCAAGATAAAGTGGATTTTCTTTTCTTATAGCCCATCAATGGCCATATTTTGGTTTGTTTAATACTTAGTCTGAGAGCTTCTTGTCAAACTTTTGACATTCGATGATGTTTTGATTTTATTTTTTTTGCAGAATTTACTTTTGTTGAAACCCAAAGGTTATCCATGCTCTTAGTTATTCTTCTCCTAGAGCTACTCTTCACATTTTATGAAGACTGCCCTTCTTCTCTTCTAGGTTCTTCTTTCAGTCTAGCTATATTACCATTTTTCAGGATTGCTGTGCTCTTCCAACTGGACATACAGTTGCTGGAGTATATCTTCAGCTTTCTTTCTAAAAAATTTGAAGGGGATTGTATTTTCTCAGCCTGTAAATATATGGAAATGTATTCACCCTCCACCCACTGTCCTCAATTGATAGTTTAGCTGGGTATGGAATTCTAGGTTGGGAATAATTTTCCTTTGGGATTTTATAATTAAAAAATTTTTTTTTCAACGTTTATTTATTTTTGGGACAGAGAGAGACAGAGCATGAATGGGGGAGGCACAGAGAGAGAGGGAGACACAGAATTGGAAGCAGGCTCCAGGCTCTGAGCCATCAGCCCAGAGCCTGACGTGGGGCTCGAACTCATGGACCACGAGATCGTGACCTGGCTGAAGTCGGATGCTTAACCGACTGCGCCACCCAGGCGCCCCTCCTTTGGGATTTTAAAAGCATTACTCTATTGTCTTCTGGCCTCTACTATTGCTGATGAGAAGTCTAATGATTATCTGATTTTTCTTCTGTTTCAGTTATTATTGCCTCTGAAAGCTTTTAGGATTTTCTTTCTTTCATTGTGGTATTCAGTTTTTCAAGCATGTGTCTGGGTGTAGGCCTTTAGTCGTTTAATGGGCTGGACACTTAGTATATAAGTTTAAAATGCAAGCTTGTGACTATATTTAGTCTGGAATTACATATATATTATATGTAATTTTTTCACTGTTTTCCCCTTTGTTTTTCTGCTCTACCTTCTATAATAATTCTTTGACTTTATTATTTAGTTTCCTTATTGAATTTTTATTTTTTATTTTATTTTATTAAACATGTTTTAGGGGTCCCTGGGTAGCTCAGTCAGTTAAGCACTGGACTTCGGCTCAGGTCATGATCTCCTGGTTCGTGGGTTTGAGCCCCATGTCGGGCTCTGTGCTGACAGCTCGGAGCCCAGAACCTGCTTTGGATTCTGTGTCTCCCTGTCTCTCTGCCACTTCCCTGCTCCCTCTGTGTGTATGTCTCTCTCTCTCAAAAATAAATAAACATTAAAAAAATGTTTTTTAAATGTCTATTTTTGAGAGAGAGAGAGAGAGAGAGAGAGAGAGACAGAGAAAGAGCACAAGAGGGGCAAGGGGAAGAGAGATAGGGACAGAGAATCCAAAGCAGGCTCCACACTGATAGCAATGAGCCCAATATGGGGCTTCTTATGAACTGTGAGACTATGATCTGAGCTGAAGTCAGATGCTCAACTGACTGAACCACCCAGACACTCCACCTTATGGAGCTGATGATTAAACCATCATTTAATTGTCTGTTTTTAGCCTCATTTATAACCCTTTTTCTACATAGAATCTTTCAGTTCTGAATATCAAGTCTGTCTAGTGTTCCAATGCACAGATTAACATCTACCTTCTCTATAGCTCTGAAGAGAGATTCTCTCGGTTCTAGTTTTTCTCCATTGTCTCAGTTAAAAAATCCCAAAACCTTCTATGTTATATTATGTGTTTTCTCATATGTTTGACCATGATATGTGTCTGCTTTACCTCCTTAAATTAGAACTATGCCTAGGGGATAAAAGTTTTAATACTTATCCAGTTCTTTGAAAGGACATATTGACATCTAGTTACCTAAATAATAAGATTTTTACAAGGTTAAATAACTCTAATTTCTTTGACTTTAATTCACAAGGCATGTGATCTAAACTTAATTTTTTTCTCTTTTCTCCAGCTTTTTGAAGCATTGTATTTAAAGCACAATATACCAATATGGAGCTATGAAACAAGTTGAAATATTTATAGACAAATATGATTCAATTCTAGGCCTATGTATCAATAATTAAAGATACATGTGAACTTATCTAAATCTATATATAAATAGTTGATTTTCATAAGAATTCTCACATAAGAATTATAATGTCTGACAAAATTGCTACCAACAAGAAAAGCCATAATGGTGGGTTGTACTGAATTTGAAATTTCATAAATACTAAAAAAGAAAGGACTCCATTGGCAAAACCCATGTATCTAAAACAGATTAAATACCTATTAAATAGATATATGACTAGATTAACATAAAAACTGATATAAATTTATCATCTCCCATTTATTGTTCCTATTACTGATAGGAACAGATTTAAAATTGACATATGACATTGTTAGGAGATTTAAGTATTCTTTGAAAACTCAGTGCTTTATGAGAGAAACTTTTTATGACATCTGAGTTAACATTTTCTAGCAATAGGAGTTCTGAGAAATATATGGTTAAATTTAACTTACTTCTTTATGACAGGAAGTAAAAAGGGAGATAACGTGTTATCAAAAGTTTTAAATTAACATGATACTATTTTCTCATTCTTTAGATTTTAATCCCTTAGGTAATCAGGTAAAATTCTCCAAACCTGAACTGTTTGGTGACTCTATTTTTCACAGCAAAGTTTCTAAGGATTGCGTTTTTGGAAAATGGCACCTAAGATTACTGGGATCTAGCTCATGCTTCTCATTTTACAGATAGCCAAGGGAGAGATTCAGTGGAAGTTATTGCCCCTCTGTTACCCAATAATTCAGCAAGACTGGAAGTCTGTTATTTAGGAAATAATTTTAGCTTGCTGCTGAGGTTACAGAGCAATAAATGGCTCCTTTCTGGATCCTTATGGTTTACCCAGCACATTTATGTGACCATTTTTTTGTCCTGTATACTTATGTATGAGTTAAATCATCATGACTGTATCACATTTACATTAAACCTCTTTTCTTCTTCCCCTATTTTTTAAAAGTACTTTTTCTTTCTTTCTTTTATGATCTCTCTTTCTGTTTTCATTCCTCTTGTCTCTCCTCTCTCCCTTCAGAGGCCACCTATGCTGAAGACAGTTCAAATATTTCTGTATTAAGAGTTTTTTTCAGGATAAGCAGCAAAATAATAATCTAGGGTTAAATATTTGCTTTTATTTTAAATAAAAAAAGACAGACTTATTTTAAAAATTTTTCTTAATGTTTATTTTTTGAGAGAGAAAGACAGAGTGTGAGTGGGGGAGGGGCAGAGACACAGAATCTGAAGCAGGCTCCAGGTTCCAAGACCGCAGCACAGAGCCCCATGCGGGGCTCAAACCCACAAACTGTGAGATCATGACCTGAGCCGAATTCAGATGCCCAACCCACTGAGCCACCCAGGCACCTCCTTTTTTTTTTTTTTAATTTTTATTAAACAGACTTCTTTTTAAATTAGTACTTTGTAAGTGATAAAGTACCATGAAAAAATTCACATATTTTTATTTGCTGCATAAGGCTTAAATGACAGAGTCAAGTTCAAGTTTCACATATTTCACATATTTTAGCTACTAGAATTGCTGGTCTATTCATGTTGCAGTGAATTATAAAATACTACAATGAAAAGACATCATTCTATTATGGTTTATTTTTTAGGTTTGACAGAAGTCACAAATGTCTTTCTCTTAAAAAGTTACCTATGACTGAACATTCCAATATAATTTATAGAATGGTGTAGAAACAGATTGTAGTTAATACTAATAGATATGTAAAAACAAACAAACAAGCAAACCAACAAACACATGAAAACAGATATGAGCAAGGAAAATATACCCTACAGCACCCCTGGGCAAACATTGCCTGGGTCTGTTACAGGAGACAGTCTTGTCGCCGTGTTGGGGGAAAGCACCAGAGAGCAGGAGAAGAGGTTGGTGTAGGTAAAGGAGCAGGGATCTTGCCTGGACTTGGGCCCCTGGCCACTGCTTCCTCTTTGTGGTCATGACTAAATCACTGAAATGGACCAAAGCTGAATTTCTGCCTTTGAAAAATATCCAGACTGTATTATAATTTGGTGTGGATCCAGTGAGAAAATATTTCAGAAATTGGATAAATACAAACGACAAACTATATATAAAGTATTATTAAAAAACTAATGCTTAACTATAATAATGGAGCTAGAGAAAAAGATGAAGGGAAGGACTACAAATCGAAAATGAAATTAGAGAAGGTAAAATATTTTTGAATTAAAGTCAGTTTTAAAGTAATTTTGGTTTTAGATAAATATAGATGTGTTTAGTCTTGCTGTTTTGGAATCAGCATAGTAGGGTAGTTCATTATAGATTTTGATTTATAGTTTGATTCAGTAAATTTTCTTGCGTAAAATCACTTCTTATTTTTTCTTACATAAAAAAGGGGACTATCTGGGAATATTTTCATACTTTTCTACAAAAGGCTTAAGTCTTTCTACAAAAGCTTTAACATGGTAAATAAGATACTATATTTTGAATTGTAACTTTACTTTTCACTTTGAGAATTTCTAAACTAAATGTCCCTCATTTGCTGTGTTGAGGCAATCTAATCATGTCTTGCACTGGATTTCAGCTATTGTGGCTAACCTTGCTTAGACATATGGAAGTACAACAAAATTTGGTGGTATGAAATGACATTATTGTCCTATCTGCAAAATGACAGTGTGCCATTTTATTCGAAGTTATTGTGCGGTGGTCCAGGACCCAGTGTGGGTTCTGTTCGACCTAAAAGTAGCATCTTTCTGCATGGTTAGTAAGTAGACTTGGCCAATTAAGCAAAGAAGAAGGCATAATATACAAGAGAAAAGTTTAAATTTCCATTTGCATGACAGAACAGAGCTGCCACACTGCAGGATTCCCAATGAGTCTGCCTAGAATTGTGTAAGGTAGTGGTGCTGCCTAAACAGAGTAGAGCATGTTTCGGTCAACGTCTACACTGGGAGACAAGATGGGCTATTTCTCCTCTTCTCACTGCACAGCCTATTTCTACGACACAACTCTGTGCCACGTGGACCACATTTGTTGACATGGCTGGCCAGACGCCTGCTGGCTAGCCATGTGGCTCATCCTCACTAACCACTTTATTTTTGTTGCGCTTCAACCAGATTTTATGGTTAAAAATGATATAAACACTGTGCTTTTCCCTGTGAGGATTTCAAGAATAATTAACGTATTTTACCTCGTACTCGATCTATGAGGAAGCATCATGATATTTAGAAAAGGCCTAGAATAGGAAAGAGATATAAGAGAAGTGTAAGAAAATAAAAGTAATAAAATGGTAAGTAAATAATAAAATAGGGAGTTATAAAAGACATCAAGAAAGAGACGACTGGAGACATAAAGCAAAGGCATGAAATTTGTTGACTGATTCCCCTGAATATTTTGCGGATTCTTGATACTCCTTCCACCTATCCTTCCCTCAGCACCCCCACTCTTAGTTACGCATTCATCGACCCACTACACTTTCTATTCTCCAACATTCACTTTCACATGGGTATACCACTAAGCTCCCATTATAGGCTATAACTGCCTCTTAAAAATCAACTATTTTACTTTTTTTTTTCATATAATGTAACCCTGTCATGCTTGTGTTCTCTAACATATATTCACATAAAGAGCCTAGACCAGAATCAAAGTCCATTTTGTGAACTGGCAACTGATAGCATCTTTAGTAACTTGATTGAAAGCCAAACAAAGAATAAGTGCTCAACAAATATTTGTTGAATTGAATTGAATTGAATTGATAGCATCTCAGAGACTAAGAACAGGTACAAGAAAGGATGCATCGTGTAGTCTGGGAAGCTCAAGAAACTGGGAGAATTGGAAATATGAGCCCAGATATGATTAAACCTTAAGAGAAGACAGGAGGCTATGACAGTTTGCTTTGTATCAGTTACCTCTTCCTACATCACAAACCACACCAAAATGTAGTAACTTAAACAATAATCATTTTATGCACTCACAATTCTATGAGTAAATAACTTTGACTGAGTTCAGTTAGGTAGTTCGTCTGCAATGCCCCCTGGGGTCATTTAGGTGACTACAATCATCTGGCAGCTCGACTGGGTTCAGTGGTCTAACATGGCATCACTACTCTGCCTAGCCTTTATTGCTGCCTGATGGCTAACCCATGTGTCTTTAGTAGGCTAATTCAGGCACTTTCACAAAACAGCTGCATTCCAAGAGAATAAGGCCTAATGCATAAGCACTTTTCAAGTTATGCCATTTGAGTAGTGTTTTTCTGACCAAAGCAAGTCACATGGCCAAGCTCAGAATCAGCGTGGGATACAAGGGTCTCAGTAAAGGAGGCATGATATGTTAGGGTGGGATACTATACCAATATTCCACAACTTCTGTATTGTGTGATAACAGTAGTATTGTTGCTCCGACTTCCCATAAAGAGAGTTGCTAGAATAAATACTTAAATTCTTGTCCAACAAATTACCCTTTACTTAGGAGCTCTTCCCAGTCTTCTCAATAGTGCATCTACGAGTTCAATTTTACCAGCCATGAATTTGTTTATGAACCTGGAATAATAGTGGCAGCTCTTTTCTATGGTATATCTTAAATTGAGTTCACTACATTATAGTGCATTCTAGATAGGGAAAATACAGTGGGGGCACTGTTTGAAAGATTTAAATCGGCTGCCCACACTTGTTGGTGTACATTGTTCCAAGCATATACTAAGATGATAACTATAAGCAAAAATTTGGGTCCTGGCCTTTGAAATTTTTCAATTTGGTCTTTTAATTGTTAATTACATAATTATGGTACTTTATCACCTAATCTGTCCAAATACCTACTACACTTTTTGGCATTGTTTATATTTTTGCTTAGCAACCAATCAGGCATGGGTTGAAATCCAAAAGAAAACTATTGAACAATGGGTCCATAAGCCCAACAACTGAAGGGAGTAAATAGTCTTACAGAAACAAGTTCAATTGCTTTTCATTACATGCCTCTGGGGGGCCAAATGCTTGGGCAGAAAATTAAGTTTGCTTAAACTAGCCATACTTAGCCTTCTCCGATTGAAGCCCAGTCTTTCAATTTGTGTTAAGCTACTATTGGAAAATAATTTTATTATATGCCAAGTTTTTAAGTGACATGAAAGGACAGATCTGCAAGATAATTCATAGTTTAGCTCTTTGTCTACCCCCAATAGGTTATCTGGGAGCCAGCTTATTCTACTATGGACTGGGAATATAAAATATTATAAATATAGTAGACATAAATTATCCATCATCCAAAACACACATTTTAAAAAACAAGACTATGGTTCTGCAGGCCATAGTTTGTGTTGATTTCTCTCCCCCTATTTTCTTCTTGGCAAATATTATTTACTGACAGCTCAATCTCAGGGGCTATGAATAGTCAACTCCATATGCATGCAGGGTTCTTCCTAAACCAACTTATTTGTTGTGCCAGATGTTATTATGCTTCTTGAAATGTAAGCTTAAAAAGTGATCTTAGTGTAAGTTAATAGATAATTCAGTGAGCAGGTGTTTCATTGATGCGAGGAAGTGAGTGTATTTAACACATGGGAAGAATATGAATAATATTGTGGCCAGAGGGCAGACTGTGATAGATTTTGAAAATGGCTCCAATTCTTCACCTTACCCTGTCTCTATACTTTTTGGGATGTGACTTTGCAGTTCCTTCTCTCAAAAGGTAGAGACTCTTTCCCTGCCCTTTAAATCTAGACTGGCCTTGTGACTTGCTTTGGCAGTAGAATGTAGGACATATGTCTGTGTGTCAGTGCAAGCTTAAGTCTCAAGTGACTTTGCACACATCCTCTTTTTGTTGGGTTCCCCTTTTCCATGGGAATAGTATGGGATAACCTGCTGAGTGATGAGACCACGAGACAGAACTGAGTCATCCTGGCCTAGGCTAGCCTAGACTAGTCTGTGCTTAGCTAACCTGTCAACTCAGACTCGTAAGCAAACCCAGAAAAGATCATTCAGGCCTAGCTTGGATGCTTATCAGTAGTTAACCCACAGACTTATGAGAAATAATGAATGGTTGTTTTAAACTGCATAGATTTGAGGTATTGTACAACAATAGATAACTGACATACCCTTCATTTACTCTAGCTCATCTGAAAAGCACTTTTCTTTGGGGCCTTCTATAAAAGGTCAACAGAGGAGGAATGCAGGATGCTTTCTGGCAGCCGTTGAAGTTTCATTAGATCTCATCATTTTTGTTACCTATTGTATTTATAAATATAGAACAGTAAAAATTTAGGACAAATATAGTATTTGTACCCATTCCTATTTTAAGACTCAGCTTTCTAGGAAAATTAAGAATAAATTATAATGGTTCTGATGTCCTGGGTGGGTGGTCTGTAATGATGGATGCCAATTATGTATTCTGCACCTCCCCTCCTCAACACACATCAAGCCTATAGAATATGTTTAACTTTCTACTTTCATCTCTTCCTACCATCTTCCAGTGTCCCCATGACTCCTGTACTTTATTCATGCATGAAATATTCACTGGGTACTTATGTTCCAGAGATATAGGATATAGCAATGAAGAAATTAAAGCCCTTGTCCTCAAAGAGCTTGCATGGGAGTATAAGGGGCAATCAATAAACAAAATATTAATCTCTGCTACGTTGGATGATGGTAAGTGCTCTGCATGAAAATGAAGCAGGAATAGAGAATTATTGATATGCTATTTTATATAAGAAGGCTTCCCTAATAAGGAGAAATTGGAGGAGAGAGCTGAATGCAGTGAGGAAACAAGCCATGCAGATATAATGGGGGTAAAAGTTCTCTAAGCAGAGAGGAGACTAGGCAAATGAACTGAGGAAGAAGTATATTTGAAGAGTATTTAAGAACTCATTGTAGCTGGTAAAGAGTCAGCTAGGGAGAGTGGTAGAAGGTGAAGTTAAAGAGGCAGCAGGGGCTAGATCATGAAGATCTTTGAGGTTGTAAATATTATAAGCTTTATCTACACGGAGATAGAGGATCATTTGGAGTTCTTGCAATACTTGACTGCCTGCAGTTTTCCTAACTATGTTGGTCTAGGCTTAGTGTGTGTGTGTGTGTGTGTGTGTGTGTGTGTTCACATTTTCTCTGGTATAATTGGCTGCTACCTTCTCCAACTATTTTGTCCACACACCTACTTATCAATTGAAACCTAGCTTAACTATCACCTGCCTTGAGGAGTCTTTTCAGATTTCACTAGGAATTTACTTTTTTCTCTATTTTCCCTAGAAGATATATATTTTTTTCATCCAAATTGGGATGCATTTGAGATTGAAAGGATGCTCTCTCAATAATTACATCAAGACAACAGATTTAACTGGGATATCCTGGGTAAATAAGGATGCATGTTTACTTTATTTTAGTGGTCACGTGACACTTCAATTATGGTTCATATGTCTGTGACTTCCACAGAACCAGTATTCTTTTGTCTCTGAGATTCCCAGACCTATGTAGAGTCTGACATATGATACGATTTTAACAAATGGTTTTCAACCAAAAAATTGTGTTGTTTTTTTAAAATTCTTTTTAATGTTTATTTATTTTTGAGAGAGAGAGAGAGAGAGCGAGAGAGAGAGCACGTGTAGGGGAGGGGCATAGAGAGAGGGAGACGCAGAATTGGAAGCAGGCTCCAGGCTCTGAGCTGTCAGCACAGAGCCCAACATGGGGCTTGAACTCATAGACTGCAAGATCATGACCTGAGCCGAAGTTGGATGCTTAACTGACTGAGCCACCCAGGTGCCCCAAAATTGTGTTGAGTTTTAAACATGCCTTTTGCTGTGGTTGTTATGGTAAATTGTATAATTTTTTGTTTCTTTCTTTCTTCCTTCCTTCCTTCCTCCTTCCCTCCACCTTCTTTTTTCTTTTTCTTTCTTTCTCTCTTTTTCTTTCTTTCTTCCTCTATCTCTCTCTCTCTCTCTCTCTCTCTGCTGTCCATTTCTGGCAAAGGCTTATGTTTTCCATCCCATTGACGTCAGCATCAGGGTTGGCTCTGTGACTCACAGTGTCCCTCTCTCTAAGATGAGTATATGGCTACACCCTGTTGAACTGAAAATGGGCAGAGGAGTTGCTTTGACCAATGAAACATGAGTGGAAATGAGTCCAGGTGACCAGTTGTTTCAGTTTATTGGGATTGGAGGAATTCCTAGGATGTGCCTCTCTTGGTTTTAAAACCACAACAGTTCAGGCAAACCATCCTGGTTTACCTGAGACTGAAGGATTCCTAGGATGTGGGAATCACAGTGCTAAAATACAGCCAGTACTGGACAAAGCCCAAACTGGTCACTCTAGAAGTGACATGTGTCTGGTTCCTCCATTTTCTTTTCCCTCTGGCACAAGATCAGCAACATTCCAAAGAGAGGATGCTCCATCAGGCTGTGTCTTAGATTGAAGAAACGTGCAGCAGGGTCATGGCTAATGTTATTGGACAGTTAATAAGGGCAAAGAAATAAACCATTGTTTTTGTAAGTCACTAAGATTTTGGGATCATTTGTTAATATGGCATAACTAAGTCCAAACTGTTGGTTATCTCTCCTTGGGTATACTTTTAAACGTTTGTTTGCCCCATGTAAATTTTAAATATTTGAGATAAGATACTTCATACTTTTCTTTAAATCCCATATAACACTTAGCAGAATACCTCTAATATGCCAGATTTTGATAAATATTTGTTGATTAATTATTAATTACACTACAATCCTCTCAACATCTGTACACTGAGGAACATTATTGTTTACCTCAGAATAATAGGGTGTTTGTGTGTCATATGAGTAAATGCTGCTGGTTGCAGACAGGTCTGGAAATCCAGGCTGCAGTCTCTTTGTGACAGTTTTCCAGAGAAAATGTGCAATGGGTTTGATAAAACATTTTTTTCTACTCTTCCATATTTGTCCTAGCTAGGATCTTTTGGATTATTTGGCCAAACTGAAGTCAGGCAGTTTCCTTCTGGTTAAACAGAAGAGCCATCAATAATTTGTTAGGAAAATGAAGGGTCAGTCTCTGGGTGGGTGCCGGTTTTTGCAGCATTTATGTGTCATAGTCAATCACAGTGAAGTCATTGCATCCCACACACTGCCAGCCTCCTCTGGTAACTGATGAGGCACTTTTGGTAATAGCATTCTCATTTCCAGACATTGCCTATTTTATCATTTGCAACTATAGGATATTTTTGACATCCTTGTTTCTTTATGTAAGATCACAGTGACTTTATGTCAGTAAATTTGTCAGTGCACATTGGTCAGCTGTGACAGGAAAAGCACTAAATGGATGTGATTCAATTTTAAATATAATTAATAAATTACTGAGAAATATTTCTATTATGAATATACTTATGTTTTGACAAATACTCTATTTAATCCATGTGCTCAAAAAAGAGCTACTGTCAAATGAATTTTTTTATAGGAAGACAGAATAGTTATTAGGATTATTATGAAGCTGATTTAATGACAAGCGTTTATTTTAAATAATGTTGCCTTCTATCTAAATTATGAATATCAAACATGCAAACACATATTAGGTCTGTTTAATTACCTGCTATACTTCATTATTATAGCAAAGCAGAAAGTTATAGGGAATTTGCTCTTTGCTTAGTTACAGTAGACTGAAAGGTAAATTTTTAAAAATTTCTAGTTTTTATGGAAGAACTGAGACCAGAGAAATTAAGTAATTTTCTCTAAGTCACCCAGCAAGTAAGAGGTATATACAGGATTTGAATTATATATGAATAGCATCAAGGATTTTTACCTGGTGTCTTTCTACCTTCTGCCTAATTCCCAGAAGACTGAGATGATTCTTTCTGCACCTGCTGGGATAGCCATAGCCTGTCTGGATTTCCCATGCAATCCCTTTGCCACACTTGCCCACTTTGAGTTTCTCAGATGCTTACCACTGGAATTTTCCACGCTTAATTTCTTTTATCCTGCCTATCTCTATTCTGCCCTTCAAGCCCTCCTTGGTTTGTCCAGCTCTGCTCTCAATCTGGTTTCAGACAATGTGGGATATAAGGATGGGTTTTTCTTGGTTACTCCTGGTTTTAAAAGAACTACCTCAAACATAACCTGGTCCTTTTGTGCCATAAGTACCAAATCAAGGCATTCAGAAGTAGGATTTCTTCCCACTGAGGAAATACACACGCATGCGCACCACGTGCGTGGGTGTCTATAATCTCAATTTGTCACTCATAGAGTGCCATATTACAGAAATCATTCCTTTCTAGTACCTAACGAATTAGGATGAACCTTCAGAGAAACAAAATCAGAAGAGTTTTTAAAAATTTTCTTTGAGTTTCTCCCAGGGATGCTATGTACAGTTGAGCAAATTGTGCATTTCACACCTCTAGAGGACACCATCCACATTTTCAATATCGCATATTTGTGTATTGATTAACAGCTATTTTAAGGTAAATGACAGTGAAGCATCTTGAGGAAGCTGCAGTTTTCCTCAAATCTCACAAGGGCACATTTAGACTGCCTGCTTGATTCTAGAAGGAAGAATCATGGAAATAAAGGAAAGCCTTTAGACTTGCTTTTCATACCTCTTCCTAATAACTACATAATTTTAGTGAATATGAGTACTTTAAAAAAATATAGTGCTGTGAGGCTTTGAGAAGTAAAATATTTTGGGCCGGATTAATGCATCTATTATGGGGGCCTGGTAAGTAAAGCCTTGGAGATATAAATGGTCTGGGTCTACCTAGAAGACAGACAGAGTGACCTGTGTTTGGGCAATTCTTGAGATAACTGGATTCTTCTATAGAAGAAGAAATGTACGTACTAAACAAAAGAAACATGTGAGAGAAAAATTGTTCAGCAAATATCTGTTATAGCTCCTGGGTGTGTGTGTGTGTGTGTGTGTGTGTGTGTGTGTGTGCATGCGTGCACGCGTGGCTCCAATGACTACTTATGTAAAGGATTTAACTTTAGATATGGCCATTGAAGATGAGAGGATCCTGTTCTGACTTTTTCTACTTTATTCACAGAACTGAAATAAAATTAGCGTTGTCCCCAAAGCCTTATTTTAGGGATAACTTCCTTACATTCCATGTTAAATAGATTAAACAAAATGATCAGAAAACTTTAAACAGGTTTTTTTTTTTCCCTTCCTTTGAGGTCAATACTAGGTTTGCCCAGTGGTCAGCTTTGCAAGCCATCTCACTCCTATTTTAATGGGCACATAAAGATCATTATATTAAAATTAATTCCCATCAGGGTTTCCAAGTATTCTACCCCCAGTTGAGATTTTAGGAAAGCTGTGGTATTCAGAGGTTGAGAAGAAACCCAAAGAAATCATTATATCAGGTTAGAGTTAAGAGATTTTCACACAGGAAAAGTAATTGAAAAGTATATATTTTGCATAATGAAACAGATGACAAACTGGGCAAGCTGGTCTATTAATGAGCCTCCTGTAAAGCCAAGAAGCCACCGAAGCAGGGAGTGAATGCGTGAAGAGGAATCTCTGATCTTAACTTTTAACAACCAATTTTAATCAAACCATTTGAGGCACTGAGTTCTTAGGGCCCTATGATGGTGAGGGCAATTTGAAAGAAGAATAAAAGCAGACACTTTAGATGAATTGAATTGCAAAGTAACATCATCAACTTGGAGTTATGATCAGGAAAACTTAATTTTGGATGCAATAGAGTTCCACATTCATTTAAGGCCATGAGTGCATTCTCTAAGGAAGATCTCATGACTTTCCTTAGCAACAGTGTTTAGAGGTAAGAGAGTATGACCTTGGGCTTCTGAATGATATTTCAGATAAAAGTCTGAAGAGGGCAGTTCTTTGGGACAGGTCTTTCATCCAGCATTAACTGAAGTGAAGAGATATCAATTATTAAGGAACTGCAAGAGTCTTTTACATATATAGATATTTAAGAAATATTATGTGGGTGGGGGGGATGGGTGGAATAGGTGATGGGGATTAAGACTAAACTTATCATGATGAGCACTGAGTAATGTATGGAATTGTTGAATCCCTATATTGTACACCTGAAACTAATGAAACACTTTACATTAATGATACTGGATTTAAAATAAAGTAAAATAAATAAAAATTTAAAAATACATAAATAAAATACATAAGAAATATTCTACTAGTACTAGGTTTTCAATAATATTTCTTTGAGGGTGTCTTCCTGCAGAACAAGTATTTACATAAGTAACTTATTCAGATGTTTAAGGACTAAAAATCTGTATTTCCTTTTTCTTTAATTTTTTTCAATGTTTATCTATTTTTGAGAGAAAGAGACAGGGTTTGAGTGGGAAAGGGCAGAGAGAGAGGGAGACACAGAATCCGAAACAGGCTCCAAGCTCTGAGCAGTCAGCACAGAGCCCGACGCAGGGCTCGAACTCACCAGCTGTGAGATTTTGACCTGAGCTGAAGTCGGACGCTTAACTGACTGAGCCATCGAGACACCCCTGTATTTCCTATTTCTTAAAGTGTTAGCAAAAAAATTATTGTTGGTAAGTATGTGGTGTACTTTTATTCCAAATTACCCTGATTGGTTGTGCAATTATCTCAAATTCTTGGGGAGGTGCCAGTTCTGCACTTCAATTTGTATTATACGGGTTGCCTACTAGGATCAATCAGTTTACTAATGTAAAATGACATATACCTTCAAAGAAATGAGTCTGTCTGTCTGTCTCTCTCTCTGTCTCTCTCTCTCCACACACACACACACACACACACACACACACACACACACACACGGTATATGGTGGTTCTCAGTCATGGTGATGCCTTTTAGAATCACTTGGGGAGCTTTAAAAATGAAAACACCCATTCTCAGAGATGTTGGTGTGGGGCCTGGTGCCTATTTGTGCTTCAGACTCCTTCAGGTGATCCTAATGACTAACCAGTTATGAACTGTTATTTTAATATAAACTATCTCAGTTTCATAGATGTGGTACAGAGATCACACAGGACAGAGGACAGAACCAGGATTGACAAAGGACACATTCCTTAAACAAATTTAAGTTTCCTGCAGTCATAAAATCTCATATCCTTGAACTTCTACTGTAAATATTAACAAGTCTAACTTCCTTTCATGTGAAAATGAGAAATGAGGTCTTAAGCTGACAATTTTATTTCCCTTCCACGTGTTTTTCAAAGGACACAAATTCCCCTTCGATAGAATGATAGACTCCGTGAGGGCAGAGATTTTTGTTATACTCACTGTTGTATGCCCAGCACTTACCACCGTACCTGGCATATAGCAGGCACTTAATAAACATTTGCTTAAATATACAAATGAATGAATGCATTTGTAGTTGACTCATTACATTATGGATTTGAATGAGTAATGTGAAATTTAAGTAGGTTAGTGACAGGTAAATAAGACTACAGGAAAGACACTGATAAATCATGATACAATGGACAAGTTACAAAAAAATCAACTGTTTTCTTTCCTCTCCATATGTCATCAAAATAATTAGGCCTTTTGAAACAACCACTGCAAGTAAAGTGGATTCTGGTTTGGAAAAACAAGACTCCTTTTCTGTCTAACTTCTCTTTTGGCTATTTTTCATCTCTTTCTGTCCTCCTCCCCTTTTCTCTTTCCTCTTTTTTTTTCTTTCCTTTTCTCCTGTCTTCTTTTCCTTACTCTTCCAAACCAACCTTGGTATTTTCCCTTTTCTCAAACCTGCTTCTGTCTGGCTACCCTGGATAACAGCTGCATCCAGGCTGGAATTTCCACATCAGTCCAGTCCTCAGCCTTCCCATGCCCACAGCAAACCATTTGCCCAGATTTCTTAATTCTATCAGTGCTGCCATATTTTCTAACTTCATTGCTAGCCTCTTTTTCTAGCTATTTACACCTAATATTCTCTATTCTTCCAAACTCTTGCCTTTCCAATCCTATGCTATGCTCAAGAGTTGTGTTTTGAAAATACTGATTTGTTTATATGACTCCTCTCCAAAATCTTGCATTACTTCTGCCGTTTAGAAAATTCCTAGTTCATTAGCAATGCAACCAACTCCTTATTACTTTAATGCTTGGCCTCATTTACTGTGACATCTATCCATTCAAGTTATGTTCTAGCCATAGCAAGTGACTTGCTGTTACTGATATTCCAAGTTTTTGTGGAAGTCATTGTACTCCTTGTGGAAGTCCTTTCTCTGTCTTTTAAAGTTCTACTTGTGATTGAAAGCCTAGCTCCCATGTTGCCTTTTCTGTGAAATCTTCCCTGAACTTTCTGTTATAATTCAGCATTTGTCTTGTTCTTCTCCCATGTTTATTCTGCTTTGTTGAGTGAATAGCAGTCTCTATGTGTATCTCTATCACTAGATTGTATAGTTCTTGAACACAAGAATGGACCATATCATTTATTACTGACTCTCTAGTCTCTAGAACACATTAGCTACCTAAGAAATCTTTTATTGAGTAAATTAATGATTATAATTATGGTGGCTTTAGTCACTGTGGAAAATTATTGGGGAGATATTTTTTAAATCAAGGGTTCAAAAGTGATCCCATGTGAGGAGGTATACCAAATAATAAATGACTCACTCAAGGTGATAAGTCATTATCAGGGTGTGATGTCCTGTGATTGATGTTTTACATCTTTGAAGTTGTGCATAACAAAGTTACTCACCTAAGCACAAATAGACAAAATGAAACAGGCAAGAATCACAGTGGTGCCCATTGATATAGAGAGCTATGTAACTGGAGGTAAAAGGAAGACAGGCATGAAGCCTTGTCTTGAGAGCATCTACAGTAAGTGTTCCCTTTTTCAGTGGAAAGATTTAAATCTATATTTATATGTACAATTACTTCTTATCGAGTGCATCTCAAACACATGAGGTGCTGTTCATATTCTCTATTTTAGCTTTGGGAGATTGTGACTTGACCAAAACCATGTACTACAGCTTTAGGTGTCTAGAATCCAAGGTCCATGCCAAGTTATACCAAATCCTGTACATTTCTTTCCTTTGTATTTAACACAGGACTCGTCGTTATTAGAGTATATGTCCGTTAAGGGTATTTTTCTCCTCTTAGTAGTGAGCTCATAAAAAGAATTAAAAAATATATCTATATACAGTAAATGTAGGAATAAATATTGTAGTGCTGATTCTTCTACTGACATTCTCATTTGATGAACAGTTCACATTTTGAGTCAGCTGGGCTAGGCCATCTTCTGAGACATTGTAGCTGATGAAGCTCATTGACCTATACAAATTTTAAACTCTTTTTCTTTTTAGCACCTTGTCTAAATGAATCCAAATAGCAGACCTTTCTATTTATACTATGTAGGCTTTTAATATGGCAAAGGAGAGAAAGAATTCTAATATACTTTATAAATAAGAACATTCCACTTTTTTACTTTTTCTTTTTGATTGATGTCAAGCTTTCTGTATGCTAAATTAGTTAAATGTAGACACTTTAGAATCTCTTCTGGATTTTCTTCTGTCATTATGTATGTAAATTTATTACCTGCCTTCATAAATCTGTATTTTGCAGTCAAATGCTCTAACTCCACAAATCTGTATTTTGAAACAGATCCTGTTTGAGGTGACTTTCTCTAAGTTTAATGTTATCAAATTACTATTAACTCTAGACAAAGGGCGCTAATTTTCCATGGTGTAGAGCATAAATAATCCTTGTGAATAGAGGTTTCTTTTTTTTAACCCTAAAAGACAGCATACATTTTCCCTGGCATTATACCATCTGACGCACTTTTGATGCCAACCAGGTGGCACTTTTAGGGCACTCATGTCCGCCAGCATTCATACATGCAAACATGGACTCACAGAACATGCAGGAATGTGACTAAAGAGGTGGGATGTTTGCTTGTCACAATATTTAAATTTAGTTTTCATTGAATTATCATTTTAATTAATCTTTATTTCATGCCCAGAGGTTTCTTACATAAAGTTTCCAGAGGCTGATTTGACTGCAAAGGGAGAGCAGAGAAGTCAGAATTCAATCTCTTGTGGGCTCATAAAAGAAAAGAATTAAAAACACATATCCTTTGGGAGTAAGATATAGAAATACATGTGCAGTAGGAATTATTTCTTCAACAGGGGGGAATGCATCCCCTCCGCTAGTAGGGAAAAGTCCAATACTCAGAAGATGAGCAAATTTGGTTGAGTTTGAAGACAGAAAGACAAAGACAATTTAAGGACTGGGTTGTCCACGCAACTGGCCAGGGGCCCAATATTTAAGAGGCAGTAAAAATCAGTGTACTAAATCAGACACATAGCACCCTTCAACTTGTGTTCCCACATATATTACCTAATTGGAAAAAAAAAGCAAATTAGTACTGTTTCTGCCATGTACTCACGTAGAAGTTAATAAGTACTTTTTTCTAGCTTTGACATAATTTTGTTGAATATCCTTTTCAAGATATGCAAGTTGTATAGACCTCAGTACTAACTCTGAGCCCACAGCACCCACCATCTGAAGTCAGTGGAAAACCTGAACTAGACTAAATACATAACGTGTTGCTTTTTCATAAGAATGACTTAGTTATTACTTATGTTCTAAGTGCTTGAATTCATCTTCCATGTGTATAAATATTGGACTGTTTAAGGTAACAAATAAAGTATGCTTTCCCCGGTCCCATCAAATAAATGAAGCTCAAATATTTAAAGAACACCGTTTTGTGGAAGTGAGAGTATCTTGTCAGGGGAAGGGAAAAGGTACCCATATATTGGCATCAGCATCCAGCTATATTTGTGGAGGGGTAAACAGTTCCATCCATCAGTTGAAAGCAGTTGAATAAACAGTTTCTGCAGAGTTCATGGATCCCCTAAATGCCACCAACTGAGGGAGCCTGTACTCCATAGATGGTCTATCCTGGACCGTAGTGCTTGGCAAAATGTGAACATGCTGCACTAAATCATATGGTCACCTCTGAGCTTGTTCAACAAGCACACTTAAAAAGGGTCACCAGATCTTTTCAGGGACGTGTAATTTGTTGAAGCCAGAAAGAGCTGAATTTGAAAAGTACAGCTTCCCTGCTGTAGAGATCAAATCCATTGTCTGAGCTGTGTTTTGTTAACTTTGTACATAGGATCTTCTTTAGCAACTCGGGAGACACAGCTGCTCTTTACATCTAGAAGTGAAAGAAACGATTCTGAATGGAATATGTGGGCTCTGCTGAAAATGAAACATTTGCTTCACTGAAGAACTTGGGGCTCAGCCCTGCATGTGAAACTTCCGCCAGAGCTCAAAGTGGAGGGAAAAAAGGGAGAAAGCTGTATAATTTGTTTGAAGTTGTCAAACACACAAAAACTGGCCAACAGATGTGAGAAACAAGAAAAAAATTTTAATTTTCTCTATCTAGATTATTAGGTAGTTGACTCAAACAAAAGAATATGAAGGAGGGGACTGTCAGTGTTTTCCGAAGCACCCTTATTTTCCTGTTTGGATAATGTAGGTGCTTCTGTGTTACCTATCGAGGAAAGATGAGAAAAATCCAGATGTTTGATCTGCATGTGGTTCTTTTTTTGTCCATAGGGAATCTACTGTTCTAATAGATTTAGAACCTATATTTGATATTTCCAAATCCTTTGGGGAAGCATAAACAAAAGGGCAGAAATCACAAAGCACAGCCTAAGGAAAGGATTCTCTTTGTGTTACATGTAGTGCCTCTTAATTCCATCTGCACACGAGTCTGTGAATTCTCTCTGAACGTACTGGTTTGACTCTAAGAGCAACTCAAGATAAGAGAGCTCTGAATATAAGGGGGCAGTTTTATAAAAAAAATAATCAGCCAAACAAATCCGCTTGACTAATTGATTTTTTTTCCTTCTTTGCCTGCCGTTTTCACTTTATTCTTACTTTGAAATGCTTCCCTCAATACAGAATAAATGTTGAATGTTGGCTGTTATTGCCATTAAAGTATAGTTCGGGACATATTTTTGCATCTAATTGCTGATATGTTAGGATCAAAGGTAAATCATGATAAAAATTCCCTAAAAATAAACATAAGACTATTTAGCTGAGGTTATTTCATGGGCGTTATTTTAAATCCTTTCTGTACGTGGGCTGATTTTAGGAAGGACATCACATGAATAACTGGAAAACTTCGCAGAAAGCCTAGCTTCATGAGTGTTCCCTTCTTCATTTATTGGTTAGCTGAAACCAATGTTTAGAAATATTTAAAAATAATTCCTATTTTACAAAAAACATATATCCCCCTTGAGCCGTTACTCACATTAATATTACCCCACTCATCCCCATTCTCCTCTCCCAGTGTTTCACGTCTCATTCTTACTTTCCTGCCTCCCCTGTCACCACTTTAAAAACAAAAACAAAAACGTTTGTTTTGTTTCAGGAGAAAACGTTTCTTTTACTTTGTTATTTACAAGGAAGTCAGGGGTATATAATAACACGCAGGACACAAATAGAATATTTTTAGGGGGGTGTATCTGGGCTTCCCTTCAATTAAATGGAAAGCCATCAGCACCACTCATTGCAGATATGAAATCTAATCACTTAGCACATTATAAAAGCAAAAATAAGTCTCCCCCTATTTCCCAAATTGATTCGCACTCTTCATATTTTATCTTCAATAGTGTATGCATTTTCCAGCTGGCTAAGCTGCAATCTTTCTGCGTTTTGGACATTTGTCACTCTATTCAGCCAGGCAGGAGAAGCCCCTGTGTAGCAAGCTCCTTGCACTGCGGGCATAGCATCTGTGAAGGAGTCACTGACATCTGATGATTCAAATTGCAGAAATGATCCAGGACAAATTATGAACGTCTGGGTAGTGCCCAAAGATTCTGAGCTGAAATGACTTTGCCCTTGGAGCCTTGCAGATTTTGGTGGACTCTGGGGGCCACACGCTTTCCCGTGCACAGCCTCCATAGGACATGCCCCACAGGTTCTGCTCTCCGTGTCAGTTATCATTCTGGCCAGCAGAGTGCCAATTTAGCTTTCCGGAGCCTGAAATGAAAAGGAAGTGGTTCAAGTTTTAGCTTACAAACCCTCAAGGCAATTGGAGCTTTCTTTGAAATGTAAAACAGTCTTCTATCAAGCACTGCTTAAGGCATCATCCAACTATCAAAGTCAAAGATGATTTGATAGAACTTTACAAATCCCCATAATCTATGGTAAGTAGTAGTAGCTAAGGCTTTGGCTCTGTGTTTGCACGTAGGGCAGAAGCAGGAGGATAATTTATCCAACTTTAGGGTAATGAAGTGTTAACAAAAACCACATGAAGCTATTATTACAACCACAGGCCACAGACTGCTAAGAGGGTAAACTCTCTGGAGACGTACCTATTTTCAAGGAATCTTTCGCATCTCATCTTACCTGAAGGCATTTGCTAAACACAAGGTGATGCAGCTGAAAGACCATGATTCATTAGCCCTAATGAACAATGCTGAGCATATTGTCTCTAAAATATAACCTGCTGACATTGATATATATGTACTTTAACTCATTCGTCCCAACTTTATTAGGTACATATGTCTGTAGCAGACACAAATGAAACATTCTACAACTAGGCTTCAAGCCAAAAACTAATTTATTCTTTAATGTGCTAGTGATTACTTGGTGGTTCCTTGAGCAGAGATGACAGGTCTGAGCTAATGGAGTTGTACTGTAAGTTAATATAAATCATGACAGAGCAATTAATTACAGAAACCACTGCAAATCCCTTTGTTAGTTTTCCCCATCACCAGAAGGATTTAATAATATTCATTTTGCTAAGTTCCAGTGACATTTACAAGTCTTAAACCATTTTTAATCAAATCAATATCACTGGCTGCTAAATTTAGTTGTGCTTTGCTTGCAAGTCCTGGAATACATCGATACTAATGTTTCCTACCTTCTGTTCAAATGAATCACATTGAATACCCATATTTCCTCTTCATTTGTTTACATTGAGTAATTGGGATCTGACAAAAAAGTTAAGACCTGGAGAACCCTGACTATCAGCAGGAATGAATTAGCAGGTAGAGGAGAAAATCCATAAATCAGTGATTATGCGTGCATCGTTGTATCTAATGTCCTTCATCAGTTTCCCCTAATTGGCCTCGAAAAGTACTTCACCGTCATGGAACTAGATTCACATTTCTGTAGACTTTTTCTGGTGTGGCAGGTTAGAAAAAGAAATGGGATTGAAGCACTGGATCAATCCTTTCATAACAAAAGAGCGTTAACACCCATTCAAACACCTCAGCTTAGTCTGTGCATTCTTTGTTCTTTAGACATCTAGAGTTGACATCTCTTTTTTAAATTAAATAAGTGGAAATCAGTTGGTTTATGTGGATGCAGAAACGCTAAATCATCTCTATGAAGAATAATAAACAATTCTTAATCAGGAATTGATTGCATTATAGATTTTTGGAACAAAATGACCTGCTGTTCCTGGATGGCAGTGTTGCTGGATCAATATCAAGCTCTTTTTGTTGTTGTTGTTGTTTGTTTCCTTTTTTCTTCCCCTGTAAAAGCTCTATCTCTGGAAAGAGTACGGCTCCTACAGTAATGTGCCTTGCACGTATTCAGTAAATTTTCTGTGTGTCCTCCCTTTTTTTGCATAATTGCAGATTTTTATTGACTTTTTATTGACCTGCTTTCGAAGTGATCTGTAGTGTCCCTGAATCTGTGCCTTAAAATGTTAGGAAAACATCCTCCCCAGAAAAGTCACTGTGGACATGCTTTTATATTTGTCATGCTCCCAAGGTATTCAGCACTCCGTGAATATGCTGCTTTCTGCTGTGATCATTTCTCTTCCTCTTTACTTCCTTATCAGATTATACACTCCTGTAGGACAGGGACCTTGCTTTATCCATTTTTTTCTGTACATTGTCGATACCTAGCAAGGATATTTTTACATGATATTGCTCAATAAATGTTCAGTAGCCGGATGAACATATGTTACCCAGATGGAAGAGTGAGGAGCATGTAAAACTCAAATTAGTTCATAAAATAACTTATAAGAGCTGTAGAAGAATAGGTTGGATGCAGGAAAATGTTTTTAACCAGGGAGGGATGTTTTAGGCCTAACGTTTAGAGTAAAAATCAACTTGACAAAGGCTAGCAAGGAGACGAGCCCTTGGGGGGAGCTCCATGGCTAGGGCTTAGAAGCTGATGGTATCTTTCTACTTCTGTGTAAGTCCAGCCCTGTCTCATGCTTCCAGACCTGGAAATGGATGTAGTGGGAAGAGGCCTGAATTGAGGGTCAGGGTTTAAACCCAATGCCACTTTCGAGCCTTGTGACCATAGATGAACCCAGGTATGGCTTCTGACCTTGGAGAAGGCACGTAAGCCTTTCTGAACCACAATTCCCTCAATTTCACAGTGGGGAGAATTCTATGTTATAGAATTATGGGCTTTAAAAGAGATAGTATATATGAAGTTGGCCAGCACAGAATAGTCTCTGAGCCCTACTCCCAGAGGGCCTATGAATGGCAATCATGGCAAGAAGGAGATAATTTAAAACTTTTTAAGCCATGGGACACGTAGGGGAAGAGATGGGTGAACAACAGCTTTGTCTTCATGGAACAAAATGAACCTGTTTTACTGTTGTCGGGTTTGGTGACTGTGAAATTTTCATCAGCTGTAGGTCCTGGTTTCCAAATAAGGGGGCCAATTCCCTTTCTCTTTTCTGGGGAAAAATAGTATAAAATGTATTGCTTTTCACATGTGTCAAGATCAAGAATTCTGAATGTCATACCATTCAAAAAGGTAGGTTGAGGAAGTTATTCTTATAACCAAGCCACGGAGCCCCTCAGGTCTCCTTTCAACAGGGAATTTTAAAAAGACCCTTTTCCTTGTTCACTTGAAACTGTGTTCTGATACAGTGGCTAAGGAGTTTACTTGTGATTTTGGAAGGGAAATGAACTGTTTTTAGAAACAATAATGTATCTCTAGGCAGTCTAAGCGGTATGCGTTATTCCCAGGTGGAAGGAGACAGTACCAAGTTTGTAATTTCTTTTAAATATAATTTCTTTAAATGTAATTTCTTTTAAATATAAGATGTGGCAAAATGATTTCCGCTATAATTACTACCACTATTTCTACCACGATTACTAGTACTAGTATAGCTACTGCTGCTACCTGCTTTTACTGAGTGCTTGTAATGACTGGTGTAAAATTTTCTCATCTATCAACTCCTTTATCCTCACAACCACCCTCTGAGGGAAGAACTATCACTAGGGAAACCTAGGCATGTTTAGTAAGTAGCAGGGTTGTGATTTGAGTGTAAGCAGTTTGACTCCAGACTCTATGCTTTTAGTGGAAAAAGGTCCAAAGCCTTGAGTTGGAGATCCAGGTTCTAATCGAAAACATTTGCCTCAATAGCTGCATAACTCTGAATTCTTCCATTTCTCTGTGCCTCAGTTATTTCAATTGGAAAATGAGAATAGATACTATCAACCTGAGCACCTTTGGCCTTCACATGGCATGGTGAAATGACAAAAACTACAAAAGGAATTAGAAGGTGACTCTAATTGTTACTTGCATCTCCTGAATAATGTTAAGGGGAATCAAAGTCCTAACCCTGAGCAGGTCCCAGAGCATCTCTTGCTCAGCCCCTTACTTTCCATCTGTGTCCCAGGTCCTCCTGTAACTCTGGGGTAAGGCACTTGTCTCCGTTCTAACCCTTCCACTCTTTCCTTGACTACTCTCTGCCCCCAGTGACTTCCTACACATTCTCCCAATTCTTTTCACAAAAATGCATGAACAAAAAAGCTAGACCTCTTCTTTTGAGTGGGACAGTGGGGAAGCTAAGCACACAAAAAGGAGACTTCTTGAAAGGACGGGAGCGGACACTAGATGGAGGGCTGATGTTACCTTCCAGGACTGTGGAGGATGAAGAAAGGAATTGATGAAGGAAGAACAGTAAGTCTTAAAAATAAGGTTCAGGATTTATCATGAGCCCTTGAGAAGCATGATTTCTTCCTTGCTTTGTGACATGCTAGATAGAGTGACAAGAGTGTGGTAGGCAGTTAGACCCAGACTGGATTCTCATCTTGTTGAGGGTAGAGATTTCTTCTTCCTCCTTGCTGTATCTGCAGGGCCAAGTACAGTGTTGGCAGATAGCAAGCACTCTATAATATTTGAGAGAATAAATGAAGGAAGGCAAACTCAGAGTGGGCCTGCTGAATTTGAATTTTCATCCTAACAACTGACCTTTCCATTCCATGAAACGAGCTATTTAGCAACATTCTCTAGCATATGGATTATCTCTGTCTATGGCATCCATTCTTCCTCCATCTGTTGAGGAATTTCATCTTCTTTCAAAGTCACATGAGGAGGCCTTGGTATATACTCTACACATGGTATAAATGATATTTTATTAAAAACAAAGAACTAACAGTATCACCTAGATTTGGCAAACATCATAAACAAAATTTAATTTGGACATCCATTCCTGTTTTTTTCCCCCATTTGATAAAATAGATTTAATAGATGATATTAATTCAGTTCCTGACACACACAAAACCTAGCAGTATTCAGTATCTGGCTTGTTTGCTTTTATTCTTAAAGAATCTGAAGGGAGTTGACATTTTGTTTCATTCATTCACAGTCTCTTTTTTCATATCTAATGAACACACTCCACAACAATGGTCCTCAGATCTCCGCCATCTGCAGGGGACAGCACACAGGTCATAGGCTAAGAACAACACCACATCAGTATTGAATAAAAAAGTGGAACTTCAAAGGCAGAGCTGGCTATGAGGTCTATGCTTTCAAGACCTCGTAGCTAGTTCCTCCTGTTTATTATTTTTTGTTTGATTGGATGATAATGTAGTATGTCATTCCATGGTCCATGACCTGTGGTCAATTCCCTATGGAGGAGCCAGATTGAGGAATATTTTTGTGAGCATATTTGTCCTAGTAGGGAAATAATAAAAACAAGAAGGGTGGACACAAAAGATGTCTACGGAGAGGGAACAAAGTCCTTTATTATTGAGGAAGATGATATTGGGGACTCGGCCAAGAATCTTTTTATCTGGATGATGGTAATGATAATGATGTCTGTAAATAATGTGGGCAAGAAGGGGATTTTTGTTAGTCTGTTTCTCTCTCCCTAGTGCATTGTACTGTTTTCTCTTATCATTGTGGTAGGCAGGTCAGACTCATCCCCACATCACCATGGTTAGAGTTCGTTTCTACCTCTGAATTACTCAGGCATCAACTTTTTAAAGTGTTGAGCTAGTGAATTAAGTCTTAATGGAAAAATTTTCTCCTAATATAGGACCTCTCTGGGCTATGAATAATTAATGTCAATTTATAGCTCAAGGGATGTCTCAGAGGAATCAATATGGTAAATTAACATCCCTCTCTGCACCCCCCCCTTCCTACCCCCTTAACAACAAAATCTTTTTTAGGTATAATTAAGCCTCAGAAAGACCTATACCCTGTTTTTAAAAAATCTTACATATAATTAACATTGGTTTTACTTTTATCGTATTTTACATTTTATTAAATATTCTTAAAAGCTAGAAGCTGCACAGAAGTGGTCCATGTTCTAATGGACCTATAAATTGAATGATTAGGAAGATACAGCTCTTACTATCATGGATGAGACTCTAGTAAGGCAGAGAGAATAAAATTTAAAAATGCCAGGATAAATATATTCTGAAATAATTCTCCTCTTGTCCTTCCCTCAGCCTGTTCTTAAGAAGGAAAGGAAGAATGTTGTTCTCTGAGGATACATCTACATGTCAAAAGAATGCCCAAGCTTTTGGTGATGATGATGACACTGCTGTGACACCAACTTTTACTTTCAGGAGAGTCTTATCTTGATATTTCAAATTTTAAGTCATGCCTGAACAGGGCTCTTGCCTGTTTTGCAGCATATTATACAGGACTAGGGATTCCATTGACAATCTTTGTTCTGACATCCCTAAATTTCCTATTTGCCCTGGTCTCTCTGCATCAGCCTGAGCATTGCCCACTCTGGCCAGCCTCTCCTTTTCTAGCAATCCCATCCATCACGGGAACTGTCAGTTGGGTGCCTTTGAGGCCTGGGGCTTGCTGAAGATGTACCGAGGACAATGTCTATCTGTCACATATCATCAGCAGTTTTCCTAAACCCTGTAGTGAGGGAGGAGCAATTCTGGCCTTGGGGAAGGTACAGAGAATCAGAGAAGAGCCTAGGATATGTAGCAAGACTGATTTTCTTTGCTGAAGATTGTACCACACCCTAGTATTGCCCTTTCAGTGTAAAAAAATATATATATATATGTATATGTATATATACATATATATATATATACACACATACATACATATATATACAATATATATACATATATATATGTATATACATATATATACATTATATATATACATATATATGTATATGTATATGTATACATATATATATATACACACACAATATATGTATACATATATATATATATACACACACACAATATATGTATACATATATATATATATATATATATACACAATATATGTATATATATTGTTTCCTATACTGAGATAAGGTTCCTGCCCTTAAAAACCTTTCTACTGTGGACAGATAGACATGAAAACAAATTAACATACTCTTTTGTTAGAGGAGCTCCAGAGAACCATGGGAGGGGGATAGTCGGCTCAAGGGAGAGTGTTAGGAAAGGTTTTTCGATGCTTGATGGAGTCTTCCAAAATGAGTCGATACCTGCTGGGCAACAAAGGGGTCTGGAGACCATTGGAGAGCAGTGGCAGCAAGGACAAGCACAGGGGAGTGGAGTCGGAGCTCAGTCCTCAGTCTTGGCATAGGGTAACTGTTTGCTTCTTCCTTCAGCCTGAAGTTGGGACTTAAAGCTGGAAAAACTTCCAGGTCAGAGGCAGATTTCTTTGGTGGCCACCCAGACCTTAAAATCTTTCACGGTGATAGTGACTTCTATGGTTAGAGAGATTCCTTTCAGGAAAGGAGCTTTTGATGACTCCTACCCTAGCTTCAGTCCAGACTTGCTCAGGTAGCTGCTGTCTGCTGTCAGCCATGCTTGAACATTCTCTCCAGCAACAGTGTCAGCCAGTGCTCCTTCTTGCTGCTAGGCACCCTGAAATCATTATGCTTGCACGTCTGCTTTCTGGAACACTGATGACTAAGGGAATCGAAACTTCCTCTACAAATAACATCTTTAAAAATTGTAACATAGTTTTGTAAAATTTAATCCCCAATAGACAGTTCTGCTGTTAAGACCTTGCTGGGATTGATGCCTGGCAAGTTTTTCTGGTGTCCGGATGTCTACTGGACAGCCCACATCTGCAGAATAGTGGGGGGCCCCTTCTCTCTCCAGAGTCACCCCTACTTATCCTGGGAGCTTCCAAAGTTTCCATGCTCTCACAACAGCCTGCCGGCTTCAGTGCCACATGCCTCTACCCCCTTCCCCGTCCCATCCACTCTCCCTGGGAGCATGGGTTCTAGAAGCAGAGAACATACCAGCTGTGCAGAGGAGGCAAGTTATTTAACCTTCTTGTGCTTTCACCTCCTCATCTATGAAACCCAGGACAATATGTTTATTTTGAAGGTTCAGTGAAATATTTTGTAAGATACCCAGCATGACACCTAATACACAGCAGAGTTTAATAAACATTAGCTTACACAGACAAACAAATGTTAGTTGCTTTCTTTCAACCACTGTTAGCGCTATTGCTGTCACAGCCCACAACCACTGTCAGCAAAATTGCTTGGTCAAGTCTCTCTCTTGCTACATACATAGGCTAAAGTTCATACCTGGGAGCAGCCTGTGAAAGTTTCCCAAGTGGCCTGCCCTTGGGGTGCCACAATGTTTATTCTCATGCCTTTGTGTCACACAATTGTGCCCTGGACCTCAAGAAGCCTGACTTAGGCTTCCACAAAGTCCCTCTTGAAGGGCTTCTGACCTTTACTCTTCTAACCAAAGGTGCTTGTTTACACCCAGTTCATAAGCTTTTACCTTCCATTTTTTTCTCGTTAACTTTCCTGGCCTTTTCCCCCCACCGTAATCTCCTTTTTTGTCCTTTAGTTAGGAAACCAGAGTTCCTATGCACCCAGTGTGTGTGTGTGTGTGTGTGTGTGTGTGTGTGTGTGTGTGTGTATGTGTGTGTGTGTGTGTGTATGTGTGTGTGTGTGTGAGAGAGAGAGAGAGAGAGAGAGAGAGAGAGAGCGCGGGGTGGGGGGAACTGGGGTTTGAGTGTGGGGGTGTGTGGAAGGAGAGGAGTGTGATTATGCTAGCAGCTGCCAGCCAAAATGCAGTAATATTGATGGTTCTATTATGAGAACATCCAGTTGGCACCATACGGGTTTTTTCTCTCTTTAAACCAGATTCTTAGAACAGAGATTTCTAATCTTTTGGAATTGAGATGGCAATTATTTTGAACAATACTCTGTGCTTGCATTCTGAATGTGTTTTGAGACTTATTTGAGAATTCCTCCCCATCCCTGTTACGTGAGTAGCATTTTGGGCACCCCCTCAGAGGTGAAGGATAGGAGTGACATTGGGAATCAGGATATGGAACGGTGTCCTCAGACTTCACAGATGTGCTCACTGGACTTGGCACTATATCATGACTCTTCAGTCTGAGAGGGTGACAGTGACCTATGGGGATGGGCTGGAACACGATGATCAGATGAGCGTTGATATGTAATTCATTCAGCACATGCTGGACTGTTTGATCTGGAATCCCCTATTGAATCTTCAAACAGACAGTTAGAAGTTAAACAGATAAATGCCTTACCCAATCATTGTTATGAAACTTGCTTTTATCATTTGATTTGTTTAATTTTGTAGATTCTCATTTTATAAAGTTCATTCACCTACAGGAATAAAGCAATTAGGTTAAATTTCCAAGGGAGATCAGCAGGTAGGGCCCATGGACTTAGTCAGCAATCTTAGATCCAGATAGAGACAAAAACCAAGGCTATTTCATACTCATGAAATAATTGAAAACACAAGTCTTTGACCATTAAATGTGTAAATGGCACAACCATTTTGGAAAACAGTTTGGCAGTTTCTTAAAAAGTTAAGCCCACACTTTTCATATGACCTAACCATTTTAATCCTAGATATTTACTCAAGGGAAATGAGTCGAGTTCCGTACAAAAACTAGTACATGAATGTTCACTGCTGCTTTATTTGTGGAAACAACTCTAATATCTGTAAGCAGATGAATGGAGAAATCATGTAATATAATGGAATACCACTCAGTAATTAAAAGGAGTGAACTATTGACACAACAATATAGATTAATTTCAAAATAACTGTACTGAGTCAAAGATCCAGAACCCCCCACCAATACTTTGTGATTCCATTTATATAAATACCATAAAAATGTATATTCATCTATAGTGACAGAAAGCAGATCCATGATTGTCTGAGGATAATGGAGGGTGGGGTACGGAGGAGTTGGGGGGGAATGATCACAAAGGGGCAGGAGGCAACTTTTGGGGGTAATGGATATGTTCATTACCTTGACCGTGGTGATGGCTCTGTGGGTATATGCATATGTCAAGGCTCATCGCATTGTATATTTCAAATATGCAATTCCCTGTGTGTGAATTGTGCCTCAATAAAGCTGTGAAAACAACTCTAAATAAAAACTAAACTTTTAATATTTTTCCATTTCTGTTACCTATCAGCCAATGTTATTCTATTGGCTCTTTTCATTTTTATTCAGAGGTTCCTAACAGCTTAGCTTCTATCAGCATGACCCATGCTACTCACGCTAAAAACTATCTCCTTCACTGTAATACTAATGACAACTGGCATTCATTGAGAGCTTTTTGTTGAACAGGGATCTGCCAATGTTTTGCTTATATTATCACATTTAATGCCCAGAAAAACTTCCCAGTGTAAGTGCTATTAGCTCCATTTTACAGCAAAGGAAATAGAGGTTAGAAAGGTTAGGTAAATGGTTCAACACAAGAACACAAGTGTGGAGTGCCCAGATTCAAAACCACAAACAGCCCTACTCATGGGCTCTTTCTCCTTCATCAGTAGATCATAACTACACATTTATGTGACAGAGCCAAAGGATTAATGCAGCAACAAGGCTTGTTTCTATAACCCTGTAGCTGTTTCCCATGCTCTTTGTTTGGCTCCCTGGCCCTCTGTGACACTAGTTCTTTGTTTGAGCTTTAAATTCCCCACAGCATTGTCTCCCTGCCTGCTTTCTAGATTTCCTCTTGCCGTGCTTGTCATCTTAGATTCAGAGCTTGTTGGCTTTGTGATCTTCTGTACCTGCCCTGTGCAGAGAGTTTTTTCTGATGACTTACTCTGCTTTGAATAATTACACCTTCTGGATTCTTCAGGTAGAAGAAGTCTGTGGACCAGGAAGGGATGGATCCTATTCAAGATTAAGACATATGTTAAATCTCTGCAAGGGATGCAGAGTAAAAGTACAAGGGAGGCAGACAAAAGGGGTCAGAACAGGAGAATGGCAGGAGTTCAGGTAAAATGTATGAGGCAGCAGAGTGGTAATACTAACTTTTCCTAGAAAATACACAGAGCCAAAGGACATCAGTGGGCCCTGCTCTATGCTGGGCAGGTAGAACTGGCTTGAAGAGAGAGGAGGGTGACAGATCAGCCTCTGAGGAACCTCTGAAACATGTCCTTCAAGAGACAAGCTGTCTGTCCACCAATGCATCTAGGAACGGATGGCCCCAGGCCCTGGGCCAGCTTTGCCTGGGTTGACAAGGATCTCCAGAAGGCCCTAAAAATATGGCTTCACAGTCTTTTCACAGTTCTGCCAGTCTCTCAGATTATTTTGGACTCTCTCTTTTTTATTTTTAATCAGTAGGAGAAAAAAGAAAGATGACAATAAAAACCATATGGAGGCCTCTTCTCTGACTGAAACCCTTTGATCTTTTCTCCAAATAGAAGAAAGTAACCTTCTTACTCTTAAGGCATTCCAAATGTTTTCCAGTCTCTGGATAAACAAATATCTCAGGTAAATTTAATACCATGTTTCACTCCTTCATTTGTTTGTTCAAACACTAATTGAGCACTCACTAAGTGCCAAAATCTACACCAGGAACTGAAGGTACCAAGAAAAATTCCCAGGCATTGCCTATACTGAGTCCATAGTCTATTAAGGGAAACAATTGAAAGACAGTGATAGGGAACACAAGAATTCAGGAATCCTTCATAAGGGACACTTAAGGCAAGGATGAGAGTAGGAAAGAGAGGCAGAGGTTCAAAGAAACTTCCTGAAGGATGTGACACAGGAGTTGAGAAGAAAGTCATTCCTAGTTTTTGTAGCAATTCAAAAGCTTTCTTTTATAGTGCTTGGAGACTCTAATGCCTCAAATTCTGCCAGGATTGTTTTCTGGAATATCTTATTTGTATCTTTTTTTTTTTTAAACTGCAGAACAGTAGAACTTAAGCAAAGAGAAAACTCAACAGGCTTTTAAACATATATTTAAAGTGATTTTCTAAGAATATTCAATGTGGAGAACTTGTGATCCAGGGACCTGGAATGTCTTCAAGAATCAACATGCTTGAGGGTGAGCGGGTGAATTAACAGCTTTGGGAAAACGGGGGTGTTCACTCATTCATTCATTTTCTCATTCACTCATTAACTAAATAAATATTCTCCTTGCCAGGTATGGTAGTAGACACTGGGGATTCAGAAATGAATAATTTGTTTAGGGGGTGTCTGGGTGGCTCGGTTGGTTAAGCGTATGACTTTTGATTTGAGATCAGGCCATGATCTTATGGTTTGTGGGACTGAGCCCTGAGTAGGACTCTGCATTGACAGCACGAAGCCTATTTGGAATTCTCTCTTTCCCTCTCTCTCTCTCTCTCTCTGCCCCTTCCCCCCCACCCTTTCTCTCAAAATAAATAAATAAAACATTAAAAAAAAGAAATGACTAATTTGTTTACAGGTAGGCAATAGACATTTGTTAATCTATAGTTTACTGTTATGGAGGATATTTATCCCCTGCCACAATGGTCACTTGTTACTGTTGTCAAAGCCAGGCTACTGTTCTAGGTTGTTCTAACCCAGCATGATTTTTCCATTTGGTTATTACTAAAACAATGCATACTGACAGAAGGATGTTGGTATGTGGATACCTAATTTTCTAAATGTTTGTGAAAGAGCAGCAGAAATAAATAAGATCTCCTGGATGAAGGGATAATTTGTAGATGCTACTACTTGGTAATTTATGCAATGAAAGATTACTATATTTTTGTGTACATGAGATAATAATCACTTTTAAAAATCAGTTTTAACTAAGTCCTCTAAATCGATACCCTTTCTGAAAATCTGTTTTACCTTTCAGTTTTAAAGGGTACATCCATTCCATTGTTTAACTTAGGAAGCTGGGCTGCTGGTTTTATGATTGTGAGTCTAGTTTTAATGCTCTATGCTAATCTACTGTATACATCAGGCTGGAAGCTTATCTTGACAGGAAAACTTGGAGCAGGCCTTGTGGAATGATTTTGGCATCACACACTGAAGTGGAAAATATTCACAGGCTGCAACAAAGTCTGGCTTGAGCTGCTGTAGGAAAGGCAGCAACTGGCTGGGAGACAATTAGTGTAGGAAAGTCCTGGGCGCCTCTGTGAGAGGCCGGCAGGATGGTACTCTACGCTGAGAGGGGGCAGGATCATGGAATCATGTGTATTTTCACAAGAATTGAGAGGAATAGCAGTTATGCAAGCCAAGTCAGAAAAAGAACACAGCCACTGAGCACCTCCATCACAGTCTTTCTCATCCAAAACTCTTCATGTGCAAAAATAAGATGCCAAGTGAAGGAAGAATACTTCAGGGGTTTTAAAAGATGAAGCCTAGAAAAACCCTTAGACACAGGTGTAACTGCTTATGTGAGTATATTAAACCAAAACAGGGCATAAAATGCCCCTCCATTTGTCTTGGAGAGGTTTTGAATCTATTCTGTAATAATTCTTGTAAAAATATAAGTGCTCCTCCCCCCCTCCCATGTATGGGCCTGTTTGGTGAGAAATGTGCTTTTTTTGTTTGGTGGGGTACTTGGTTTTGCGTTTAATATACTTGCAGGTTCTGAGGTTCGTCACTGAAAAATATTTAGCAATGTTGATTTCTAGGAGGAAAGACAATGGTGGTATATATATTTTGACTCAGTGGTTAAACAAAATGCTGGGGCAGGGGGGTTGGTGATGACTTCTTGTGTTGCTGTGACTGGCCGTTGTGTGGCTGGCTCTCTTGGAAAAAACGGAGAACTCCTGTTTGCTTCACTGGATCCAGAAGTCTAGGGGAAAATGAAATCTGATTAAGGCATTGTGAAAAATATGTTTTCACACTTCCTGCCTCCCCCAGAGAAACGCTTATAATAAAAGAATGTTCACAGAGGTTGGTCTTATGGGTTGAGTCACGGAATGTGCACAGGTGAAGAAAGCTGAAGCAGCTCACCATCCACACAACCGTAAGGAAGAGTGAATTGTCCCTATGCAGGGGTGTGGGGAGAGGAGCTGTGGTTATCCTGCCCTCCCAGGTATGGAAGAGAGGATGCATAATCCATAAAGAGCTGAAATACATTCAATTGCCAATTCCTTAACGGCAAAGAACATGCTTTTGTCTTTGATTTTCTCATGCCTAGCTTGGTGTCTGGCATATAATAAGTGGTCATCGTTACACTAAACTGGGTTAACCTTCTGGACTCCACTAGGAATGTCAAATACTGAATGAGTTCCACACTTTGAAACTAAGAAGAGGCAGAAACTATATAAGGAGTGTTGACCATTTCAAGGAGAAAAAGGGAAGAACGCAACAGGATAGTCTTGCTAGAGGACACTTCTGAGATGTTGGTGGTGCCTGATGGCCCACAGGAACAGTGATTTCCAGGGAGGGCACTTCCAGCACAGCATAAATGGGAGGAATTGCAGTTTGGGCATTGCCTGAACAGGTAGCTCAATAATGCCCTGCAGCCAGTGCTGAAAATGCTTATATATTAACAGTTCAGCAGTGGCCAAACTCTAACAATTAGAGTAGCTATGGCCAACTCTAAGCTATGCCCTTAAGCCCTCAGTTTGCCTGCATTTGATACCACTGACTACCAAAGAATTTTTCTATATTAGTACTGTGACAAACTATCACAAATGTAGTGGCATAAAACAACACAAATTTATCTTTTTACATTTATGGAGGTCAGAAGTCACAAAATCAAGGTGTCAACAGGCCTGCATCCCTTCTAGATGGAGGCAGTAGGGGAGGATCCATTTTCTTGAATTTTCTAGCTTCTAGAGGCTGCCTGCATTCGTTGGGTTATGGCATTGTCCTTCATTTTCAGTCAGGTGTGTAGCATATATAAATCTCTCTCTCATTCTCTCTTTGTTTCTCTCTGACCTCTGCCTCCATCATCACATTTCCTGCTCTGACTCTGACTCTCCCATCTCTTTTTCCTTATAAGGACCCTTGTGATTACATTGGGCCCACCCAGGTATCCAAGATAATCTTCCTATCTCAAGGTTCTTAACTTAATCACATATGCAAAGTCTCTTTTGCAATGGAAGGTAACATTTTCATAGTTTCTTGAGATTAGGCTATGGACATATTTGGGGGGTGGACCATTACAGGGCTCTGCTTGATATGTACTCTCCTTGGACTTCTATTACACCATTAATTCATGGTACATTGTGTATCCTGGAATTCCGAATTCTAGTTAACATTTTTTCATATTTTAGTGAATTAGATTCACTTCACAATTTAGTGAACCCATATACAAAACAAGGTTAGATGTCAAATAATTGTAATACTAAAACAACCCTGTAGAATGGTATCTTGATTTTTCCTTCCACAGAATACTGACAATTATTTCTTTAAATGACAAAAGTAATGCATTAATCCTAAGAGTCTGAAAAATTGTTAGTCTGTCAGTTAATTGTTAAGACCTTAATATGGTGAGGTCTGAAACTGAAAAAAGTAAGATGTTTTATATAAATTAAAATGTTGCAATACTTTAAATATGAATGTCAAGGAACTGTGAAGATTTTAAGAATTTACTGTACTTTCTAGTTAACATGTTAACCTGCAATAGTTTTACAGATGCTGGTAGAAGACATGAGACCTCTGGATCAGAGACAATGAATAGTTTATTACTTACAGCAATGGCAATAGCCAGAGTGTCAGCATTTTTGCACTCTCTGAACTCCAATTCCCACATGTCCATACACAGAAAGACAGATGACAACAGCACACTTAGTGGGTTGTGTTACATGAGAGGAACGCTGAATTTTAAGAAACTTGAATTTTTATAACAGGCAGTAAACATGCCTATACTTTGCCCCAGAGGGAGACATTCTTTATTTTTCAAGGATGTTTCTTATACAAACATTCTTAAAAATATAATCTGGAACAAAGGCGGTAAGGGTCTTGTTCACAATACATACAGAAACATGAAAGAACCATGGAGAATTGTTTCTCAATGATAGATATACCAACCTTTATTTTTAAAAACAAATCTCTTTTTCAGGCAGCTATACCTGAATGTTCCTTACAAAACTCGAATTTATATTAAATTAAAATCTTATTTTACCTTTACTAAACCCCTTTCCTTTATTCCTCTTTCTTAATTATTGGAACTGCTACCTATTCTCAAACCTGAAGCCTGGTATTTATTCTGGACCCTCTTCTCCTCCACACACATATATAAGTATCAAGAGCTATCTTCATCATGTCATCTACATTACTCTTTTTTTTCTTTGTCTCTACCATAACTAACAAAATTCAGATTTCCCATCATCTTTCACTTAGACCATTGATTTTTCAAGGTGGGTTCATAGACCAATGCAGATCCATGCCAAAAAAGTTTTTTAAAGGTGAGTTTTGCATGAATCCAAACTTATTCACCTAAAAGACATGGACTTTTAAAATCTATAGTTATTACTTTCCTATTTTTTTTGGTGATATAACAACTTTTATTATACATAATAAGGAGAATTAATCTTTAGGAGTTGGTGAGCAATTGGAGTTACTGAAAGGGAGCACAAGGGGTTTCCTGGGCTGTGGGTAATATTCTTAATCTGAATGCTAGATACACAAATGGGTTGTTTGTAAAAATTCATTGAGCTGTCACATATGTGCTTTTGCCTATGTTTGCTTTACTAAATAAGTTTTCACAATATCCTTCATGCTATGAGATCATTGTAATGTTAGATGGTAGTGCTTTTGTAAAATGTCCTATTTAGCATAACAAAGCTCTTAAAAAATTTTTTTAATGTTTATTTATTTTTGAGAGAGAAAGAGAGAGACAGAGCACGAGTGGGGGAGGAGCACAGAGAGAGGGAGACACAGAATCTGAAGCAGGCTCCAGACTCTGAGCTGTCAGCACAGAGCCCGACATGGGGCTTGAGCTCACAACCAGTGAGATCATGACCCCAGCCGGATCTGACCCGACCCGAAGCCGGATGCTCAACCGACTGAGCCACCCAGGCACCCCATAACAAAGCTCTTTTAAAGAGTTTTTAAATAAAGTTTAATCTTTTGTCAAACCCCTAGACTTAAAAAAAATCACTGGCCCAAATCCAAAATTCTGGGACCCTCAGAAATCCTTCCTAACTGGTTTCCCTACCTTCAGGTGCCTTCACTTTCAAGACATTTTCTGTAATTTTGCCCATGATTATTTCTATGATACTCCTCAGTAGGTTCTCGGGGACCTTCACAAGGTCACTTCTGCATGCTGAAGGGTGCATTTCCTTTCCTGAAGTACATAAGTGAATTTCTCATCTTTCTAACTTGCACTTAGACTTTTGAACTTTTATACACAGATCTCTGTTCCCAAACCACATATTTATTACCTTCCCCCAACTCTGCATCTTATAGTGCATACAGAGAACAGATCTTTATACTTCCATATGGATATGTATTGAACTGTTTTCCCCGCTGGGTTATAAACTTCTTGAGGGAGGGGCTGTTTTATTTGTGAGTGGGCCTAGTATATATATTGCCTAGCAGTTGTGTATTAGAGGTATCTCTTTTCTATTTCCTGTACATAGATGAATCATGAATCATATATTATTGCCTTTTACAAGAAAGGAGCTTGTTTTATATGCTGTTGTATCTGCTGAACCTCTGTATGAAGGTTGGAGCACAGTGCTTAATAAAAGTTTGCTGATTGAATAAAAGAAGGAAAGAAGGAAAGAAGGAAGGTTTCAGTTTTTTACTCTAGATTGGCTTCTAACAGGAAACCTCAGGGATTGGGGCTACTCCTGGGCTATAGGATATCAAGACTTCTTTTATTTGCTTTAATTCAGCACTCTTTACTCAAAGCACAAACCCTACCTCTAAATCATTTATTTCCTCCATTTCATAATGGAAGAGAACCACAGTGAGATCAACTAAAAGTTAGTCAAACTTTTAACCAATTTTACACCTTGGAAAATTACAACCTCCCTGGGCTTTGCATCGACGATAACATGCTCTTGTTCTCACATTTTCCCATTCATAGAGAAGGCAGGGGGAAAATGAGCTCCTTTTTCACGTCCAACAGTGTAACGTGGCTATTGTCATATCCAGAGAAGTCAGATAGTGGAGAGCCCTAAGGTCCACGTATTATTCGGCATTCTCTAGAAAAACAGAATCAGTAGGAAGGATATTTATAAAATTCATTCTCTCTTTCTCTCTCTCTCTCACTTTCAGTGAGGGTTGTCTAGGAAGGCCTGCTGAGATGGTTACCTATGCTCAAAGACTTAAAAGAAAAGATTGTTCTAATAGATAAGTTAATCCAGTTGGTTTTAATGTGACTTCTTTTCAAGAAATTATTGTTACTCAATAAAATAAAACCCAGAGCCTCTAAGGTTTTGTACTGGAAGGAATATTTTATGATCACTGATGGCTCTTTGAAAAGGCAGGGGCAGCATCTGAATTGTAGACAATCAGAAGATATTCTTTCTAGTGTGAAATCTTAGAGGCTATCCATCATCAATGCCCATTGGCTCTCTGAGACAAACTTCTAAAAGCTACTGGAGTTTTCCAAAACACAACTTGAATTTTATCATTCTTATCCTCAAAAATATTTAATGAACCTCCTTTTTTTTAAACAGAAAAATAGGTCATAATATAGCAGGAGTTAAGAGCCCCAGGTTCTCAGGTAAAATCCCCTGCCAAATGTTTCAGTTGTTAAAGGAGGGTGCCACTGAGGTTCTGATGCTCTGGCTGAGAGCAACTAGCCATGGCCTCCAAACTGGCAGTGGTGAGGTTCCTAGTGCTCAAGAGTTCCTGGCTGACCCATATCCCCTCCTCCTACATCATAATCACAGCCTCCTCACCACCATCAGTGTTGAGGCCATCAGAACTAAACTCATTTCATCCTGCAACCCTATTTATTTCAGTACCCTAGGGAGCCCAACATGGCAAGGTTATTCCATATCCCTACTATTTATTGCCCATATAGCTCTATATATCTCCTTTCACAACCCGATGGCCCATCTCTCTCCAATGCCACCACACTCCCACTCTGTTTCCTGGAACTCTTGGTCAGCCACCAGCAAAAATCCCTTTTACCTCAACCTCTTCTATCAGCATTTCTTTTACATCTGAATCCCTGTGACTTTAGTTCATTAGGGGAAAAACTGGTTCTCTCCTAAAGGTGGACACTCCTTCCTGTTTCAACTGACACCTGTTTCCTCTCCTCATTGTTGTGTGGAGGTAGATTAGATGTTTTTCTTGCTCCTCATTGCTACTTCCAGGTCTTTTTCCTTTCTTCCTGACTGTAAAGCACCACCTTGAGTCTGAAGTCATCAAACCATCAAACTACCTACTACCTTCTCTCTGCTGTTGTCATCTAAGGCATCCTGGGCCATTCTCCCTAATTCCTCGAACTTTTCATTTCCTGGCTGACTGTCACTGAATTCAGCATTGTCTGTCATAATTTTAGTGAATTCATTATTCTTAACAGTCTTTCTGCTTCCTTACTTCTCTTGGCTTCTTTTGCTCTAATGACCTTTTTCTCTACCCTACCTCAGCCATTAGCTTCGTTGTTGCAGCCAAACCTTCATCATTACTAATAATTGCCACCTCTCTAATATCAATTTACGTTCTCACTCTCTGATCACTCCCTTCTAAGTTTCCAGCTCATTTTCCACTCCAAAATTCTTCCCCTACCCACAGGTTCTGCCATTCATGAATCTTATCTTCTTTTCACTGTGACTTACCCCTTTATGTCTTCATATCCCTTCTTTCCTAGTTTATATTCTATGGTCTGATGTTGGAGCAGTGTAAGGAAATAGGGTCAGGAGATATTTGCAAATATTTGTTTAACGTTAACTTAGAGAAGAAATCTATCACTATCTGGGGGTAGGGATGAGGAGAAACACTCAAGCCTGTTCCTCTATTGTATCCTATTGTCAATACATCCTCTATTGTCAACCTATCCTCTATTGCACAAGAATCCTATTTTAGCTTTAAACTTGCACATCCCACAGAGAAGAATCAAAGCTTGCCAAGGAGCTAGGTCTTTAGGAAGCAATTTAGTGTTCCCTGATATTCATATATGCCACTTGGGGGAGGAGTGAAGTTTACCTCTTTCCCCAAGTAGCTCAAGTTTCTAACTACATCCCTCTTTCAGGGGGAATTCTGCTAAAGACCTTTCTCCAGGGATTTAGTAAAATCTCAGGGCTTGTTTCAGTGTTCCTTATGGATTTAAGTTGCTGGCTGTTGCTCAGTTGTCTACCCCTGAATTTGGCTTTGGGAGTTAGGGAAGGCTTCACACAAAGGAGGTGACATTTGAACTTGGCTTTGAAGGATTAATAGGATTTTGCCAGGAATGATGGAAGAATTCTAACTGGCGAGAAAGATAATTACTGGCAACACTTTTTTTTTTCTGCTTCATAATATTTAGGAAAATTTAGATCTCTGCTCCTATATATTCATACATCATATGTTTATGGCTAAAGTAAATATGATTAACTAGATAAAGCCCAGCTTTATAAATCTTCTTTTTTATGTTGAAAGTAAATATTTTTAAGAAGGAGGCTTGATTTATTTACATTTTTAATTAAATGAAAATTACAGATAAAAGATGCTATACCACTCATCTTCCTAGGAAAAGAAAATATTGCAATGTAATTAAAAGGACGCCTCAAATTATAATTAGATTTGAAATTTAATTATGACTAGAATACTTCATCCTTATGCACACTGACACCTTGTTGATACATAACCTTTTAAAGTATTTTTATTATATTTACTCTAAGATCTTAATCTGTGGACCAAATAAAATCCTTAGATTCCTAAGAAGTATTAGAATTCAACACAGAATACAATGTGCTATTTTTTTCTGGGCAAGAGTACCATGGTTTGGAATTCCTATTTTCACCACAACTGAGTCTTAGTACAACTTCCAGCTGAAAAACATTCTAAAAATCTCGAGCAGATATGGATAAATAACAACTTTCTTAGCAAGAGAAGATCCTTGGATTTATACCTGATAGAGTTACTATCTCTCAAGTTGAAAGGACTCTAAGAATTCCAGTACATATTCAGGAACCACATTTTCCAGAAGGAAATGTCCTTTTATACATATATATGTGTATATATATACACATATATATATATACTGAAGAAGCGATTCCATATATATATATATATATATTCCATATATATATATATTCCATATATATATAATAGCTATTTGATGGAATCTCTTCTTCAGTGATCTCTGGTTAAATAAATTTGCTATAATTAACTTCCTGTGGCACCATTTGACACTTCTTGCAGCTTAGAAAACAATAACTTTCACAGTAAAAATGATTTAGTTACAGCATAATATGCCCTGATAGAAATGTTTTTGATATAAAGATTCCCGATATGCAATTATTATTAGCTTGACTTGGAAAATATTATGTGATAAAAACTATTTGAATAATTTCCCCTGTAGTTTATCTGGTGTTGAAGATTGTACTTTATAAATCGAAGGTCTTTATTCGTGATCAAAGTCTGAATTCATAGCCTTTGTGGAAATCTTTATTTTAAAATACTTGTGTGTTAATTAAATAAATAAATACATATCGAAAACTTATCATGTGCTAAGCAGTTCCCGAGTTTGGTGTAGCATATGGTGGCTGTAATTTAACCAGTTATTAAATTGACTGGCCTTCATGGCAGTAAAAATAGAAAGCTTGCTTTTATAAACTCAGAAAGAAAAGTACAAAACAACAAATTGGTCATCTAAAATGGTCTCATTTTCATTCTACTGAGTTTGAACTTATATGCCTCACTTAGCCCCTCCTTTCTGAACCAATTTTCACCAGACAACTTCTCCTGGATGAACTGAATTTCTACAAATGGCCTGCCTCTGTGGTCCTCTGTATAGGCAAACCTCTCATTGAAGTTCTTATCTCTTTTGAAGGGACTTCAAAGGTCCATTGAAATCCAAAACTTTCCTTGAAGTTAAGTCAAGTTTTGCCTGTTTTAGGGCTGCAGGATTTCATCCAGAAAAGCCTAGGTGGTTAACAAGGAAAGAGCATGTTAACCTGGTTGGATTTCATCACAAGTGGAATTTGGTCTGACAATTTTGGCTCTGTTAGGGGGTTTAAAGCATATTCAGCTGTGGAAATGATAAAAGGATTCCCCTACCTGGTTTTATAGCACAATAGCTGAAAGACCAGCAGGTATTTCCAAGCATCTTTTAGTGCACATCCCAAACTGCTACACCAGCTGGATCTTCAGTGAATGAAATAACCCCGCTGTTAAAGCATTTGAATCCCAGTCAAAGTCGTTGACAGTTAAAATCCAGGTGGCTATGCAAATTGGTCATTTCCTTAAATAGTAATTTGAGTTTCACTAGGTGAGCCCTGCTAATAATGACAACCAACATCTGTGTAGCATGTTTCGATTACAGAATAACTTTTATGTGTAATATCTCAATTAGTCTTCACTAAAACCCTGTGAGATGAAGAAATGGAAATTCAGAAAGATGAAGTGACTTGCCCAAGGTTACACAGGTAGTAAGCGGTGAGCCAGAATTTGAACCCAGACATTTGATGCCCCGACACAGTGGGCTTTTCCTTACAGTAAGAATGACTGCTAGTGTGGATGATTATTGATTCATAGAGCTTGATTTAGCGAAACAAGAGCTGCTTTGTCTTCATGGGGAATCCTATTTCTATAGGTCCCTTTGTGAAAACAGCATAAATTATATTTTGAGCTCTGGGCTTCTATTACTACATCTTGTTATTTTTCAAGAAAAGCTGGAAATTCATATGTTTTGTGGATATCACCCCAATTTTTTAATGTTGACAGTTGTGTTAGGTTGGGTTGGTGAGGGAGCATAAGGCAAGCTGGGGGCAAAGTACAGGCTAACAGCATGCCCACCCCTCAGGTGGCATATGTATGATATTTCTTGGACATTCCTAGCTGCCCAAGAACAGGAGAAAGGAAAGAAAGCAAATGGTTGATAAAAATCACAGTCATGCAGGACAAGAGTTTCCTTCAGTTTATGGGTAACTTAGTAAACTGCAAGAAAAAGACAATCATATTTATAGCCTAATCTCCAGAAAGCTATAGACTCTGTTTCCTGGAGCCCTAACATCACCCTCATTAATATGTAAGGAGTTTTAAGTGTTTGCCATGCTCATGTGGGAAACAAAGGCAAACAAAAAATTAAATTCCCTTACTACAGCCCATTGATAAGTCCTTGAAACAGGCAGAGTGACCTCCCTCTAGGAGTCAGCTGCCTCAATGATAGCACTTTGCTAGGGGCAAAAGGGGATCTTGGCTTAACTTTATCCTGACTCCCCAAGATCCTGTGAGTCTCCTTAAACACTTAAAAATTCCTTTGCAAACCTCCTTTACCTTTAACCCCCAAGTATATGTTGGCAATTATACTTCAAGCATATGGCCCCTGATATATATCGGTAGGGTCTCATGACTGAAGTTTTACTAAACAGTAATAAATGATGTTTCCCCAACAGCAGCTAGCCCCCCAAGGTCCTGGAAACCTTGCTTCCAAAATTCCTTAGAGACTTATGCTGTCACTGACCCCCTGCCAACTTGAACGTATATAATCAGTCACTCTTCACAACCCCAGTGAAGGTTGCCCATGGGTCCTATCCCCGTGCTTTAATAAAATCACCTTTTGGCACCAAAGGTGTTTTCAAGAATTCTTTCTTGGCCATTGGCCCCGAATCCCCCCCATCACCCCACCATCATTGTTCCCAACTCTTCATCCCTTCCTGAGAGTAGAATGACATATCCACAGCTTTTACTGTGTAACTCTTCAGGGCTTTCCAATAGAACAGATAGAATATATATCACTTACCTCATTGGTTTTGGATTTGGTTATGTGATTTGGATTGCCCAGTGAAATCTGGGAAAAAGTAAGCTGTAGTTTACTTACCTTTAATTTCCCACCCACTTTCACTCCTGTGTTTCCCTTGAGAAAGGCTCCTTCTGCAGTCCTGGACTGCAGAGAAGAGACACATGGAACAGACTGGAACTTTACCTACATTTAGCAACCAAGCTCAGTCAATCCCAGAAGATGCTTATGGATTCCTCCTGAGCCCAGTAGAGCCCCAGCCAGCAGGCAAGCCTATGAGTAACAAGTAAAGGTTTGTGGTTGTAAGCCATTAAGATTTGGAGTTGTTTGTCATGCAGCACATCCTGACCAACTTAAACATTAAAAAAAAATTGCAGCCCAAATTAAATATGCCTATAGAGTGAATGCAGCCTGTGGGCCACAACCTGAAATCTGTGAGATGAACCTTTGGCAGTATCTTTGCCAAACCTAGCATTTAGATCTCTGAGAGCAAAAAAAAAAAAACCTATATAAAATGTTGGAAGCATCTAAGAGTTGGAGAAAAGGGGGCTGTTAATTTAAGCCTGGCACCTACCTAAACAATCTCTGTGCTCCTTTCCAGAAGAGATATAAAACTAAGGCATACTGGGGGCACCTGGGTGGCTCCACGTGGAGTCTGCTTGAAATTCTCTCTCTGCCCCTCTCCCTCTGTGCTCGCTCTCTCTCTCTTAAAATAAATAAATAAACATTTAAAAAACAGCACAAAAGCCTAAGGCATACAACTAATTGACGATGTGGGAGTGAAATGAGAGATTTTCCTTGTCATTTACTTAGATTAACAGTATCAGCCTACATTTTCCTCTGTCAGCATTATTTTATACAGATAAAGCCTATTCCTTAGAGAAGGAATTTGTTTTCTATCATCCATGCTTGGTTACTGTCAAAAATTTTAGAGTGCCTGAGAAAAGTTAGAAGATTTGGACCTATATTTAACATTTCATCCTTCTTTACTCTGAAAGAGCAATCGTAATTATGGAGAGAAATATCTCATGCTTACGAGGTCCTGCAGAAAGCAGTAATTTACTTTTACAGAGAAAACATCACCTGGGGGATTAAATAAAAATTTTCTGTCTACAAAATTCAGGAGGAAAACAGCACAGGCAGACACACAGCAGAGAGAATGGCAGGAATCTCCAATTGCAGAGATATGAGCTTGCAGACACCCACTTGCTATTGATCAGACTGAGTGAGGGAGGATCACATCAGATCTGGAATCAGTTGCCTCCCCTCAAGTAAAGGCTTCTATACCTAAGACAAGAGCAGTTGTGCACATTATCTAGTCTAGATATGACCAGGACATTTCAACTGAGCCATTTCATTTTTATAAATGTTTGATATGATGACAGAGGACTAAGAACACACTTTTGCATAAATACACTCCTTATTGATCATGCTCAGCTCTCCCAGGATAATGCAGCCTGCATTTTCCTAATCTTGTAGCAATAGAACTTAGTATAAGAGTCAATTACCCTGAGTTTTATGTGGGCCATACTAACTGGTCCTTAAACCAGTTAGCAGGTGTATCCTGCTACAATTGTTTCAGTTTTATTGTGGTAAGTGACATGAAGGAGAAATACAGTGTTCTGTGAGGCTGTATTTTTACAGGTGCCAACTAGACTGAGGAATCAGGGAAAGATCACTGAATAAATGACATTTAAATGGACACTTGAAAGAAGGGTGAGTGGTATTTAGCCTGGGAAAGAGAAGTGGCTGTGGGTTTATGTGGAATGTAAGAGAGAGAGAGAGTAGGAGAAAGAGAGGGCGGGGGGGGGGGAGGGAAAGAGAGAAGGAGAGAGAGGGAAAGAGAAAGGGAGAGACGGAGGGAGAAAGAAAGAGAGAGCAAGAGCAGGAATAAAAATATTTGAAACTGTGTGCTAGTATTTTTAAGGGGGTTACAAGTTTTGAAACAGTACTCCACAAGATTATTCTGATCTCTTTCCTATGCCCAATTTAGAAACAGTGTTCTGTGCCATGAAGAGAAAAGAATATTTGAAGAGGTTAAATATTGTTGGACGGAGTGTGAAGTAAAATCAATAAGTATTATGGTTAAGAGCCTGGAAATGAATATCAAACAGACCTGGTTTAAATCACAGTTCCCTCCTTACCAGCTTTGACCTGGGCAAGTTCCTTGTTTAACCTCTCCAACTCTTTTATTTTTACTTGCAAAATAAGGAAAATGTATATATTAGAACCCAATAATATAAAGGCTAAGAGAAACAACAGATGTAAACAGTTTAGCATGGTGACTGTCAGATTACAAGCATTCAGACAATGGTAGCAGAAAAGATGAGCCAGTTCTATGGATGGTTGGACCTCAGGACACAGTGAGTGGGAGATTTAGTGGGTGATAATATTATATTAGTAAAGGTCCAACCTATGTACATAATCAACTCATTTGTTAAGAATTTGACCCCAGAGGCACCTGGATGCTCAATCAGTTGGGCATCCAACCTTGGCTTGGGTCATGATCTCATGGTTCATGGGTTTGAACCCTACCTCTGGCTCTGTGCTGACAGCTCAGAGGTTGGATCCTGCTTCAGATTCTGTCTCCCTCTCTGCTCCTCCCAGCTTGCACTCTCATTCTCTCTCTCTCTCTCTCTCTCAAAAATAAATAAATATTTAAAAAAGTATTTGAACCCACCCTTCAAGTTATTTTATTTTATCTTAGGCAGGTGTATCAATTTTCTAGGGCTACTTAAAAAAGTATCACAAACTATGTAGCCTTAAACAATAGAAATATATTCTTTCACAATTCTGGAGGCCAGAAATCCAAATCAAGGTGTTAGCAGGGCAGTGGATCTCTAAGACTCTGGGTAGAGTCCTTCCTTTTCTCTTCTTGGCCTCCCATGGTGGCATCAAACCTTGGTGTTCCTTGGCTTGCATACCAATCAGTACGATCTCTGCCCCTGTCCTACCTGGGCTTCTCCCCAGTATGTCTGAGTCTCTTCTCTTCTTAAAAAGACATCTATAATATTGATAATGACTTCATTGTAACTTGATTACATCCACAAATACTCTATTTCCAAGTAATATTAAGTTCAAAAGTACTGGGAGTTAGAGCTTCAGCATATCTTTTGTGTGGGTACAATTCAACGCACAACAGTAGGTGAGTGAGTGGTTATAGGACGGGCCTGTTCACCATGGATGGAGGGAAACCTTCTTCCATGGCAAGTTGAGGTTTCTAATCATGAATGATTGAGGTGCCCCATTCTTTTAGTTAATCGAGTTCTAGACAGGCCTGGATTATTAGGTTAGGGTTCTGAGTCCTTTAAATCTATTTTTCTCAGTTCTAAAAGTCTTCTTGATGATAATTTCAGGCCTTGTCAAAATTTTCTTATCTCTTATGATAAAGAAAGGGGGTTGAGGTCTATATACTAAGAGAAGGTAATCATTTTTAAAACTATTCTGGAGGCAGGATGATATAAAACAATCTATTATCTCGACTGTGCATTCTTAATGTAGCTCATTTTAATGGGTATTATTGGGAGGATCATGATCTTTTGGTTGTTTTTAAGATTAAACATTGTAACATTGAGCCTTTCTGCTTCAGTGAGAACTTCTGCCCTCCTGCATTCTTTATTCCATCAGTGTGATGGGGCTTATAGGTAGAATATATAGTGATGAGGTAGATATTTTCTCACAAAGGAATGAAAATCCACTTAGGATTTTTAAAATTAAGGAATTTTCCTCAGGCTAGATAATATTTAGGATACTTTAATCATATGTAGAAAAACAATTTTCAGACCCACAGTGAAAAAGACAAAAGGTTTACATACACTGTTACTCTTAGTTGTATGCATTGCCTTTGTAATATTAGGTACCCCAGCCATGTGCTCAATGTTGATGGGAACCACCCTGTCTGCCTGGCCTGGCTCAGCCATAAGTAAGGATGGATGAAGACAGAGTAGTGCTTTCAGTGTATTGCCACACCCCAGCAGGGAAATTTGGGGCCACCATTCAGGAAGCAAAGAGGGTAACTTGATTTTGGTCTATTCCACTTGGTGTATTAAAAATAAAATGTCTCCTTCAAGTCCTACTCTCAGGAAAAGTCTCATTTGACCTCAAACAAAAGGGCCACATCCTTTCTCAGTAGATTACAGAGACTTATATTTAAGCTGGGGATTTTCACATGTTATTTATTCTCCCTTGGTGTAGATATTTTACTGGGATGGACACAGTGACTTCAGTTGAAAAACTGGTTACAATCTGTGTTTCCTTAGAAAGGAAAAATCATTGCATGTCAGGAACTTGAAGATTAAGTCCCTGGACAGAGATTTTCCCAAGGATTCCCCAATAAACATAATATGAGAAGACAATACCATTCCAGCTGGTCAGCTGCATTGCCACTGGGGGGAAGATTTGTTATCCTGGAGACTTCACCTATGGGTCTACTAGTTTACTTAGCTTGAAAGTTTTAAAGTCAGAAGTTGAACTCTGGAAGGAATGGTAAAGATATAAAAATAATCACTGTTGGTTTAACTAGAAAAAAGAAATCCAGCCTCTTCACCTAAGGCTTGAATTCTGTGTATAGTTGTCCTTTTATTCCAGTCACATAATCTCACCAGTCCTTTAAAGAGGCAGGTGAGTGAAAACAATGTAAAATAAAAAAATAATTGCACTGGGGGTGGGGAAAGTTTGGAGATTAAAAGTAAATGAGGGAAGAAAATATAAAGAAATAAAAGTAAAAATAAACGGAAGCTGGAAGGATTTCAGTTTAAATAAACAATGGAATTCATGGGAAATTAAAAGAACAATATTAACAATAAAATGAATAATTGATAGAGCTAAGGTGTTAAATTATGAACAAAAGTATTATTGGGGGGCCTGGGTGGCTCAGTCGGTTAGGCATCCGACATCAGCTCAGGTCATGATCTCGCTATCTTTCAGTTCGAGCCCCACATCAGTCTCTGTGCTGTCAGCTCAGAGCCTGGAGCCTGCTTCAGATACTGTGTCTCCGTCTCTCTCTGACCCTCCCAAAAATGAATAAACGTTAAAAAAATTTTTTAAATGCCTTTTGAACAAAAGTATTATTTAAATAAAAGACATGTTAAACTATTAAGTTAGGGGGAAAAATTAGGGGAAAGAAACAGAGGATATGTAAGGAAAAAGTTAAATGCTGACAGACTTAGAAGCAACTGTAAGTTTTTTTAAAGGCTAAAATAAAATTGGGGTGCTTGGGTGGCTCAGTCTGTTGAGCATCTGACTCTTGATTTCAGCTCAGGTCATGATCCCCAGGGTCATGGGATAAAGCCCCACATTGGCCTCTGTGCTGAGTTTAGAGCCTGCTTGAGATTCTCTCTCCTCTCTCCTCCTCTCCAGCTCACCCATACTCTCTCTCTAAAATAAAATATAATGTTAAAAAAATGCTAAAATAAAATTTAGATAACTGGAACGTTGTTTTTAATAAAGTCCTAAGGGACATGTGGCAGCTCAAATTCCACCAACAATCACCATATAAGGGGCAAATGGAGTCTTTCCAATAAGGCAGCTTCAGATATTCCACTCAGTTGCCCTCCTGAGGGTGGAGGTTCCCAAGCTGTTCCTTGAAGGGCTTTGGGTCTGTATTTTTAGGAGAGAAAAAAACCTTGGGCTTTGACCATTGTCCTTAATATTTACTAGAGAATATTTATCTTCAGTTCCAGGATTTCTTACTTGCTAGGTGCAGGCAAGACTGTTACTTTTTTATCATTGGTATTATTGATGGTATATATGTTATGGTTAGTGTTATTTTTGTTTTGCATTAGTAGTAGCAGTGTTGTATTCCTGTTTTATACATGAGAAACTGAAATCGAAAGGGGTTAAGTGATCGCAGGTAATACAGCAAATCAGTGGCAAGGCAGAGCCCATGTACTGGGAATTCCAGACCCCCACACTAGGAGTCAGGTCTCTGATTATCAGCTCAGTACTCTCTTCACAACAGCATCTTCCCCTTATCTGATACAGCTTCTAGTAAATGTTGAAATTAAAGATATCAGAGAAGACTAACAGGAAGGTTATAAGATTTAGGAAAAAAGAGTTATTTTAGGGGAATGATTGGGGAATTGATAATCTAGGAAGGAGTTTAAGCTCATTCTCAAATACAAGAGGAAGCTCCTGATGACATCGCTTCTGAAGACAGACATAAGCCCCTCTCCTGTATTATTAAAATGGGGGCCAGGCTATGACAAAGCAAACAGCTGGGTAACATTGTGGATCGTGTCATCTAGACCCCTTTCTGCTCTGTTTTTGAGTCATCAGTTGTTTCTACCTTTCACCAGCATGTTGAGAGAATACAAAGACACCTGAAAAGAAGTTTCTACTGGATATAATCATCCAAGACCACAGATGATTACGGTTGAACATATCATTTCCTGCTTTCATCTCTCCTCTATTCTCTGACTTTTTTTGTCCTGATACTGGATTCTGGCCCTCTCTTTTTGTGCTTCTCTGTATCAGCATTCTATTTGGCACCTGTAGCTCCAGGAGAGAGACAGGGAGTCTCTTTCTTTGTGCCGGAGGAACAGATACCGGTCAGGCAGGTATTCTGTGCTCACTACACCTCTCAGCAAAAGGAGAAGAATCAGAGCCAAGTTCGTTCCTTTCCCTAAACTCACTCTCCTTCTTTTCCCTTTCCTTCTCTCTCTCTCTTTCTCTCTCTCTCTCTCTCTCTCTGCATAACATACAAGCTCTGGGGAGAAGACCAACATTCAGAGGATTCTGTAGTAATAGGAGAGGTATTTAGAAGCAAAAGATTTGCTTGGGAAAGTTTTGAGGTTTTTTTGTTTTGTTTTGTTTTTTGATGTAATCTTAGTTCCTGAAAGAAGGAATCATGAACTCTCATATCTCTGCAGCAGAACCTATCCTAGAATTCCCCTCAACTGACATACAATTAAAAATAGAGTCCAGTGGTGTGCAGTCAACTTTAAAGATCAACTGAGGCAGTAGCTATCCCTGGGATGAGCAATGGTGAGCAATACTTACCATAGGGAAGTCCAAATCTTGATTAGTATCCAGAGAATAAGTCATATGTATCTGAAAGATAATAGGGGTGGGGTGAATTTTGTCACTTTATCTAAATGTTGAACTATGGTTTGGCCGGTCTAAAATCCTCAGACTGTCTAGAGTGAGGTTGCTAGATTTAACAAATAAAAACAAAAGATGGTCAGTTAAATGTGAATTTCAGATAAGCAAGAGAATTTTTTTCTTTACTTATTTTATAACCAGAAGTTTGTACCTTTTGACCTTTGCCCATTTTGCCTACCTCCCTCAAACAACCATCAGTCTGTTCTTTATATGTGTTTGATTTTTTTTTTTTTGGATTCCACGTATAAATGAGATTATATGGTATTTGTCTTTCTCTGTCTTATTTTATTTAGCATAATGTCCTCAAGGAGAATCTATGTCATTGCAAATGGCAAGATTTCCTTATTTTTTAATAGATGAATAATATTCAATTGTATATATACCACATTTTCTTTATCCATTCATCTGTCAGTGGACACTTATGTTGTTTCCATATCTTGGCTGTTGTAAATAATGCTGCAGTAAACATGGAGGTGCTATCTTTTCAAGTTAGATTTTTGTTTCCTTAGGATAAATACCCAGAAGTAGAATTGCTGGATCATATAATAGTTCTATTTTTAATTTCTTAAAAAAAATTCAAGGGACCTCCATACTGTTTTTGCATAGTGGCTACACAAGTTTACATTCCCACCAACAGTGCACAAGGGTTCCCTTTTCTTCACATCCTTATATTTGAAAATATAAAAATGTTCCATATGTTTCATAGTATATACTTACACTAAATAAATACTTGCTGTTTATTGGAAATTCAAATTTAACTGATGTCCTGTAATTTATCTGGCAATCCTAGTTGGAGAGAACTCCAGATTCATCTGGAATAACTCCCAGATCAGAAAGCAGGTGACTTCATCGAAGTCAGAGTAGGAAACCTGCTAGCAGCGGGCACACTATCGGAGAATGTTTGTCCTGTTTTGAAAATTGCCTTCATCCATCCTAAAGAGATTGAGAAATATTTCTTTGATACAATGTAGGACTCTAAAATGTTCTTTTCATCTCCTCCTTTTTAATGATTGAGTACTATCCAACAGTTTTTTTTTTTTAAGTAAAATGTCTTAGATATTTTTGAGGTAAGTGTGACTCACACATAAGGGTCCTGAGACAATAGAAGAATAACTTTTTTGCAAGGCATTATTTCATATTGATAAGATAACTATTTTGACCTGAAGTTAGGGACTATGAAAGCTTTTGATGATAGGAGATAGAAAATGAACATAGATTTTGAAAAGTTGAAGAAACTTATCCAAGTAATATTAAGCCCAGAAATTATTCTAGGACTGTGTTTAGCTAGGGATACAGTCTTTCCTCCTTGTTGTTGCAACTGTAGGATACATTTGTAGGCACAGGAAGGTTGAAGTTTTAGGCTAGTATTAGGGTAATAGTCTTATTCACAGAGACTTTGTACCTCTTGAACTGCCAGCATTTATACTGGTTTGCTCTTTGACAGTAGAGTCTCCTGGCACTATAACCCTTTCTCTTTCAATCATATAACAGCCAGAAAAACCGAAGGACTTTGGACTCTCTGTTTTCTGAAAAAGTAGTACCTTTGGAAGGAAGCCAGTTTAGATAAGTTTTTATTTTTCAACTTACCACTTTTCTCCTGGGTGCTAATATCGTTCTCTTTCTCTTTCTTTTTCTTTTTAAAGAAATGATTTTATTCAGGGTTTTGTAATAACCATAATGTGAATGTTTGTTCATTAGTGGAGAACATGTGGAGAAAAAGTAAGGGGATCTGGGGCTTAGGAGAAGCAGATAGAGAAGGGAGTCATCTGAGAACCTTGTGGGAATCATGAGAAGGATGGCGATGGGTGCTATCTAAGTCATCGAAGAAAGATGGAGGTGGATACTATTTTGGAATGTGAAGTAGCAGGTGGTCCATTGTGGTTAGCCATTTTGTGGAACACAAAAGAGAATTTCTTTCTGGAAGCACAAGGCTGAGATAAAGTACAATGTGGGCAAATGGAAACTAAAAATATGTTCTCCTATTTCTGGTTGCATGCATAGCACTGATCTTTCAGTTAACTAATGTTTTCTGTACTGTTTGATAAAATGTATCAAAATTAGCAGAGCCTCAAAAAAGAGAAGGGAAGGAAAAGGAAAGTAGGAAAAGAGGGAAGGAGGGAAAAAAGAGAAAAAAAGGTAGCATTCTGTGTATTCATGGGGACTTATTGTCTTGTGGCTCATTCCTAGAGAATGTTTCTCATTTAGCTAGTTAGAAAAAAATGTCAGGCTATACAAAATTAAAAATATATTGATCTCAAATAAATAAACTTTACTTGCTAGAGAGCACAAAGTTTCTAGCTACAAAGTCAAAATGATTTAAAATATACATGTAATCAACTATCTCCTCCTTCCTATTTTTATTTAATTTGATCTTTCCTAAAATAATTAATTCAGCCATAAAATCTCAGGGTGCATATCTCAGAATTCATATAGGAAACACCTTCTTTAGATTGACAAGACACCTATAAATTAGCCTTTCAGCTCTGCTCAAATGCAGAGAACTCTAACCTCAAGCATTAATTGAAATATCACCATACTTTGAAAGAGTTTACTACTGATACAAATGCAAAGCTATCCATATATAATAAAAACAGCAAAAGAAAAAAGAAGAAAGGAATAGAATTGTGGTTCTCAAATGTTAATGTGCCTAAAAATTACCTGAGTCTGATTCTGGAGAAATAGGTGAATTTGCCTTGGTTGCTAGCAACCTTTCTCTAACACAATCCTAAAGTGGCCCCAGGATGATATGGAGTTTGATGGATTTTGGAAAGTCACGTAGCAAACTTACACAGACCCACAGGGAGCACAGAGGAAGAAGGAGGATAGTTTAGTTCTAGTGCAGAGAGAAGGGAACTCCCAGGAGGGTGTGTGTGGAGGTGAGTTTAATTGTGTCAGGGTACAAACAGCTTTTAGGGAAGTGTTAGCTTCAGATCCAGCCTTGCCTATAGGCCTAGTTTTGAATTGAAGATGGGGGAATATACCTAGTTTTGAATGCCTGCAGTCTTGTGGTCATCCTATTGGCCGGTGATTTTAAATTGCATAGGCCATACTCCCAAGGTGGCATTTTCAAAGTATATATACCTCACGCTGCCCCTCTGGGATTCTGAAACACTTTCTCAGGAATGTGCAGGCCCCTGGTTGAGAATCACTCTATGTAAAGGGAGTTTGTAGTGATGGAAGTATGTAGACCATGGGAATAGTTTGAAGGCACAAGAAAAAAAAAAGTTTGTGGTTCCCTGATTAGAAATGAAAGATGCAATTTGTATAGATGAGCCAGAGAGTATTTGTTTTCTAAGGAGTTAAAGCTAAGCATGGATCACTAGATATGCATGTCATGTCTGGTATAAGAAAGTAACTGCTCTAATGTGTACCACCCTGGGCCTGCATGGGGCATGGGACAGAACCACAACACAGGAGTCAGAGAATGAAGGTAATTGGGACAGTGAAACAAGAAAAGGATTAGGTCCAGTAGCAAAGTGAATGTCACCCTCTACTTTTGTCTTCATCAGTATCATAGTGCAAAGGAGCCAACTCTTTAAGAATATGAAAACCAGTTGAAACCAGCTTATTTAAAAAAACGTATCGGGTTCCTACTCTATGTGTGTAAGTCACTGAGTTATGCTCTGGGGCTACAGAGAATAAAGTGACTTCAGCCTAGTTGTGTGGGTTGGACAGACAAGCAGATTTAGAACTATAAGAATTATTCATGGATTGTCATAAGGGCTTATAAGAAGAGGGAGAGAGATATAGAGGGCATTCTTGAGGATGTGTCATTTGAGCAGTGTCTTTAAGGATGATTAGAAATTATTCAGGTAGAAAAAGGGGGAGAAGGGCATTGGGAAAAAAATCGTACAATGGCTCAGTGGCTCAGCAGAGGAGAGAGAATTCATCTGTGTCATCCATGTCATACACATGGCGTCTGTACATGGTACGTGGAGTGGCATGGTTAGGGCACAGCTTTTGGAGCTCTGCATAGGGTTAACCCTACTCCATGAGCCACAGGAGCCACTGAAGGCTTGCAGCAGAGGAGCCATGCTGTGATTTGCTTAAGGAAAGAGCATCCTGGAGCAGTGAAGACGTGGGAGGAAGAACAGCACGAGACCCCTCCAGCTTCTCAGTAGGTGGGGGAATATGAGTGTCTTGGCGCCCACTTTCTGGCCTTCCTTTGTCTTCTTCATTGCTTCTTACTTTTGCTGCTTTCTCTCTAGCTCCTTTATTGCCTGTTTCCTTTCCAATCATCATATTTTTCTTCTGTTTTGGCTTTCCTTTTTCCCCCCCTCTCCTTTCATATTTGTACTTTCTTTTCCAGTTTACCACAACCCCTTTATCCATTATCAGACTGATGTATTTTTAAAATTTCTTATAAAATACATTGCCTGGTTGCCCATTTACTGCTTCTGGAGAAAAAGGTTGCCACCTAGAACTAAGAGGACATTAACACATCTTGATCAGTTTCCTAAATTAATTTTCTTTTGACTCTTTCATCTTGAAAGGAAATTTTACCAACAAGAGAAAGGGATTTCCTAAACTCTGAATGAACTCCTTAAATGTTGAGAAACAGGGGCACCTGGGGGGCTCAGTCGGTTGAGCAGCCAACTCTTGATTTCAGCTCAGGTCATAACCTAAGGGTCGTGGGGTTGTGTCCTGTTCATTCTCTGCACTGAATGTAGAGTCTGCTTAAGATTCTCTCTCTCTCTCTCTCTCTCTCTCTCTCTCTCCCACTGCCCCTCTCCCTGACTTGTGTGCTCTCTCTCTCTAAACAAATAAACAAACAAATAAATAATGAGAAAGTATAAGGACTGACAGAATAAATTACAGAGTAGGGGAGAACTCAGGTTCAGTGGGCACACTCTTCATTAAAACACCTTTTCCACTCATGGAAGGATAAAGACAGGGAAACAGAAGAGTTGGACAGGAAATGAGACCCTAGCTGGTAATGAAAATACCTTTAGTTGTCAAATGTAAGGACCCCATCATTTCTTCTCTCCACAATTAGCAAGGGTGAGAATTCCTGAGCAAGAAGAAGTAAATTAAATGTAGACAGTTACAATTCTCCCACTCCATGGCTGCACTAATTTTCAATCATACCACTTTTCAGAGAAAATAAATGTGGTTCTGAAGTATGTTTTGTACTATACGCTATTTTATTAAATGGCCTGGTATTTAATTTTCTTCTAAAACTCGGACCATACAGGAGTCTTATTTCTCTTTCAAAAATAGTTATCAACATTATTTAGACCTTGTTTGATTTGGTTTTTTATTTGTGTGGCTCCTAATTTGTTTTAGCTTTCTGTAGCAGTGGCTCTTGATACATCTGTTAATGTGTAGAATCCTTGCCTGATATACTGTGATATTTGGGTTGTGATATTAGGTGAAGGGCTGCAATTTTTATTCACTTCTTTGAGCAGCAGTTATTGAGAAGAGAGAATAGGCTTTTTGGCTTCCTCATGACCCTAGGCAATTCATGTACCTCTGGCTGTTGATTTGTTCCAGATATTGTTTTAGTATCAGGTCAGGTTGAAAGACTTAAAAGAGAGAGAGAGAGAGAGAGAGAGAGAGAGAGAGAGAGAGAGAGATAAAGTGAGAAGAGAAGGAAAATACAATCAAATTCCAGATATGAATGAAGTTTAGAAGTAACTTATTTTCAGGAATAACTCTCCTTACTTGAGGTCTTAGCCAGTCATATAGCATCATTTCTACCTATTGTAATTTAGCATACTTGTTCTCTTGCCTCCTTGTACCTTGTTCATGTGAGAAGCTTGCCCTCATCGTAATGAATTTGTCTTTCCTGAAGATTTTTATTTAAATAGATGACCCGGGGTGCCTGGGTGGCTCAGTCAGTTAAATGCTCACCTCTTGGTTTTGGCTCAGGTCACAATCTCATTGTTTGTGAGTTTGAGTACCATGTCGGACTCTGTGCTGGTGGTGCAGATCCTGCTTGGGATTCTCTCTCCCTCTCTCTCTGTCCCTCCCCTGCTCTCTCTCTCTCTCTCAAAATAAATAAATAAACTTAAAAAAGAATAAAAAAATAAATATATGACCCATATTTTAAACATAGAATACATGATCTTTACACAAATTCTCAGTTTTCCATATATTTGTTTTAAACATATTTAATGAAAAACTAAAATGTATTATGTGCTATTGGAAGAGACTATGGAGGACCAGAATGCTGCCTCAAAGTTTTTGCAATCCAGGTGAAACAAAACATGTACACAAGTCCATTACCAGGTAAGTATGCTCAGAGGAGATGGGGATGGTAAAGACCAAAGGGACCAGGGAGTCTAAGTTGACAGAAAGTGGTATATGGGATCCGCCCTTACTTCCTAGAATCATGGACTCTCATAAACTACTACTAAAGAATAGATTTTATGTCCTTACAACTTCTGTTGTAATCCTGAAAATGATTCCATGGGGAGACCCAGAAGAAGCTGAAAAAATGAGAAAAGAGTCTAGGAATTGGTTTTCTGGGAATTCCATTCGAGCTACCCTGTGTTTACTTAAGCATGTATCTATCTTGTTGAGGATAAATCACACAGGGGAAATAAAGTAACTTGAGGAAACTCTATTTCCAAACAATAACCTATTCTGTGCTGGAACTACCTGTAGAAGGGGCATTCTATGCTCATACTGCTTATTCTGTAGATGAGAATACAGCCTCGGGCATCATGGACCAAGAAGGCTGGGGTGCAAACTTGAGCATCTGTGCATAAGCTTAAGAGGATCTTGATAGATGATAGGCTGGGGGTGGGTTGCGTGTAACCCCAAACTTTTTTCCTTTCTGCTTGGGATGACCAGTATTATAGACAGCCAGGCCAACATGGTAGAAAGTCACTTGAGCACCAGAAACCAAGAAAATATAAATATGCGAAGTTGGAGTTGGTCTTTGACTACTGAAATTTCAATATAAATGGGCAAAATACTGGAGAATTAGATAAAATGGAGAAGGTCAGTGACATTTATTAGATAAAGAGGCTTATAGAATAGAATTTATTTTTCGATAAAGTTGTGATGAAAGTCTTCCAGAAAGAGCAATTTTAAACAAGTCCTATTTGGAAAGCTTAGCAGAAGGTTGAGTAATGAAAACAGAGTGTAATGGGTAGAGAAGATGACATGGAAGACTATACTAGAAGGCAGGAACAGTGGAAGAAGTGGCGATGGCAGACCTAAACAGACCTAGTTTGGCTTCAAGGCTTTTGATTTCAATGGAAAGTAGAAGGGGAGAAGACATTCCAGTACAATACAAAATCCACTCAAATTTGATCCTTGAAGTAGGTCACCTTAGTATAGTGAATGGGGATGTAAGGAATGAGGATAGAGCAGCAGTAGATTAAGAGTAAGGCCTTCAGGAAAAATTACGAGTTTTACTTACAGATAGATAGATGTTAAGGAGGAATAGGAATGATTAAATTCCCATTTATTTTCTCCTAATTGTCTTTTTTTTTCACTATCATGTTCTTACGTCCTCTGCCTATCTTCCACTGCTGCAAAACCTAACAATTTTGCTGCTTTGGGTTGATTGGCTCTATTTTTTCAAGTAAGAATAATGGTCAGGAGGAGAATGTAGAGGAGGGTGACCAGAATATATTTATAGCAGTTCAATCAGATTTCATGTGTTTGCTTTAGGCACAGATATAGTTTATGAAGAACTGTTTTAATCTCAATAAAACAATGAAAATACTCCAGTCATGAAAAGAAAAGTTAACTTTTATACTTGTGAATCAAAATTAGAATTTTAGCAAGACTCACTACAAAACCAAAACTGTTGATAGTTTAGATATGTATTAATTACTTGCATCTCCACCTGATCTGACTATAAAATTGGAAAATCATAAGGTAACTGACTAGATGATTTTAATCGGCTGTTTGAATATCAGCTACCAAAGTGGTACCTGACTGTGTTAATGACTGAGCAATAATTTGTAGGGTATTTTTTTCTCCTTTTTCAAATTCAAAACAGAAAACTATCTTATGCAAATATGGGCCTTCAAATACATTTTGATTGTTATTTTGAAAGAGATAATCTGGAATTCTTGGAAGCCTGTCTTTGTTTTCTATTTGCCTATAAATCAAAGGGCATAAGCCAAAATCAGAAAGTAATTTGTTACTTCATTCAGTGATAAGCTAAATGTAAAGTTCTAAAGACATACAAATGTCTCTGCAATCATATTTGGCTACAGCAAAATGACAACATTTTAATCTTCCTTTTTATTTTGGTTGTTCTTGACATGAGAACAATGCAATCATTTTTAAAAGTCAACTGGATGAGATCTCAGCAACCAAGAACTCTGCCTTTCATTTGTGTCACATATGAAACCAAAACCCAGCAAAGTGAAGTGAATGAATCAGTTACACAGCTTATAGTGGCAGAATTCTGTTGTGTAAAAGTCTTTTAAATACAGTAAAACCTTGGTTGAGAGCATAATTCATTCCGGAAACATGCTTGTAATATGAAGCACTTGCATAGTAAAGCAAATTTCCCCATAAGAGATAATGGAAACTCAGATGATTCATTCCATATCCCAAAAATATTCATATAAAAACAATTGCGATGCTGTGATATAATACAAAATAATAAAGAAAATATAAAATATAAAGAAAAATAAACAAATTAACCTGCAAAAACCTTTGAAAACCTTTGTGGCTGGTGTGAGGGAGACAAGAGAGAGGAGGATTATTGTGTAGGATGGCTTTCACTATCACTAATGCAATCACTGCTATCTATTGGCTCAATGGGATCCTTTTGCTGCATAGGGGCCATTGTATACACTCACATGGATGTTGACTACAGTACAATATTAATAAACTCTCATCATATACTGTATTTAATGTAACTGGCAATAAGGCAGCAGAGGAAAGTGTCTATATCTGCAGAGAGCCTGATCTAGAACGAAGCAAAGCATTCCTAAGCTTATTCTTTTATGGAAAACCAAAGAGCTGCCCATAGGTGCTTTGAAGTGACTAGTGCTAGTTGTGGGCACCTTCCAATGTTCTGAAAAATTACTGATTTCTGCCAAACACCGTGGCCTGAGACCAAGCATCCGATCACGGGAGACAGTCGCCCACAATTCTGTGGCGAGTGAGAGAGAGAAGAATCATTGGCTCAGTTGTGATCATGTGATGTTCAGCATCACATACTACTCCTATTGCAAGACTTTGCCCGTTTATTGAGTTAAAATTCATTAGAAGTGTTTGTTCATCTTGTGAAACACTCCCAGAACAAGTTACTGTAACTCTCTGTGGCATTCGTAATAGAATCTAAACTCCTTGGTTTAGCACCTAACAACTTGTCATAATCTGCCTCTTCCTTTCTGGCCTCATCTCTGCAGATTTCTACATGTAATCTTTGCTCCAACCATACTAAACTATTCATCAACCAAATATGTAGTGTATCATGATTTGTGTACATTAACTGCCGCCTGGGAAGGACACACCTCCTTCCTGATTTGTCTAGCTAAGCACTACTCTTTCTCTCTGGGGAAACTTTCCCTAAAGGACTTCCATGGCCTATCTCATGGTTTCTGTGGCAATTCTACATACTTCCATCATAATCTCACCACAGTCTATTTTATTTTTTTATTTATTTAATTTTTAAATGTTTATTTATTTATTTATTTACTTACTTACTTACTTATTTATCTAGATGGGGAGAGTGTGAATGGGGAGGGGCAGAGAGAGAGAGAGACACAGAGGATCTGAAGTGGGCTCTGTGCTGACAGAGCCCGCAGTGGGGCTCTAATGAACGAACTATGAGATCATGACCTGAGCTGAAGTCAGACACTTAACCAACTGAGCCACCTAGATGCCCCACCACAGTCTATTCTAAATGCCTCACTAGAGCATAGATCTTTGAGTATAAGCATTATGACCCCTTTTAATCCGTATAACCATAAAAACAACAACAACACTAATAATAATAATATTGTCATTTATTAAGTGCTTACAATGTGTAGGCACTGTTCTAATTGTTTTATTGGTATTACCTCATTCCTAAACACAGTGCCTGGCACAGAAACCCTAAATAAGTAGTTGTCAATTGATCGTTTGAAATAATGCATGCATACAAGAGTGAATGCTAGAATACTGACCTCAATTATTCCCAATCCAGAGATTTGAGTAGATTCTACTATTGGTTGTCTAATATCCAGACAGGTGTCAGTGGACATGAAAAGCTCTTTGGCTGCCCTTTTGCAGATGTTTGAATCTAAGTTAGAGAGAATAGAACACACCTGAAACCTTATTGATATGGCTGTAACTATTATAACTTGGCTTAGAAAAGCCAGATACTCAGGAAGAAAGTCTTCCTCGTAGTGACATCATGGTTCATGATAGGAGTTTTCTAGATAAATTGAAACCATTCATCCTAGGCCAGACTAATATAGATGGATAGCAATTTTACATTCCAAAACTTATGCCAATTTCTTTGTGTCTTAATATGTAAGGCCTTACATATTAAGTGAAATAACCAAAATCCTACTCCCCTTCTGCCCTTGAGTTTTGTTATTTCACAAAGATTATGTATTTACAGTACTAGGGAAGGTATATAAAGAAGGGTTACATCTATAGAATGATTCTTATGCATCATTGTACATAGATCCTTGACTAAAACATCTGGTGTCATATTTTAAAAAATATATTTAGCAAATAATGTAGAATGAAGAAAATTGTATTGATGAAAACCAGTACACATGTAAAATGTCATTCAAATGCCATGGTAGTTAAAATAATGTACTAATTTTTAGTTCGAAAAGAAAGTTTTCAAATTTTGACGTAGCTTAGAGCAGGGAATAGTGCATGGGCTTCAGACAGGTGGTCCGTGATCCCTACAACTGTGTGCAAAAATTTGTATTTGCATGCTTATGTTTCGGAGAGTGGAGAGAGGCTTTTATCGGGTAGTCAAAGGGATCTGTGTCTCTCAAATGATTAGGAATTACTGCTGTCAAGTAATTTCAGCCATCCAGCTTGCAAAGCTCTGCAATATGGGTTAGGAAGTCCATATTTTAAAAGTATTAGTTTCAAAGGCAAAATTTAGCAAGTTAAATAAACTGTATGCTTAGGTGGTCCCCCTCAGGTCAAGGGTTAGTTAGTCATGTGCTAGAGCATTGTCTTATTTTCTGTGCTGTAGCAAAATGATATATTTCTCTTTTGGCCCTTGGGTCCTATTTGAATTTTGGAGATTAAAATTAAATAGTCCTAATGAGAGGGTTTCCTTTCTAAATTGGGCTCTGCTGAAAACATCGACAATTCAGAAGCTATCAGGTGGCCTTTGGGACTGTCTGTGGCAATACAAAAGGGAAGTTTATATTGGTGATGGTGACTAAAACCCTGCCACAAACTGGAATTGTAACAATTAACTATGGTCATCATTTGTATGGTCATTCAGATTCATAACTTTTATAAAACTTTTCTTGTGAATCCCTCAATAAATAAACACACCTAGTTTTGATGTGAAGCTCTGTAAAATTTTTGTTGTTGTTGTTTAGAGCAAGTTAGGGTATGAATGCCCTAAAGAAATGCCATTGTGGACATTGTGCTGGGCTTCGAAAATCATATGACTGAGAAATTCATGTTTGTATGTGTATTAAGCCAGGGGACGATTTCTAAAGACTAAACATGGATCTCAGCACTCAAAGTCAAAGCAGTCAATAAATCGTTTTGTTGGGTAAGATATTGTTTATCCTGTGTTATTAAAACACAAAGCAAATTATTGAAATGTCCTTTTCAAGATAAAAAAGGATAATTTCAAAACTGAGAATATAGAATTTAACTTGCTTGTGCCCCTTTCATAATAACATTCAGATCAGCCTGAAGTTCAACTTTAATTTTGTAAATGAGGTTTCCTGCTTTATGATGTAGTTGTTTTGCATACCGAGATTGTGTGGTTTAAAAAATGTTTATATGTTGGGTGAAATATACCAATATTGTTATTGTTTAAGTGTTTAAAAAATACCTAGAGAAACTCACTCATGGAACAACATTGTACAAAAAGCATTTCATTATGTGGTGTATTGAGAAAAGGCTACTGTAAAAGAAGGAAGTGGCTGATGGCAGGCTGGAGTAAACACTTTTTTTTTTAATGTTTTATTTATTTTTGGGAAAGAGAGGGAGAGACAGAGTTTGAGCAGGGGAGGGACAGAGAGAGAGGGAGACACAGAATCTTAAGCAGGCTCCAGGTTCTGAGCTGTCAGCACAGAGCCTGATGCGGGGCTTGAACTCACAAACCTCAAGATCGTGACCTGAGCCCAAGTTGAACACTTAATTGACTGAGCCACACAGGCATCCCTGGAGTAAACACTCTTTTTTAAAAAAAATTTTTTAAATGTTTTATTTATTTTTGAGACAGAGAGAGAGAGAGCTCGAGCAAGAGAGGGGCAAAGAGAGAGGGAGACACAGAATCCAAGGCAGGCTCCAGGCTCTGAGTTGTCATCACAGAGCCTCATCCAGGGCTCAAACTCACAAATTGTGAGATCATGACCTGAGCTGAAGTCGGATGGTTAACCAACTGAGCCACCCAGGCGCCCCTGGAGTAAACACTCTTAAAGGCAGTTTCTAGCCTTACGATTTCAGACTTCTATCATTGGAAAAATATGATGACTACACTCACTATCAAATGTCTAGAGAATTAATTCAAGTTTACAACAGTGCAAAACTTTTTATCTGAATAAGCAAGTTCCTTGTTAATAATTTGATACTGCATTCTTTGTATTAACGAATCGTCTGAAAAGCCACTTGAGTATTGAGATAAATGTTGTAATCTCATTTAGGGATGGGGCTTTGTGCAAAGATAGTCAAATAGAATTAAAATAAGGAAAGAATTGAATGATTTCACATTCTCCCCCCCACCCTGCTTTGTCTGTCATTTGACTAAAAGTCTGCTTCTTTACTTCAAGACTTTTAAAATAAGTACGTATTGACGCACCGATCTGGTGTACGTGGTTTCTGTTCTTCAGAATTTGCTCTTATAACTCGTATTAAGGTCTTGAACTTTTGCTGGTGTGTCCCTCACATCTCCGGTTACTTATAATATTAAAAGACCAGACTCTTACCATATACTTTGATAAATTATTTTTTCCTCAGTGCTTACTTACTTGTCTTTTTCTAGTTTCTCCTAAATCTGCTGAAAAAAATTAATGAGCTTTCCATCCAAAGCTGATATATTGACCTTATTTTTAGTGATGATTTCAAGCCACTTCTTTGCTCTTCTCAAGGTAACCTTGGTGATATTGTTACATTTGTTCATTATCATTTTTTATGCAGCAACTATCTCTATTGATTTGTCTGTGGCCTTTGATTCGATGAATCACAACATATTGCTATTTGAGTGTCCCTCAATTTGGCAAAGTTTAACTATAGTGGAATGGTTCTCAGGCTACATTAGTGAATAAACCCCAGTCATTTTGTTTAATGGTGTTGAATATGAGGTGAAAATGTTACATTCAAAGTTACCTCAGGAGCTAATTATGGGGCTTTTTACTTTTTCAGTTTTTATTAATGACCTGCCGACATCATATAGTTCATGAAATGCTCTGAATGTGTACATGCTGATGATATGACCTCAGACCTAGCCAGAACTCGGGCAGTATGAAAGCATTGTGTGTTTAATTTAGAGATTTATTGAGTGATGTTCACAACATAGATACAAAGTTTACGCAGAATTTACAGGCCCGCAGTTTTTTTAACTACACAGAAAAATCCTGGGGAATTTTATAGTCACCTATTTTATAAATGGAAATAAGAGCGCCAGTAGCTTAAGTGGAAAATGAAAAGTATATCTGGACCTTTATATACAATCATATTCCCATATCAAATAATATAATTTTGGTTGGTAAAAACTTCACATTTCAGAAGTATGCTATTTCCCAGTAAAGAGTTAAAAAATATATAAATATATGTAGCTTCTTTATACCCATCTCTCTGAACGAAAATGTGGATGTATACTTTCTTCAGAATGTTCTTTTAAGTTCAGTCAGTTATGAAGTGACAAAATTTCTCCACAGTAACAAAAGGTTCTTTAAGACTAGATTGCCAAGTATAGTTTTGTATCATCCACTTGCTAAAACATATATAAAGGTGGCGTACACTGGGTATGGTCCATATGCTTTGGAGTAACTTCTCCACTTACAGAAATCTCCCTTTGCTGCCTCCCTGTAGAGGAAGAGGTAGGGTACTGGACCATATATAGTATAGTAGGATTCTCCATACTTTCCTTGGACCAAAATAGAGGAATTGTTTCTACAGAGAGAAAGAGAACAGTCTGGATGGATGGCTTTTGTGCCTGGGTTTTCAGTACATCCTAAGTTCAGCAGCACAGACCTTGGGTTCCAGGGGTTTCTTCTATGGCTCATAATAAACTTTCCTTGTGTGTAGAAGCTATGAATATACTAATTGCAAGGAGATGAAAGGCATATGGTTTCTGTACCAAGGAACTTATAGTTCAGTGGGCTATACAGTGGTTAAGAGAAAGAGTTCTGAGCAAGGTCACCTGGTTTCAAATTCTAGTTCTGTTGTTATCCAGATGAGCAACATCGGGAACACTGCTTATCCTCTCTGGTTTTAGTGTCTCCATGCCCAATATGGAGATCATAATCTTAGCTACCTTATCGAGCTGCTGAGGGTTAAGTTAGATAATACACATTAGAGGCTTCCCAAAGTGAGAAACATGTACAATGCTGAATGAACAGTTAAGTACGGTTGTTATTAAAGAAATAAGCATCCTACCATAAGAAAAGTGCTATAGAATAATAAACAATACATTTCAAGAGCACAGGAGGAGAATCAGTCAGTTCTGACTTAAGGAAATGGCTGTTGAAGAGAAGGACATGGAAGAGATGACATTTAAAAATAATAGTCACAAGGTGCCTGGGTGGCTCAGTCGGTTAAGCGGCCGACTTTGGTTCAGGCCATATCTTGCCGTTCATGGGTTTGAGCCCCGTGTTGGGCTCTGTGTCCAGCTCAAAGCCTGGAGCCTGCTTCTTATTCCGTGTCTTCTTCTCTCTGCCCCTCCCCCACTCATGCTCTGTCTCTTTCTCAAAAATAAGTAAAAACATTAAAAAATTTTTAAATAGATAATAGTCACTGCTGCACAATTATTATGTTGCAGGCACTGAACTGAGCACTTTAGAGACTTGATCTCATTTAATCCTCATTTAATACAATGCCCTGTAAAAGGACTCTTCTTTTCCAGAGGACACTCTGAGCTATGAAGCAATGAAGCAGTGAAGGCTGAATAATTTGCCCCAGTTCCCAGAGCCAGGAGGTGGCAGGGCTGGGATGTGGCTTGAAGCCATGCTAGATCCACACCAAAGTTTTTAAGCATATTAATGCCCATGCTTTTGAGTGCTACACTGCATCTCCTTCCCGTCCCCGCCCCCGGCACATCTGGAAAGGGTGTATGCTGGTTGAAGACAGGGCTAGGCAGAGAACAATTTCAGGCAGAGAGACAAATATGTGTAACAGTACAGAGGTGTGAAAATATGTAAAAGGAGTCTGGGGACCACATGTAAAGGGCCACTGGGGCCAGGCTAGAGTCTGGACTTGGGCTTATGAATAGTGGGGAGCCACTGAAGAATTTTAAAGCCACCAAGAGAAGTCACGTAATCAGCTTTGCATCTGAGAGAAGAAATACTAGGGACAGTGGTTCTGGATTGATTGAGGGGCCATGACATTACAGGTGGGAAACCTTTGGGAAGATCTGGGCAAGAAATGGTGAGAGCTTGAGGTTAGAGAAAAGCAGAGGGGTTAGTGAAAACAACAGATTGGAGAGGCGTTTCAGTGGTGGATTGAACGGGGCTTGAAAACGGGTAGCCTGAGTGCAGGAGAGTAAAGCAGAGGTTGCCACAGGTTTCCGTCTTGCTGGCTCGTGATTGAAATTAATGGAGATGGTGAATGCAAGAAGTTTACTTAATTTCCCTGTAAGGATTTGTTGGGTAAAGCCAGGGTTAAGAAATAGAAAAACTTCTAAAGGAGATATCTAGGAGCATTTTCAGAGACTTAAACTTGACAATGCAAACTTCTATTGTCTAAAAGAGGAGTAAAGGAGAAATTAAAGGTACTGGCACCTTGGAAAATTTCCAATTGCCATTACAGGCTCTTAGAGGGTCACTGGAAATGGCAAGTATGCACAACTTTCAATTACAGTAAAAGCTCACTGATTTGGATTAATTGGGGTAAAGGGCAGCCTGACTAAATAAAAGTCTGATTTATAGAAAAAATTTTAAATAAACTCAGTTTGATTACTTATTTAAGTATTTTAAGCTAAGTTAACTCTGTTTTCTATCACAAGTGATAAATTACTAAGAATGATTTGCAAATAATAAGAAAAAGTCCCAGTCTAAAGGGCAATTGTATTTATTAATTTGTTCATTAATTTAATAAATATTTAGTGCCCACCATATGCCAGGCAATACTGAACATAAATAATGCTTCTGAGCATCACTCTTTATGCTTTTAAAATAACCAATGCTCTTCTTTTCTTGTAAGTCTGAATCTTGACAAAGCTTGGATATCTGAAAATCTGGCCTCAGGATGAATCGCCTTGTAAGCCTTTCCTTGTGGTGCATAAAGTAGAAAGATCTCCATTTCAATGATCACAATTAGTGAGGTGGAAAGTCAGAGGTTTTCCTGTAGCAGAGTCTCCTATTGGTCTCCATGCTTCTGTTCTTATAGTTCTTCCATCCATCTTCCTCTCTGCCCTGGGCACCGTTTCTGAAATGTAAATCTCACCCTGTTGGTTCTAATTTTCATCTCCTTCCATCTTGGATATCATCTACAGGATAACATTCAAACAAGTTCTTTGGCATGGAATTCAAGACTCTGGTCATATATCAATCCTTACCTATTTCTATGTAACTCACTCAGAATTTGCCCCAAGCTTGCTTCTCAGAACCTGCTGCTCCCTGGCTCTGTATTTTTGCATATGTTGTCCCATCTGCTTAGAAGTCCCTTAACATTTTATCCTTGAACTTTTATTCATCCTTCAAAACTTGGTCAGGAGGGACCTTTTCTTTTTTCTCCCTCCTGGGCAGAATGACTCACCCCTTCTTTGTTTTACTTCTGTGATTCTGATATTGCATGTATCACATGAACATTTGTTTATGTGTTTAAATGTTTCTCTCCCCTACAAGACAATACATTTCTTGAGGTTGGGGGGCTTTGTTGCTTTCATATTTGTCTCTATGGTATTAAGTGTAGCATCAGATACAGTATAGATACTAATAAGTATTTACTGAATTAAGTTGAGTGGACTGTTCTTAACTAGTGTGGATTCTACCAAGACTTCTTGCCTTGCCTTTTTTATCCTGGCCCCTGTGTATTCAATTTAGCCTTACTTATAACAAACACTGGTCATCATACAAGGAGGAAGGGGTACCCGGTCAAATAAAAAAAAAATCATGTAGTTATTTCTCATTATAAATTTGGGTTGAAAAGGTGCTTTACAATTATGTATACATGTTTTCTTACCTTTATAATTAATTTTTCTATACAATCCACTCTCATTCTCTCAGTCTGCTCCCACCACATCTTCTTTCTATCACTGTCTCTATATCACTGTCTGTATAGGTTCAAAGGCAGCTCCGTAATTAGACTACAATTTTCCCTTTAAATCTCATTTTAGTGATGTGCCATCAGAATCTCAGAACCCCCACATCTGGGGGTTAGGCATATTTAAATGCTATAGTTTATCTCCATAAATTCCTGCTACATTTGATCTTCTGACTATTAGCTTTCTCTACTGTCTAACTCTTCCAGCAATTCTGTCTTAGGGCCCATAACTGTAAATGATCACTATGACAAGAAGAGATGCAATTAGTTAGATTAATGTTCAAAGAGTTCCCTTTAAGTTGTCAATACCCATATTTATATCATAATGCTGTAATTTTGGCAGAATTATTTGCTTTTTATGAAAATCCGATGAAGCAATTTTCAGATATTCTAACATGAATCAAAAATTTGAAAAATACACAGATACATATCCATACTCCTATTAACTTTTCTCCATTTTAAGTAATTTTATATTTTGGGATTTGGGCTGGGGAAGAAGAGTAACCACATATTTTAAGAATGGATTTTCAAACAGACCTTCCAGTCTAGTTTTGAAAAGTCAAGGCAACATTTTTGGGCTTTGCTGACTGATGGCAAAGTACAAAGAAAATGGTGAAAAGATTTTTCTTAATATCTATAGGAAAGTAATTTGAAATCTTTGTAACGTGTTGCCAGGTTCTAGTATGTGTGAGGTTTTATCACACACACACACACACACACACACACACACACACACACACACACACACAGAGGATTATATGAGAAAGTAAAGAAAAACTAGTTTCTAAAACTAACCAAAGAGAAAAGGAGTAATGGAGTTTATAATAGGTGATTGTTCTGATATCCAATGCCATAAAATCCATGCCATATTTCTGTATTGTCAAGTATTCTAGAGATTGAAGTTCAGAGTCATGTATATAGTTAGAGATTTGGATATTGATAGAAACCTGGTAATGTTTTGGCTGGATGGACTCAATTTTCTTATTTACAGTGAGTTAGCAGAAAATAAGACACAATAGTAGATTTTGTGTCCGCATCATTGTGCTCTGTTCAGAAATTCTGATCATTTTACTTGCAACCTTTGTCTCCATTTTATGTCACTGAAAAAGACATTTTTAATGCTAATGAAAGGCTTCCCCTCATCCTTTACTCCTTAAGTTAATCAATTAAGGAAGCCCATCACGAAGGATCATAAGTTCCACGATGAGGATGTCAAGACTGTAATTGGCTTTACTGCCTGTATTATTACTTACCAAAGCTTCATTATTACTAACACCACACGACAGCAGAGAGAGCCCCTCACTGGTCTTTGTTTAAAGAAACCTCCAGAAGGGTTGCCCCTTAATAATAGTCTGTGAAATCCCAATCATGCACTGATTCAATTCTGTATTTTAATTATGTTGATACCTAGTATTTTAGAAGTTTGAAACTGCAAAATGCATGAAATAATGTTATGTCTAGGATCTAAGCAAAGCCACTCTGGGCCACTTGGTAAATGTCCATTTCAGAACAGGCAAGGCGTTCAGTTCTGTTGGCCTCCACTCCTGGAGGCAGAACCTCTTCATAATCTTGGGGAATACGTTTGGGTATCGGGATTTGATGAAAGCAAACCTGAGCGAGCCTGTGAGTAGCTTCCCTGGGTTCTCTGCTCTGATTTAATACCCAGATCCCAGTGCAGTTGCACATGAATGCATTAAGTATCAAGAAACTGTACTTGCTTGAGAGAGGTGATGGATATAGAGATAATTTTGGATAATTTCCCATATGTCATGATATCTAAGATAAAGAAAGAGAACATTACTTGCTCCATTATGCCGTCTAATACAATTCAACAAACATTATTAAATCCTTCTTATGTAAAAGATCCAGGAACTCAAAGTTAGGTTTGTGAAATAAGTGATCATAAAAACATTAATCATGAAAATTCATGATCCAAAAGCTCTGTCTTATTAATCGTCCTTGTGGATCAGCCTCTTCCCCAGTGTCTCTTAATGCCAAAACTTGGCTAACCTGGCTTTAAGTCAGATGTTTACTGCAGGTGCTCATTTTTTCATTCAGTTAATCAGTCAACACATTTGCTGAGCATGTAGTATCTGTAGGTACTATACTAGTTGCTGAGACTGAATACAAGGGCTTAGTGGAAAAACAAACGCGTACTTTATTATTGTGAAGAATGAAGTCCAGTGTAATAAAGAAATATGCTCAGTTGGCCAATATAATTGTAATCCTTAATCAGCCAGCATTCAAGATATCCATATATGAAAGGCAGATATTCTACTGGCTGCCTTATTATATTTACTTTCTCCTGGGGTTCTTTTCTATGGTAACTGCTTTGCCTAGACTGATCCTTTTTTTCTGACTTATACCACAAGCTTTGTGTGGAGTCTTTTTCTATCGATTCCAGCTGTTAAAGAAATCTTGACTTGGGTAGTTAATCAGTTCACTCTGCCCTGCCTCTGTCTGTGGCTCCTGCCTTCAACTCTTGGCCCTAGTCTGTGATATCTGGTCCTACCTCCTGTCTTAGTGGTCTCTGACCCAGGACCCCATTGTGAGTTCTTGAGCTCATTTCTGGTCTCTATAAGGCTGCTGTTAACTGGGGTTCTGCTATTGCACTCAGATAATATAAGGAGTTTATGCCAGTGAGTATGCTGTTACAGATAGCTCCAAGTTGGCATATCCTCAAAGTAAATGAGTGTATCTGTTGTCTTCTGCCACAATATGCAGTACAAAAATCAACCACACCACACGATCCAGCAGCATAAAACAATAAGCATTTACTTACCTCATGAGTCTGTGAATGGACAGGGCAGTTCTGTTCTTGGCTGGCAAGTCACTGACAAAGCAGATTACTTACTGATTGTTGCTAGGCCTTAGCACATATCTGTGTCCCAGGCCTGGATGACTGGGCTGGCTCAGCCCTGCTCCATGCAGCCTCTCATTGTCCAGCAGACCAGCCCAGGTTTATTTTCATGGTAGTGGCAGGGTTCCAAGAAAGAGAGAAAGCATACAAGGCCTCTTGAGCCCTAGGCTTGGAACTGGGTCACAGTGTCACTTTCACTGATCTTTTTTGGCCAAAATAAATCACAAGGGCAGCCCAGATTTAAGGGGTAGGAAAACAAACCTTGCCTCTTCTTGAAGGGAGTAGCTGCAAAGTGAAAATCAAAGGAATCTGGGAAAATTGGGGCTTTCTTTTTCTATCAGTCTTCCAAAATGAATTGGTTTCTGACGATTTAACAGTATATTTCTCTAAAGTTTTTGGCTAGAACTTGAGGAGGAATGGTGATGTGGACATAAAGTGCGGTGGAGAGAAAAGATGATCAACATGGTGGTTTTTTTCCATCCCTCCATAGAGCAGTCTTGAGAGCTGTGCAAGGTGCCCTAGGAGAGAATAAGGACTAGAGGAATATGCAAGGTAGGAAGCGAAGCATTTGTGAAGTGGAGTACAAAGGCTTCTTCTGGATGTTTGGTTGAATCATCCTGATTGCTCCCACTTTCATCTTGGTTTCCAAGAGCAGGGGGAAATTATAAGGAATATTCTGGGTGGCTTCTCTCCAGGAGATCTGTGGAACCCTCACTATCTGGATGGTAGATACAACCAGAAAAAGAATTGTGGTTCCTCAAACTAGTTTCTCATTGTAGATTTCTGAAGGTGGACAAAGAAGGTGGACAAAGCCTTTTCAGGCTTATTACAGAGATGCACAGGATGGGGCGAGCGGGGGTGTTTCAGACAAAGGCTGATCGTACGTTTAAAGGTATTATTGCTTCTTGTTTATCACGCACACCTATTTGATTTGTCTCCAGAAATAAAAATTTCTTTCATTTCTGTTTTTCATCCTTTCAGTTATTCATGTCACTGACTTGAAAACATAGTGAGCCAAATAGTATTTCCTATTTTTCTGATATTTTTAAAAGAGACACGATTCATCTCCAGGGAAGCATTAATGTAGAAAGATTTTGCTGAGAAGGCAAGTATATTACTCAGAATCTTGAAATATTATTGTTGAGTGATATGCACTTGTACCACATGATTTTTAGGATAAATGATTTTGGACTGTCTTGGCTTAGCAGTGTTCTCTAGGGTTGGTTTACAGTGAGTATATTATATTTATTTAATTTACTTTACTTAAGTACAGTTCATTGTGTTGCTTGTAGTTTATTTACATCTGAACACTTTAGCATTTTGTTAGTGTTTTATTTACTCATAAGAATGCATTAACTACAAAGAGCAATTTTTCCCTTGTCATCAGACGAAAACATTTGATTATCTCTCTATGAGTAAGATGTATAGAATGATGGCATCTTAGAGTCAGCAGAGACCATAGTGATTATTTCACAGCTATACTGATGCAAAGACATGATAGTTTATTTTCCAACACTATGGCTCTTCCTTCCCTATGCTGGATAATCCTCAGAAACACCTATGACTTTTATTCAACTTCTTTGACTAGTGGTTGTCGTGGTGTCTAAGACTTTTCAGGCATTGTTTGACAAAGCAATTCTTGGCAAAGAGTTGGCAAGAGGTCTTTTTTCACTCTCTTGGCTCATCCTCCTGCCTCCAACACAGCATTGCCACCAGATGGGGGACGGAAGGTGAAGCTTAGAAAAAGATACCACCTTATGCGACCCCACAGAACTTGTCATATTTCTGGCTAAGGAAGCTGGAGGTGAAAGATGAAAAAGCATGAACACGCATGCAATAGTCCAGGGGAAAAGCAAGCAGTTCATGCTGGCTGAAGTACAGAATGATGGAGATAAACCAGCATAGGTCGAATGGGTCGGTGTGAATCCTCTAAGAAGTGGGGGAGCCTTTGAAGATTTTCCTAGCAGAGCATTTCCATATCTAGTGGTGCTGAGGAAGAAAAGGTTATGAAAAACGCTTTAAAGGTGAGGAGAACAGTTATTTTAAAAAATCTGTTGCAATAGACGAGGCAAGGTAGTACTAAAGCAGTTGCAAAGGTGGGATTTGGTTTGTTGGTTTGGTTTTACCTTCAGGACATTTTTGCATTGGCAAAATTGGATATAAAGGGTAAGAGAGGGAGAATTAGATCATGACATTAGAACTTATCATTTGATGTGATAGTATTATTCGAAACATTTTTTAATGTTTATTTATATTTGAAAAAGAACAACAGTGTGCTAGCTGGGGAGGGGCAGAGAGAGAGAGAGACAGAGACAGAACCTGAAGCAGGCTCCAGGCTCTAAACTATGAGTACAGAGCCCAAAGTGGGGCTCAAACTCAGGCACCATGATATCGTGACCTAAGCTGAAGTTGGGTGCTCAACTAACTGAGCCACCCAGGTGCCCCGATGTGATAATATTATTAAGGGAGCTGGCAGAAATAGGAAAAGGAACATGTATGAGTGGAAGATAAATTGAGTTTTAGATGTGCTAAATATGAAGCAGAAATCAAAGTTGAGATGGCTTGCCAACAGAAGTTGCATCTGGAATTCAGGAGAGGAGTTGGGAGTGAGAGTTATAGATTTGAGAGTCACTGGCATCTGTGAGGGTAGCTAAAGTTGCCAAATGAGTCACATTGCCGAGGAAGGTGTGTACTCAGACAATAAGCATGATAAAGATGCTTATCTTTACCCCCACACACCAAAAGGTGTGGGGGTAATGGAAAAGAAGTCAACTGAAAGAGGTAGATGGAGAAGGGAAAACAAGATTTTGTCTTTAGATGGTTTCTGATTGAACCCTCTTTTGCAAATTGTTTCATTGATTCAGTCCAAGCTTCTTATGGTGATACCTGTTTGGATATAAATTCTTCCAGGTACAGAAGGATGGAAGCTAGGGATTGGAAAAGCTAGTATTTACTATTCTCTTATTTTTTAAAGGGACATATTCTTCTTGTGTGGCAAAATCATTTTGTCTCTCCAAGACCCTAATTAAAGCTTTAATATTCTAGTCTTAAGACACACAGTCCTGATAAATGCTTATAATTAACAGTTTAAAAAATGTATAAAACAACCCCCATGTCCATCAGCAGGTGAATGGATCAAGAAAATGTGGTATACAGCATCCACTCTGGAAAACAGTATGGAGGTTCCTCAAAATGTTAAAAATAGAACTATGCTATAATCCAGCAATTGCACTACAAAAATACTGATTCAAAGGGATACATACACCCTGATGTTTATAGCAGCATTATCAACAATAGCCAAATTGTGGAAAGAGCCCAAATGACCATTGACTGATGAATGGATAAAGAGGATGTGGTATATATGTACAATGGACTATTACTCAGCCATCAAAAAGAATGAAATCTTGCCATTTGCAATGATATGGATGGAGCTAGAGTGTATTATGTTGAGCAAAAGAAGTCAGAGAAAGACAAATACCATATGATTTGATTCATATGTGGAATTAAGAAACAAAGCAGATGAGCAAAGGGGGAAAAAAAGAGAGGCAAACTGTAAAACAGACTCTTAACTATAGAGAACAAACTGAGGGCTGCTGGGGGGGTAGGTAAGCAGTGGGGGGATGGGCTAAACAAGTGATGAGTATTAAGGAGAGCACTTGTGATGAGCACTGGGTGTTGTATTAAAGTGATGAATCACTAAATTGCACACCTGAAACTAATATTATACTGTATATTAACTAATGGAATTTAAATAAAAACTTGAAGCTAAAAATCAAAAGAAAAAAAGAAAATTGTGGTATACATATATATAATGGAATACTATTCAGCTTTGAAAAAGAAGGAAATCCTGTCATTTGAGGCTACATGGATGAAGCCAGAGGGCATTATGCTAAGTGAATAAGACAGACAAGGACAAATACTGCATGGTATCACTTATATGTGGAATCTTAACAACAACAACAAAATCAAACTCATAGGAACAGAGTAGAGGCTGGAGATTGAGGGATTAGGAAGAGGTCGGTAAAAGGATACAAATTTTGAATTATAAGATGAATAGGCCTCAGGACCTAAAGTTAAAATGAAGACTGTGGTTGGTTATGTTATATTGTATAACTGAAATTTGCTAAGAGAAAACTTAAATGTTCTTACTAAAATAAGTAAGTAAATAAGTAAGTAAATAAATAAGGGAAATATGTGAGAAGATGGATGTGTTAACACAATAGGGGGAAATCCTTTCACCATGTATACATATGTCAAATCATTATATTGTACATTTAATATCCTACTATTTTATTTCTCAGTTACACTGAAATAAAGCTGAAATGTATAAATGTAAAATTCTTATTAAAAATTTTTAAATAGGAGAGAAGTTTTTTTAATTATCATTTTTAGAAAGAGAGAGAGAGAGAGCACACAAGCAGGGGGAAAGGGGCAGAGGGAGAGAGAGAATCTCAAGTAGACTCCATGCTCAGTGAAGAGCTTGACACAGGGCTCAGTCCCACAACCCTGGGATCATGGTCTGAGCTGAAATCAAGAGTCAGATGCTTGATGGCCTGAGCCACCCAGGCACCCCAAGAAGAACTTTTTTTATGTTAATGTTTTACTTCCTTGAACATAATTGCTTATTTTTGCTTTCCAGCATCCCACCATTTACATTTCTTGTATATATTTCTAGAAAATTTCTATATCTTTGTAATTTTAGATGTACACACAAATAGACATGTACATTTAAGAAGTTCTCAAAAATCTGCACTATACTTCAATAATCTTAATGTTGATTCTTTCCAAGTATGTGCAAACCATATTGTGCTTCTCTGATCTTAAGTATGAAAGAGCAAGAAAGTTGCTTCTATGATCTATGGATGCCAGAATGACCTCTCTGTAGATCATCTTTGGCAGAAGACCAGTGTTTCTTGTGCTCAGTCTACTTATTTCTAAGTTACCCTAAGCCCATATTTTTTATTTAACATCCCTTTTTATATATCCAAAGCTACATGGATGTTTCTACTTGCCAGTTGATGGTCCACCCACTTCATCTGCACTCACTGGGACAGAAGAGCCACGGACTCTTTGTCAGTTCTACTTCCTTTCCTCATCTACCAATTTCTAGGAAGATAAACACAGGGCATACAGAAATTTTTTAACCATGATATGAAATATAACACAGAATAATGGGTCAATGGTTTAGTTTTAAGAATATTTTTTTTTTCCCTCTTGAGGGATCCTCAGGAAAGCTCCCAGTGGTGTCTAAGGCTCTTGACACAACTATGTAGTGATTTTTCCTTGTAGGAGCAGATGCATCTAATAAGAGAGTGTGATTGTGCTATTGTAACTGCCCTTTCCGTATCTATCCTGGAGAAGGATAAATAACATCTACAAATCCCCTTAAGCAAATTGTGCTTGTTTGCTTGCTCTTTTTGATATGTGTAGATTATAGAATGGCTTGTCCCTCTATGTCCCAAATAAGGCAAAGGGATTTTGTATTTGGATCCTACTATTGATCCAACATTTCTGCTCATAATAGTAAAGAGCTAAAATGCTAATTTGGTTTACTGAAACAGACCCATGATGTTCTATGGTTACAAACAGGGGTCTTCCCCAAATGGGTGGGCAGCACCAGCTCTGGATTAGCACCTTGCATATATATGGACTGAAGGTTCTCACCTTCAGGGAAAGTGCTTGAGGCAGGATAGATAATACCTGGGTAGTTCTTGGGTATAGCATTTGGTAGAGATTATTATTATGACAAACAGAAAGCCTAAGGAAAGAAATGTTTTCTTGTTGCCCATCTTTTCAGAATCCCCCAATCTTGTTAATATGTTCATGTCCAGAGTAATTTATTCATGAACTTCTTAAAGCAGACAAGGTTTTATTCACCTTTGTGTTGTACTCCATATCTAGCTACAATGGCTTATGCTGAGTGGGCTCATTAGGTGTTTGCCATGGGGAATTAAAAGTTAAATTAAGCATTATGAGTGCTTTCTCAGCCAATTTAAGATCCATACCACAATAGATAGATGAGATGCATCGCTGTTTTGTCCTCAGTTTTCTCATCTGCGATATAGGATGAATACTATCTCTCCTTACATGACATCTGCAATATGATAGTCATGACTGATGTTGGATTAGTTTGTGTGAAATGTTGCTAAACCCAAGCAACAAGTAATTTCTTAGGTTCGTTTTGGTGTTTCTCACAGAGAAGTAATTGCCAATTGTTTGCTTTGAAAGTGATTTGAAAATAACAGTGACTATCCTAAAGCAATTTATCCTTTTATTTCTTCATAACAGAATGTTTACTCACTGTGCTTCTACTTTCCACAATAGTAAATGTGTTAGCTTCCAGAAACTGCCCTAGAAATTTAAGTGACATGATGAATGATTTTTAGAATGGTAATTTCAGTCACTAACATCATTACTTCTCATTTTCTTCATGCTTTTGGACATCACTGGAGTGGGGGGGGGTACATTACTGTAATGGGGCGGTTCATACAATATAGAATAACTACCTTCATAACTCTTCTACTAACTTGGCAGAAAAATCAATGGGCTGCATTTTATCATTGCATATGGGGACAGTTATGTAGTGTTCCTTAGATTATAAACACTTGATAGGGCCCTAGGAAAAGCTAGATGAAGAGAACTTTTTTTTTTGAAATTTCTAGGTAAAAATTAAGTTATAAAATTAGTTACAAATATACCTAGTATATCCTGGAAGAGTAAGGAATAAGAATTTATTTTATGTTAGTAGCCTAACATCTTCACTTTTCATGTCATACATTTTCACTAGGGCTGACAATGGCCTTGATAGCATTATTCAAATCACATTTTTCCACAATGGAAATGCTACTGTTTATAGTCTTCTTTGTATTAGGAACAAATAGGGCAGACTTAAAAATTATATGCTTATAGTGTTTAATTCACTTCTTAATGTTGCTGTTGATATGTTATCCATGATACTCTATGTATCTCTATCATTGCACTTATGGAGTTGTTTTATGGCACTTAGGCTTCTGTGTCTGTCTTCTCTAGCAGAAAGGACTGTGAATTATTCATCTTTGAATCCAAGTGCCCTGTACCATGCCTTGCTCATTACAGATGCTCAACATTTGCTGAATAAATGTCTGAATGAATGAACATACCAAATACTTGACTTTTTCCTCAGAGATTATTATCTCATTTATTCCATCTCCCTTTATGTTTCTTTTGCAGATAAGTAAATTGAGATTCACTAGCAACTTGCCAAAGTATTTGTAATTATACCAGGAATCAATGTTTCTAGTTATAGTGAACAATTCATAACTTTAAAGAGGAAATATTATATATGCATGGCTATGGGCTGTAATGAAAGAGAGTTGGGAATGCCATCAGCCCCCTTCCTCATCTTAACAGAGAGGTTAGATGTGACTCTCAGGGCCAACTCCATTTTCCCAATTATTTGTCATCCCCTGAGAGAAGTTACTTCTGAATTGTGATAGTATTGGGTTGATTTAGTCCATGAGATTATTAATGCTCTCAGAAAAAACGAGCCTCGTCTTTCTTTTCCTTTGTAGTGCACACATTCATAGGGCATAAAGTTTCCCTAGGTGCTGGCACACGAAAGTACATTTTACCAAGCTGATTTACAACGTGGTCTGGTCTCTAAGAGATTGCTGCAGCAAATGAAGGCATAAGTAAAATGGGAGAGTTCTGTATGGTGCACGGTCCATCAATATTAATGAGAGCTATAAATGTTACGTGTGTGTGAAGTACAAAATGGACCTACAAAGTTGTTTTTATTGGTATTTATTCATGGGACAATCGGTGTCCGTGGCACCTATAAATACATAACAGATAAGTTTCCTGCCCTGAGAAGCTTACAGTCTAACTCAAAGAGATAACAGCTATCTGAATGTGTTTTAGTGAACTGGGATTCTCTCCCAAGCATTGTGACACCCATGGGAGAGTGGAATACTGTCTTGGTCACAGATGAGCTGGCTTCATTGCTCTAAGTCAAGTAATAGTTCAGAATTATCCCAGCCCTAATGCTACTGCTGCTGTCTCCAGTGGGGGTGATTATGGGGGCACTGGTCACTCATGTTGAAGGAGAAGATAAAGAACTAAGACAGAATTTTGGGAAATGGAAACAAGCAAATAAAAAAGCACCCAGGGAACTTCCAATTGCCTTACTGACTACATAAAAGCCTCCAACCTGGAATTAATCATTTCAGTCATTTATAAGTAGGTTTGTGTCTCCCTTTTCGTAGGCGTCTCACCCTGCCATAAATGACATTCTGTTTTATGAAAGCGTAATGTGAAAATCTACTGATAAGCCAAATAATAAAAACTTTATAGCATGTCAGGGCTTTTTTTATTATTATTATTTAACCTCAATCAAGTTATAATACTGAACACATGTATCCTTGGCCTAAATCACCTTGTCAAGTCTAACTGTATATTCAACTTCATTTACATGACATATGATCTAATACTGGAGAACAACAATACCATTGTAGTGTTAATTGAAAACTCCAAACTGAGAGCCAGAAGAAACCACTGGTCTGATTGCTGAGGGTCCCAGGGAAGGGGATCTATTCCCACACCTGCAGTTGGTCCATAACACTAACATTGTTACCAACATCTGGGTCTAATCAGTCCAGAGGCCTTGATATGCTGCTCCTGGGGCACATAAATTTAGCATTACATTCATTTTAAAAGCCCCCTCTTTCAGTTTTTTGAGGACAAGATAGATTCATGGCTCCACAGAGTCTAACAAAGTAGAAACCACAAACAGAGTAAGTTACTGCCACAGGCCTCGTGGACTTGACTTACCAACTCTTTGCCACTTAAATAATGGAATTTTATGTTCAGCCCTGGCTATCAAAAATGTGTTTCCACCGAAAGTGAAGTTTGACTGAAAAGCTGTATTTAAAATAAAAGCAAATCCTTAGAAAGTGAGCCAATTTGTATAAATCAGACTTTGGGTAAGGATATGAGATAATATCTAACAGAGAAATATAAGCCTAAGGGTCATAATTTGCCTCATTCGGTTAGTAACTGAAAGACCTTTTAGGATTGACCCTTCATGGTGTGGTGTAAGGAGGTTTGCATCCAAAGGGACTTTTCAGAGGAAAATTTAAAGATTTTTAGATCTTTCAGTGGGACTTTGGATAGATGGCTACTGAGGATAACGGGTCTGCTTGACCTGATAATTATTTTCTACAAATGCTCTGCAAAGTGTAGCTTTTAAAAGTTATGCTGCCACTCAACATCAACGAAAACTAAATCCCCTCTTATGTTTTGTGCACATGCCCTGTGTAATTGTAACCAAAGCCTTCTGAAGTAGAAAACAAGCCTGCGTAATTTTTGCAGGGACATTTATTTAAGATATAAATACAAAACAAAACAGGAACAGAAACAAAATCATGAGTAGTTTTGCAAACTACTCACGTGTGTGCTTGAGGCCTGTGTGCTGTAGAGCAGTTTTTCCTTTGTTATGTTATTGCTTGTTTCTTTTTCCATCTTTCCTTCTTTTATGTAACTAAAAAAGAATAGGCTGTGTAGTTCAAGGGGCTGAAGACATGATAAAAAAATTCTATGGATTGATAAAGTTTGGTGCTTGCTGGCTGCATTATTTTATTGATCTATTGGCTTAAAGATGGTGCCTTACCTCCGAGGACCTCATCTGAAATGGATAAATTCTCTTTCTAATGAACATTCCTAAATGGTCCACAGTTGGAAATTAGTAAACAAATGCGATTAGTAATGATCAAATAAACATGGGAAGGAAGATACTGTTCCTTGGACTTATACCCAGTAATAGGGTAGGCATTTTTTCTCCTAATGTTGTAGACAGCATTTGGTGATGTGGTGCTCACCTCAGCCAAATACTTCACCGTGGGCTCATTTTTTTCTTTCTAGCCATATTTTGTATATGAATTGGAATAACTGTAGTCTTGTGAATGAAAAATATGAAAATAAAATTGGCATATTTATGTATAAAAGTAGATTGGTTCACTTGGAAATAAAGTATGTTACATTAAGAAGAGGTTTCTAGAGTTCTGGGTAGAGCACAAATGGGAAAAATCAATGATCCCCAAGAAATGCTGTGCAGTTTAGGACACAATGTTTATAAAAATGACCCTGATTCATGAAGAAAGGCTCAAATAATGTTCAAATGACTATATTTAAGAAAAACATAGTATGTTTCTACATTTAAAAAGAGCTGTCTTCAAAAAAAAATCCATCCAGAGAATATTTTAGTTATCTGAAAACTAAAAATTTTTTAGTTATCTGAAAAATCTATTGGATAAGTTTATATCCAATTCTTACGTGGATATAAGTATCCATATAAAGAAGGATAGAGATTATTTCATTTGTTTAATGAAAAGTGATAGGCACGGTATGATGTTGGAGGAGTTCCCACAAGACAGATTAAAAGTGTTGACAATCTCCCATTTCCCATATAATGCATGTGGTAAACACCTATACTATTATCTGCTTAAAAGCTCTTCAATTCTCAGTTTAAATAGGGTTTTAAATGCCTTGTTCCAGTAAGCTTAATTTTGTAACTCCAAATACTTTCAGGAAGTGATGCAAACTAGAAACACAGCCTAGAGTCATTATCAAACTTTAGTTCGTGACCTTGAGAAATTATGGAATACCTAGAGCTGTCCACAGCTGTATCTGGGGTTGTACCCATTTTGCAGCGCTCCATGGTAGGGGAACAGTAGCGGTATACAAAGGGACGTTTGAGACAGTTACTGAATCCCTTAATAACTATGCAATCTGTATTTCCCCAAGCAAAAACAGTGAACAAAAGAGCATTTTTACTTGATCAGCCACAACCTGAATAATTGCAGACTTCTCATATTCTTTACAACTATTATTAATAGGTAACACTGATTGAGTCTGTTACAGAGCATGTAAGTGCATGTCAGGTGGTTTACATACATGATCATCTTTCATTTTATTTTTTAAAGCATCTCTCCTCCCAGGCCTCTCCCCAGGCAAATCTCCACTGAAAACAGACTAGAAGACAATGTTAATAGGACATGCTTTGCTTTACTTCAATATTACCTTCTATTATGTTCTCTATGGGCCAAACTTAATCTCTTCAATTCTCTCTGCCATTAACAGCAAAAGTCATTTTCAAGTGCCTCAGTTTTTCATGCAAATTACATGTCTTCTGTTGTACCTGCAGGTCAGCCCAGGCTTTGTGAGCCTGCAGGGTATCCAAGGTTAGGCTGTCAAATGGAGACCCCTGCTGTGCCTGAGTTTGCATTGTTCCAGGAGGGAGTGGCAGGCTTTGCATCCTGGGACAAGACAGAATTTGTGGACCTTGACTCACAAAACACCTTGCTTCCAAATGCTTCCAATTAAAGAGTGACCTGTTGTTACAGATTTTACAGAAGTAAGAAGTTGGAATAATTGGCATTAAAATAAGACTGACATACTTTACATTAAGGCTCAGCCAAAACATTTTTAGTGCCATTTTTGGACTAATTCAATAGGAACTGAAGTGACGTTGGTCTTCATTCGGGACTTTTTTTTCAAGTTCTTTGTAGCTTGAATACCTTTGTGCAGACTATTCAGTTGACTTGGCCTGCCCACCTCCACACCCCATTTTCATATTGCCACACTCCATTTCATCCATTGAGTCTCAGCCTAAATATCACTTCATCAGATAGGTGACAAGGAACCTTGATGAAGAAAAGTTCATTTTGTCCCTGTCATTCCTCTTTAGCACCCTGCTGATTTCCTTCATAGCTATTGTCAGCAATTTGTGTCTTTACATTGTTTTGGTTAGTTGTTCAATGTCTGTCCCTACTCCAAGTTACTAGAGGGCAGGGCCATACTGCTTTAATCGAAGCCTCTTCTGGTACCAAGGAGCCTTGGTAAGAATTAGAAAAGTTGCCCCCACTTCATGTTCCTTTGACTGGGTATATTATGCAGGGTAGAATCTAGTTCTCCAGGTCTTAGACCAGATCTTGACATCAAAGGACTCAAAAGCTTTTAACTGAATGCACTTATAAAATATAATTTTCTCCTCTGAAATATTTACCTCTCCATCAGTCCAGATTTTGCAGTTTTTCATCCACATCAGTGGTCTTTTTCTTCTTATGGAAATTTTAGAAATGATAGCTGGAAATTTCTTGAATATTAGCTACCTATAGTGTTCTTTTGTTCTATGTTCTTTAACAGATTTTAGTCTCCCCCCGCCCCCAAATTATGTGATTATTTACATGCCTCAAATAAGTTAAGTTGAACTTGAAGTGATCTTGGTGGGAAATGGGAACTTATAACCATATTATTACTAAAAGGATTGAAAAAAATACTAAAAGAATAGCAAAGACCAAAGAAACACTTGAATCTTCATGGAGATTTCTATCCAGCCATTAGCTTAAAAGATAATAGATACTGTGTAAAGAAAAGAGGGATAAGCCCAGATTCATAAACGACCAAGCCCTAATAAATTCTAGTGGTACAATCATTTGATAAAACACATCTATAAACATTGATCTATTTTAAGATAGGAATAAATGTAAGTAAAACAGATACTATAGAAGGCAGCATCATTGAGCTAGTGAAGTTTTTAGATGTATAAAACTGTGTTTTAGGAGAATTATACAATACAGGGTAGCAAAGAATTAACGTGCTTAAAAACGTATCCAACAGATAATCAAATGAAAGCACAATGGATGCAGTGCCAGAGAATTGTTTGGATTCGATTCTTTTCTTCTGTGGAATTCTCTCTTTTAAGTATTAACCTATTTAACCTTTGGAAGTGAAATATTTGTCTTGTAATGGGAAAGCTGCATTTCATTGTAAAACTAGAGCTTGTCCTTGGCTGCTTTATGCTTCACTAAAGCATTCTCTTTCTAAGTCTCCTATGTTCAATATTTAACATACAAAAAACAGCATCAAAAAAGTCTGGAATAGAGGCATATTTATGTTCATGTCCCAGTCATGCTTTTTGGCTCTGGAAAAAAATTTTATGAATGGTCTCAAAGCCAGTGCTGAAATTTTGTTTGTTTGGACTCGTTTCGTCTAAGCTTGTCAGTTAGTCCCCTCTCTATCTATCTCGACCTGAATCATTCCAGTTCCCACATCTGATCTCACAAATAATGAAAGAAACTTATAATGTTAATTCTAAAATAATAGCCACCATTGCTGATCTAATAATCATATCAATCATTTTTGTCATAGTTCCACTGAAACAATGTGCTTATCGTTGTTATATAAAGGTTAATATACTTTATTAACTTCTATACTTATTTGAAAGTCAGGTCATTCAGTAGAGTTCATTATTTTTCTCAATTACAATCATATGCTTGTGAAAATTATAATTAATGCAGTAATTAAATAAAAATTAACTGTATTCTGCTAATGGTAATATTTTCTATATGTGCCCCAGTTTCCTTGTCTATACAATGGAGAGCACATATTTGATTTGTTACTTTATTACCATAATTTGTTAAGGTAATCCTAGTGGCTCTAACTAAACCCCAAATTCTCAATGGTTTGATGACATACAATTTATTCCTTATCCTGTGCAAGTGTTCCTGGCTGGGTGTATCTCCTGTAAGAGTGGTTCAAGAACCCAGGTTGCTTCCATATTGTGGATTCACCATAGTCACATATGGTTTCCATGTTTTCAGAAGGGGAAAGAGACTGTGTGGAAGAAAGAACTGATGCATAACAGCTTCACCAGTGAAGACCCTCCTCCTAGATATAAGGGGATAGGAACATGTAGTCCTAGCTGGACAGCTGCTTTCCAGCAGTGACTCTCCATCAAGAAAGGGAAGCAGGGTTTTCTGGAGGTCAGCTAGTCTCTTTGCCAAAGCCTAGTGGTAGTGGTGAGGATTAAATAAGGGAATCCATGTAAAGAGTTCACAGCAGTAGTTATATAGGAATTAAAGATAGTGCAGCCCTTCTCTTCCCTTCCTTCTCCCTCCCCTTCTTCCTCCCCTTCTCCTCCCCTCTTCCCCTCCCTTCCTTCCTCCCCTTTCTCTCCTCCCTTTCCCTCCCCTCCTTCCTCCCCTTCCCCTCCTTCCTTCCCCTTCCTTCCTCCCTTCCCTCATTCCTTCCCTTCCTCTTCTTCTTCCCTTCTTCTCTTCTTCTTCTTTTTCGCCTCCTTTTCACTCCCTAGTGCTCAAATAATTATCTCTATATTACTGTTGAAACTCAGCAACTTTGCCTTGTATTCATTATTTATCCTTTTCTTAGGATATGTTTTTGACTTGGAAAAATATTGGTATTCTATGTTTCTTGTATTTCCCGTTGCTTTATCTTTTACCTATATTTGGATGCTTAATGTATACTTATGGTCAAATATCATGTATGTTTAGTTTTTAACATACTTCTGGGAAAATGTTTTGTTATATAATATTTGTCCTTTCTCTTTTTATGGAGAAAACAATTTGAAATTTCATCTGGAGAGAACATGTAAAGTTGTCTGTTTCTCTCAAAAGTCTTGTCCTATAAACTATGAAACTATACAAAAGGTGGCACACTTTCCTTTCTTGGACAACTATTTATTATTCCTCTGATTAACTCTAAGCTCACATAAGCCAGGACAGTGTTCTTATATCTTAAATTGAAATAGAACAAACTTAGCAAAAATAAAACCATGCCTAACAGGCTCAATATACCTACTAATAATTTAATTACCTGCCAGAAGAAATTAAACATCTCTTTCTCTCTCTTTTTTTTTTTTTTGAGACAGAGAGAGAAAGAGTACCTGTGTGCATGTGCATGTGCATGTGGGGCAGAGGCAGAGAGAGAGGGAGACACAGGATCTGAAGCCGGCTCTGTGCTGACAGCAGAGGGCCCAGCTCCGGGCTCGAGCTCATGAACTATGAGATCATGACTGAAGTCCAATGCTTAACTGACTAAGCCACCCAGGCACCCTGAAATTCAACATCTCTTAAAGGAAATGTATGCAATCTAGACTCCTTGCTGCATATCATCCACAATGATGAAACAATTACTAGACATGCAAAGAAACATGAAAGAATGGCTCATAGTCAAAAGAAAAAGCAGTCATTATAAATAAACCTTAAGATGACCTACATGTTTGAATTAGCAGACAAGGACTTTAAAACAGCTATTATAAATATGCTTAAGGACTAAAGGGAAAGTATGCTTATAATGAATGAACAGCAAATAAATATCAGCAGGAAATTGGAAACTATGAAATGTAGCCACAGAAAAATTCTAGAACTGAAAATAGGATATTTGAATTTAAGAAACATCACTGGATGATCCTAATAGCACATACAAAATGGCAGAAAATGAGTTAATTTCAAAGTAGAATGCTATAAATGATCTAATATGGGGAACAGAGAGAAAAATGACTGAAAAAAAATAACAGAACCTTAATGAACTGGCAAACATTTCGTAATGATTCAAGGATCAATTTCAATTCATCATTCAACATAAATGTGTATGTTCCTAAGAGCAAAGCATGCAACCATGTGAAACACAAAGTTATAGAACAAAAACAGAAATAGACAAATTCACAAGTATAGTTGAAAATTTAAACATCCTATCCTCAATAATTGATAGTACAGGTAGACAAAAAAATAAAGTAAGGATAAAGAAAATCTGAACAACTCTATCAATCATCTAATTCATTGGCATTTATATAATACCAAACCCTACAACAATAGAATCACATTCCTTTCTAGTGCAAAACAAACAAACACAACAACAAAAACCCTCCAAAAACAAACAAACAAACAAACCCACAAAACCCATTCAACAAGATAGATTATATATTGGGTCATAAAACAGAAACAATGGGATTAAATTAGATGTCAATAATATTGAGGTATTAAGAAAAGTCCCAAATCCTTGCACATTAAGCAACATACTAGTAAATAGCCTTTAGGTCAAAGAAGAAATCACAAGGGAAATTAGAAAATATTAAAAACTGAAGAATCATGAAAACACAACGTATCAAAATTTGTGGTATAGAACTAAATCAGTATAAAGGGATATTTATAGTTTTAAACAATTATACTGGAAAATAATAGAGATGTTTTTGTTTTGTTTTGTTTTGTTTTGTTTTGTTTTGTTTTGTTAAAAGATGCTACTCTTTTCTCTCCACTTGTAAAAGTAATACATTACCAAATCAGAGAACTTAGAAAACAGAAAAATTCGCCAAGGAAAACAATAGCTTCTCCAACCCACCCTCTAGGGACACCCGCTGTTGGTCTTTGTGGCTGTAGGATCCAGAGGTGAGAGGCAGGCAGTCTGAGGCAGCGCACAAACACGTGAGCATCCCAGGAACGCAGATGGGGCGGAGATGAGAGACGTGCACAGTGACTGACAGGCCTCCAACATCATGGTAGGATGAAGTCCAAGTCTGGTCCTTCACCAACTGAAGCCATTTCTCTCTTCCTCAGCACACTTGCGAGGGCAACCAAATGAGAGGGAAGAAAATACAGTGGCCCAGCTCACGCCAGGACCCCAGCCTTGAGTCTCCGGGCAGCCTCTCAGCGTGGGCAACACAGCAGCAATCAAAACTAAGACTTTTGGAACGATTTAAAAACTGGAATGGACTCATGGTTACCCCTTTATTAACCTCATACATTAACCTTCAGATACGCTGCCTCTGACAGGAGCAGGTGGAACCTGCCAGCAACCCCGAGGGCGCCCCCCGGCGGGTGTGCACAAGTATGCGCAGTGGGAATCCAAGAACCTCTGTCCGAACCACCTGCTCCACCAATCTGGACCCCACAGTGTATACAAGTGCCTTTTAAGTACGGGCATAAGACAAAAGAATTTGCATCAAAGGAAAAAAACGCAATTTCCTCAACACAAGGCTCCAAAACTTTCTGCATGTATAACAGTAGCCTAACATTTACTCTTTAGTTTAAAATATTTTCCCCCTTAACCATTTTTAATGCTGCAAAGCCCCACCCCCATTTGGAAACAGTGTGAAGAGCAATGTCCAGGCTCCCTCTGAAGCCCCCTCTCAGCCAGGCGCGGGGTCAGAAAATAATGAGTTTTAACCGCAGTGACCTAAGTTGCTAGAATAGGAAGAAAAAGAAAAAGAAAAAGAAAGAAAGAAAGAAAGAAAGAAAGAAAGAAAGAAAGAAAGAAAGAAAGAAAGAAAGAAGAAAGGAAGAAAGAAAGAAAGAAAAAGGAAGAAAGAGAAAAAGAAAGGAAGAAAGAAAGAAAGAAAGAAAAAGAAAGGAAGAAAGAAAAGAGAAAAAAGAAATTGAAGAGCCATATTTGGTTTCTTAAAAGGACTGATAAATATATAGGAAGACAGATCAAGAAAAAGAGAAAAAAGATTCCACAAATTACCAACATTAGTAATGAAAAAAGGTATCTCACTGCATATTTTAAAGGTATTACAAGAAAATATGGGAATATTATAAACTTCCATCAACCAACTTGACTACATAGGTGAAATGGACAGATTCACAGATGAGTTCTATCGAGCATTTAAGGAAGAAATAATGCGAATGTTTTTATTTGGTAAGCTCAGCATAATCTTTGTAACAGAAGCTGATAGATACCATCAGAAAGAAAAATCACAGACCAATACTATTCATGCACATAACTGCAAAACTGTTGTCAAAATATAGCAAATAAAATCAAGCAAAGTATAAAGATGATATTACCTCAAGACCAAGTGAGGTTTTATTCCAGCAATGCAAAGTTCAACATTGGAAAAGCAAAGAATGTAGTTCACCATATTAACTGAATAAACAACAAATTATATAATCACTTTAGTTGTTATTGTAAAAATATTTGACAATAGTAAACATCTGTTCATAATAAAATATCCAGCAAATGAGAAATAGAACATCCTAAAACTAAAAAAGAGCATCTATGTAAAATCTAGAGCTAACATACTTAATCATGAAAGATTGGATACTTTTCATCTAAGATAAGTGACAATTCAATGATTTCTGCTTTGATGATCATTTCTATTCAGCAATGTACTGGAAGTCATAGCTGGTCCTATAAGGTGAGAGAAGGAAATAATATCATAACTATTGGAAAATAAGTAATATTATCCCTGTTTATAGAAGACATAGTAATCTACATAGAAAATCCTAAAGAAGTTACAAAGCAATTACTAAAAATATCAAGTGAATTTCCCACGATTGTAAAATACAAGGTCAATATTGAAAATTCAATTCTATTTACTAGATGCAAACAGCAAAAAATATGAATAGGAATTTAAAATTCTTTTCTATTTACCATATTTGATGAGAATTTAATATTTATGAATGTTTAAAGTGCAAGATTTCTATAGTAAAATTTACTAAAATTCCCAATATAAATTAAAAAATAAATAAATGGAGAGTTATACCATGTTCATTAATTGGAATACTTAATACTGTTGTCTATTCTCCCCAAATTAATCTGTAGAATCAACACAATACCAGTAAACTTTTTAATAAAAATTGACAGTATTATTCTAAAATACATTTAGAAATTGAAATGTCACAGAAAAGTCAAAACAATCTTGTAAAAAAGCAATAAACTTGGAATACTTATATTACCTGACTTAAAGAATTACTATAAAGTTACATTAATCAAATAGTGTGGCACTTACACAAGGATATTAAAATAGATTTATAGAGTAGAACAGAGAGTCCTGAGAGAGACCCAATTCACTTTTGACAAAGGTGTCAAAGAAATAAAGTGGAGAAGAAAAGTCATTTATGGAAAACTGAAAAATACATAGAAAAAAAATTAACTTTAATTCCTATCTTATGATACACAAGAGTTAATTCAAGATGCCTCACAGAACTGTTGAAGGTAAAATTTTAAAGATTCTGGAAGAAGACAAGGGTAATATTTTTTATTTTGACGGTAGGGTTTTCAGTGTTTTTGTCACTGAAAGATAAGTAGCTTTATTAATGGACATTGCTATTTTTTTAAATACTTTATTTTTTTTTAGAGCAGTTTTAGGTTTGCAGCAAAATTTAGGGGAAGGTACTGAGATTTTCCATATACTCCCTGCCCCCACACATGTACAGCCTCCCCTGTTATTAACATTGCCCACCAGACGGGTACATTTATTACAGTTGATGAACCTATATTGACACATCATAATCACCCGAAGTCCATAGTTTACATTACAGTTCATGCTTGGTGTAAATTTTATGGGTTTGGACAAATGTATAATGATGTATCCATCATTGTGGTGTCATACAATTTTCACTGCCATAAAAATCCTCTGTACTCACCTGTTTATCTCTCTCCCAAAAGAATATTTTTAAATATTTATTTATTTTTGTGTGAGAGAGAGAGAGAGAGACCGAGAGACAGAATGTGAGTGGGGGAGGGGCAGAGAGAGAGGGAGACAGAATCTGAAGCAGGCTGCAGGTTCCTAGCTGTCAGCATAAGAGCCCAATGCAGGACTTGAACTCATGAGCCGCTAGATCATGACCTGAGCCGAAGTTGGATGCCTAACCAACTGAGCCACCCAGGCACCCCCCAAGAAATATTTTTGAGACCCAGCAAAGATTTCTTAGGCAAAACACATAAAGCAATCATTATAAACAAAAAATAGAAAATTAGACTTAAAATTAAAGTCTGCTCACCAAAAGTCTCCATTAAAAAGCAAGAGTAAGCAAGCCACAAAATATTCATAAAACATGCATCTGAAAAAAGCCCATATCCAGAACATATAAAGAACTCCTATAATTCACTAATAAAAAGATAAACTACTCTATATAAAATTAGGCAAAAACTTATTCAGATACTTCACAAAAAATATATACAAATAACAATAAGCACATGAGAAACTATTCAGCATGTTTAATTATCAAGGAAATGCAAACTAAAAACTCAATGAGATACCACTAATAACCCATAGAATGGTTAAAATTTAAATAATTGTCACCACCAAAAATTGGCTAGAATATGTAGCAATTAGAATTCACATACATTACTGGAAGGCATGAAAAATGGTACAACCACTTTGGAAGAAATTTTGTCAATTTCTTATAAAGTTAAACATACAGCTACTGTATAACCTAGCATTCCACTTCTGGGCATTAAGCCAAAAGAAATGAACATATACACAGATATGTTCAACTTGTTCAAAATGACTCATAACAACTTTATTCCTAATATCTTCAAACCAGAAATAACCCAAATCAAAGGGAGAATGAATAAAAATATTGTGGCATATTCAGGTAATGGAATAATACTCATCTATTAAAAAAGGAATAAATGACTGATAAATATAGCAATATGATATATCTCAAAGACATTAGGCTGAGAGAAAGAAGCCAGATACAAAAGAGTATATACTGTGACTCCATTTATACAAGGTTCTTGAACAGGCAAAGCTAACCTATGATGAAAAAAAGAAAAAGAAAAAGTAATTGTCCCTGGAGTTGGTGAGACTGGGGAGGGACGTGAAAGAACTTTGTAGGTGATAAAAATGTTCTTTAACTTGATAATGGTATGAATTACACATTTATTTGTCAAGCTCATCTTACTGAACACTTAAAATTTATGTATTTTTATGAAGGCAAATTTTACCAAAAAAAAATGAACTGTAGAAAATAAATCTTCCTGATATATGCTTAATATTATTAGCTTCCTTTATCAGGATAAAAACAATATGCCTTAGACCATACATTCTATAAACAGAGAAGCTATATTTTTAGATAGATTATGGATGGATGAATTCACGGGTGGATGGATGGTTAGTAGATAGATAGATAGATAGATAGATAGGCAGATAGATAGGTCACTGACCCAATTATAATGTTGCATTAACTTTATATAACTTTCTATTATTGATAGCACTCATTTATACTATCTTGACACACACATCCCTTTTTCTTATCCACAGTTATCAAAGACACACATTTATAAGATGGTTCAACAAATTTAAGGGCACTTTTTTTTGTATGTGCATGTGACAATGAATTGGAAATCAATACAGCACAGTAGAAATATCTGTCTTTGAAATCATATACACCTGGTTTCCAATCTTAATTCTGCAATTTATTAGTTAGGTGACCTTGTACAAGTAACTTAACTTCTCCTAGAAGCCATTTCTTTAGCCATAAACGGGGGTGATTTATGCTTTAAAGGGTTTATTCATTCATCTATTCAACAAGGAACATTGACTTCCTATTATTTGCCAGGAACTGGCTGTACGTTTTGAAAAGAACACTAATATCCAGAACATACAAAGAACTCCCAAAACTCAATAATAAAACTACTCTACTTAAAAAAAAAAAAAGGCAAAAACTTGGCTAGACATTAGGGTGGAGAGTGGACAAGAAGAGCAGCAGAGAAAATGCAAGAAAACTAGGTCTTTCAGTAGTTTGGTTGGAGCTCATTTCAGTTTGAAATAGGAGAATGGCAGTGAAGCCAGAGAGAAGTGGATTGACCCAAGAGATACTTAGAAGGTAAAATTCATAGAACTTGGTGAGAATTGGAAATAACGGTTGTAAGGGCGGAGGCAACAAGTATGTTTCTTGCTTGCCAACCGGCCGGAGGGTGGTGCCTTTCACAGAAAGAGGCAATATAGATAGGGGACCAGATTTGGTACTTTTTGAGATAAATGTAGAGAGGGCATGTCATGATGATGGCTCAGAGGAGGCACTCAATAAGTGGAAGTTACTGTGGAATGGAACAAAACTAATTAAGTCATATGGGATCTGACCTGTAAACTTGATTTCAATTACTATTCTAAAATAAGTTAAAAAAAAGAAGCATGTATTGATGAAGCCCACAAACATATACCCGAAGATATGTGCACAGATTTTGTTCAGATACTGCTGCTGTAGATCTAGGAGTTAATTACCCTAATTATAATATGTCTGTTTTGAGAATACTATGAGACCTGAATTTCCCTCTCCTCTCATCTTTGCACACATGAAGGTTTCAGAATCTCAAAGAAATGTGTAGTAATTTGGCTGAAAAAAGAAAACATATTTACTAAAAAGTTAGTGAGTTGCTCAACAAAGAAAGAAGCCAATCTTACACTGAAGAAAAGAGATATAAAACAACATATATAGTATTTGATATTTCTGTACAAGAAGTTGCTCTTAAAACATTATAACAGGATGCATTTCTAAACTATAACTACCTAGCTTAGAAATGAATTTTGATGCTGTTGTGTAATCAGGTTACATATGAAAGAAACTTGTAAACCTTAATAACAAAACCAGGCTTTGGAAAAAGTGACCAAAGCACACTTATTTTTATTTTATGCTTTGAAACCTGCATTGAGATATTTCATTACTCTTAAACCATGATGAAATCATGGAAGGCATCATAGTAAGAGCTAAAACCCTGGGGAAGCTATTAACAATTTTGCCTTTACACTTCCTACATGATTGGGGAAATGTGGGTTCTACTTCCCCATGAGACTTTTATTGCCAGATTTGGTACAACTGCTGCTATATCAACAGAAAGGATTATGCATTACAGTGGGGCCCTGTGAAGATTTGCCTTAAAAAGTTAAATTCTGTTAGATATGCTAAAGGAGTACCTTAAGTTAGAGGGAAATTAGCTTCCTATAGGGAAGGGGGGACTATAAAACAAACACATAAATGATGGTCCTATAAAATGGATGATAATTTTCATTCATGATTTCATTCATTATTATATATCGTTCATTCATTCATTTTGTTTCATTTTATTATGCCACAATAGAGGCACAGAAAAATAGAGCTTTTATAAATGTAGTGATCAGATTTCCTCAGGAAAAAAAAATGTTATTGTTGTGTAAGTAAAACTTTAGTAGGCAGAGATGACAAGAGAAGACGTTTTATTACAAGGAATGGCATGAACATGAGTACAGATTGCCTAGGTGAGAGGTTTGTGCAAGTGGGAGCAAAGAGAATGAGAAGAGAAAAACAACTGCTGAGATATGAAGAAGGTAGAACCTATAGGCTTTGGCACTTTGTACATGTGTGCAGGGAAATGAAGGTGAATAGTGATACTATACCATAACCACTGAAACTATAAAAACAAGTGAGCATAGCGATGACGAATCAGTACCAGCTGAAGTTCAGAAAATTACTTATGTTGGAATTGCATAGTAGCTCAGTTTATTATTGTGGCTTGAGAAGTAGTTTCCGATTATGTTTAGGAGATTATTTGTTGCCTAACACTGGAGTTAGGGTTGACTCTTACAAGTTTTGAATTACATAAAAGTCCTTGATGTAGAGACAAAAATACTAGAATGCTGCTTTTCAAGTAAGCTGCAAAGATTTTTAGATTTTTTTTTGAGTCATGAAAACATAAACAAAACATCAGAACGACTTACTAGCTTAATGAAATGTAGCCAAGTTGGGGCTAATCCAGATTCCAGGACAAATTGTAATGTTTCTAAAGTCAGAGACTCATCTTCTTCTTGCATATGCTCTGACTTAAGTCAGTCTTGTCCATAGGGTAAAGCAAAGACAGAAAATTATATTTTTATAAGCTATTAAACTGTGAGTAGGAGATTGAACTTAATATAGGGCTGTATCCTTACCAGAAGCCATTAAATCAGGGTGGGAAAGATAATTGTATGTTTTTCCAACAGCATAGCAATCGTGAGTAGAAAAGAAGATTTTAGCTTGAACAGTCTCTTAAGTCCCTATGGATTAGGAACTGACCAGTAGGGATGTTGCCTATAACTGTGGCAGCTGGTGACTAATTTGTAGCCTGTAGCCACCTCATTCTAAGTGTGTTTACAGCAAGTCTTTGGCTCAACTGTTTGAGTAAGAGTCATTCTCACTGGACTTATTATCACCAGGCCACTCCATATTCATGGCATGTGACCAAGTGATGCAGATGTTTGGAGACATGTTAGGCTGAAGATATGCTAAATTAGGAATTAAGATTCTAAGAGTATAATAAAGAAGGGCTGTGTGGATATAAGGGGGAGTTTAAGAGATCTTGGTGGTTAATAAATATTTTCCATCCTAGGTGTGCCTTTACTGGAATTGGAGACTTTGAGGTAGAGGCCTCATGACTAGGATTGTGTGTTGAAGAGAAATTTTTCACAGTTTTGTTAGGAATACCTGAGTGCCCTATATGGACACTCTAAGGGGTCAGAAAAACCATAACCGAGTTATACACACAATTAGCAAGTTGTTCTTCTCGCTCTGGGACTGTCCTACCAGAGAAGAGTAACTTGGGTGAGCCAATCCGTTTCTGTGGATTTCATTTTCTTCCTATATAAAATAAAGAAAATGGAACAACTCCCATTTAGAATCTTAACTGTTAGATTCACATATTCATAGTCTCATGATTTGCAAAAATAGCACAATTCTCTACCTTTTACCTGTACCTATGCCATTTGCATTGTGACTTTGTAGCTCCTCTATCAAGGGGTTGAGTCTATTCCCCCATCCTTCGGATGTGGATTGATCCTGTGACTTACTTTAACCAATAAAATAGGACAGAAGTAAAAATGTGCCAAATGCTGAGTCTAGGCCTCAAAAGGCCTGTGTCTTTTTGTTTATTTTCTTGGAACTCTGCCACCACTATATGAACAAGCCTAGGCTAGTCTGATGGATGATAAGAGACGTGTGTCCCAATCACCCCTGTCACTCCAGCTGGCAGCCAGCAAGACGCCAGCTGTACATGAGACCATCATAGACCAGCCAGACCCCTACTAACCTGCCAACTGATGACAGATGCATGAATAAGCCATGTTGAGATCAGCTAAACCTGGCTCAGATCAACAGAAGCACCCCCTGACCTATAGAACTGTGAGCAATAATACGTGCTTATTTTTTTTTTAAAAGAGAGGTTCACAAATTATGGCCATAGGCCACCTGCCAGTTTTTGTAGTTTTATTGGAATGTAGCCAAGCCCATTTGTTTATGTATTGTTTATGTATTTGTTATGTATTTGTTTATGTATTGCTTATCTATATGTTATGTATTTGTTTATGTAGTGTTTATGGCTTCTTTCACGCTACAATGGCAGTGTGAAATAGTAGGGACAGAGGCTGAATGGTACACAAAGACGAAAATGTGTACTAGCTGGCCCTTAGTTTGATGACTCCCTGTTTTAAATCACTCGTTTTGGAGTGATTTGCTACGTGATAATATCTAACTGGTGTGCTGTCACATTAATAAATTGAGCAATCATGTTGGCTGTTTATTCTTAAATAATAAACTATTTCTAAAAACTCAAAATGTGTTAAACAACAACTGACTTATGATCTCTTATAGTTCTGTGGGTTGACTGGGCTCTGCTAGGCTGTTCTTCTGCTCCACATGGTGTTGGATACGGATATTATCTAGGAGTAAGACTGGACTGGAATTTCTGAGTTGGCACATTCAGGTAGCTGGCAGCTAATGCTGGCTGCCATCTGGGAGATCAGCAGGGGCTACTGACTGGGGCATTATGCAGATGGCTTGATGGCTGGGTTCTTAGAGAAAGGATCTCAAAGGTGAGAGTTTTGAGAAGCCCAAGCCAAAGCTATTTCTCATGACTTAGCAGTAGAAGCTTACTTCTGCCATGTTCTGCTGGTCAAAAGTGAGTCGCAGGGCCAGTCCGTATTTAAGAAGATGGACTACACTAAGGAATCAATACTGGGAGTTTAGGTTCATTGGAGCAGAGGAAGATATTATTGAATACTAGCTACCTCAACTACAGTATATAGCCTTTTCCCTCTCTTTTTCCCTCTCCTTCAGTATTTTTCTTTTTGTCCTCATTTACGGTATAGTACCATATAGAAATTGTTAAACTCACCAGCATACTTGATATTCATGGATACATAGGTACATATATGTGTGCATACATTGGATTCTAGTCTTAGTTTGGTTTGGTTGGGTAGCCGACTGACATTTATACATGGATCTTTTGCCTTTGGAAAGGGTCACTTCACATCTGCTTCAATTAAAATGTATGATGACTCTTTAACCTTAGAATTTTAGTTTTTAATCGTATTATGCAATTTTATCCATCTTTGGCAAGCTGATAATTTAGATTGGAAGGTGACCAAAAATGAAACATGTGAAATAATATAACAACTTTCCATGGTACTTCACTCTCCCTTTGGCAGCCATTGCATCCCATACACCTGTGGGCTCAGCATGACCCACTCAACACAAAGTTTAAAAGAAGTCAGAGTTGAGGTTATCTAGGTGTTACAATACTGTTCACTTTGAGCATTCTCTCAGTGATCATCTGAAAATCTCAATACTATGTGCTTTGAACTCTTGGTTCATTTTGTCTCAACTGATAGATCAACTGCTTTGAACCACAAAACCCCTGTCATCTGTTTTATACTCCTGATTTTCAGAACACTGGCTTGCTCTCTAGCAGTTTTGAGATCTTTAACTTTCAAAGTGGCTATCTCTAGACCACATTACCTTCTTTCTCTCTCTTTCAAATTCCATGGCAACCATGCCTATTCAGACACCAATCCCTCACATGCACCCCCAACCCCCACAGACCTGTATAGTAAATACAAAGCAGGAAGACACAAAAGTTATTTCTCTTCATTTTATGCTAGAAGTTAAATTGAGTGGGTTTAAACTGAGGTACAAACTCCTTTCTTTTGCTCACTTCTTTCTTGTGGATTTAGAGGAAAAGTTATATTAACTCCTTCCCAAATATTCTCTTTTCCCTGTTTATGACATTCATACATTAAAATAAAAATACTGCACTTAATTCTGATTTCTCTATAAATATTTCCAAAACTTGCTTTCTTACATGATTATGTCAAGTGTTTCCACCTACTCACCATCCTCTTACACTGTGATCTCTCACAACCTATCCTTTTGTGTTGCTGGTTTCCCCTAGATGAGTCTGATCTCTTGAAGCAAATCTAGTGACCCAGGCTACCTTTGGACCCATTCAAGTGCTCTTGCTCCTTTACTCCCAGCCATTCAGCTGTTTCTTATTCTCTGTGGTCAGTCCTATCTCTGCTCTTCTTATCTACTCCTCTCACCCCTGCCATTGCACACAGTTATCAGATGGTGTCAAGTAAGAGATTACATCTATCTCATCTGGGGCGTGTCTTATAGGAGTATGGCAGGCCATGTGGGAGAGGAAACCCCTCACCTATGTTCTGCTGCATAAACACAGAAGGCAAAGACTAGAATCGTGATCAGGAGAGATAGAATCTCTCTATGTCATGGAACAAAGCTAAGGGAGAAAAATTTAAGGCTAATGTTTGATCCAACTGGATTAAATAGAATAAGAGAATGGGATTAAAAAATCAGAAGGAATGACAACACAGAGTGAGAGACAAGGTGAACCAAATGTATCCTGGAGCAATTTCGTTAATGGAGTATGGACCATAGTGCCATCTTTTTTATATGGTCATGTTGGATTCCTTTAAATTGCTGGAGCAAACTCATGTACTTTTGCTTATATGTTCCTCCTATGTTTTCAGTATTCTTGTTTATACTATTTTGTCATTTCTTCATTTGTTCTTTATTTATGGATGTCTTGTGAAAGTCCGTCAAGGTTCTAAATTCTCTACTCTATACTTACTACTTTAGTCCCTTAAATATTTTTTGGTAAAACTTATTTTTATGGAGTTGTAACTTAAGAATAGTGAAATCCACAAATATGAAATATATAGCTTATTTTTTTTCTTTTTTTGCATATATACCTATATCATGCTATAGAAAACTATCACATGAAACTATTGCATGCTCCCTTCTGAGGAACTACCTACCCCAAAGATTATTTTTAATTTTTCCAATTTTAAAAAAATCAATAGCTTTTAAATGTGTCATTGGTAGACAACAAATGAAATATTTCAAAGTGTACAACTTGATGTTTTGACATATATACATCTGTGAAAACATCAATCAAGATCGTAAGCATATCCATCTGTCCCAAAAGTTTCCTCATGCCTCTTTGCATGCCATCCCTCTCATGCTTCCTTATTCTCCAACCCCATAGCTACTATTGATTGCACTTTCCTGAATTTTACATCAATTGAATTATACAGCATTTAATATTTTTTGCCTTGCTTTTTCATTGAACATAACTATTTTGTGATGTGTATTTGATTAAGCATGTTTTAATATTTTTGTTCTATTGCTGAGTAAGCGTCCACCACATAGATAAACCACACATTTATTTTTAAAATCCATTTTTTTTGAGGTTTGGGCTAATACAAATGAAGTTGCAGTGAATATATTAAAGGCTTTTTATTTCTCTTGTGTAAATATTAAGCATCACAGCTTCATCATATAATACGTTTTTGTTTAACTTAAAAAATTTCCTAATTTCCAAAGTGGTTGTACCATTCCTTTCCCACTAGCAGTAATTTGAAAATTCCAGCTTCTCCATATCCTTAGCACTTAGCATGGTCAGTCGTTTTAATTTTAGTCATACTAATAGGTGTGAAGTAGCATCTCATTCTGGTTTCATTTGCTTTGTTTTTCCTTATGAACAATAATATTGAGCATCTTTTCATGTGCTTATTTGTTGTCCATAGATTTTCTTTAGTCCAGTATGTCTTATTTCCTTTGCTTATCTGTTTTTGTGTATTGTGTGTTTTTTTTAATTGAATTTTTTTGTTTTCTTATTGTTTGAGAGTTCTTTATGTATTCTGGATACAAGTACTTCATCAGATATATGATCTACAAATATTTTCTTCTAATATGTGGCTTGCCTTTTATTCTCAACAATGTTGAAAAGCAAAAAAATTTATGGATGCTTTTGGTGTCATAGCTAAGAAATATTTGCATAATGCAAGATAATGGAGTTTCTTCTTTATTTTCTTTTAGTAGTTTTATAGTTTTTAGCTTTACCTTTAAGTCTATAATTTATTTTGAGTTAATTTCAAAACGATATGAGGTATGGATCCAAGTTGTTGTTGTTTTCATTTATTCTAGTACTATTTGTTGAAAGACTACTTGTACTTATTTTGAAGTTTATATAAATGAAACCATGGAATAGTTTTATTTTATCATATTTCTTTTGCTTAAAATTATGTCTTTTGAAATTTATTGATTTTGTTGTGTGTCCATTAATTTATTCTATTCCATTGCTTTTTGTATTCCACTGTATGAGCATACCATCATTTATTAATCCATTCTATAGATGATGGGCATTTCCATCCTAGTTTTAATGATCATTTTGGTTGTTTCCAGTTCCTTCCTCTTATGAATAATGGTGTTATGAACATTCTTATCTTTTGGTGACATAATAATAATTTTAGTTAGGCACGTACTCAGGAGTGAAATTTCTGTGTCATAGGGTATGGAAATGTTTAGCTTTAGTAGACCCTGACAAAAGGTTTTTTTAAGTGAATATATCAATTTTGTCTCTTACCAACAATGTATGAGAGTTCCACTTACTCACCAATGCTTGATATTGTCAGTATTTCTTAATTTTAGTAACTCTAGAAGGCATGCCATGTCATCTAATTTTGGTTTAATGTACATTTTCCTCAGGAATAACAATGATGAGCACATTGCATGGCACACAGTCCAATTAGATATCCTCTTTTTTGAAGTGTCTATTTAAGTCTTCAAGTCTTTCTCCATTAAAATTTTCTTTTATTTATAAAAATTTCTTTATATGTTTTGGATATGTGTCTTTTGTATATGCCAGTTCTTAATTAGAACTTAATTTTAGCATATCAAACTTTTCAATTTTTTCATGTGAGATTTGTGCTCTAGTGCTTCATTTAAGAAATCTTAAATGTAGATATTCAATTAATGCAATATCACTTATTGAAAAGACCATTTTCTCCCTAAACCAAACTGCAGTGGTACTTTTGCCATATAACAGTTGATTGCGTATGAATCTGTTCTCATACCTTCTATTCTGTTCTATTGTTCTAGTTTTGTACATTGTCCTAATTACATTAGATTTATAAAAGTCTTGAGATCTGATAGGAGAAATTTGTTTTCTTCAAGATTACTACGATTTTCTAGGTCCTTTGTATTTCCATGTAATGATAGAAACAGTTTATCAATTTCTGCAAAAACTCCCTTGGATTTGATTGGAGTCACATTAAATACACAGATAATTGGGGAAGAACTATTACATTAAAAACATTGATTCCTCCAATCTATGAACATGGTATACTTCCCCATTTTTTTATGTCTTTGATTTATCTCAACGTTGTTTTAGCTTTCAATACAAATGTCTAGCATGTCTTTTATTACATTTATTCCCAGGTATTTGATGCATTTTGCTGCAATATTAAGTAATATTCTTTTAAATTTTTTATTATTTTTATTGTCCAATTTTTGCTAGATGCATAGAGACATACATGAATTCTGAACATTGACCTTTAATATAATATCCTTGCTAAATCGACTTACTAATTTTAAAGTTTTATGTGTAGAATCTATTCGTTTTGTCTACATGTAGAATCACCTGTAATTAATGACAGTTTCCTTTTTTCTTGTCAATCTTTTTTTTTTTTTTTTAATTTTTTTTTTCAACGTTTATTTATTTTTGGGACAGAGAGAGACAGAGCACGAATGGGGGAGGGGCAGAGAGAGAGGGAGACACAGAATCGGAAACAGGCTCCAGGCTCTGAGCCATCAGCCCAGAGCCTGACGTGGGGCTCGGACTCACAGACCGTGAGATCGTGACCTGGCTGAAGTCGGACGCTTAACCGACTGCGCCACCCAGGCGCCCCATTTCTTGTCAATCTTTATGTCTTCTTTCTTTTACTTGAGCAGAATAGGAGCTTATACTGTACTATTTCTTATTTTATCCTACTAACAATTATACTTAAACTGTAATCTCTAGATTGTTTTTCCTCCTGACTTGTCCTTTATGTAGGAATCCCCTGCTCCAAATGGTATCCCAAATTTCTTCTCCAAACTCACATAGTCATCTGGGCTTGGGCATTTCCTTTGGCTTATGTTGAATAATGTTGATTAAATATTCTGTAGTTCTGATTACACAATGTTGTTAGCATTACCAATAGCTAAGTAATTTTCTGTCTCTTACAGTAGACAAAATTTCTGGAGTGCAGGGATTATGCTTGTTATCTCTTTATTTCTGGTATCAAGAATGGTGCCTGGCACATCAGAGATATTTGATATTTTATAACTGTTTGCTGAATTAAAGAGTGATGCTCCAACTCTGAACTTTCACAAGCCTTTCATATCTAATTATTAACTCAATGTTTCCATTTAGCTGTACTTCCAGGGGTACACTCATGTCCTGAACTCAATGAAATAAACATTCTGTCTTCTTTTGCCCCTCTCCCAATGACTCAACTATCCAATTAATTCTCTGGGACATTCATCTGGTAGTCAATTTTTTACTATTTCATTTTTTAAAGCCTCATTTGGCTTCACATATCAAGTTAGTTCTCATATCCTATTAATTCCTTCTTGCTGGGATTTTTGGATTTGAGCCTTCTTTTCCATTTCCATCGTCATTACTCTAGTCCAGAGTTTTATAACTTCATTCCTTGACTGTGCTCTTTGTTGTAATATTTGTTTCTTTTTTTTTTATTTTGTATTATTTGTTTCTAAACCCTTTATTCTGCAGCATACTCACCACACAGCTTAAAAAAAAATCTTCCTTAGGCATTATTTTAGTCATGCATTTCCCCCAAGAAGCAAAGTAGATTCCCTTTATCTACGCTAATGGTATGGCAGCCCTGGTTTATTTCATACCATATGCATACATACCCCATTTATCTCCAACGTAGTCATCCATTCCACTTCACAAAATTTAATCTCCTTGTTACCCCACTTCTTTGTCATTGCTCCTATACTTCCATGGAAAGGCTGCTTCTTCTCTTTTATGATGCTATGCCTGTAACTTTCTTTAAGACCTGGCTGCAGATTTACCTCTTTCTAAAAGATCTCAATGAATTGTGTCATTCCAAATGAAATATTCCTTTCATTTTACAAATTCCTAATATTTTTAGTCTATAAGTATTACTCTAACAACTAACTATCAGGGAAGCACAATTTGATAGTTCAGAAATAATACTTTAATACTAAAGGCTTTATGCTAACACGTGCTTTTATCATGATTACAAACATTTTCCTGATAAGGAGTTATGATTTGGATTATCTTGTGAGGAATGCAAGAATAGGTGACATTTAGATGTATGAAAGATAAGCAAAGTTGTGGATAAGCAAAGTAGAATATTCTTTTTTTTTTAATTTTAAACAAAGACTCAAGTAGTGTTTTCAGGCATTAGCTGGAATATAGTCATAAATAATAGCATATGAACTCAGTCAAGAAATTGTATGGTATACGATTTATCAGGATTCCTGGATTTGTGAAGACTAAAGGGGATCCAGATGTTATCAAATCTACTGTCTTTACTTCAAACTGAGGGAAATAGAATCCTAGGAAAATTGTGACTTATCCAAGTTTTCACATCTAATTAATAGCATAATTGTGATTGTAACATAGGTTTCCTAATGTGAGGTCCAGTGGGTTTTGTTTTGTTTTTTTATTATATAAGGTTACCCGTGTTGTTTTTAAACTACCACCTAGGGGGTCAGCTGCATTGTGAGCTCCCAGAAGTCTGGACTGTGCCTTTGTTTTCTTCTACTTTTCTCCAGAGCTGTCCTCCTTGGGGTAGTTTCATCATTTATGAGACATCCTTTCCCCTGTGTTGTACTTTCTACCTGGAAGACCCTCAGTAACTTTTTTAGAGTCAGAATAGGCAGGAGACTTTCTCCCCTAGATCACTTTTTGGGGGATTTATTTTAAGAATATAGGATTCAAGACTTGTGCTGATCAAGGGTTCCTAAAATTTGTCTTAACTAGAAGATGGAGTTCCTAAGCAGGGTTACCTACTACTTTTCTCTATTTTCTAAATCAATGTTTATTTCCTAATCCATTTTCGGATCTGGTCAGAACTGAAAAAAAGTATCAAGAGGAGAAACTCTATCTCATCATAAGCTGCCTGTTACCTTCGAAACACTCAAGTTTCAGCATCCTTGTTTATCCCTAGGCTACTGATCTAGGGCAAGTTACAGCTCCATGTGTTCTCACAGGAATGTCTCTTCAATGGCGGTTCTCATTGGGAATCAAGCCAGATGTTGAGCCTAAGATAGTTCCTTTATCAGGGCATTGACTGAAGAGCCAGAATATTAAATTCTTGACCTCCAATATGAGCCAACAAGTCTCAGATACAGATTTCAATCAAGAAACAACCATTTTCCTCCAAATGTAGGCAGGCTATTGCTCAGCTCATCAGGTTAGAATCTCTCTGTTAACTTACTACTGATAGGGCACATTATTCCTTTTTTTAATTTTTTTAATCTCTATGTTAGAGTTCTCCAACCTAGAGGAATGTGAAGTAAAGCCATCTGTTTACAAGGGAGGAAACTTTTGCTTGTTTCTGTATAGGGGTACAAGTAAACAGCCTGCTTAAGAACAGACAGTTAAAACTATAATCCACTGAGTGGTGTAGGGCAGGCATTGAACTTAAATGTGAGGTCTTAAGATATCCATTTGAATTGAGAAGGAAAGCATGTTTTCATGCAGCGGTATTCATGAAATGCTATGCATAAGCTCAGAAAATGCATTCATCATGGGAGTTTGAACACTGCTAACTTGTTTTAAGCAACTTCTATTATATCACTGAAGTCCTCCTATTACATAACAGCCACACTGAGTCATCTGTTTGCTTAGTTACTTCATTCAATTATGGGCACTATAACTTTCAAACTTTATAGTCTTTCCTCATTTCTCTCTTACTTGAAGAAAATCAACAAAACATGAATTGTTCCTATAGTTGTCCTTTGTAAGGAAGGTCCCATCTGAGCAACATTATTCCAGCCGCTGTAGTTCAGTTTTTCTCCTTAACAAGAGCATAGAAGTGGTCTTTTTCCCCTTGAATGTGCATATTCCTGAGGGAGCTTAAAAACTTCCATAAATCAATAAAGTAATTGCTACATAATGACCTATTGTTAGTGTTCGTGCCCAGAATGATGTCACAAGGGGGTAATGGAGCTACTGAATCAAAAAATGGCAGCTGTTTCCAATTTATTTGAGAGTCAGTTGGACAGAAAATTAAATAAACACATAGACAAGAAGGACAAGGGCAAGTCCTTGTATTATTCTTATGATAGTTTTAATTCAATTGCAGAAGTCAGCAGGCAGCTGATATTATGGCCCAGAGTTTCATTAATTGCCTGTCTCACATGTCAGTGAGACAGCACATGCTCACTTCATCATTTTCAGCTTCTGTTATTTGCATTTTAAAATACACACACCAGTGAAGCATGGATCAAACTTTTCTTGTGTGGGTTTTTTTTTTCTTGTTACAACAGCCCTCCAACTCTCAGAAATGTATGATTGGGAGAAGTGGCTTTATCCTCTACCTTCAGTGATGGTGTCTCTTTCCCTCCTTCAGGGCAGGCAGCCTGGAATTTTTTTAAATTACTCTCTCCTCCTTGGGGGAAGGCCTGAAGACTTGTATTTGTTGTGAATCCTGAAGAAAAAAGCGGTCACCCGGTTTGCAGGCTCTTCTCCACTGTGACTGGGAGCTTTGATGTGCCTTTTGATGTTCCTGCCTTGAGGCAGCTGGAGAGGATTATCAAAAGTAGCCTTAACAGGCCAGGTTGGAGTTGGGGGTGCAGCACCATTGCAAGCCGGACTTCACATCCCTAATGTAAACACTTTCACTGAGGTGGGGTTGCCACAGTGGGATGAGATTTCAAGGTACTGCCAACCCAGCCTGCATCGCTGGAGCTTTAATTTTCAGAACGTCCTTTTGGCAGGATGCTGTCGTCAGGTAATTGAGTAATTTGCTGTTTGGCCTGGTAACCACTAGTTTATTTATTAATTTTTAATGATGGGATCTAATCGTAACTAGAGGATGACTTCAGTTCACCATTTAAATGGATTGCAGTTTTCCCTGAAGAACTGTACAGCCCAATTTTAAAAGATTCCCTTATGGCAAAAGGACTTTTAGAAGGTAAACAATCCCCTTTTATATTAGAGACGAGAGAACAGAAGTCTGGTGTGCCAGTCAAATATTCTTAGTATAAGCTGGGTTTGTTTAGATTGTAAGTGAATGAAGAAAGGAATTTTCTAGAAGGATATCCTAGGGCTCCCAGAGGCTTGGAAGCCAGCTTTGCAACTAGGCTTTGTATGTGACTGAAGTAAGGGTGCTTTAGAAGACCAGGAAATAGGAAGCAGGAAGGGCAGTGTGAGATGGGAATGGAGGGCTCAAAGAGGCAATAAGCTAATGAACACGTAAATACAATATTTTAGAGAGTGGTAAGTACCACGAAAAGCAATGCAGCAAAGTAAGGGAGATAAGAAGCATCAGTATCGAGAATCTTTTTTGATATGATGGGTCAAAAATGCCTCCCTGATAAAACGTCAAAAGCAGACACCTGCTAGAACTGAGGGAGTATGCTAAGCAGGTAGATACCAGGGTGAAGAAAGAGTACTTCAGGTAGAGGAAATAGGAAGGGACAAAGGTCTTGCTTCAGGATGCACTTTCTGTGGTTAGTGAGGAGGCAGTATGGCTGTGGAAGAATAAGAGAGAAGGGTAGTTTGAAACGAGGCCAGAAAGTTGGGTGGGGTGGAAAGGGGCAAACCATATAGGGACTTGTAGGCCATTTAAGAGCTTTGGATTTTACTTTAATTGCACTTAATGGTTCCAAGGGATAACTAGAGACTATGACGAGCATGATGACATGCTGATGTTGGGAGGCTGGCAAGACTCAGTTATGAGTTAGGCAAACCAGCTCACAGTGATTGCGATGCATGCCTCAACAAAATGCACACATGATCACATATCATGAGCCCTTTGGGAGTACTCATGGATACTCACAATCATGAATGGGAAATCTCTACATCCAAGGATCTTCTGCATTTAAAATTTTTACTTTGTGGGGATGCTGATGGAAAGCTAGGCTATAAAAGGACTATGTTTGCTTTCACATATGTTGTTACTGTATGACCTCGATGTCAGATTCCTAAAGGCAAAGTTCGCATCTTGGAAACTTACTTTCATGGTAGTTCTTTTGAGAGGAATTAGTAACTTTCACCAGCACTGAATATTCAGGCTATTGAGAGTGTGTAGATTCTGTGCCTTTTAAGCGTCTTTTTGAATGGTCTTCAGGAGAAACATTTGAGTTCCACAGATAGGAAACCAGTTCAAAACATGTTGAATTTCAGTTCACAGTTTTTATCTCATTTCTTTGAAAATGCCTTCAAAGAGAACCCAAGGCACCTCTAAAACAAAATAATGAGAAAGTCATATATATTAGTAATTACAGAGAGAAGCAGATCTCCTTACTTCATTCTGAGAGGATAAAGGAATAAGCACCCCCCTTCCCCCAAATTGGGCAGATATACTTGAAGGGGATGGTAGCTGTGGTGCAGGAACATTCAAACAGAGTTGGTGCCTTGGGAAGCAAAAGACTCTGACTTCCTTTTCTTTTCCTTCTGTCTTCCTCAACGAAGAGCTGAGTGCCTCTAGCAGGGAGATGGGTGGATAGGCATAACCATTATTACTGCAGAGACAAAGCCAGGCAGGTAAACAAACACTTTCCCCTTGATCAGTTCAGAAGCTTTCAGGCACCAGATTATTGCTAAGCAGGCATCTGCTTTTGAGAGTTGAGAACAAGCTACTGCAGGCTTCAGACATGAAGTTAAGACTCAGGTTTTGTTAAATCTGTAAGATAAGCAGATAGCCTCGTAGGCAAGTCAAACGCAGGGATCTTTTTAATTTAGTCATTTCTTCATATGCTTGTCCTTGCTTTTGTTGTAGTAGAGTTTAGTTGTCATAAGTTGTGCTTGCTTTAATAGAAAATTTAATTACCCTTATTTGGAATAGTAGTTAAAAATGTGCATTTAGAATAAAATATATGTGGGCTGAAATCTCAACTCATCCATGATAAAAGATACGACTTTAGTGATTTAACCTCTGTTAGTTTTTGGTTTATCATCTGTACAATGCAGAATGTAGTGGTGCCTAATTTTAAATGCCCAATAAACCTTGGCCATTATTTTTGCTGTTAAGAATAATTTGGATAGGTGTGGATTTCAACAACCCATGACAGTTCAGTGGTGAATCTGCATGACTGGTGGCAGCTTGTATCACCTCTTAAGGGGTAAGCGGCTTCTCAAATGGTGAAATGGAACATTTTTTTTTTTTTGGTCATAGATGATCACCGTGAGAACCTATAGTGTGCGATATAGGGGAGGGCTTTCTGGTGGGAAAATTGCCCTTGAGTTCTGAGGAAGCCTCCCGGCCCTGCATCATTCTCGCCAGGGATGTTTTCCCTGGGTCGGTCCTGGCCAGAGGCTTGGGTGTGGAATGGGGATAGTGGCACGTCCAGAACAGTGGATGCATGGAAAGGATTGATAAATTCTTACTGACCATTTATTTGTTAGACTGCCCTGTAATCTTGAGCCTTCTAAGTTACAACCATCTGGTTCCCTTACTAACTGAAACAGATCCCCAAATGCCTCTCATTTTGTGATTTCTCACTCTATAAAAAAATGGAATTTTGAAACATTATTTATAAGAAAATATGTAATGTGTTTCTATTTTATTTGTTCACATTTTACTTATTTAATAGAAACGAAACACATATGTGAAAGGACCTAACCCCTTTTCTTTCATACCAGGTCCCTTACAGGGTTCTGTTTTAATTATACTACTGCAGTTGTAATACGCATATACACGAAATACAGTGTATTTGGCAGCCTGTCTTTTGGATATAGTTTCAGCATCTGCCACCATTAGTGATTTCAATTACATATCCACGGAATCACGTGGATGACTTTATTACAGTGTATTTTTTAAAGAAAAAGGAAAGACTAGACTAATGAAATAGTAATAAAGAAAAAATAATGGAGGATGTAAAATTCCATATAATCACCAACTTTTCACTCGATATCGCTGCTAAAATAAACTTCCTCTCTAACTCATTTTCTTCCCAGATGCATAAAATACTTATACGTGGAAGGTTTGTTTTTCCCCTATCCCGCCAATGTCGCATCAAAACATAACACAAATTGGTTTGGTGATGTTAAAAAAAAAAAAAAAAAGTAACGTTTGTATCTAAGTAACCCTGTTGTCTTTCCATCTGAGCTCCTCTTTTAAAGCTGCTTAGTTTTGTATGAGATTTGCTCGTAAGTCAGGTTTTATGAATCAAGAAAACTCTGTATGGTCTTGCTAAAGCAGCATGTGCTGCTAATTTCTTTTTACACTGCCACTCTCTGAGACACATGCACACACTTGTGGGTATAAGCACATACCCTATTAGCTTTTTATACTTAATAGGGCCCTTGGCATTTTTGAGTCTTAGACTAATTTGTTTTATTCTGCCTCCCTTCTGTTGTAGTCAAGAAAAAGTGAGTTGCCTTAAAGTTAAGTGCCCTGTGATCATCCTGCATGAAGGGCACTGCACAAATCCTATCATCTGATTGATTAGATTCTCTCCTCCCTGAACTGTTCTCTTGGCCACTGGAATTTAAAGAGGAATGGGACTTGGGGCACCTGGGTGGCTCAGTTGGTTAAGCTTAAGTGTCTGACTCTTGATTTGGGCTCAGGTCATGAGCTCACCATTTGTCAGTTCGAGCTCCTATTGAGCTTGGGATTCTCTCTCTCCCCCCGTCTCTCCGACCACCCCCCTTAAAAATAAATAAATAAACATAAGAAAAAAGAGGAATGGCACTTGGTTTGCCATTCACAGGATATTTTGTGTCTTTACCCTCCCCAGTTCATTAAGCTCATAGCTCTTATATTCCTCAGCAAATATTTAAAACCAAGGGGGAAGTAATTTATTCATCAAGGGAGTTTTGTCAAAGTGGTCTGTTTTATATTTTGCATAGCATTATCACATAACCAAACGTTAAGGTTCTACCTAAATTAATTCCTTCCTCAAGATTCTTACATCAATGCTAAAGAGAGATGATGTACTACGTCAACTTCCTTGCAACTTAAGATATGATTAGATTGTATTTTCCTCAACAGAATGTGGATTGGGGTCACATTCCAATGACAAGAGTCAATAGTATTTAGTAATCTCCCCACCCATCAGGTGTGATTTGGAAATTCTACCTCAGTTCTCTATGTTATCTTTTAGTGGCTTGAAAAAGGCAATTTAGCTCCTAACATAAGAAGAAGTTATGATTTAATAATTAAAATAAATTAATAATAGTTAAAATAGTACAGGACGTGCCTATATTTTTGTCAATGTAGAGCTTATCAAATTGTTCTTGGTAAAAAATTCAATATACAAATGGATTGGAACATGTGAATATCATTGTGTGTATATTAAGGCTTTATTTTTAAAGCACTTATGATTCATCATTTTATGTATTTATAACATATTGTAATAAAATAATTCATATATGAGTAGGTTTGTAATAGTATATAACATATTTATTATTATTGGGACTCATTATTATATTACTAAAATATAGTTTTTTTCTGGCTATACATAATTTTATTATTTTTATGAAAATAATATGCTTTAGCAGCTTAATAATACTATACTTTCAAATCTATAACTAAACACTGAAGACTTCATTTGCACACCAAGGTCATTTTTACAATTTGAAAGTAATGTATGTACATAGTTTGGCTATGAGAATCCCAGATCAAAGTATATTAATTCATTTTTGAAAGCACTTCAGTTTCTGTCTTTACAATATTCTATTTTAAAAACCAACACTGGCTTTCATTGCTCTTTGCCTGAGTTTCATATTCCACATTTTTGACTGTGAGGTTTTCTATCTTGTTTTCCTCTTTCCCTCCTTTTATTCTAGCCAGCGATAATTTTGTCTGGCCCAGTTCTTGAAGTAAAAGAAGAGATTATACATCAATTATAACAACCAACTCATTTCTTCCTATCTTCCCAAAACACAAATTAGTCATCACATATAAACATGGCACTCTACTAGATATTATAAAAGATAAATTTGAGTAAGAGGTATTATTGATTTCAAGGGATTTAATACGTATCTATTACCGTTTGTTCCCAGGAATTTTTTAGAAATTATAGCTCTGAAATAATCTTTACTTGGCATTGTAACAAGATAGGGCCCTTCTTGGCCATCTCCCTTCTCCTCTAAACTGATTCAGACACTTTCTAAAGAGTAAAGCCACACAGGAATGAAGATGCATCTATCTCAAGTCTTTACTCAAAGATTGATCTTCATTGTACAGACTAGATTTGTCATGATTGCTGGGTTACAGAGAGGGAACCAGAGGTAAAGCCAGTGAAATTTTATGAATATGACTTATGAGCATTTGACTAACTACTGAGATCAGGCCTCACAGAATGCCAGTTCCTAAGTGGAGTCACCAGGCATCTTGAATCCAGACTCAACTTTGCAGGTCCTGAAATGCATAATTATTTGAATACCTGGAGATTATGAGACTCTGAGGGACTGAGCCACATAAATTAACTTTCACAAAGTTGATATTAAATGAAAATAAGAATGTCTAGATTTGTTTAACCTTCTAGGAGGACATTATATTACAGTAATCTTTTTTTTAAAATATGAATTTAACTCTCAACATGCATTCACAAGCAGACTTTGAAACTCTTAATGGCTCTGATTTTGGTGTTCTATTCTTTGGGATATATATAAACTTAATATCTCCCCTGTAGGATTGTGTAAGGATAGTATAGCATATATATATTTTACTATATTTATATACCATACATTTAATATAATATATGACACAGTCTCTATATGGAGAGAGCATATTTCTATATCATATATTTAATATATAATATGATATATATACAATTTCAGATAGTTAAGTAATTAGTTAAAAATATTTACTAAGCTTGCATACTATATGTTAGATTTTATTACAGAAGATAAAAATACAACAGTGTACAAGACACAAAGGGGTCTTACTTGTTCAGAGCATATGGTTAAGATAAGGAGATGGAAAATAGGAAATTAAATAAATGAATAAGATGATTTCAGACTGTGATATGTATTGTACAGACAACAAAACACGATGATTTGATATGAGAGACCCAGGTGTAGGTAAGGCTACTTCACACTGCATGGTCAGGAAAGCCATCTAAGAAGAAGTGGCATTGGAGAGGAGATCTAAATAATATAGAGAAGTTTGGCATATAAGCTTCTTGATACAAACTGTTACTGGGAGAGAGGACAGCAAGTGCAAAATCCAGAAATCAAGTCTGAGCTAGGTGTGTCTGAAAGCAGAAAAGGCAAAAGTGACTGGAGTCCAATGAGTGAGGGGGAGAATAATGCAAGATAAAATCTTGGAATTTTTCTGGGGTAAGTGTCCAAAGTACTGGGTTTTCATTCTTACTGCAATGGGAAAGCAGTGAACAATTAAACAGAGAAGAGATCTATCTGTTAAAGATCTCAGGAAAGAATTAGAGGGATGCAGAAGGGAAGCAGGCATCAATGATGAGGCCAATTCAGTAGTCCAGGTGACTTGGACTAAGGTATTGTTTGAGTAGAGAGAGTGGACAGATTAAGGATATGCTTTGGAGGCAGATTAACACACTGTACCTGGGTGAGACAGGGAGGGAGATCGAGAATATGCTTTAGTTTATGACTTGGTCACCTGGACAAATGAGAATTCCCATTTGTTGAGATAGAGCAGATTGGTCATACTCACTCTGAGATACATATTACCTGTCTAAGTGGAAATGACAAACAGTTGGATATATAAGTCTATCACTCAGGACTAAAAATGTAATAATCAGTGTCACCTGAATATAGGTAGTATTCAAAACCATAGTCTGAATAAGATCACCTCAAAAGAATATGTAGATATAGAATAAAAAAAAGGACAAAGTAGTAAGCCTTAGGAAATCATAATATTTAGAGATCAAGCGGTATAGAGGTCAGCAAAGGGAAAAGAAGAGAAACAGCCAGTGAGATAGAAAGAAACCTGGAGAGGGATGTGTCACAGTATTAGAAAAGAGAATGTCTCAAGAGGGAGGAAGTTGAATACTGCTGAGAGTCCAAGTCAGGTTGGGGCATAACATTTATTTGGCAAGACTGAGCTCACTGGTGACTGGAACAAGAGGACTGTCATTGGAGTAGTGGGGATAGAAGTCTACTTGAAAATGTTTTTCTCATGTCTAAAATATTTCTGCCTAAAGAACCAGAGTGGATCAAGTAAATGTCAAGAGAATCTCCTTCCCCTAAAAACAGAGGAAACATTCTTAATATCAAAGTATCCATTTTATTTGTCTTCCAAAGCAGTGTTCATTCACACCAAGGGTGTTGTAAATTGTTATACAGATTGTGGCTTTCTTGACTTTAGAATTTAATTATGTCTTTGTGACATGGTCATCTTGATGAGTTATGGATGGTACTCTGGAACCTTAACAATTGGAAATGGGGAATTCCCTGTTCTCATCAACAATATATTCAAGATGAGTTACTTCTGCAGACGGCCAAGCTTATCCTTTTTTATGTTGATTCTTATTTGCCTCAATTTCAGATGGTGACATTTGCTGAATTTATTCCCGAATTCTGATGAGCCTTCTATTTGTAGCATGTAGCCTGATTACAATGAAAATAAAGAATTCTTGATTTTTGGGGGGGCCCTATTTTGGACAGAAAAGACATTGAGTATTTTTTGAAACTTGCTTGGTATCACCTCTACTCCTGTCACCTTTCTCTCACGCTGTCTTTATATATGAAACAACAACCATAAGTTACCTCCCTCTCTGCAGCCCACATGTTCCTCAAAGCTGTTCCAGTGAGCTGTGTGTTCTTTCTCTGCCAAGTTTTCTGTCCCTTCCCGTGCTCCTGACATAATTCCTTTCTTCAGGATATTTTTAAAAAGGCATTAGAGGAAACAATAAATACTAGGTATTATGAAGCAAGTCTTTAGCTATTGATGAAGACAACTTCTGGTTAAATTTTCCAGAAATAGTGACTGTCTTTTCTTTAACAAAGGAATTTTAAAGAACATTCACTTTTTTAATTGACTAATTTGTGCTTCTAACTACTGCATGCCTTAAGTTTAAAGTATAAGCAGTTATCAGAAATTCAGATGTAAATATTCTTTATATACTTAGTTTTCAACTTCTACCAATTTCTCCTAAGAGGGAGTGAGGAACTAGAAAGGTGATAGGTTTAGATGTTAGAGAAAAGAATCTTTAGAAACATCGTATTATAATAATTGAGTTATTTTAGTCTTCATTCAATAATATTTTTAGATGATGCATACACAGTTTTACTCAATGTGCATATTTTAAAAATTTACTTTGCAATACTGTATGGGAGACAATAAAAATATTTAAAGCAAGCAATCCACATTTCTGTTTAAAACATAAATTTTGGAAAGCATTCTATATGCTGTGCTCAGTAATGGTAGATTCAATTAAAATCATTTTGCAGAAATCCAGTGGCAAGATAAAATTGAGCTATGAGTATGCAAACTTGTTCATCTGAATAAGTGTTTTCAATATTTATTTTAAATGAGAGAGGTAGGAGGTATATGACCTAAGTTATGCCACTTTGAAGCTCTTTGAGGCAGGGTCAGTTTATGTCTACATCATTATATACATTCCCTGACATAACAGCATATGTTATAAGCTCTTAATTTATAAGTACAGCAACGCTGTGTGAGTAGTAGACTGAGTCAGCATGAGATATATCAGAGCATCCTCCAAAGCCTTGCTATGAGCTGTTTCCTTCTGTCCTATGTTTACATTCCTTCAGTGTCAGAATTGTAGTGCCTTACTCACTGTGGAGGTCTCATTAATACATCCTGAATTAAATGATAGAGTGTATGTTTAAAGAAGGCTTGTATAATATTCAGTAAGTCATAGGGTATCTTTTATGCTTAGATAAATTGGGCAACCATTTAATTTTTCTTGTGTTTTTATATGATTAAGTCACACAGAGAGGTGGTGATTTCTTTCCCACTACTCTAAAAGACTAGACATTAGAAACTCTACAGCTCAGTAGCTGAGGGTATGAACTTTGCTGGGTCTAGTCCTACTTTTGTTCCTGTTTCCTCATTGATTAAATGAGGGTAAGAATTCTTTCCACATAGACATTACAAAATAAATAAAGGCCCCTGTACAGCTGGGGTGAACAGGGCCTATAGGGTTGTTTCTGGTCATACAAGTGACTGTAGGCTCTCCTTCATGCCTAGAAGATTTTTCTCAACTTTAATCTTAGTTCCTCTAATAGATTGATGACACCCAGCCCAAAGTGTCGAGAAACTTTTAGTTTAGCTGGGTTTCAGAGCAGACTCCTGATTCATGGTGGAAACCATAACCTCATTACTGTTCTCACCAAGTTCATCTCTCTTTAAAATTTATTGTCACTGAGAAATAATAGAATCTTGTAGTTAAAATGCCAGCCTCAAGACTCAGGTTCACATCTTGCTCATTTTTCTGGGTGTTTGGCCTCTGACAAATCTCCAGACCTCTTTGAGCCTCTTTGAAATTGAGGGAAAAATTATATCCACTACAAAGACTTACTCTCAGGATTAAATGAGATAATGCACGTAGAGCACTTAGTGTGATTTCGAGCACATGAGCAATAGTCAGTGAATATTAGCCATTGGCATTATTGTGGATTTACTTGATAGTATGAAATAAACTCTTAGCAATTTTGGCCACCATATTTAAGTAGAAAAATAATAAGTCAGGTTCTTTCTTTGATACTACCTGCTTCTCAGTCTTTTAACAAGATTTACCACGGAGAATATCTGAGCCATGGTATCGAGGGCAGGAAGGTGGTGAGCTTTTTATAAAAAAAGAAAATAAGTGGAGGGACGCCTACGGCAATAACCATGAAGCTACAGTTTGTCCTGACCCTACAGTCCATGATGAAAGCATGGCAATATAGTTTGGGAAGATGCTGTGGGAAGTGGGATATAAGAGCTTGTAAGAAGTATATGATCTAATTTAAGGTAAAATGGAGATGAAATGCAGAGCCACAGAGAAGATTCAAAATGAAAGAGCATGAAGGGTGTGTGAGAGCCCAGAACCAGGGGCAGAACAACATCAAAATGAGGCAGTGTGATCAAAACATATTATTAAGTAAGCTTGACTGTATAGAGGTCACTCAGGAAAAAGCATTAAAAAATAATCCTATTCCCCTTACAGGTCCCATGCTCTGGACTTGTTTTTGTTTTTCCACCTTTTGTCAAAATCTTGGGCAGCCTCAGTAGCCTTTCTATCCTCTTTGAGTTATAAAAACCCATTTCAGTAATTAAAAATTTCCATCCAGCGCACACCTCCATCTTTTATCCAAATTAAATGTTCTTCCTCTCACAGTTCTTGCCTATCTCAGGCAAGAAGATCTGTAGTAAGGGGACATGGTAGGTTTCTTTCCTTCCTTTTCTTCTCAGTCTCTCCTTTACCCAGTGCTTATTGTTTAATTCCACTCAAAGTTGGAATGAAAAAGAGGTGAAGAAATGTCCCACTAGATAGATAGAGTTGTAATCTGGCTGTGTAACCTGAATGTACATAAATTGGTCCATTCCCTTTATCTCTCCAGACTTGCTCTGGGGAAGGATGTCTCTCTCAGAGTTCTTTCTGATGGTAGTTTGTGATTTTTTCCCTCTGCTTACTAGCTTCCCAGGGACCACTCCAGGCTGGATTCACCAGCCCCCCCCCCCCCCCCCCCCCCCCCCGCCAAAGATACTTCTAGGAAGAGTTCCTTTCAAGACAGCACAATTCCAGTCTCTTTCCATAGAGTCTATATCTGGTCCCTGGGAGATTATCTTCCTTTCCCTGTCTTAAGTGGTAGAGCAGTCCATTCTCCAGGTCACTCTCCTTCTCTTTGATCTGCCACCAAAGAGGGACTGCTTCATCATAGCGTCTCATCTTCAGAATAAGCTGGCATGAGTGAGTCAGAGACTATTTCCCAAGCCTTTCCTACTCTATGTGTCACATTTCAAGTGCCTCTCACCTGGCTTGAGGTGGGAGGGGGGGCACCACCTCTCCTCTTCCATGTTGTGGGAGTATGGGGTGGGATGTAACAGAACACTGAACAATTCTACAAAGAAATTCTCGCTCTCAATTATTTTACCTCTTCCAGTGAATTATTTTCATTCTCCTATTTAGTTTGAAAATGGGTGGGGGCTAGCTTTGGCAGAACTAATTTCATAATCCCTTACCATAGGCAAAGGTGGTCTAGCACCTTGCTTTGAAATATAAGGCTATTTGGCTCCTGTTTGTTTGTTTGTTTGTTTGTTCTCAGCAGCACCACACACCTCTTATACACCTCACATCCTCTCAGCCTTACCCATTTCTATACCAGTGCATGGCAGCAACCAGGGCTGCAATAGTTCCAAGGACCTTCATGCATTAACAGGTTACCATTACCTCAGCACACACTGAAGCCAGGTTCTGGCTTATTGACGTAGAGGCATGAGAAACCAAGGGACCCCATTACCACTCATGCATGTGCAACCTAGAAGTGTAGGGGATTTGTTGCCCTACAAAGCAGAACTCAGTGGGAAATGGTAGATAAATTCTTTCTTTTTTTTAAGTTTACTTATTTATTTTGAGACAGAGAAAGAGAGCAGGGGAGAAACAGAGAGAGAAAGCAGGGGAGAAGTGGGGGGGGGGCGGAGAGAGAATTCCAAGCAGGCTCCATGCTCTCAGCACAGAGCCCAGTGCAGGGCTAGAACTCATGAAATGCGAGATTGTGACCTGAGCTAAAATCGAGTCTGACACTTAACCGACTGAGCCACCCAGGCGCCCTGATAGGAGATAAATTCTTTCCCCATTCTTCATTTTTTCCCACTTGAGACAGACTGCCCTGAGCTGCAGTTTATCTAACTTAGAGGACAATTTGGAAAGTGAAGCAATCAGTTGCATTTAGCAATGGCCAGCTCCATCACGCATCCTTGTAAGGGCTCTTTCTCCTTCCCTGCTTCACTTTTCCTCACTTCAGCACCCTAATAAAGAAATACCACCTAAGTCCTAAGTCTGTGGTTCTGCTTTCTGGGGAACCTGGACTTGGGCGTTGGCCTTCAAAACCTCTGCTGAAATCCTGAGAAGCAGAAGAATTGCATTTAACATCCAGTGCACATGCTTTCTGGGTTAGGTGGAGACATGACTATTTCTTAAAGAAGGATAGACACGTACCAATTGTAGGAGAAGATTTAAGTAAAAGTACAGGGGCTTAGGATGAACAAGTTCTTCTCTGGTATTGGCTGAAGTGATGGGAAGTCCTGAGAGATGAGGTTGAAGAAATTAAAGGAAGGTAAATGGTATTTTGATGGTAAGTGTGGGTTTGATCTTTGGTCAGATCTCATTTTCTCTGTAACTGTGATCCAAAAAGGTGCCAGAAACTTAGAGTTAGAAGGGACTTTGGCACTCAAGTTCAGCTCCAGGGAGCCTCAGGATGGGAAAGAAAGTTGTTGAGTTCATGCTATTTGTTAGTGACATCACTGCTATGTCCTTACACAGTCCAGGGTCCCTTTCATGGTCTGGTCATTACTGTACACTCTTAAATATTTCAGGAAATATATAATTAAATTATTATTATTTAAATGATTCCCAATATCCAGCCATACCTAGAAAGATTGCAACATTTGCAAAAGGCTTAATTTGTGTTTGAAAGTTTTCATATTGTTCTTTCTGCATTCTTTTTTTTAAAAGCTCCTGACTTCTAAGTGACATGGGACAAGTACGAGATAAACATATAAACAAAACAGTGTGTTTAACAAAGTGAATGAAAAATTAAAGCCTAAATGCAGTACTTTAGAGATGACTGGCTCTATCAAGGAACTATATTTTTTTAACATCAACATTTAATTATTTGTATGTCTCAGTAGCAAATCTTAGGTAAACTGTTACCTATTCAGACTATTGAATTATTAGACTGTATTTTGCACTTAAACAATCTGTTTTTTTTCCTGGTAGATTTAAATATATTCTTACAAATACACACACTCTCACACACACGACTTACCATTTACTTCTTGGAAGTAAGATTGAGGCATATATGTTTTGTAAAGGCTTATGCTATTATTCAGGGTTGAGCCTGTGCTTCCCTTAAAATTAATTTTAGTTCTTTAATGAGATATTTCTGCCAAACCTACTACTTAAAGTCTTGTTCTCCTTAGATTAGGAAGAATGGAAACACATTTTTACCTTCATATGGTCTTTAAATATGTGACTTTGATTTTCAAGACTGACGCAGCATTCCCTGAAAGGTGTTCAATTAGAAAATACTGATGTGAAAATAGCTGTTCTTAGGACAGGCAACAATTATAAGGCAACAATTATACTATTGTATATCAGGAACTGTAGAGAATACTTTGCCAATTCAGGCTTCGAGGAAAACGATTATCACGTTTTACGAACAAAAATGCCTCAATTTACAGTGGGCATAATTTTTTATTTTCTAGCAAACATTCAGAAATTCGGCTGTTTTCAAAGAACCTATTTTCTCACTAAACATTTTTCTAATTTGTGAAAAAGAGTTACTAACTGAGAATTGCCTGACTATATAGTGGTAATCACAGACCACCCAAGTATAGTTTTTACAAGGCCAAATTCACAAAAGAACGCTGTTGCCCGAGGTTATCAGAAGAAAAATAAGTGGCTATTTATTGAGTTATAATGATGACAAATAAAAGTGGCCAGTCGTTCTGGATTTCATTAGAATAACTACACTTATCTATGACTCATGATCTTTTTTTACCAAAATGTTTAACAAAACTCTCAGTGTTATAAATTAAGACCTAGATGGGTGAAAACAAACCAGCTCTGCCTTGACGACAACCCCATGTGCTATAGGCAGACAGAATTGTTCATTTCCACTGAAATGCACATAAGCTCAACTATAAATCTAACACACATTGCATGTCTTTATAGGTGCAAATTGCTAATCGGACATCAAAACAATGAAGTTATCCCATAACAGAGGTGCAAATTAGCAGTCAGATTACAGATGCCAACAAGGGACAAGACAAAGGGAAAGGAGCACATGATAGAAACTTCTATTGTTGCTGTGTGCCAAACAGCCTACATTTCAAAAAAGAGACACTGTAGGAAAAAACAGAACACATTCTAAGGATTGCATTTTCTATGACTGCTCCCTATGGGAAGTATGTTTTTTGGGTTGTGTGTGTGTGTGTGTGTGTGTGTGTGTGTGTGTTTTGTCTGCACTGTATGAATTGAAACTATATCTCAACTTTCCATTTTAAATGACTCCAAATAACTACAAAAAATAAAAATGAAAAAGATAGTGTAATGATAATATTGCATAAGCTCTTCTACTAAACCCTTCACAATGAATGAGATTTAAGCATTAGCTTTGATAATTGCTGTGAGAATGGATGCCTGTTTTGGATGTAAGTTTTAAAAGTTGTGATGCCCTCATGCAGTGTTTTTACATTACAAGGATGCATTCAGCAAGAGTGCTTTGGTAGCTGCAGACTGATGTGCTAAAAATTCCACCAGAGGCTTAGAAGACTTGTGGTCCAGTTCATTATGACAGAATTGGTCTTTTTTATTAAATTATATATACAAGTAAAACATGAAGATATGGAAAAAAGGAAAAATATATTGGATCCATCTGAAAAAAGAAAAAAGATGACTAACCCTTATACCAACAGGAAGAGTCTGAGCATTACCAGAAAAACAACTATAAAGACACTGTAAATCAAACAGCATAGAGTTTAGAACATCAAAAACTCAGAAATTTTCATCTATTATTAATTATGATAAAAAATTCTATCTCAGAATATTTTACACAGCAACTGTTGCAAAGAAAATCTACATCTTCCTGAGCTGAGGAAAGTTAGAAATAAGAACTAAGGCTCTAAACTTCCAATGAAATTGGATGGCCATTAATAAAATATTTCAATGTCTTTGTACATTTTTCTTTCAATTAAAAAGCCACATTTTAAAGGGAAGACAATTTATTATTTCAATGACATTTAAATATTTAATGCCACTACAATTATAATAGCCACATATAATGTGGGAATTTAGTGTGAGGTTTTAAAAAATTATTTTTGCAGTTAAATCCTATTTTTCTTACCTATGTTATATGTAAGTGTACCTATGATAGAAATTCTCAACAAACTTTAGAAAAAAATATTATAAGCTTCATTCTCACTTGAAGATGAAAGACCTTTATTAACTCTCTATTAACCTTTTTATTAACCTTTTCAGTAAGCTTCTTATTAGCCAACATAGGCAAAGGCAGAGTAGGCTTCCTCATGGTCTTCCTTCAATGGTCTTGGAGGAGCTAATTAGTAGATAGAGTGCAGCACAGCCAGACTTTTCTTTATCTGTATCCCTTCCACATCAACAGACTTTCTATACACTGAACAGCTGTATTCTAATTAACATCATAGCTTCATCTTTCCTGGATCCATATCTGTAACTGAGATTTTTCTGGTGATGGAATGATGAGGGAGCGTATATCAGGGCTAATCTCAAAAATCCAGGAAAATCCTTCAATCTTTGCTTTGGCCACAAAGCCCTATGTGGGGTGAAGTTTTCTTATGTGATGTAGATTTGAGATTAGAAGGGGAATATATATACATGTATATGTATGTATATGCGTGTATATGTATATATATACATATATATATGTATATCTATACAACACACACACATAGTGTATGTGTATTCTCTTTTTTCTATAGGAATATAGATCTGTTACAATATAAGTAGTTTTGCCAAGAATTCAATGAATGTGATTCTTTGGGTACAAAATCAGTAGCACCAGGGATTAGTACCCCTACTCAAAGCATAAACAACTTGGAAGTCTATGAAACTAGAACCATCCTGGGCTGAACGCACTATGTTGTGAAAATCCCTAAGCTTCCTGAGTTCACAATTTCCTCATCTATAAAGTGTGATACTAATAATATTAATAACTACTTAGCTTGACTTTTCAGTTTCAACGAAACTTACATGTAAAACTGGGATAAGATTTACTTCATAGGGTTGCTGAATGAATTAATGAATAGTGACTAATATAATGTAGAAAAGTATTAGACATTCAATAGACATTCAATAAATTATAATTTTATTAAAGTTCCTACAAATGGTTAAAAACTACTCAAGTTGTTAACACCACACTTATAGATTTCCTATACTTGGCAAAATTGCTATACTTTTAAATATTGCTGTCTACAAATTTTATCTTGGAAGAATAATGATACCCAAGAGACTATTGTCTTCCTAATAAATTAATGGATTTAAATTTAAAACCAAACTTTACTAAGCAAAAAATGATTGTGGAATATAGGTGGTACTGTCTAACCATTTAATAATAACATAAGGAATAATTTAACAATGTATTATCAGTCCTAATAAAAATCCATATCAGCATGTCAAAATTTCATTATAATGATTTATCCATATTGTGGAAGTTATAACAAAAAGCTAGAGAAACTTGTTTTAACTCTACCATATTGGCTATGTAAACTGTTCAATAGTAAGTTTAATGTTATCAGCAAAATGTGAAAAAATATGATATAAAATAATTTGTTAAAATGGAAAGGAGGGAAATAAAGACAATAGTAAAAATATACAGAAAATGAATGATGTTCTGGAAATATTTTTTTAGTTGTATCACCATTTAATATCTAAGCCTCATAAAAATACTGGATTTAGGTCTTGGCTTCACATGATCTCAATGGGCACAGTAAAAGGGAACACAGATAAATAGGGGCTTTTGTGAAAGTCCTGGTGAATGGTGTTTCATCCTTCTGAATTTGGTGAGTAATACATACCCACAAGTACGTGTGTGTATTCCACAATAAGAATAGCCACATACAATGTGAGGATTTACATATATATATAATCGGTGGTTGGAAAAAAATTTAAGTTTACCTCAACACAATTTGCAGATAAAAATCTAGCTTGTTTGGGGGAAATTTATTACTCTCATGTGTCATCTTAGTTAAGGGCTTAGCAGTGAATAGACTCTCCTCAAAGTTGTTCTAACATGATCCCTAAGGCAACAGAAGTTACTCTCATGGACTGGTTTTAGGTGTTAACTAACTCAGATGTAATGAGCAGCCACTTCTGGCAATCCACCGGCCCATAGCTTGAGGAATTTTACTTTTTTAGATGACTTTTTGAATGATGTTGTGCCCTCATATATAATGATAATGCCTTGTCACATAAAACACTTTCGATGTTCAATATGTACTTATGTCCATTATCTTATTTAGCCCTTGTAACAATCCAGTGTGTAGGAAACATAAGTATCATCAATTTCACTTTACAGATGAGGAAATCAATGTATCCACAGATTAAGGGACTCATTAAGAATAAGAGACCCAGGGGGCACCTGGGTGGCTCTGTCAGTAAAGCATTCAACTCAGCTCAGGTCATGATCTCACGGTTTGTGGGTTGGGGCCCATGTCTGACTCTGTGTCAACAGCTCAGAGCCTGGAGCCTGCTTTGGATTCTGTGTCTCCTTCTCTCTCTGCCCCTCCCCTGCTTGCACGCTGTCTCTGTCTCTCTGTCTCTCAAACATAAATAAATGTTAAAAAAAATTTTTTTAAAGAATAAGAGACCCAGAATTTGAGGTAGAGCTTAGTGTTCTTTCTAGGCAGCTCCTAATTTGATAGACACTGACCAAACTTGCTTTAATCTCAGCATTTGTACATCTGTTACATGTAGGTTTTTATTTCTGTAAATTGGTGTGATTCAGTTTATTAAATTACTAAAATACAAGATTTGCAATTTATTTCGTTCAGCTTTTCATTTGTCTGTCTTAGGATATAAAATTTCAATACCACCACTTTACTTCAATTTATTTTTTATTCAATTTACTCCTTAATCATTTTTTCACCCAATTCTTTATTTTCTTTCATAGCTACAACATTTATTTCACCTTATTGTTAACATATTATCTCTCTGGTGAGATGGCATCCTCCTCAAGGGCAGGGGTTATATTTAGGCCTGTTTGTGCATATTAAACAGATGTGTGGAACAAGCCAGTAGCTAGTCCTTACTATGGGCCAGTCACTGTACTTAGAACTTCTAAATATGTTCTTTTACTTGGTCATCAAAACAACCTGTTGAGGTAGCTACAATGGTTAAATCCATTTATAGCTAAGGCAACTGACACATCAAAAACTATCTTCCTTGACCAAGGTCAGTTTTAGACCAAGCTATAACACAAACCGCAGTCTGACTCTGGGTCCTTTTATGGTTGGGTCAAGGGTAATAATCCGAATAGCTAATGCTTTTGTAATGCTATGATGCTGGGTGCTCTTCTAAGCACTTTACATATATCAACTCATTTTTTTTGTTCCAAAAATGTCCATGTTGAAGAGGTCCACATCTTCAAGTGTTATTGAGGCATCATTTTCTCTGATGAGATTAACATGCTTGCAATTTCTGTAGCATCTTTATCCACAATATTGAGTGAGCAGCACTGTCATTGGGCTCTCAGCAGTATTCCTGGACCATTCCCAGATCAGGGTAACTAGCAGTGACTTAGATATACATGAAAGCACTTGAGAATGCCATACAAACATAATCTCCTATGTCCAACTCAACTTCCCCTTAGTCAGATCCTCAAAATTTCTGAAACCGCTCCAAAGCAACTCAAAGGATTAGAAAAATGTGTGAAGGATGTGATTGGAATAGAAAAAGATAGCAGCTTTAACCAATTGCTGCTAAAAAAAATCATAACTGCAAATTTTGCATATGATAAAGTGAACGCATTTCTAGGGTCCCTCTTTTAAGGTCCTGAAGGGTCCAATGCAAGTGAGAGGTCTTAAAGCTTAAGATTCATCAGATTCATGAATAATTTTACATCCATACTTTTAGTTAGATAGATTTTTCTGTTTTACATTCCTTCCTTACGTTCTCTTATGTATCTCATACAACAAGTAACAATTTTTAAACATATTTTACCTATTTATCTGTGGTTGGAGCTACACCCTGCATTCTGTTTTTATCTTAGAGCATTTAACATATTAATTAATTGAGGTATAATTAATTAATTGATTAATTTGATGATTATTTCATTGAGGTATAATTAGATAATCAGAGTGGGGCTTCTTCATATTCTCCCTGCTTGCTATGTAGACATAAATCTTGGGGATGTCTTAACTTTGATGGTGATAATGGATATTAAAAGGACATGCAGTGTTGTATGGAAACAAATTTGACAATAAGTCATATATATATATATACATATATATATATACACACACATATATATATGTGTGTGTGTATATATGTATAAAAGAAGGACGTGAAATTGTCTAATGTAGTATCTCTTGTGCCTGGTGGCAGGATCATACACTACCAGATGAGGGGTTTTGGTTTTTTTTTTTTTTATAGTTTGGTGCTATAAAACACCAGATACCAAGAGATGCATCAGCACTGTTTCATGAATTGCAGGTTGTTATTGTAATGAGACTGGAACAGACAACTTGGGAGTAGACAGGCACCATAGTGTGGGGAAGGGCTTTACTGCAAATGTCTCCAAAGCTTACCACTTGGAGCTGTGCTGGAGATCCTTAGCTATGGATGAATATCTGGCAGCCAATATTTTACCTTAAAAATTTATAAGCTATATTGATGCAGAGCCTGACATGGGACTGGATCTCATGAACCGTGAGATATGACCTGAGCCAAAATCAATGGTCCGACACTCAACTGACTAACTCACCCAGGCATCCCATATGCTGATCTTTTTAACTTGAGAGGACCAGAACCAATGAAAGGTATCCTAGATTTGGAAAAATTTACTAATTATTCATTTATAGCACTGCCACATTTCTCTGCATTTCAGACTAAGCTGTGAACTCTTTGAGGGTAGGAAAGGTGCCTTGTTGATCTTTGAATTATCCTCCATCCCTGCTATCACCTCTTCATTCTACACTATCCCAGTGCTTAAAACTTTGACTTATATAGTTTATCCATGTTGGAATTTGTGTCTAATGAGTGGATCAATGAATAAGTAAATGTTTGAATAAATATCTCAGTTCTTCTTGAGGTAATTTTTACTTATGGTTAATCTCATCCATTTTGTGCTTATGATTTTAGCTAGGAGATTATATGGAAAAATTATAGCTCCATAATACTCAAAAATGTAAGTTATCAGTTTCCATATCTCAAAGTTTTAGAACCCCCCCTTGCCTCCTCTCACTTATAATTCCTATAAATTAGGAAACAAAAAGGAAATATCAATGAAGCAAATGAGTCAAATACCAGCTTCTGTTTCCCAAGTAAGGAGATGGTAGTACTGACTGTTGGCTGAGGACATGTTGTTCTTCAATGGTTTTGTGAGTTGGGGCTAATCTATTTGTTTTCTCAACTTCCTTGTTTTAGTATCTATGGGGGCACAACGTGAATGATTTGGCGGGAGGTACCATCTATGGCCATGGAACAGAGCCAAGTTGTTAAGGGGACCAGGATAAAAATAAGCCCCAAGTATCCAAACCAATGGAGTTTACCAGGAAAAAATTAATAACCAAAGTGCTGTCGGAGGGCCTAAAATAAATTTGATTTTTATTTGCATAGTATCTCTTAACTCATCGCGGTTCCATGGAGACAGGGACTTTTTTGTTACGTTCCATGTTGTGCAGTTACAGGTGATGCAAGCACAAAACCAGCTTTATCAAGCAAACTTAAAGGCAGGTGCCTGGCTGAATGATAGGTGAAAACTCCATGCTCTCAGCATGATACCAAGAAGGGTACAGGGACTAGATCCCCAGCTGGATGCACTGCAGGCAGGGTTCTAGGAGACAGATCCCTGAACCTTGCTCCTGTACTTTTAGAGAATATCTGACAATGAGACTTTTGTGAACATGAAAGCAGACTTCCAAAGGGTGAGGGAAGCAGGTGGAGCTTGGGTGCCAGCTACCAGTGAAAGTGCATATCACTGTTGAGATCCCCAAATCCTTCATTCACGTGATGCAGGAGCACCAAGTCATCCAAGTGGTGTGCAGGATGGTCTTAGGACAGTGTCTGCCTTTCAATAAGCACTGATGTTAGCTGAATAATACATAATTGATAATTACTATTGTTAATGTTGGCTACAAAGTTTTCATGAACCCCAAACTGCTGAGATGCTGAAAGGCCAAACGTAAAACACAAAATAGTTGGTAACCAGGAAGAATAATGCTGGAGCAGTGAATAGAAGAAGTGGGAGCTGCAATGAGATGTAAGACCCAAAGCACAGGGGCAAATGGGGAGAAAACAGAAGACTAAAAAGAGAAAGTCAAAGTTAGGCCTGAAGCAGGAGAGTAGCTTATATATATATAAAGTGAGCTTCAAAGTACCATTTGGATGAAAAAGAAATTACAGCAGACAACATACATATTAATGAAGCTGAAACAATATTGGAAAACAACCCATTATCATTACCTAGATTAAAAGAAAAGATTAACACCTCAGACATCACTAGGAGGGAATAAGAATCAGGTTTATCAACAAGCTCTCACCTTCCTCCTACTTTCTACATCTTTCTGAGAAAGACTGAGGAAAAAGATGTTCAAGAAAATTAGCTCTGAACAACTGTAGCTGTAGTTATAAATTTTGGTAACTGCAGTGAAATGAGTAAGAGCAATAGCTTAGGGTAAGGGATGAAATGTGTGTAAAATCTCAAGAAAATACTTAAACACTTGTAGAAAAACCAGATAGCAGTACCGTAAACGGGTAAATGGTGAGGAGGAGTGAAGGAATTGGAGAGAAAAAGGGCTGTGATCTTGATTTATTCCTGTTCTATAGGAAAGAGAAAAGGGCTAAATATTAAACCTTCTTTTACTGAAATTGGAATGCTTAATCTTCATTCCTTTTTCTGCCTTTTCTACAAAATTTTAAAATATTTTGTAGTAAGTCTAAAGAGCAGAGATTATACTTTGTGCAAATAACTATATTCAGGCAACTCTAATTGCTATTTGCTTATACTGCAGTCAAATTTAAATCTTCTCTTACTACAGATCTCACTGGACAAAAATAAGTTCCAGAGGGAAAGACAGTAGCCCTAAAGGAGGAGACTCAGTAGAACCAGCGCCCAGCCAGATGAACTGTCTCAACTAAGCCCCAACCAGGTCAACTGATTCCTAACTCTTCTGCAGACAAGGGATGGAATGGATCCCATCGCACCAACCCAGTAGAGAGAGGCCAGCCTAGATCTGTTGAGCCCAGCCACCATGAAGAGGAATGAGCTACACTGGTGCTTTTTGGTATGTCCTACTGATTTTGTTGTTGTTTGATACATAGTAATGTTATGACTTAACAGTACTAAATTATTTCCAAAGTGTTTATATCAGTTTAAACTCTCACCATACATTGCTGATGCATGAATGAATGCCCTTATTACTCTAAATTCTTGACAACATGTCACTGTCAGTCTGTTTAATTTGAAGCACTTTGGTTTGTAATATGTTTTATTTTGGTTTTAAGTAGGCTCCATGCCCAATATGGCACTTGAACTCATGGCCCTGAGATCAAGAGTCACCTGTTGTACCAAATGAGCCAGTGAGGTGCCCCTATTTTGGTTTTAGTTTCAATCTTCCTGACAACAAAAGAACACCTTTTTATACATCTATGGTCATTTTGACATCCTTTTTTGTGAAGCATTGTTCAAGCCTATTGCCCATTTTTCTACTGGATTGCTTGTCTTCTTATTGATTTGTTGAAATTCTTCATATATTCTAGACCTAAACCTGTTTTATGTTGTATGTGTTATAAATATCTTCCATTCTGTGGCTTGCTTTTTCACTCTTTATTTGCGTCTTTTTGTGACCAAAAGTTCTGCTCTTACTATAATCTACTTCAATTATATTTTCATTTATCACTAGTATTTTTTAGAGTTATTTTACCACAGGGAGGGAAAAATGGCACTTTTCTGTATTATCTTCAAGAAACGGATTTCCTTTTATATTTAGGGCTCTAATGCACCTGGATTGAATTTTTGTATGTAACTTGAGTAGGAGTTGATGCTCAGTATTTTTGTCCATTTTCCATGCTATTATCTTGGCCACATTTTCTAATTTCTCCCACTGCTCTGCCCTTTTGTACCCTTTTAATAAGTCAATTGTTCCTACATGCGTAGGTCTGTAATCCATTTCATTGATCTGCCTATTCTTGCACTAATATCCTATTGTCTTAATTTAACTTTAAATTGATATGGAGCAGAAGTTTGTTGAGAATAAACTTGAGAATTTGAGAATAAACTTGTCAAATCACACACACACACACAAAACCATCTTGAGAATTTTTTTGTTTATTTATTTTTGAGAGAGAGAAAGAGAGAGTGCAAGTGGGGGAGGGGCAGAAAAAGAGAGAGGGGGTGGGGGAAGGACAAAGAATCCCAAGCAGGCCCCTGATGCGGGGCTCCAACCCAAAATCTGCGAGATCACATCTTAACTCACTGAACCACCCAGGTGCCCATCTTGAGATTTTTTTACTGGAATTGCATGAAATCTACAGACCAATTGAATCTTCTGGTCCATAAATACTTATTTAGGTTTTCTTAGATTTGTCTCAATAGTATTTTCAAAGTTCCACATAAGAGTTTTATTTTTTTATTTAAAAAAATTTTTTAAATGTTTACTTATTTTTGAGAGAGAGACAGAGTGTGAGTGGGGGAGGAGCAGAGAGAGAGGGAGACACAATATCCAAAGTGGGCTCCAGGCTCTGAGCTGTCAGCACAGAACCTGACGTGGGGCTCGAACTCACCAACAGTGAGATCATGACCTGAGCCAAAGTCGGATACTTACCGACTGAGCCACTCAGGCACCCCACATAATAATTTTCTAAACCTTTTGTTAGATGCATTCCTAGATATATTTTGCTTTGTGGACATTATTGTAAATGGATTTTTTTAAAAACATTATTTTCTAACTATGTTTAGTTCAGCCACCTTATTAAGCTAACATTATTTAAAACATCTGTAGGTTTTACTGAATTTTCTTTGATCATTCAATTGGAAAAATAATCAAGCAATTTTTTCCCATTATTTCTATATATCTTTTCATGTCATGCATGGCCTATGGATCACCAAAAATACTGAATAAAAAGGGTGGTAAGTAGACACTCTTATCCTGTTCTAATTTCAGAGGGAAATCTTAGCTCTCAAAATGGCAATCATATGAATCACTCAAGCCCAGAGGAAGCTTCTCAGAAAATATCAAGTGTTAACATTTGCTCTAAGCTTTTTGTAGGTATATTTATCTGGTTAAGAAAGATTTATTTTATTTTGCAAGTTTTTTCCATGAATGAAATTGTATCTCTTTAATTGTTTAATATGGTAAAATATGTTGATTGAATTTCAAATGTTGCACCAAATTCTCCTTTCTGAAATAAATTCTTTGTCAAGTGTTATTTTTCTTTTCTCCCCTTTGCATATTGTTACTGCCTTTGTCAAAGATTAATTGACTGTATAATTGTGGTTTTATTTCTGGACTTTCTATTCTGTTCCATTGATCTATGTGTCTGTTTTTGTTACAGTACCATACTGTTTTGATTACTACAGTTTTGTAATGTAACTTGAAGTCTGGAATTGTGATGCCTCCAGTTTTGTTTTTCTTTTTCAAAATTGCATTAGCTATTTAAGGTCTTTTGTGGTTCCATACAAATTTTAAGACTGTTTGCTTTTGTTCTGTGAAAATGCTGTTGGTATTTTGATAGGGATTGCATTAAATCTGTAGATTGCTTTGGGTAGTATAGACATTTTAATAATATCTGTTCTTCCAATCCATGAGCAAGGAATGTCTTTCTATTTCTTTATGTCATCTTCCAGTCCTTTCATCAATGTTTTATAGTTTGCAGAGTACAAGTCTTTCACCTCTTTGTTTAAGTTTATTCCTAGGTATTTTATAATTTTTGGTGCAAGTGTAAATGGGATTGTTTTCTTAATTTCTCTTTCTATGGCTTCACTATTAATGTATAGGAATGCAGTGGATTTCTGTATATTGATTTTGTATCCTGAAACTTTACTGAATTCATGTATCAATTTTTTAGTAGTGTTTTCGTGGCCTTTAGGATTTTCTAACGGAGTATCATGTCATCTGCAAGTGAAAGTTTTACTTCTTCCTTACCAATTTGGATGCCTTTTATTTCTTTTTGTTGTTTGATGGCTGTGGCTAGGATTTCCAGTACTATGTTGAATAAAGGTGGTGACAGTGGACATCCTTTTCTTGTTCCTGAACTTAGGGGAAAAAAAACCACCTCTCAGTTTTTCTCCATTAAGTATGGTGTTAACTGTGGGTTTTTCAAATAAGGGCTTTATTGTGTTGAGGCATGTCCCCTCTAAAACTACTTTGTTGAGCATTTTTAGATTGAATTGATGTTGTACTTTGTCAAATCCTTTTTCTGCATCTATTGAAATGATTATATGGTTTTAATCCTTTCTCTTATTGATGTGATGTATCATGTTGATTGATTTGTGAATATTGAATCACCCTTGTATCCCTGGAATGAGTCCCATTTGACCATGGTGAATGTTTTTAATGTACTGTTGGATTCAGTTTGCTAATATTTTCTTGAGGATTTTTGCATCTATGTTCATCAGAGATATTGGCCTGTAGTACATTTTTGTGTGGTGTCTTTATCTGGTTTTGGTATCAGGCTAATGCTGGCCTCAGAATGAATTTGGAAGTTTTCTTTCCTCTCTTATTTTTTTTTTTTTTAAGTTTGAGAAGAGTAGGTCTTAACTCTTCTTTAAATATTTGGGAGAATTCAGTTGTGAAGCTCTCTGGTCCTGGATCAGAGAGCTCCTGGTTGGTAGTTTCTCGATTACTGGTTCAACTTCATTGCTGGTAATTGGTCTGTACAAATTTTTTGTTTCTTCTTGCTTCAGTTTTGGTGGGTTATATGTTTCTAGGAACTTATCCATTTCTTCTAGGTTGTCCAGTTTGTTGGTATATAATTTTTCATAATAGTCTCTTGCAATCATTTATATTTTTGTGGTGTTGGCTGTTATTTCTCCTCTTTCATGTTATTTTTGTTTTTATACACTGCTATATTTATTTGCTAGTTATTTTGTTTAGTGTTGCTTCATTTATGTTCATGAATGAGCTTGGACTACAATTTTTCCTTTTTTATATTGTCCTCATTAGATTTTGATATGAAGTTTATATTGGTCTCATAAAACAAATTGAGAATAGTTCCACTTTTCCTATCCACTGAAAGATTTTGTGTCTTTGACATTATTTCTACTTTAGACATTTGATAGAATTCACAGGTGATCCTATTATGTCTGGAATTTTTCTTGTGATCAATTTTACATTACAGATTCAGTTTCACTAATAGTTATGAGAATGTTCATGTTTTCTGCTTCCAACTGTATATTTATATTTTGGATATGTTTCTTTCCAACTGCGTTTTAAAATATTCAGTCTGAAAAATTTGCTAAATTTTAATTGAAATATTTAGTTCATTTCCATTGAATTTGAATACCAAGTTTTTTGCTTCATTTGTGTCAACTTTTATTTCTTTTTCCTCACTCTCCTTGCTTTCCTGTTTTTAGAATGATTATAAAATTTATTTCATATCTCCTTCTCTTGGAAGTTATGTGCTCTTTTACCTTTTTTTCATGGTTACCCTGTTGCAAAGTGCACCTCTCTTTTTTTCAAAATCTATTGTTGTTTGATACTTTTAACCTCTTCATAGACAACACAGTAATTTAAAATACCTTACTTCAATTTCTTTTTTTCTGACTCATGTGACATTTTTGTCACTTATTTTAATTCTTATGTATTTAAACTGCATAGAAAAGAGTTGTGGTTTTTTTTTATAAGGAAAGTGTTGCTATTTTATAGTAAATATTTACTTTATTTAACCTTCACCCATTGTGTTTCTCTTTAGTTCCAGCTTTACCTTCAGACTTCCTTCTGAGATCATTGTCTTTTTTGTCCAAAGACAACCTCTAGGGCAGTTCCACTGATGCCAAGTTCTCTTAGATTTATTTTTTGAGAATATGTTTATTTTGCCTTTACTCTTAAAGGATATTTTTGTTCAGCATATAATGTTAGGATGGGAGGAATATTTTTTTCTGGATTTTAAAGATATGATTACATTCCTTTCTACCTTTGTTACTATTAAGAAGGTAGTAGTCAATTTAGTTTTTGAAAAAAAAATCATTTTTAATACTTTTTTAAAACTTTTTTTTAAATTTACTTTTGAGAGAGAGAAAGATAGAGTATGAGCGGGGGGAGAGGCAGAGAGCTGGAGACACAGATCCAAAGAAGGCTCCAGGCTCTGAATTGTCAGCACAGAGCCCGACGCGGGGTTCAAACCCACAAACTGTGAGATCGTGACCTGAGCCAAAGTCAGGTGCTTAATCGACTGAGCCACCCAGGCACTGCTCTTTTTACCTACTTTTAAGATTTTCTTCTAACTGTGATGTACCTGGAAGTGATTTTCTTGGAGTATGTCTTGCTTGAGGTTCACCACCATGCTTCTTGAATCTGTGGCTTTAGGTCACTCATCAGTTTTGTATCAGCCACTAAGTGTTCAAATTATCCTTCTGCTGTCTTCCTAACCCTAAACCCTCCTCCTCCACCAGTGTTTCCCTCTGGAGTAGCATCACCATAATTTGTCCAGGTGCAGCTATCCTTGTTTTTTTTTTTTTTTTCACCCACCATATCCAATCTATCAGAAGTCTTGTTAGTGCTATTTAAAAAATATACTTGGGACCAGATCACCTCTTGTCATTTACACCCCTGCCACCTTAATCCAAAATGCAGTTGTTTTCCCCTGGACAACAGCAGTGGCCTCACTAATCTCTGCTTTCTTGCCCTCCAATATTTTAGTCCTTACACAGCAGCCCGAGTGAGGCTTTTAAAGTCCAAGCCATATTATATCACTCCTGTGTTCTGTCTTCCAATGACATCCTCTCACACTTAGAATGAAATCCAAGGTCCTTATAACAGTGGACCACTAGGCCCTTCATAATCTGCCCTCTGGCTGGCTTGCTTACCATCCTCCACCCAGTCACATTGCTCGAGACACATAGGACTTCTTGCTTTACCTGGAAAAGTATCAAACATGTTCCTGCCTCAGGACTTTGTAGTGTGGTTCCCTCCACTGAAGCACTCTTTCCAACACTTTGCATATTTTGTTGCTTTCATTCACTCCTATATCTGACCAAATTTCACTTCTTCAGAGATGCCATCACCATCACTTTCTATCCTCTTACCCTCCTCTATATTTCTTCTTTGTACTTTCATTATCTGATACCTATGTTTGTCACTGGATTATTTCTTTTCCTAAATATTTCCATTAAAATGTAAGTTCTGTGTAGGCAATGATATTATCCAATTTTGTTTTTCCTATTTGCTTCATCCCTAAGTCTAGAACTATGCCTGGTACATAGAAGGCAAATAAAATACCTGTTAAATAAAACAATTAAGGAATATTGGCATTTTTCCTCAATAAACGCAATAGGAAAAAGGTATTGGAATGAAAAATTTGTTGCAATGAAGATAGTTCAATAATTTGGATAGGATGGGGAAGGCTGTAATTGTGGAAATATTATTGAGAGATTTTAGTTTAGTTTTAAACACTTTACTTAATTTTTTAAATCCTATACTGACATTGAGGGTTTGAATAAATTGGGAAATTAAACATATTAAAGAGAGAACCTAATTTTATCATGACATAAAGTATTATTAAAATGTTCTGAAATTAAAATTCAATAAGGAATTTCCAATTGCAGAACTTTAATGACTATGTATGCCTTTCCTTCCAAATAATCAACTTATCAACACTTTGTCTTAGTGTGTATATGTACATCACTCATCATTTAAAATAGTTATGCCTGAAATGAAGATATGTGACAGTTGTTTAACAGCCACATTGCAAGTCAATACAATTGATTTAAGATGCTGTTGAAAAAACCAAGAGATCCCAGAGACATGTAAGATATTATTTTTAAGTGGGCATTTTCAAAGCTCTTGTTTTTTGAATTTTGTTCTAATATTTCATCTAGATTTTAATGAAAGAAATATGGGTCAAAATTTGCTTTAAAGTCATTAATCTACATGAGGCAGCCCCTGTTTATGCCTTGTCACCACAAGAAGTGACAATATGGAAAAAGGCATCTTCTTAAAAATTTTGAAAAGCTATTGGTTATAATTTATTTTGAAATTATTTATTTATAATAAACTTATCTGTAAAATTCATTGTATCTAATGATCATTATATGACAGGTAGATCCACATTTGTGTACTAAGACAAAAAAGAATTCTCTTTGGGGTTTCTAAGGGGTACTGCTTTCAACACTGAGTGAGAAGTTTTACTTCATAAGACTTTCCATTGGTATATTTTTTTCAGAATATAAACATGGCTAATATGAAAGTGTTTTTGTTAATTACTGTAAGTCTGTAGACGGCTTCCCTCAATATTGCGTGGAGGAGTTATTTGAGAGACTGTTGCTGTTATTCATTCACTGTTTTATTATCCAACAAACACTGAGTGTCCACTCTTTGAGAAACACTGTATTAGAAATTGAGGGTACCAAGAATATAAAGTAGAGTACTGTCTTCAGTGAGTCCTTATAGTAGAAGGAGAAAAAAAAGTCAATTTTATCAGTGATATTGGATCATTGATCTGGTAATATGTGCTGATTGGCACTTTTTTGCCTAGATTGGGAGTTCATTCTACTGGTATACCACACAAAGACTGTGAGCTCCTCAACACTGTGATCGTCTCAGAAATCAATATTTATTGTCTACTGTTTACAGATAATAAAATAAAATATAAATGGAATCTTAAGAGGTCAAGAAATATGTAGACGTGTGCAAAGAAACATGAACCTCCACTGAAAAGAAGAATCAAACATGTAAGGAAAATGAAAGAAAATAGAATAGTTTCATACAAAGTGGCATTAGACAGATACAACATTTAGATCTTAACAAAGAAGAAATAGGCAAGCCTGTTGTGTCTCTGCCTAGCTTGGACACTATGCATCCAGTTAGTGTCATTACATGTACATCCTCTAGGACTGGTCAGCAACATTTATCTTCTTTTGCTTTTAATTTTTTTTAATGTTTGAGAGAGAGAGAGAAGGGGAGGAGCAGAGAGAGAGGGAGACACAGAATCTGAAGCAGCCTCCAAGCTCTGAACTGTCAACAGAGCCTGACATGGGGCTCAAACTCATGAACCACGAGATCATGACCTGAGCTGAAGTTGGATCCCCAACCGACTGAGCCACCCAGGTGCCCTGTGACATTTATCTTCTTATTGGAGTTTATAAACTGGAGTAGATGGTATCTTGACTGTTCTTCTTGTCATAATTCCAAGAAATGAGACCACTTGCAAGAGTGGAGAGAGCCATGTCAACAACTGTATGCTATGTGCTATGTAACTTGCTGGGAATGCAAAGGCAAATCAGGCACATGGTCCTTTTATGAAGACTAACATCAACTAAGAGAGACAGACACATAAATAAGAAATCATTATAAAGTTTTCTAAATACAAAAATATGTGTTTTCACGGGATATTAAGATACTGCACTAGAACCAAACCTAACCCATACTAGGGAATTTAGCAATACTTCCCAGACTTCCCTGAGATCTATCTAACTAATGAGCTGTGTCCTGAAATGTGACCAGAAGTTACTCAAAGAAAGTAAAAGATGAAAGAATATACTTAGAAAGAAGACATTCAATGGTAAGGGAACAGAGAGAGCAGGAAGGGGTATGACTGTGGGAGTGGAGGAGAATGCCATTGGACATGACATAGTGTAGGAACTGAAAGACCAGGACTTGGGATGTGTTCATAAAAATGCTTAAGTTACCAGACATGGTGAGCCAGGAGACAACACCTTCAGTGAGTGAAGAGGAATTATCAGGGAGGCGCTATACATGACAGAAGTAAAGACAAGAAGAGAACATATAGACAAATAACTTTAGAATAAAAGAGAGAGAGTTGGGGTAGCTGGGTGGCTCAGTTGGTTGGGCTTCCGACTTCAGCCCAGGTCATGATCTCTCGGCTTGTGTGTTCGAGCCCTGAATTGGGCTCTGTGCTGACAGCTCAGAGCCTGGAGCCTGCTTCAGATTCTATGTCTCCTTCTCTCTCTGCTCTTCCCCTACTCATGCTCATTCTCTGTCTCTCTCAAAAATAAATAAATGTTTAATTAAAAAAAAAGAATAAAAGAGAGAGAGAAAAAGCAGCACTATGAACCAGATCATGGAGGTGAAATGCTTTGGAGATGGGTGGCATCAGGAGTTAGAGGAGAACAACATTTCTACCTCCCAATCTTGAGTTTTATAAAGTATGGGAGAATAAACAAACTGAAAGACTAACCAGAGGTGTGTTCTCCTCACAGACTACTTAGGATTCAGATAATTTGGGGAGTTGGAGGGATCCTCAAGGTCAGAATAGATGGAAAACGGATTGAAAACATGAAGGCATCAGTGACTATGTCAATTAATAGGCAGTATGGGTGGGGATAGAAGTGGGATTGATCCATGATAAAAAGAAAGAAAAAGAAATGCCATGAAGGCCAGAAGCTATCAGGAAGCAGCTTCCTGAAAGGTTACTGGAGGACAAACTTTAAGAATAGCAAACTTCATTGCGTTCAATTAATATCTGTAGAATAAGTGAGGTAGTGAATCTTCACCTGATTCTATTATGCATTCGAATGACTTTACAACTCCTCGCAAATGACTTCAAGCTTATGGAACAAACATTTGGTTATAATTTGACTTCTTGTGTGAGTTTTTCTATAGGGAGAGCATGTCCTAGTCACACTGATGGGAATAATAGAAATGCATTTTATTGAAATAACCTGGTTTACAAGTTTTATACATCAGTTTGATGATAATGAGTCATTGTGAGGCAGCTCCTGATGAAATAAGCCTTCTGAACCTTAAGACTGAAAGGCAGAGTTTGGGCTTAGGGAAATTTATAAAGCGTTACTTTGCTGCTATCCTTCTCCAGATATCACCACCTCTCTCTTGTTTCTTATTTAATTTTTTAAAAAAAAATTTAATGAAAAAATTTAAATTTATTTATTTTTTTAGTAATCTCTACAACTAACTCATGACCCTGAGATCAAGAATCACACACTCCATGGACTGAGCCAGCCAGGTACCCCTCTCACTTATTTTTTTATTTTTAGTGTTTACAATGTTCACTATAGAGGATGCAGGAAAAAAAAGAGTTGGGATGGTGATGGGTTGAGATTCAGTAATGAAAGATTTGACATTCAGCACAAAAGATGTAACATGCAATTGAAATATGAGTCTAGAAGTTGCTCGGGGCTGGAGACATGGATTTGGAAGTCACCATGGATTTAAAAGTCACCAACACATTGAAGGAAGCAATAAGATTAGGCAGGATACCTCAGAAAGGGTGAGTAAAGTGAGAAGACAAGGGTCAAGCCCCCAGGATAGCCAATATTTAAAAGAAAAGGGAGGGGGGGAGAAAGAGTGAGCCAAGAGGCAGAAGTGTATCTCAGCAGCATAAAATAGGAAGGAGAATGTTCCAAAAGTGAAGTAGTCCAGAGGATGGAAAAGAAGTTAAGTAACATGAAATTAAAAGAGTTCATTGGATTTAACCAAACAGGTTGTTGATCTTGGAAAGGATGATTTCAGTAAAGTTGTGGAGGAGAAGCCAAAGTTTAGGGATTGAGAAGTGAATAAAATTTGAATAAATGGAAGGATGAATGTGTGGAAGTGGATGAAGAAAGTATTAACACCCTGTGAATCTAGAAAGTTCCAGTCCAGTAAATTAATTAGTGGAAGTTTCAAGAATAGAAATGACTAAGATGTGCTGTCAAGGTGTGAAAGGTATTGAGTGATTTTTATACTTCAGTTTCCACTCAGACAAAGCAGCCTTTCTCAACTTAGATTTTGTAAGAATTCTGCCTAATGTGCTAAGGATTCCATTGTATGTGTCAAACTTCTCTCCTATGCATTTAGAATGGTCCTAGTTGTATACTAGCCTTGGAAGAATGTAGACAACATTCATTCAAATAACTTCCTGTTTCTACATTCTGATGCATTCATATCACCTGGCAGTGTGTTAGAAATGCAAAATCTCAGGGGCCATCCAGACCTATTGGATCAGAATCTGCATTTTTACTATAGCCTCTTATGATTTCTACCCACATTACAGTTGGAAAGACACTGGTTCTGAACCTTGGCTGCACTTTAGGATCACCTACGGAGCTGAGAAAGAATACTGATGTTCAGCCCCTGCCCATCAGAGACTGGGATTCAATTGGTCTGAGATGTGGTGTGGGCATGGCTATTTTTCAGTTCACCAGGTGATTCTTGAGTGAGGCCAGGGTTGAGAACAGCTGGACCTGGCAAATAAGAGCCCAAGGAACATGGAGCATTTGAGACAAGTAGATTGACCACTGATCAGTAAAATGAGGGCGATGGTGCTTTCTGATTCCTTGATTCAGTGGGGTGGGAGGAAGATGATAAATTACACAAAACCCATTAACTGCTTTGAGTTCCATACAGGAAAGTAAAACTTATAAATATTATATAATATAATTATATGGTAATGAAGACAAATATGCAAACACCTAATTGAAACATAGAGAATAAGACACAAAATGAAACAGACCTTGAGAAAGCTTCTTAGGAATTGAAGAGCAATAAAAAATAATAAAGTGCTTGTCTGGGAAAATACTTTTAAACTATAACTTCCAGATGAGTTTTAGCAATATATTTAATAACTATCCTCCCAATATTTCCTCAAGAGCATAGATACTAAAACTTCCACTGTACAAATTTTTAAATCTTATAATGGTTATGGGAATTGGTGGTGGCTGTTATTCCTCATTTTGTTTGGAGTTAGTCTGTAGTCCCCATTCCTTGGGGTTTGCTGGTTCAGTCCTTTCCCTGGTCCAGTCAATGTTCCATTGGAATTGTTGGTGGTGCACACAGGGTCTTCTCTTGGTCAGAGCACAGTACCATCTGTTGGTTACTGCTAATATTTTAAGGTGCACAGGTTTCTTTGCCTTGTTTTCTGTAGATAATAGTTATTGCTAATAGGGATCTTGGAGGCCAAAAAGCTAAAAAAAATCAGTGGGCATGGGATGAGTACTTAAGTGTTTGTGTTTGTTACTTAACCCAAAGACTCTTGTGTTATGATAAAGTTGGCTATGGAATGGGTTAGTCTGATACGAGGTCACTTGCCAATTTAAAGGAAATTTTGTGCAAAAAGGTACACTGTAAAAACACACAATCTTCTACTCCATGGTACATTCCTCTTAGGTATTAGTTTGGCTCTGAGACCTCCAGAGGCTTATTTAAATAAATAAATAGATAGGTATATAGATACAATCCTTAAAAATCCAGAGAATGAAGCCCACCACTTTCTAGTACACCTGCTTGTTTTATGTCTAAAACTTATGGTCCCAGAAGCTTTAATATCAACCAAAGTGGCAAATCTTACTAAGACAATCTAAAATTACAGTGGCCAGTACGGCAAACATTCCAGTTACATAAGGCCATTGATTTAAGAAGTGCACTTGAAAGTAAGGGTTTCTGAATTAAACAAACAATGTGATACCTATTTTAATTGGTATGCAAAAGCTTACAAAAGGCTTTAAGATTCCAAAATAGTTTCATCAAAAGACTCCTTACAGGGGCGCCTGGGTGGCCCAGTCAGTTGAACCTCGACTTCGGCTCAGGTCGTGATCTCGCGGTGTGTGAGTTCAATCCCTGTGTGGGGCTCTGTGCTGACAGCTCAGAGCCTGGAGCCTGCTTCAGATTCTGTGTCTCCCTCTCTCTCTGCCCCTCCCTTGCTCATGCTCTGTCTCTCTCTCTGTCAAAAATAGGTAAACATTAAAAAAAAATTAAAAACAAAAAGACTCCTTATAAAACGTTAATGAAAAATTAAAGAGACTGGGGGTCCTAGGTGGCTCAGTCGGTTAAACCTCCAACTTCGGCTCAGGTCATGATGTCGCAGTTCGTGGGTTCCAGACCCGTGTCGGGCTTTGTGCTGACAGCTCGGAGCCTGGAGCCTGCTTTGGATTCTGTCTGTCTGTCTCTCTATCTCTTACTTGCTTACACACTCTCTCTCTCTCTCTCTCTCAAAAATAAACATAAAAAAAATTAAAGAGACAAGAGGTACCTAAGCAAAAAGTAGGACAGACATAACTTACTCCTCTCCTCTATCCTTCTTTACCTGAGTACCTATGTTTTACTAATTCTGTGTCTCTGAATAGCCTCTCCATTCTGAAGGTAACTATTTATCCTTTAAAATAAAATCACCAGAGATTGTAGCAATCTTCTTCAGATAGTTTTTACTCCTTGGTCAAAGATAGAAGTAAAGGTATAATTAAAAATTTTTCTAATCTCAGTGAGGATCCTCAAAAATTTTTGAACAGTTTAGAAACCTTATTGGGGCCTATGACCCCAGGCTACCAGATATTTATCAGTTTGTTCATACGTTTGTAGGACCTGGGGAAGCCCAAAATAGATTCAGGAAGCAGAATGGCATAATCTCAAGGACAATATTTGAGATCTTTAATCTCCAACACACTCCTTTAATGGGCCAGAAAAAAGTTTGCAATATAGCAAGTTACCTCTTAAAAGCCATTCCTAGAGAGTCTTTCCTGCCTTCACTACTCAGTCTATTATTCAAACATGCAAACAAAAGAAAGATCAATCTGTGGCCAACTTCAAACCTTGTTTGGAAGCTCTCTTCCTATGGTATATTACAGAGGCCAAACAGTAAACAAGGCCACTGAATCTGCTTTAGCTCCTCTATTTGTAAATGGATTGTCTCCTGAGATTAGTGGGTGAATAAAAAGACAAACACATGGAGAGGAAGTCACCAGTCTTGCTGAACTCATGACCATAGCTAAGCATTTTGAAAGAACTTTAGAACAAGATCTTAAACAAAGGTCCACTAAAATACGATGGCTCTAAGGCTAAAGACCTAAAAGAAAATAACACCTGGACCTCCCATATAACATCTTCCTAGGGGTCCAACATCAAAATGATGGCCCAAAGATCAGTATTTCACTTGTAATCAACTGGGACATTGGGAAAAAATGGTCCTCAAAAATCCTATGCAGAGTCCTCCAGGGATGACCCTTATACTGACCCTTCCCCATACTAATGGGACTCCCAGGGACCCTCCTTTAAGCTGCTACCAGAAATAACCTTAAATAGCCAAGGATAAACTAAAATTAAAATTAATGGAAAAAATCTTGTCATTCTGGTAGATACTGGGGCTACCCTTTCTACTTTAAACCCTACCTTCATAGAACAACAAATTCTTCAGTGGTATCTAATAAAGTTTAGAGAGAATTTCTGTCTCACCCAATACAAATGACTCTGGGAACTTTTACTGAAAAACGTTCCTGGGGCACCTGGGTGGCTCAGTTGGTTAAGTGGCTGACTTTGGCTCAGGTCATGATCTCGCAGTTCATGAGTCTGAGCCCGGCTTCAGGTTCAGAGCCTGAAGCTGCTTCAGTTTCTGTGTCTCCCACTCTCTGCCCCTCCCCCTCCTCTCAAAAATAAACAAACATTAAAAAAACAGAAAAACATTCCTTTTTGCTATGTGGTATAGCTCCAGTCAACCTATTAGGTAGATAATTCCTTTCTAGAAAAATTTTAAAAAACTAATGTGTTTTGCTCCAATGGAAACCTCACCTTAAGGTTTTTAGACCATCTCAAACCTGACCTTTTATGTTCTTTAAAATCTGTCCTTGACATAGAAGCAGAAGAAATTCCAACAAAAATCCCCTACTTTAACTGAGGTGCCCCCAAATCTTGAGCTACTTCTAATACTGACATTGGGAGAATAACAAGTGCAGATCCCATAAAAATTCAAATAGATATAACTAAATCTGTTCCTAAATTGCCTCAATATCCATTAAAGCCTGAGGACATAACTCACACCAATAATAAAAGACCTAATTGCCCAGGGGTTAATCATTCCCTGCACCAGCCCCTGTAACACACTGATCTTACAGGTCCAAAAACCTAATTGATGGGGATGAGGATATGTCCAGGACTTAAGAGCTGTTAACAAGATATTATTCCCCACTTCCCAGTCTTTCCATATCCAAATATCCTTCTGTTACACATTCCACAAGACTCAAAATGGTCCACTGCTGTAGACCTTGGTTCAGCCTTTTTCAGCAATCTACAGACCCCAACAACCAATATCTATTTGTTTTTACTTGGAACAATCAATAATGTGCTAGGGCAGTTGTGCCTCCAGGGTTCACTGAGGCCCCTTCCTGTTTTTACCAACTACTCCACCAAGATTTAAACACCTCCAATTCCCCTGGAAATTGACCCTTTTACAATACCCTCTTGCTATGTTCAGTTTCCAAAGAGATGCCCATAAAAGATTCCATTTATTTACAGCAACAATTAACTGGAAAAGGACGTAGAGTCTCTAAGGAAAAATTACAATTATATCTGGATACTCTTCATTACCTGGGTCATAATTTAAGTGCTGAAGGAATCCAGTTGTCTCCAAAAAGAATTAAGTTAGTCCAAGAATTTCCCAGGCCCGTAACTAAGCTACAGCTTTATAGATCCTAGTCCTGGCTGGTTATTATAGTCTGTGGGTTCCTAACTTTTCACTCTTGGCTTCCCCACTCTATGAACTTAACTAAAATCTCAGTCCTTGAACCCCTTTCTTGGGAACTTAAACATGAGAAGGCCTTTGTAAGACTAAAGCAAAAGCTGTAAGAACCACATTCCCTAGGCTGCCTAACTATTCAAAACCTTTTATCTTATTTGTGCACAAAAGAGATAATGAAGCCCTGGGAATGCTGATGCAAGAACACAGTAATAAACACAGGTCTACTGCCTATTACAGCATCCATCTTGACTCAGTTGCTCCTGCCTGTCCCAGCTGTCTTCAGGCTATAGCTGCAGCTGCAAAGTTAGTAGAAGCCTCCGAGGGTTTAATCTTAGGAAATGGCATTTATTTACAAACTCCACACACTATTCAAAGTATTCTTACCCCAGATTGACTCAACATTTCTCTGCAAGCATACTAACCTCCTATGATACACTTTTGCTTTCACCACCTAGTCTGCACCTTAAACGTTACAATGTTCTTAATCCTGTACATTACTACCACTGCCTGATGAAGGCAAGCCCCATTACTGTAAAGTAATAACATCCTATGTCATGATACCACGTCCTGATTTATGAGACACTCTTTTGACTAATTCTGATCTAATTTTGTTTGTTGATGGGTCATACTGTAAAAATGAGAAAGAGAATTTTCAAGCTGGCTATGCCATTACCACCCAATATGAACTACTTGAGGGGGGAAATCTCCTGAAAGCTAAATCAGACCAACAAGCAGAGCCCCATGCCTTTACTAGAGCATGCCAGTTATCAAAAGGACAAATTGTTCATGTTTATACTGATAGCTGATATGCTTTTGTGGTTGTCCCTGATTTTAGGATATTATGGAAACAAAGAGGTTTTCTTAAGTCCACTGGGATCCCAGTAACAAATGGGCCAGAAGTAAATGAATTTCTTACTGCTATTCTCCTTCTGAACTTGCTGTTGCCAAAATTGAGACTCACTCTAAATAGACTGAACCTGAGTATCAAGTAAATGTTCTAGCTGACTTCCATGCAAAAGCAGCAAAACAGAATCTATAACGATTATGACACATGTAGATGCAGTTCATCCTGCTTCTATAAAAAATGACCTCTTGTAGTCAGACTTTTGCCATCCTGATGTTCTGACTTTTGCCATGCCTTCTGACATGGCAATGGTGTTGAGTCAGAAAAACTAAGATGGTCAAACAATGGTTGTAAACTCATGAACAGTTGGGGCTATGAGAAAATCAAGATGGCCATTTTGGCTCTTCCTTGGCTCCCTGGAAAACCACATTTTCAGTTTTTGCATTCCTTCACCCACCATGGTACATTTAAGATGACTCAAATTAAGAGCACCTGGCTGATTCAGTTGGAAGAGCGTGTGACTCTTGATCTTGGGGTTGTGAGTTCAAGCCCCACACTGGATGTAGAGATTACTACAAGCAAACAAACAAAAACAAACAAACTTAAAAATAAGATGACTCGGGGCGCCTGGGTGGCTTAGTCGGTTAAGCGGCCGACTTCGGCTCAGGTCATGATCTCATGGTCAGTGAGTTCAAGCCCCGCGTCGGGCTCTGTGCTGACAGCTCAGAGCCCGGAGCCTGTTTCAGATTCTGTGTCTCCCTCTCTCTGACCCTCCCCTGTTCATTCTCTGTCACTCTCTGTCTCAAAAATAAATAAACGTTAAAAAAATAAAAAAAAATAAGATGACTCAAATTACAAATAAGCATCGGTGAGGAGACTTCTACAAAACTGCAAAAATAGTGTATCTTCAATGTCTGACTTGTCAGATCCATAATCCTGAAAAACTTATTGTTGTTCCCAGAGGCCTCAGACCTTCTCTCTCTGGACCCTTGAACACATGCAGCTCAACTTCACTCAATTGCCACCTAGCTTGGGTTATCAATATGTTCTTATTATTGTATGTATGTTTTCTGTGTGGGTTGAAGCCTTCCTCTGCTGCAAAGCTGATGTAATACAACAGCAAAGAAACTGTTAGAGAACATGTTTTCACTTGGGGTACACATTCCATAATCTCCATAGGTGAAGGCACCCACTTCACTGGGAAAATCATACAGCCTTAATGAAAGGTTTACAAATTTCTTGGACTTATAACTTTACTTATCACCCTTAATCATCAGGCAAACTTGAAAAAAAAAAACTAATGCGATCCTCAAACTTAACATCTCTACACTCGTTGAAACTATGGACTTTCTTGGCCTAAGGTCTTGTTTCTGGGCTTAATGATTCACAGTTCCCACTGAGGGAAACATAAACCCACTTCACACAAGATAGTCACTGGTAGGCCAGTGTCCCCTGGTATATAACTCTGTGCTAATCCCTTGTTATCCCACACTAATGTGACCAGTTACTATACATCTTTAATGTCTTATGCTGAAGCCTAGTATCAACAGTTTAAAGAAGCTTTTCAGGACCCCAGTTCAAAGGATCCTATTAGTCACAACCTGGAGCCTGATGAGTGAGTACTCTGGAAATGTTAACAGGGGAAAACAACCCTTGAACGTTGTTGCAAAGGATCCCACCAGGTGCTTCTGACCACTGACACTGCTGTGAAATTAAAAGGCATTGACCCTTGGGTACACATCTCAGAGCTGAAGAAAACTCCACCTGACAGCTTATCCTGTGCAGATGGAAACCTCCAGATCAAATTGATGAAGAAAAATCACTGAAATGGAGGTAGACCGCTTCCACCCAAGATGCCAGATCAAGACTTCATACTTTAAACACGAAACACTTTATTATTCTCTTTTTTTTCTTTACTCTGGCACTGGCCTGAAATGATAACACTCTCATCTGTATCTTTCAGACCATTACTGAGGAGGGTAACATTTTAGGGTGCTAGATTTCTCATCAAGGATTCTGATCTGTCCATAATGCTAGAGAGCCCCTTTCTGCCTGTGATCAATACCTCTTTTATTCCCAATGTCAGTATAAGTCACAATTCACCCCTCCTTACAAGTTTCTTACTGAGTTCAACACTTATGGCCCATACATCCTACGCCTTATCTTTCCCTAATTAGATCTGTGCATAACTAGTTTGACACAAATACCTGTGTAAATCTTAGTACATTTGTACTCTCATGTTTCCATCATTATTTATATTAGGTCTGCCCCCACTCACTATGAGATCTCAACAGCAGCACCCATCTCTGTAAGACATTTAGAACAACTTTTTATTTTAAGCTAGGAGATTTTCTTCTGGTATGTGCCAAACACCTAAGTGACTTGTGTCTTGAACAGGTAAATGCAGCAATCCCTGTGAATGAGTCTATTAATGGCACCACCTTAACAGGAATGGTTTGTGCCCCAACAGGGTTTGTCTTTGTCTGTGGTGGTTATCATTACCTTTGGGCCTATGAATATCTTGATACTAGTGCACAGACAGATAATGTATGTTAGGTTATATCTTTGTGTCCCTAACTTTCTACAAGCAACCTAAGACACTTCACTGGTCAACTGACTTGGATTTACACTGTCGAGTTAGGAAGGAATTATGAGGGGGCATTAATGACTCAGGATTTACCTCCTTTGTCAAGGCCATACATCCCTGGTTAGGAGTAAATGTAAATGAGACTATCATCAGAAATTTCTTCTTAATTCTTGAAGATATTGTAGAACCCGTTGCTAAGACAATAACTGCCTTAGTTAGGCAGTTGCTAACCCGTTGCTAAGACAATAACTGCCTCTTAGATGTTCTGACCAAAGTTATTCTTGATAGTAGAAAGACCCTTGATTATCTTTGAGCTGAGCAAGGAGATGTCTGTGTTATGGCCAACACCACTTGCTGCACCTCAACTAACTCTTCTGGGGAAGTTGAAACTCAAGTACATAAGATCACTTGGCTTAAAAAGGTGACTCCCTCAGTAGGGTCTTTCTTTGACTTATTTTATTTTGATCGGTTTGGATCTTAGGGACCATGGCTCCAAAGTGCATTCCAAAAAAATGGAAATTATTCTGCTTGTAACTATAATATCATAATAATCTCCTTGGCACATCGTATTCTGTCAAAAGCTTTAAGTACATTTTCATAGCTGCTAACCCCCAAGCAAATCATCTCCCTAAGACTGAAATGTTGGAAGAGGAATGGAAAGGATGACTGACTTAAAATTGTGAACCTGAAGTTTGTCTGTGACTATGGCAGAAATTAAAATGAAAAACATCATGACTTGTGAATACCACACAAAGGATCAATAAAATTTTGCAAAAACTATGGGAACTACAGAGTGGTATCTGAGAGTGGTACTAATGTCTTACATTTTTATCACGTCTCTCAATTAAGCTGAGAGTCTAACCAAAAGATGAAGGGTTGTTAAAAAGGAGCCACCAGGCCCCAAATAGAGTCACTTATGCTAAGCCCCACATCAGCAAACCTTAAACCTTATAAGCAAGACTTAATACCTAACATAACTGCAGTCTTAGCCCTGTTAGGAATGTGACCTTTAAGTAGCCAACCTGGAATTATCTGGTCAGCACTAGGAAGTATTCTGCTGCTGATAGGCCCCTTCTTTTCCCCTTAGGTGCCTGACCTTGCCTGAAACAATGTAGTCCTTACTCATTAGGTCCTTTTCTCTGTCTCCTCTCTGCCTCTCAAAATCGTCCATTTTGTACATATCCTTGGAGCTCCTTCCTATTTGCTAGATGGAATGCTACTCGATTCATGAACTGTTAATGAAGCCAATTAAAGCTTCAAATTTATTCAATTAAATTTTTGTTATTTAACATATCTTACTAAACATAACTACTCTGTGCTCTTTGAGTTCTGGTTTCTTTCCCCAGTAGAAGTGAAAATCAGGTATTTTATCACAGTGACAGTGTGGTATTCATTTTTCATATTTCTAGTTCTTGGAAGGGTTCCTTCAAAAGCCACAAAGTTCTTTAATTGTCCAGAGCACCTGCTTCAAAATACCTCAGTGTTAAACTATTTGTTTTTTCCCTTTAGAAGACCATAGTACAAGTTCTGTTAACACTTTGACATCATGCCAAAATATACAACATTCATTTAAGATTGAGTATTAAAGGCCCTATTCACCATTTTTTTAAGAGGAAGGGAAAAAAGGAATAAGGGTCTTTCACACGTTCCTCTGTAATTATAAATGTAAAACTATTCTGGATTCATCTACCTAGCAGATGGAAATATTGTGAGAGTTTACTGTATAGTTCACTCGTATTTTCCAGCAAAAAATATTGATTTTATTCATTTATTTTGGATTTCTTTTGCCCTTTTTTTCTCCTGCTACTCAAGGTGCAAAAATAAGAACTTTTTATATTAGTTAAATCAGTCATGCATATAGGAAGGTGCCTCCATGCCCAGAATAAATGCCACTGGGCATCTAACCACAGCTCTGGCCAACTACACATAGCTGCCCTTGTTCTACCAGGCCTTACCCCTCTTCTCCTCAATGCTCTCACAGTTCCTGGAGCCTGGACACATTTGAAAGGTGTGCTTGCTTTGTGTACTTGCTGACTGGTAATTCCTATGCCTTGCAGCTTCAGAGTCCCCTGCCACTCTTTCCCCTGGCTTTTCCAGTGGAAAGATATTGGTGAGCAGTTTTGGCAAGAAGTTAAAAGGTATTTTCAATGAATTTTACTTTGTTGAATTAAGGTAGATATACATGAGTGTACATGGAGAAATGGCATGAGATATAATCACACACACACACACACACACACACACACACACACACACACTGTTAGAAGGTGGAGGAGGGAGAGTGAAGTATCCTTCAGCCTGTGAAGGCACTTTGAGACCAAAAAAACGAAGCAAGCCACTTCATATTGTTTACACAGAGTTTTATTCAGGGTAACTGTGACAGGAGTTTGGGCAGACAAATGATCCCAGCACTAAGCCGCTATTCTCCACCTCCGTCCTGACCATAATCCACAGCTTTTGTAGAGCAAGGGACACTATGGTGAGGCCAAAGGGTAGTTTTCTAAAGCAGCACCATCTGTGAGCCAGAGGATCACTACTGTTTAGCTAAATTGGTACCTTGTGTGTGCCACTTTAGGGGCTATCCCAGCGTGTTCTGGTCAGGGCATGTATTAACTTCCATAGGGTCTGGAACACATAGCTCTGAGGTAGGTCATTATGTGGGCATGAACAAGATGGAGAGCCAAAGATGGAGTCAGCGTCATCAGCACTCTTATACATGCACAATGCTTATTGTTTTTGCTCCTTGCACAACTTCCTTCTGAGGACTTCATACAGTTCACATTTTCTATAGTCTAGAATGGACAAACCAGGCAAGGCTAACTCAAAGACCACCTCTGTAGACTAGCCAGTGACCTAAGTGATGAATGACTCAGAATCCCAAGAGGGAACCTCAAACTGAATAACTGACTGAACCAGATTCTCTTAAAAATATGAAACTCAGAAAATGTGTTGAACTAGAAACTGAGATGTAAGGAAGGGACATGTAATCTCCACAGTAAGAAAATAATGAAGCCCTGTCTTTGATAATATGATTGAATGGCCCCTGTGATCCAATAGCCCTGGAAACCTCTGAACTTCCAATCTTCATGAGTTTTTCTTCTACCATACTTTAGTTATCCCTTCATTTGGCCCATATCACTAATTCATGTCATTGCATAACATTGTATGGCATCGTATGATGTATAGATTCCCTTATACATCATTAAGAAAGAATATTCCCTACAGCTCTTACTTGCCCCTCTGTCTTTTTGTCACATGCATCCAGAAAATCCTTAAAAAAAGGATAGCCTCCCTTTCTTTGAGTCTGCACCCTCCTGTAGGAATTCACACAATAGGACAGATTGTTTCCTCTAGAAATTCATGATCATCAAGAAGGAAACCCCTTTGCTTGGCAGCTTTTTGATATTTCTTTAGTCATCTCACACTTACTCCCTGAAATTATTTTTTCAAACATTTGCTATTGTCTTCAAACTAACTTTCCTTATTTCTGGCCACTTCTTGAATGCAGGAATTCCCTCATCATTCTAAAATCAAATAAATATCCTACCCAAATATGCCTGATCAGTGTTTCTCCCTTCTTCTAAGATGAAGAATTCTACTTTTTTTTTTTTCTGGATCATGCCTTTTTTGCTTTTGAGAAAAATCTGCATTTACTTTTTCTCACTTCGGTTGATTCAGTGTCTCACTCTTTCAACTGGGTTCTTCCCACTGACTTTTTTTTGTTTCTTTGTGTACTTAAAAAATCTAAAGTATTCAAGAGAATAACATTACAAATGCTTATTTACCCACTTCCCAGAAATAATAAATGGTTTATGTTTTACAATGTATGCCTTAAACTTATACTTTATGTGACAAAATAGACAGAAATTATAAAACAAATACACTTTGCTGTCTTTCTCAATCCCAATTCCTCTCTTTCTTTTCTTAACCAAAAGCAACCACTCTCACAAAAGCCTCTCTCACCCATCTTTATATGTTTGCAATAAATCTGAGTATTCATAAACAATATGTGGGACTACTTTGAGTTTAAAATATCATCTTAGATAATATCATGTTAAATAAAATATCTGATATTTTATTTAATATTATATAGTGAAATCTATTCATGTTGATACATATACTTTTAGTCCATTCTAGTTTTCTTCTACATATTATTTCATCATATGTACTTATACTTATGTAACCCTGCATTTTTTTTCTCTTACAAATGATGCTGCAATGAACATCATTTCACTTGTTTCCTACATTGGCTTCTTAAACCGAGTCTGGCCTATTCCTCACCAGATACCACTTTATTTCTCTGATTTCAGAATCTGTTTGTCAGAGTTATCTAGACATGATGCCATTTTTTTCTCATCCCTCACTTACTCATCAAATTGCTTCATTTTCTGGTTGCTCCATAATTCCATCAAAACAGCTCTTGCTTAATAAGCAAGCAATGAGGAAGCTGAACACAATAAATGTGATTCACAGCACATAAACTTTATCGTTACTATCTCTTGTTCTAAAAACTAGATCCAACATTCATTTGCACTGAGGTCACAAAGTCAAGTGCAAGGTGACAGTGGATCTAACAGCGACAATGAGATGTTTCTAGGGTTCTATTTTTAAAGTTTAAAGCATTATGACATCTCACAGAAGGAGAGAGGATAAGCATTCAGAAGCAGCCTAAACCAAAGAGGTGATTTAGTGAATTGCCCCAAGTTCCATGTAATAGCCAATGTGCAGGAAGAATCGTCTAGTTCTCATTCATATATTTAATTATTCCCTGAATAAAAAATATTGAACCATGTACTCAGTAAAGTTGTACGAAGTTCAATTAATGACAGGAAGAAGAAAGCATTGTTGGTGCTCTCCTGGAATTCACAGATGAGGACATTAGATATGATAAACTTTGTACTAAGAGGAGGGGGGAGGTCTGACTGCCTAAAAAAGAGTGGAAAGCCATTACAAAGGGGAACCGTTAGGTGATACTTAAAGTCTGAGGATAAATTCACTTGAGAAAGAAGAATGTGGAAGGATTATTTCAGACAGAGAGGAACAATACAAGCCTAACAGCACATGGAGTTTGACACAGCAGGCACTCCATAGATATTTGGTAATGGTGTAATAAATGAATGAAAGGAGGAAATGGATCCTTGCTGCCGAGGGGGGCGATAAGAAAGCCAAGGAATTTTTCTCTCATGGTTGCACTGTTCTGATCCATACTGAAAGAAGTAAAAAAGAGGAATAAAGGGTTATTTCTGTGTCTTCCATGTCCCTTTACATAACATGATCTAAAAGCTGTTATAATAATTCATTTACTGTTAAGACTCCTCATAAATGCTTTTAGATGGGTGAGTTTGATAGTGATTGAGCATATGTCTGATTTTTTTGGCAACCCCATAGATGGTTGTCAAAGTGTGGTGGTGAGGTGATTGATACAAAAGGCACTGACAAAGCAGAGGATAAGCTTGTTTTATTTATTTATTTTTAAATTTAAATCCAAGTTAGTTAACATATAGTGTAATAATGGTTTCAGGAATAGAATTTAGTGATTCATCACTTACATATAACACTCAGTGCTCATCCCAACAAGTGTTCTCCTTAATACCCTTTGCCCATTTAGCCCATCCCCCCACCTGAAACAGCTCCAGCAACCCTCAGTTTGTTCTCTGTATTTAAGAGTCTTTTATGGTTTGTCTTCCTCTCTGTTTTTATATTATTTTTGCTATGCTTCACTTATGTTCATCTGTTTTGATTCTTAAATTCCACATATGAGTGAAATCATATGATATTTGTTTTTCTCTGACTGACTTACTTTGCTTAGCAGAATACACTCTAGTTCCATCCACTTGTTGTAAATGGCAAGATTTCATTCTTTTCATTGCTGAGTAATACTCCATTGTATATATATACCACATCTTCTTTCTCCATTCATCAGTCGATGGATATTTGGGCTCTTTCCATACTTTGGCGATTGTCGATAATGCTGCTATAAACATTGGGGTGCATGTGCTCCTTGAAACAGCATTTCTGTAGGATAAACTTGTGTTAAAGTAGGTAACAACTTTCTCACAAGGATGGCTACACAGCACAAGGTCTCCAGGTCAGACGGGCAACCTTCTATAGTCTTCAGATTCCCCCAGAGGTGTTCACCTGTCAATGATGCCACCTGATTCGAAGAGTATACTTCCACGTTCTGTAAGAAGCTCTTATTTTCTGATCTCTTTAAATTATTTATAATTGTCTGGCACTCCCAAATGTTCTGAAGACTCAGATTATATTCATGTGTGGTCATCAAGCAGAAGAAGCTAAAAAGAGTCTCAATAACTTCTCAGGTACTTTCTATAAATTTGGGTAAATTGGAAGTATACCACCACCCAACATGTGTAGATCCAAACCTTCAGTCTGCTTCAGTTTTATACTGGCATGCCCTAAAATAAATTTACTCTTCAAGACATAATGGTTTTTCAACATGAATACATCAAGTAGAACAAGTTTCCTGAAATGTTCTTTAATGCAACCCACTGTTTTTCTGTCCATTAGTTTAAATAAGACAAACTAAAATTGGTGAGAACCTTTTTGACATAGTCATAGAAAAACTTCCAAGAAGTGAATGTTATTGCAGTTATTTCAATTAACAAATATTTGGACCATACGTAATAATATTTTGGGCTAGATTCTGACTTCTTGAATGTATGTCCAGTGTGACACAGTCTGTGTTAAGTATGTTTTTCTGTAAAATGCTTTCTGCCTACAAATATAATAATAGTATTTATTTTATTATTATTAACCAGTATCTATTTCTACATTATTTGAAGAAGACTAATATGGGATAGAGAAAGAATGGGGAAAGTATACAGAATGGAAATGTTCCTGTAGTTTGAAGCCTAGAGATTATCCTTATTATTTACTATCTTTTAAGATTACAAAGGTCCTGGAACTCATTTCTGTCCATACTTTTGGTTTCTGCTGGGAGATAGAGAATAAATGGAAAATAGTTGCCCTCCATCTCTGCTACAATATTAGCCAGAGTCAATTTTATAAATTTTGTGACTTAAGACTGTAATACACTGGAGAGAATCTTTGAAATCTTTACCTAACTCCTTTGAATAAAGGGTGTAAACTGAGAGTTGACACCATAAAAAGCTATGGACTAGTGGCTAGATTCATAGGGAACTAGTGTACTGAGTACATTTATAAGTTCTCCCTGCCTTTTTTTGGTAATTCCTATTTTCTTCATCAGTGAAAGTGGTGAAATATCAGTGAAATAGGTAATTCCTATTTTCTTCATCATTTATTAGTTAACTTGCTTCTGTAAAATAACTTGTTTTCCTACATTAGGAATTGAGCTGAGGATTAAATTTAAAAATTAAGTTTATGTAGTCACATGGTACAAGCTCCCCAAAATGCAGGCTATCGTCATCATCATCATCATCATCATCATCATCATCACCATCATCAAGTATTAACATTAAACCTGGTGTTATAAAGTATTTGAAGTGGCTTTCAGCAAAAGACACAAATACACAAATGCTATTAAAATAGAAATAATGATTGTTTTAAGTATTACATTTTATTCTGAGATTTTAGGCAGCCTAGGCAAAAATTTATGCATAATTACTTATATAATAATTATTAACTGATAAAAGGAAACATACAAGTTATTCAAAAAGATGGATTTATTTTCTTGATATTGAAGTATAAATGCCATTTCTTATAAGATACAGTTTATCAACAACACTAAATCATGCAGTTGACAATGTAACTCATCAATTATTTTATAGTAAATCCAAGGCTTTCTTTGTTAATTTAATAAAAAATAAAGGGCATATCATTATGCTATCACTTAGTCAAAATATTTACAAGTGAATTGCTTAACTTCTAATTATAGAACCAAAAACTAGGATGTAAGTTAGATTTTCTAGAAAAAGTATCTCAAGTCAATAGCTCCCCAAACTGATTATATACCAAAATTATTCAAGAGACTTTAAAAAAATTCTGGGACCTTACCCCAGATCTACTGAAACTGAAACTGGTTTTCTTTGGGTAAGATTCAGGCATATATTAAAAAAAAATTAGTTCTGATGATCATCCAGATATAGGAACCA